>NC_080196.1:39582500-40207500 GCF_030028045.1 Hippopotamus amphibius kiboko | reverse complement strand
CTTAGCGCTGCAATCATATAAGTACTGTCTTTCTGGGCTTTTCCCTCACATTTAAAACATGCTTTTTACTGTTTGCTTTCTTCTGGTCTTTCTTGTTTGCTAGCTCACTGTCTTGGAGTTCCCAGCAAATATTTCCATTGTTTTCTAAAAGAAACAAACATGCACTGTTTTAATGCCTAAAGTAGCAAACATGCACTGTTCGTTTCAGTGGTTAAAATTATGCATTGAGGTGGAGGTCAGGTGGATTGTGGACAAATTGTTTCCTAAAATCTATTAGTATAATTTTAAAGAATTCCAAAAAGATAAAGACATCAGCTCGTGAACCCTAATTGTGTGGTGATTGTAAGTAATCACATGTGATGTAGGCCCTGCTCTATGCTGGTCCAGGTGGCACACAAATCTATCTCCTGTGCCAACACGGCAGTCAGATCTAATAGCCCTGAGGGTCAGGTGAAGGAGGAGAAGGGATCTTCACTTACTTGGTTTGTGCATCTGTAGGAGGGGGGACAGTTGGGCTGGAGGGGGCATGTACCTCACATGGCGGCCTGTGCCTTCTCCTCACTGCACCCTGTAGAAAGTGGCCTGCTGTGTCCCTCCAGCTGAACGCTGACTCCGCCTCATCCACTGCTTCAGGCAGAGGCAGCGCTTGATCAGATACAAGTTTGCTACACTGGGACCAAATGGCCTGCAAGGTCTTTCCCAGCACTCACATTCTAGGACTTGTCAAGACCAGAAAAAGAATAAGATTTTTTGGTAAGGATGGCAGGTCCAGACAGTCGATTTCCTGGAGGGGAAAGGAAAAATGTTAAATGCAGGAAAATGTTAAATGTGGTTGACAATTCATCCAAGGCAGCATCAGGCTTTTTGTTCTGCAGCAGTCAGGCAAGTGTTAGTATTTGATTAAGATTGGAATAGTCTTGGGAGTTCCTAGCTGGCGCAGTGGTTAAGAATCTGCCCGCCAATATAGGGGACGTGGGTTCGATCCCTGCCCCAGGAAGATACCACATGCCACAGAGCAACTAAGCCCGTGAGCCACAACTATTGAGCCCATGTGCTGCAACCACTGAAGCCCACGCACCTAGAGCCTGTGCTCTGCAACAAGAGAAGCCACTGCAATGAGGAGCCCGCGCACCACAATGAAGAGTAGCCCCCACTCACTGCAACTAGAGAAAGCCCAAGTACAGCAACGAAGACCCAACACAGCCCAATACAAAAATAAATTAAAAAAAAAAAATTGGAATAGTCTCTTGAAACTTTTCTCACACAAAACTCTGTTAACAGTTACTATTCCCATTGCACAGATACGGAAACTGAAGCTTAGAGAAGGAAAAAAACTTGCCTCAGAGTGAGGAAATGCCACAGCCAGTACTAGAACCCAAGGCCTGACTCCTTAGGCCCAAGCTCTTCTAGCACATCTCACCTGTGTGTATATGCCATTAACGGGCCTGGCATTGGGATTTACATTGATTTGGAGGCTGCATGGATACCTATGAAACCCCTGGAGGAAGTAGGTTCTTTCTCAGAGAGGGCCAATGGGTGTAAAGGAGAAGGATACCAACGAGAAATGACTGCCAAGGACAGGAGTTGTCTGTGCAGTGGCCACTGGGTCACCTTTCGTCACTCAGATCAGCATCAAGAAGGTTTTACATAACATTCCCAGGTTGCACACAGGGGCTCAAAGTCCTATGGCTGTCTCTGGTGGGAAGAGCACAGCATTCAGAGTCTGGAGACCGGAATTTGGCTTCTGACAATACCATTATGCAAGCCTGGGCACATTACTTGGCTTCTTGGGCCTTGGTCTTTGTCATCTGTAAAATAGGAACATAGGACCATTACAGAGTTTAAATGGAAAACAAAAACAATAATCTTTAATGAATGTATCGTAGGTGCCCAGCACTGTTCATCTGTATTAACTGATTTAATCTTCACAGCAACCCTCAGAGACTAGCTGTTATTACTATCTTCAGGTTAGAAGACAGGCACAGTTAAGTAACTTGCCCAGTATCACAGCAGCAAGTGGGGAAGCTGGAATGGGAACCTAGACAGTCTGGCTTCAGGGTAAGAATCCAGTAGATGAATAAATGAATTCTAGGGCTGGTGAATCCTGGATAACACCTTTATGAGTGTCAAAGACTATTCAAGGTAGATGGGCCCTTAGAAGGGCCTTAGTTTAAGGGTTGTCTAACAGATAAGGACTCCACGGGTCAGAAGGTGAAAGACCTGCAGGAGGTCTTGGTAAGTCTATGGCAGAGCTGAGCTGAGGATCCAGGCCTCTGGGCAGCCTTGCCCAGTCGGGGCACCCATGGGCCATAATCCTGAGGTTATGTTCTAGGAAACACAACTCAGTGAAAAAGTGCAGTCACTTCCATAATCACTAATGCAGAGAGTCTCAGTGAACACTTATGGGCACTTCCACTCTCGGACACATTGTATCCATTAACCCTTTCCCCAAACACTTCAAATAACACTGTTAGGAAAATGGTGATGAGAGAACAAGGCACTAGGCAATGCTGTGTGGTAACACATACCTACAAAACCCTGCACTTAGAATACTTAAAAATAAAAGGATATACTAGAATGTCTGCCTACACAGCAGGGGGATGGGAGTGACCCACAGGGTAAAGGGGAATACATAAAACAAGAGGGGACTAGCCAGGACTAGTGATGACTGCGAGCTGTCATCTGGGGAGTAGGTCTGACTCATCCCACTGCACTGGAGGGCCAAAAATAAAACTGGGTAAAATGAGACGAGATGAAATCACTCTGCCTGAAACACATTGGCTCTGGACTCAAGGAGGAAAAGGGAACATACATCCTGGGTTGCCTCACCAAAGGCAGAGTCCTGGAAGTGTCCCTGAGTGGAGTGAGTGAGGTCAAGGGGAGAGCCAGTTACACATACATCTGTGAGCTCAAGCCTACCACACACTGGTCCAAGTGGCACACGCACCCATCTCCCATGTCAGTGGACTGTGCCTGTGAAGATCAGGCAAAGGAAGAGGGCAACTTCATTTACTCGGCTTGCCCATCTGTAGATAGGGAATAGTTGGATGTAGACCTCCCCTAACAGTCCACCAGGCTACTGGAACCTTGCAGGGAAGCGGGCATCCCCTGGGCACAGAACCCATAGTTCTGGGCTCGGGTCACAAGGTGGCAGCATGGGGAAGAAAGCCGGTTCTCCACTCCAGACAGAGGATATCCAGGTTTGCCTGTGGGCGCAGGAAGAGGGGGGACCATGGTCCTTTGAGAGTGAGAGTGGCTCATTTATTAAGCCTGAAATGAGGCAGAAGCCTGTAACTCCAGTGACTGGAAAGAGCATTAAGGAGAGGCAGGCATTATTTTCTAGAAGGTAGTCCTCACCCATTAACCACCGCAGAGGTGAGTGACTCTATGAGTGTGAATGTATCAGTGCTTATGTGTGTCTATAGGTGAATGTGTATGACTGTGTATGTCTGGTGTGCGTGTGACTAGTGTAATTCTGTGACGGTGACTGTACATGAGTGTGCGAGTGTGACTGAGTGTGGGGGTGGGAGAAGAGGAACGCAGCAGGCTCAGGTGTTGCCAGAGAGGCTAGGAGGAAACTGTAAAACTGGGCGATGCCCTCTTTATCAGGAAGCACTTCTGGGTCAATAGGGGCAGAGTGCAAAGTTCACATGGATAGTAGTGACTGGAAGGCATGAAGCATGGCAGTGGTATTGGAAAGGAGGTGGTGGCACCCTCATGGGAAGGGAAGGGCACACACTAAATCCCACTTAGCTCTAGACTCAGAGAATGGACTCTGGGCCCAGGTTCCAACCAGCCTGGCCATTTTCAAGTGGTGCAGGTGGGACAGTTAACCTTCCTGGGCTTCAGTTTTACCACCTGTAAAATAGCAGAAATAATTGGGCCTGCCTTCCTGGTTGTGTGTGAGGTTGTGAGAGAGCTATGTATATAATGAATGAGAAGGCCTAATGTGTGATGAGTGCATGTCTGTTGGTTGTAGAGAAAACATGAAATCATGCTACTCAAGGAGGCCCATGGATAGCCTGGTCCATGCATGCCCCTAGTGAGGTCAATCTAGTGTTCTCCACTCATCCCCAGCCTTCTGAAGAGGATCTTCCTGATGGTGCTGTGGGCCTTCTCAGGAGGTGGTGAATCCCCTGTCTCTGGGGAAGGGGCAGTTTGCAGGGGACAAGCTTGCCTGGAAGGGGCCGTTAGGCCTACAGCCTTCTAAATCCAACTCCAGCTCTGAAACCGCACACTCCAGGCAGTTTAGAATATTGACTCACGCAAACTCCTGCTCAAGTTTTGCCCTTGTTTTTGCTTTTTATTAAGGACTGGGTGGAGAGCATTTGGTGTCATCAGGGATTACTTTGAAACTACCGCCTCACATTGGGAGCTGGCTTGAGTCAACTGGTCACCATGGAATTTCTTTTTTTAGTGCACAAACAGCCAAGTTGCAGGCAGCTGTTGCCCCGTCCAGGGCGGAAAGCAGCCTATTGACGTAGAGCTGCCTGGCTCATATTTCTTGGGCAAACAGATGCCATGTCTCTCAGCTCACCAATTAGGAAGCCCAGAAACTGGTTTGGAGGCCACGTGTCTAGTTATGTCTAGTTATTCAGATGGCTTTACCTGGGAAGCGCTCTCTGAATGTCAAAGCCACAAGATAAGACATATATAGTAGCTGGGGGGCTCCACTTCTCAGGGGCGACCCCAGGAGGTGGTGAACATTAAGTGCCAAGTCAGTGAGGAACCTATGTTTTGGAGCCAAAGCATTAAAAAACCCCAGCCACAAACCACTGAAGCTTTACTGAGTGCTTGTCTTGTACAGGTTCTGAGCCCAGGGAAGGCCTGTGAGGGGAGGGGAAGCTGGGGCTGGAAATGCAAAGTAGTAGGAGGAATTACACTCGACAGGGTGAGGTCCTTCAAGAAGCGGGGATGGCATGAGCAAAGGCATGGAGGTAGGAATGTATAAATTGTGTTACAGGGAACAGTTAGGTTAGAACAGAGACTTTAAAAAAAATAAATAAATTAACGCACACTCATGAAACGCCTCCTATGTGCTAGAAACTGTTCGAGCCACCCAGATGAAGTTGAACAAAACAAAAATCCCTCCTCGGTGGACATTGTAGTGAATAGCAACAATATAAATAATAATGGCTCACATTTATTGAGAGCTTACTACATACCTAGCACTGTCTTAAGTACTTTATATTTATTTACTCATTTAATCCTCCAAACAGCCACATAAAGTAGGTATGGTTATTATCTCTAGTCCACAGATGAGGAAGCATTGGCATTGAGTGGTGGAGGCAGAATTCAAACTCAGAGCGCATGCTCTGACCATGACACTCCACTACTCTACTGCCCTCAGTGAGAAATGGTGAGAGGTCAGGTGGCCGGGTAGCGTGGTCCGGTATGGGTGGCAGTGACTGCTGGGCAGGGAAAGTGAGGACCTGGGGGCGTGTGTGGAGTCAACGGGAGAGGCACACAGCCGCAAGGACTTGGGGGTTCAGGGGGCAGTGAGCCCCTCTGGCCTCACTGAGTAGGGAGAGAGAAGTGAAGACAGAGAAGAATCAGTAGATAGGGCTTGGGAAATTCCTTAGGTCATAGCTTGCCTGGAATTAATGAACTTGGTAGAAATTATTCCCTCCTCATCAAAGAGGACTGACTACCAGTTTACTGTGGATTATTCTTTGTATTGTCATTAACTGCAGTTCAGCGAGGTGAGGGGGCCTTTCAAGTCCTGAGCCCAAAACAAGGGGGCTTGAAGGGTCTCCCAGACTTGGTCAGAAGATGTGATGATGTGCGCAATGTTCAGCCTTGGTCCTTCTCTCCAAACTCCCTCAGCTAGTCCTCAAACCCAGTGTTCAGGTCAGTCGCAGAGCCACTCCCATTCTCCTCCATTCCCTGTCCCTCCACTCCCACCCCTGCCATGCAGATCCCTTCACATTTCTTCATCAGAAATCCCAATGCCAACCCCTCTTGATGGCAAACATGCAGGTCCCTGTGCATGGCTGGAGCCATGCTTTTGTGCGGGTGGTACCACTGCTTTTGCCTCTCTGCCTGCCAACAACTGCCATGCCTGCTCCAGACTCGCTGAAGCACAAGCCAGATCCTCGTTTCAACCTTTTCCAGTTTTCATCCATGTTTCCTGAACGGATATAAAATTTCACTCCGGTTTAGGTTAAGAGCAGCCAACTTTATTTTGGCTGCCACAACTTGGCTGCTGCCAGTCCAGCCTCTCAGAGTCCCCCTCCCTGCACCTGCACGCACGCCCTCTTGGCTGCACGGTTTTGCCAAGTCTTCTCCTTGCTGGGTTCTGCCTCAAGGAAAGGCCTGTCCCCTAGACTCCCAGAAGAGCCTGGATCCTCAGGCAACATGCCCCACTGTGTGTCCCTAAGCCCTCCCCTCCCCCTCCCACCCTAGCTCTGCTCTGACCCTCCAAACACAACTCCAACTTCATGCATATACCCTCTCTGGGACAGGGTGGGATCCAGGGGTCAGGTACTCCTGTGAGTTGGCAACAACACTAACAACAAATTTCCAGATTGCCCTTTAAGAATATCCTCAGCCAGGCACAGAGCTTGAGGGCTGGGGATTCCCGCCTGGGAATTTTTCCAATATTCTGCCAGCTGTTTCTTCTCTTTCCGTGGTTTTATTATTTTTCTGTTCCAACTCATCCTTTCGCTTTCAGTATGGCAGCCCAGGCCAAATGGCGGTGGAGGGTGGGGACCTGGCATTTGCTGAGGTAGGAGCTGCAGCCATGGTCAGCTGTGCCAAGGGAGGGGATGGGATGAAGGAGGAAATGGGAGTGGAACACAGGAAGTGAGACCAACAGCAGGGTGGCTTCTTGTTTTTCTGGTGATCTTCATGTCATTCAGCTCTGGGCATACAGCCTTTTCTCCTCCTGGCCCCTGTCAAAAATGCACATTTGCTACTTAGGCGGGTGACACAATAACCCAGTAACACCAATTCACTTGTCAGATGTGCTAGCTGTTGCCTAACAGAGCAGAGACCAAGGAGAAGGCACATGGAACAGATAAGTTGTAAAGAAGAGTGTGGGAAGGGTTGGACTCATGGAGCACCTGTTGGGGAAGTACCATGGCACCTCTGAGCAGGAAGAAGGTGCCAGACACTCCAGGGTTTGGGTTAGGGTTAGGGTTAGGTTTGGGTAAAAGGGATGAACTCCTACCTAGAACTTTTTTCACTACATAATTAGGCTCCAAGAAGGTGGGTAGGGTGAGTAGAGTCCCTTGGTGAGACCATTTCCCTAGTGTGATGTTAGTATCACAGCATTTGCGTATGTTATTGGACCTCCATAGTGGGTCTCCTGGAAAACTTTCTGATGGGACAGCCGCTGGCCTCCAGCTTCACATAAGGATTAAACTCAGCTGTGTGTAACAGAAAAGTGAAATAAGTGGCTTAAACCACAGAATGCTTTATTTTTCCCTCACGTACAAGAATTGTGGCGACAGCCCTGAGCATTTTAAAAGCAAGACTGGAAGGAATAGAGGCATCCAGGTACCCCTCACCTTCCTGACTCTACTTCAGGGATTTTCCCAAGCAGACAGGTCATTCTGTGTACAGCTTGATAAATGTGCCCTGCATGGGCTTCCTTCCCTCCCTGTCTCATGGCCCCACGTGCTTCCTGAGCTCACCTCCCAGATTCTTATCTGGGGGTCTACACCTGAGGCACCCCCAACCAAGGTACTAAGATTAGTGAGCACTTACTGCATTTGAGGTATTGTCTCATCTCTTCCTCAACCCTCTCTGGTGGGATGCTGCTATTAAGCTCCACTCTAGGAATGAGGCTATAAGTTGCTCAAGGTCACCCACCATTAGAGTCAAGATTCAAAAAAAGCTGATGATAATTTTGTGATGTCTCCTTGTGATGGATTTCTACAACTGAATCTCCAAGTTGCACATTTTCAGGCTTCTGACCTGTTCTGCCAAATGGCCCCTGAGTAAAGTCAAGCCTACTGCCCCTCCCTAGCAGCAGTGTGGGGGATGAATTGCTTCTCATGTCCTCACTGTCAAGGGCTCCCCACTCTTTCCAACTCAGCCTCTGTGAGACCATTCCTCCAAAATATGTACTTTTTTTTTAATGTAGAAAGCACTGATATTAACTAACCTGTTAGCCTTGTATTAGCAGACATACAATATGTGTCTATGAGTTGAACTGAAGAGATGGAACCAAGTGGACAAGCTCCTACCCTGAGCAGAACATTCTTCCTGGGGGTTCAGCTTTTGCCCATCTCCCCTATGTGGAGCCAGGAGGGTGGAGGTGCCTGGGTGGGCAGAAGGGAAAGGGAGAGGAAGGAGGAAGGGCACCTGATGGCCACTGTGTGGTGAGGCCTGGGGAGGGAATCTTTGCACAACTTTGCTCTCTTCCACACTCCTTTTCTTTTCTTTCTTTTTTGTTAAATTATTTTTTATAAATTTATTTATTTATTTATTGGCTGTGTTGGGTCTTACTTGCCGCGTGCGGGCTTTTTCTAGCTGTGGCGACGGGAGCTACTCTTTGTTGCAGTGCGCGGGCTTCTCATTGTGGAGGCTTCTCTTGTTGCAAAGCACGGGCTCTAGGCGTGCAGATTTCAGTCGTTGTGGCAAGCAGGGTCAATAGCTGTGGCTCGCGGGCTCTAGAGCATCGGCTCAGTAGTTGTGGGGCATGCGCTTAGTTGCTCCGTGGCATGTGGGATTTTCCCAGCCCAGGGATCGAATCTGTGTCCCCTGCATTGGCAGGTGGATTCTTAACTACTTCACCACCAGGGAAGTCCCCACACTCCTTTTCTTTGCAGAAATACTGCTGAGGGGGGGTGGCTACACCCACAACCCTCTATCTCTTCCCCTCAGATGTATGAATAAACTAAGGGGGGCAGGAAAGCATGTAGGGACTCACTGGAATTCCTCTCTCATCAAAGTGTGGAGCTGCTGTTTCGTCCTTGGTGAGCAGGGAACCCTACCATGGCTCCAGGATGGGGCTGTGCCTGCCTGACCTCTTTCTAATAAAACTCTCCCACTGGGCTTTAGAGTACCCAAAACACTTTCACACCAGGGAACTCCTTTGATCCTTCTTCAACTTGTAAAGTGGGCTGAGCCAGAGAATCATTATCCCCATTTTACAAATGGGGAAGTATGAGATTCTGGTTAAAATGATGCTTCAATGTCACTTGCTATAAGTCAAGATTTGTGTAGCGTTGCGGGGAGTTCTCTGGCGGTCCAGTGGTTAGGACTTGGCACTCTCACTACCATGGGCCCAGGTTCAAGCCCTGGTTGGGGAAGTAAGATCCTGCAAGCCATGTGATCAGCCCCCTACACCCCCCCAAAAAGATTTCTGTAGGCTTACCTACTAATTGTCATAAGCACATACTGTGTGGGGCTCTTATGTCTTTTAGTCCTCACAAAACCTCTCAGATGGATAGTCAGCTGCATCTGGCAGAGCTGAGCTTCGAACCTGGGCTGTCCGACTTCATAAGTAAGGGGTTCTCAAAATGTCATCCCCAGACCAGGAGCATCAGCAAAGAACTTAGAATAAATGCACATTCTTGGGTCTTGCCCCAGAACTACTGAACTGGAAAACTGGGGTGAGGCTTGGCAGTCTATGATTGAACACCCTCCAGGTAATTCTGAGACATTCTAATTGAGAATTGCTATCCTAATACATTCTTTTAACTCGGTGGATTTTAATCCTGACGGCACAGTGGAATCACTTGAGACCTTTAATAAATACCAATGCTGGGCCAGACCAGAATCTCTGACCAGCCCTGAGGTGGGGCTCATGCATCAGTATTTTTAGAAACTCCCCATGTGTATTTCACTGCCTTTGACATGTACCAGGGACGTATGCCCTGGAAGGCTCCACAGTTTACCAGAAGGTTCTAAAGTAGAGCCGGGCAGCCTATTTGCGAGAATCCTGAAGGGAATGAAGGAAGACTTGGAGTCCAGGCATGAGAGACTCTGGGGGCTTAGCCCCTCCTTCTTGAGATGCATCCACGGGGGCCCAGGAAGCCTGCCACCCCGGCGGGGCCCAGAGCACCATGACTGTTTGTCTTGGCATCTTCCCAAGCAGCAGTTCTGTGTGGAGCTGCGGCTCTTTTGTCTGTGTGGTTTAACTGTTGGCCCAGTTTTTCCAGGGCTGATTAGATATCCCTGCGAGCAGTACATCCCTCTAGTCCATAGGAGTCCCAAAAAGGAGTTGAAGCAGCTGTTTCCCATTAGAGTTCAGGTAACGTAGGGGTGTGCGATGCTGACTCCTGTTTCTAACTGTATCACTCTGGGCCCCAGGTTCGAGGATCTGATATGTGTATCAGTCAGGGTCCAGTCAGGGGCCAGACACCATACCAGTCATTTCAACAGAGAGCATCTAATGTAAAGAATTATTAAGTACTTGAAGAACTGAAAAGACAAAGAGAGAATGTCGAAGTATCAGTGGGTCATAACCACAGGAAGTAGTAGGGCTTCCCTAGGGCTGGAGAAACAAAGGGAAAAGGTTGCAGTTGTTAAAACTTAGAAGTTTGGAGGACGGCTGGCCTTGCAGCTGAGATCTAGACCTTTGGAGAGGGGGTGCCAGCTGGTGATGCTGGTGTCCCTGAGGGGAAACCATGAGGATGGTTCTGTGAATACTGGGGAAAAAAATGCACATTGGAATCAGCTGTTACTCCTGGACTGAACTGCTGCCATCAGGGGGAAAAGCCTTGTTAGGTAGGGTAATGCTGCAGCAGCTGGATTTCTGGTTGTCTAACTTCTCTCTACCCTTGGAGATCCTCCGTCCTCACCTCAGGCTCACTCTCTCCCATCTCTCAGTTTTCTTCTTCTTCTTCTTGAGTATTTTAAAAAAATATTTATTTATTTGGTTGCACCAGGTCTTAGTTGCAGCAGGTGGGCTCCTTAGTTGTAGCTTGCCAGCTCCTTCATTGCAGCATATGGGCTCCTTAGTTGCAGCATGCACGTGAAATCTAGTTCCCTGACCAGGGGTCGAACCCAGGCCCCCTGCATTGGGCAGTGAGGAGTCTTAACCACTGTGCCACCAGGGAAGTCCCTCAGTTTTCTTCCTTTTAGGACCAATCCCAAATATTGCTGGTTCAATCAATAAGCCTTCACTGAATACCTATTATGCCGCAGGCCCCAGGGTCTGGGTGACATAGTAACAGCACCCACATTCCTTGGAGCACTTACCTGCCTGACCCTGCTCTAAGCATCTCACATGCATTACTCGTTTACTATTACCCTTATTCTACAGATGGGGAAACTGAGGCACACAGACATTTAGTAACTTGCCTTAGGTTATTATCTAGCTAATAAGCAGCAGAGCCTGAATATGAACCCAATTAGTGTGGCTCCACTACCCACATTCTTCACCTCATTGCTTCAAGTCTTAGAGAGACGGTCATAGAAAGAAACAGTTGATTGCAGCACAAGGTAGAGAATGCCATGTGGTGAGGGCCTCACAGAGGTGGTAACTCATTTCATCCATTAATTCAATAAATCTTTAGACAGGGGTGCAATGATAAGCAAGAACAGACATTCTACCTACTCTTGGGAAGCTTCAAATGGAGACACAGGGATTAATTGAATTCTAACACCTCAAAAAGTTAGGTCCAATAAACAGGATCCCTTTGCTATGAAAACTGTAATCAATCACAGAGATTTGTCATAAACATGGAAAATGAGAGAAGGCTGCTTCCCAGAGGAAGTAATGGTTGGGCTGGGGCAGATGAGTGGGAGTTAATCAAATGAAGAAGAGAGTTCCAGGCAGAGGGAATAGTATGTGCAAAGGATCTGAGTTGGTGAGCACGGGAACTGGAAGTCCTGCCCCGATCTCTGGCCAGCTGACCTTGGCCAGCCCTCTCAGGCGTGCAGCCCACCTGCTTGGAGCCCTGTGGTTAACTCTTCCTGGATCATGCTGGAGGCCAGCCATCCTCTGCTAGTGCAGATCCCAGCCTCCCTCAGCTCCAAGTGATAGGCTGGCCTCAGGGGCCTCCTAAGGGAGGACTGAAAAAGCCCCAAAGCTGGAAGCTGGTGTAGTGACTGATAGGAACGGTCTTGTCAGATAGGGAGTGGGGCGAGTCCCCAGTGAGTCTATGGAGAATTAGTGGAGGAGTGTAACATATAAACGACCTTTGTAAAAAGAAGCCTTAGAGCAGCTGGGGGCACAAAAGGGCAATGATCACCAGAGCCTCGACTGGGAGTTTTGGAGCACTCAATTGGTACCAATTAACTCCTACTCCTTGATGGGGTGAGAAGGCAATGATTAAGCCTATTTTACAGGGCAGGGAAAGGGAAAGGCAAGGCTGGAGAGGAAAGTTGCTGTTTGGGATGGCTTCTAGGCCTGACCATTTGGGGAAGCAGCTGGGCCTTTGGAGAATGAGATTCTGAGGAGCTACGTGGAGGTTTTGTGAGGATTCAGAGAGCCTCTGGAACCAGTGGGTAAGACCCTAGCTTCCTAATGGGTCAAGAAAGGGGGAGAGACAGACTAGAGGGAAGAAAGGGAACTGCCTCTTTCTAGGTTTCCCAGTGCCTCCTCTCTGACCTGTTTACAGAAAACAAAGTGCCTTTGGCTGACTCTGGACAGGTTCCCTTGAAGCAATTAGAGCAACCACTGTCAATGCTTCAAGGAGGACACACTCCTCCCTCATTCTGCCACTGACACAGCAAGGCTAAAGGCCCAGCTAGGGGCCCCATGCTGGAATCTGTTGGGATCTGCTTGCCTGAGGTCCCCAATCCCCCACCCCCACCCTAGGCAGCTCTGAAAGGTGCCCAAAGCCTTCCAACAAGTTTCCATGGGCCCAACCTAATCAAGCGTTGAGGGGTGTGTATCCTCATCACTGGGAACACCTGACGAGGAGGAACATCATAGAATGGGGCCCTCTGATTCCCAATGAGAAAACAAGTCCCTCCCTTCCTGACTCCCACCCCCACCTCCCATGCCTGCCTAAGGAAGGCCTTTTAGCAAAACCACCCAACTAGAGGCACTGAACAAAGACAGTTTGAATTCTCTGAAGCTCCCGTCGGGGGCAAGGGTGAGGGTATATGCACAAATCCCTGTTGTGTCCTGTTGGGTTGGGGGTCCCTGCAGGATGCCGCCACCATCTGCCATGCTGCCTAGGCCCTGGGGCTACTGGAGGACAGGGGAACCATCTGATGGGGTGACATACCACAACCCAAGGTTGTAGGTAGACACTCAGTGGCTGATAGAGGGGCAGCCCCCATTGATTTACGGGGGTCCAGAGACACTTCGTCTTAATACCACTTGCATGCCATCTTTCCTACCAGCCTGCTGTACTGGTGGCAGAGGGGGGGCTCTTTCTCCCTCCTCTACTTTGTTCCCACCCGCCTCACACCAGGTCTCAGGGCATGCTGGAACCAGCTCATACAGGCTTGTAAAAGCCAATTGCTAAATATTCAGGAATTTTGTGAGCTGGTTTTAAACAGAGCCATCATTAAAAATTAAACTATATCAATCGGTGTTTCTCAACTTTTTGTTCATTATTTCCTCCTTAAGGAAATTTTTTAGACATTTTCCCCTAATCTCTACCACCTTCCCTATGAAATTTTTTTCCTTCTTTTTAAATTAAAATTTTTTAAAAATTTTATTTATTTTTGGCTGCTTTGGGTCTTTGTTGCTGTGCAGGGGCTTTCTCTAGTTGTGGCGAGCAGGGGCTACTCTTCGTTGTGGTGCGCAGGTTTCTCAGTGCACAGCATGGGCTCTAGGCGTGCAGGTTTTAGTAGTCGCGGCATGTGGGCTCAACAATTGCGGCATGCAGGCTCTAGAGCGCAGGCTCAGTAGTTGTGGCGCACGGGCTTAGTTGCTCCGCAGCATGTGGGCTCTTCCTGGACCAAGGATCAAACCCGTATCCCCTACATTGGCAGGCAGATTCTTAACCAATGCACCACCAGGGAAGTACCCCTGTGAAATTTTAATACCACAGATATATTGTATGTCTGTTTATGCATTGGATGTATATTTGTGCTTTATATTTACATAAAAAAGAGAAGACTTTTTCATACCCTGCCAAGAACCAATTTTTACCTCTCATGACAATGCGTGATATAAACTCAATGAATTATACTAAACCCAAAAGTAATATGTATTCAAAATTCATCACTTCCTAGTTATTTCTATAAGGTGTTACAGAAGAACCCAAATGAACTTTCTGGCTAGCCCAATACTATAATTTTCTTGACTCATTTGAAGTTATTGATATATCTGTTTTTCCCCTAGAGAGCTGATTGTTCAACATTTACCAGCCCCAAACTGGGCAAATATTTTAGAAAAATAACAGACACTTTGAGAGGTGGTCAAAGAAAGAGAGGTTTGTCTAGCAAAGACCTCACTTGAAGATGTATGGGAGAACATGGAAAATTCTACTGGATGCAGGGAGAAGAGGAAAGAGGAGCCGGGAGACAGAAAAGACCCTCTGGTGCTCACTCCATATTGGCTGACGAGTGTCTCTCGTGAAAAGTTTAAAAAGGGGAAACAAGTGTGTGCTGTGGGGGACTGGTACTTGTGTGTGTGTGTGTGTGTGTGTGTGTGTGTAATCCACATCCTCATGCTCTAGAAGTGTCTGTGATTAGTAATTGCTTGCTTTTTCCTTAGGTGTAGTGTATACCTTTACACACCACCATTAGGGATCAGAGGCTTAAAGCTGAGACCCCCATACCCACTGTCCCTTTCCCTCCTGATGTCTCATGGCTAAACACCCGAATCTCTATTCTGAACAGCACACTGGGCCCTGTGCGGAATACAGAGAAGCTGACGCTGTTATTCGGCCTTGCGCAGAGGGAGGAGACAAGACTTTCACATGCAGATACACAATGTGGAAGCACTATACCACTCCCTCCTTTCCAAGCCCCAGTTTCCTCACCAATGAAATGCAAAGGGTGGCCTGAGTTCTCAGGAGGACCTTCCAGTTCTCACTGTCCTTGTCTGGAAAGCTATCTTCTCTTCCTTCCATCTGGACAAAGCTATGAGGTCCCGCCCAGGCACTGCCGCCTCCCTCTCCTCTGCCCTCGCTGATCTCCCATCTGCCTGCAGGATGGCCTTTCAAAACTCAGCCCAGCTCCACCTTCTCCCACAAAAAGTCCAAAAGTCTGTGATATGTGAGAGGGTGGAGCACGAACACAAGTGCTGTGCCATTACTTGTCAGCTGGAGGACCATAAGCCATTACCAACCTCTCCCAACACCAGCCTCCTTGTCTTCAAAACAGGAATAAGGCCCACAGAGCTCTGGGGTGAAGATGCATGAGCTAATGTGCTGTGCACACAGGTCCTTGTTATGGACTGAACTGTTCCCCTCACGCCCCCAAATTCATATCTGAAGCCCTATCCCCCAGTACCCTAGAAACCAATGTAACCGGTGTCTTCATAGGAAGAGATTAGGACACACAAACACAAGGAGTGCATGTGCACAGAGGGAGGACTATGTGAAGAGTCAGAAAGAAGACAACATTTGTGTGCCAAGGAGAGAGGCCTCAGAAGTCAAGCCTTCTGGCACCTTGATCTTAGACTTCCAGCCCCCAGGAGTCTGATGAAGTAACTTTGTTCAAGCCACCCCGTTCGCGGTATTTTGTGATGGCAGCCCTATCAGACTAATATAGTCCTTAAGAAGCACCAGTTCTTTTTCTTTTTTCTTTTAAAATTATTTATTCATTTATTTTTGGCTGTGTCAGGTCTTAGTTGCGGCACGTGGGATCTTTCCTTGTGGTGTATGGGCTTCTCTCTGGTTGTGGTGCGGCCTTCAGAGGGCATGGACTCTGTAGCTGTGGCACGTAGACTTAGCTGCCCCTCGTCATGTGGGATCTTAGTTCCCTGACCGGGATTGAACCCATGTCCCCTGCATTGGAAGGCAGATTCTTAACCACTGGACCACCAGGGAAGTACCGATTCTTTCTGTCTTTAATTTGTGTCAGTTTTGTTTTATGTGTGGCAAGTCTTGTTCCTCTCTTTATAAATGACTGAAGGGTGAGATCCAGGCAGGTGTATCTCCTCCTGTGTCCCCAGAGGGCACAGTTCAATGACAGGCACAAAGTGTACAAAGTCAGGCCTCTTTCCTCACTGTCTGCTTTCCACCTGCAGACAAGGGTGGGGGGACCCAGCTGCCATTCATCAAGGTGCTTTTCAAACTGCAGGTCATGGAGTCAATTTAGTGAGTCACAATAATGATGTGTGACAAAAAAAAATGACACAGAATAGCAGAGAATAGAAAATGCCAGAGTGCATCTCAGGCAGAAAGGGGAAGTATTGTTTTATGAAACTTGCATTTGTTTTTACATATTTGTAAATAAACAAAAATAAGTACCAACTATTCTAAGTGCTGTGGATTATGTCTGTCTGGTTACTGCATCGTGACGCTAAATGCATTTCTTACTATGAGTTACAATCCCCCAAATCTGAAAAGATACCATCCCTGTTCAGTTTCTCTTTGAGTTTATGACTGAAAAGCCAATCAGCTGTTCAGGGGAGGCCTGGGGTGGTGTAGGGGCAAACACCTGAATGGGAGTAGTCACTTCGTCTAGGCCAATAGCCATGGAGCCCTGGTCTTGAGTACCTTCCTCTCTGTGTCCTAGAATAAGTGACACGACTTCATTGGGCCTCAATTTCCCCTTCTGTAAAAGGAGACTTAAAAAACCTCTCACAGGGATGCTGTGAGGATTACCAGGAGCCAAGGAACCTGAAAGTATCTACTCACTATGTAAGAGGCAGTTTTTTTTTCATCATTTTGTTATTTCATCATTTCATTCAGGTCTGTCTACTCTAGTAGATGAATTATTTCTTCCCTCTTCCACTGCAGGAGAAAGGAATGTACTTGGCTCTTATCCCTCAGGGAATCCCTGGCTGGGGATGGGCAAGGGTTGAAAGGGTATCCAGAAAGGTATTTCAGAGGCTAAATCCCTAAGTGAGACTCTCCTAAGGATTTTATGCAGAGAAAATCAAGTTCTGGTATATTCTCAAAGCAGCTTCCCAAGAGTAGTCAACGTACTAAGAGGCCAGGAGAAGGAGTAGCTCACCCTTTGTCCAGGAATCAGAGGGATCTGGGCCTGCTACCACCACTCTGCTCTGGCCGGGCTCCCAGGAACATTGCCTGCAAGCCCTGAGTCACTGCTAGAAGCCATCCTGGGCCCCCAGGAGTGCAGGGTTTGGGAGAGCTTTTCCCAATATGGTCCCCTGAACCTGGTGGTCCAGCAAACCCATCCCTTATCCAGGCTGCTTCTCTCCATGACACACCTATCTTCTCTGGGCTGAGGCCTTTCTGAGACCCATGTTGGCAAACCTGCTTCCAACAGGGAACTTAGACATGAGTGGAATATCTGGAATTCCTAGAGGGTTTATAACCCAGCAACTGTAACAGGTGTAGGTAGCTAACCCCTTACCCCTACTCTGGCTCTTACCCTGTCACCAGCTCCTGCACTTGTCTCCCCTCTCTGGCCCCAGAGCCCTACCTAGGTCACCATCCTGACCTCCATCCCCTGGTTCAGAGCAGAGAGCACTGGATACAGAGTCGAAGCTCTGTTTCTAGACCTAGCGCTGCTTCTGAGTGACCTCAGTCCACCTCTCCTCTCTGGATCTCAGTTCCCTCACCTGTAAAACAGGTGGGCTGGTGGGGGATGGGCTGGTATTTGACTTCCTCTAATAGTCAGATCTTTAACTGTTATGTCTTTCTAAAATTCCAGGAAATGAACTAGAGGAGCTAAAACCACGTTTGTTTGCTCCCCAAAGAGAGAATCGGGCACTTGTGTTCCTGAGGATGCAGTCAGAGTTTCCAAGCCATCAGACCCAGTTTCTGGGGTTTGGAATCTGGTTGATGGGTCAGGGGTGGGCATCCTGCTGGTGCAGGCTGCAGAATCTGGACTGTCCAGGGTGTATCAGAGTCTGGGACAGGGCTAGGAGAGTGGCCATTCCCTGCACAACAGCTGCACTCTGCACCAGAGTGGGGAAATGGGGAACTTCTCCTTAGCAGTCTTCACAAGCCATTCTCCCTTTTCTTCCTTTGTCTCAACTCAGAGACCCTCTGCCTTATTATTATTTTTAATGTGGTATTATCTTTAATTAAGTAAAGACTTTTCCAATTATATCACCTAGAGATCATTTTATCCACTGCTCTGTTTGACCACCAGTCTCTTGTCTCTCTCCTCAGCAATGGTAAGGTGGATACCCTTTCCACAGGGAAGATAGATCTGTGATTTGTTGCCTTTGCCAGTAATGAAAATGCTGGAGAGCCGGTGGCAAAACTGTTGCCATTGACATCTTTCACATGAACTACATCAAAAGAACCAGGATGTCCCTCCCAGTTGGTGATCACACTAATTCTTCCCAGGTTAGCACCTCCAGTCACCATTCACAGGTTACAAGTGTCAAATTTGATAAAATCAATAATCTTGCCAGTCTCCAAATCAATTTGAATGGTGTCATTCACCTTGATGAGGGGATCAAGGTAGCAGATGGTGCCAGCATCATGGGTCACCAGATGAGGGATTCCTTTTGTTCCCACAAAGATCTTTCTCACTTTGCACAACTTATACTTGGCCTCCTCAGGTGTAATATGATGAACAGCAAAGTGACCCTTGATGTTATAGATCAGACAAAAATTCTCTCCAGTCTTGTCAATGCCGATGACTTCCATAAAACCAGCAGGGTAGGTTATATCAGTGTGGACCTTGCCATCAATCTTAATGAAATGCTGCATGCAGATCTTCTTTACTTCATCTCCTGTTAGGGCATACTTAAGCCTGTTCCTTAGGAAAATGATTAGGGGGAGATATTCCCTCAGCTTGTGGGGGACCAGTAGATGGACAAGGAGCAAACACACCAGTCAGTTTATCCAGCATCCAATGCTTTGGAGCTGCTATGTGCTTCAGGTGCTTCTTGGGACCATAAGCCATGACTGCGCTAGGCATGAAAAGAGCCCCTCTGCCTTATTTCGAAGATACCCACTGTCCAGGGCTTATTAGAGGGGCCCCCAAACCTCACCCACTCAAATCTGCCCCCAGATTATTCCTGTCACCCCCCACCTTGCCCACCTGTTCTTTATGAGTCAGGAAGCCAACAAATATTTAGCCTCTCTGACCTAGAGTTTCACTTGGTGAAATTAACCCTTAAAAAAGAGGCCCTCAAAAGCTGTTCTCCTCTGTGAAGCCTGCCCTGACCAATAACCTTGCTCCAGCACCTTTTCCCCTTTCCTCCACATCAGACATTCAATTATTTAATCATTTATCTACTCAATGCCTATTCAATGCTGGCTACCTACCCTGTCCTCTCCTGGGTGCTGGGATAAGGAGAGCAAAAACAGACCCAGCTCCTTCTCCTTGGGAGTTTGGGGCCTGGTGGGCAGAGCCCTAGTGGGCTCTTCTTACATATCCCTACCTCCTCATTCCCCTCCCAGCCCCCACTAGCTCTGAGGATAGCACCTGTGTCTTATGCATATTTGTTTCTCAACACACAGCAATTGTCTGTCATCCAGTAGGCCTTCATTACTGATTACATATGAGTGGCCAAAAAAGGAAACTGGTTTACGCCTGAGGCTGGTCCTAACTCTCTTATAGGGATAACAAAAGATGGAGAAAGCCCTGAGAAAACCATAATCCAAAAAGAAACAGGTACCACAATGTTCACTGCAGCACTATTTACAATAGCCAGGATATGGAAGCAACCTAAATGACCATCAACAGATGAATGGATAAAGAAGATGTGGCACATATATACAATGGAATATTACTCAGCCATAAAAAGGAATCAAATGGAGCTATATGTAATGAGGTGGATAGACCTAGAGATGGTCATACAGAGTGAAGTAAGCCAGAAAGAGAAAAACAAATACTGTATGCTAACTCATATATATGGAATCTAAAAAAAATGGTACTGATGAACCCAGTAACAGGGCAAGAATAAAGATGCAGATGCAGAGAATGGACTGGAGGACATGGGGTTGATGGGGGGGGCGGAGGGCAAAGGGGAAGCTGGGATGAAGTGAGAGAGTAACATAGACATATATACACTATCTGCTGTGGAATGGATAGCTAGAGGGAAATTGCTGTATAACAAAGGGAGATCAACTCAACGATGGGTGATGCCTTAGAGAGCCAGGACAGGGAGGGCAGGAGGGAGTCACGGGAGGGAAAGGATATGGGGATATATGTATAAATACAGCTGATTCACTCTGTTGTATAGCAGAAACTGGCACAACAGTGTAAAGCAATTATACTCTAATAAAGAGCTTAAAAAAAAAAGATGGAGAAAGTAATTAAGGCTAGACACTGGCTTAAATCGTATGCTGTGCCGCTAGCCTACAGAATGCAATTTGGCCATATCTTATCAAAACTATAAATGCATTCACTTTTTGACCCAGCAATTCCACTTCTAGGAGTTTATTCTACAGATGGATGCTCACACATGTGAAATGATATACGTACACTGTTAGTCACTGTAGTATTGTTTGCAACAGATTGGAAATAACTTGAATATTCATCAACGGGGCCTAATGTTTTAAAATTTTTTTTTAAGTTGAGGTATAGTTGATGTATAATATATAAGTTTTAGGTGTACAACACATTGGCTCACAATATTTAAAGGTTATATTCCATCTATAGTTATTTTAAAATATTGGCTATATTCCTTGTGTTTTACTATATATCCTTGTATCAATAGCTTATTTATATTACAGATAGTAGTTTGTACCCATACCCCTACCTTGCCGTTCCCCCATGGAGGCCTCGTTTAATACATTATGCTACAATACATAAAGCAGAATGCTATGTGGTGTAAAAAAGAAAGAATGAGGAAGCTGTTTGAATATACATAGGAAGACTTCTAAGATATACTGTTGAGTTTAAAAAGGTGAGAATAGTTCATTAGTATTTGTGTAAAAAATGGAAGGATGAGGAAAGAATATATTTAAGTATAGAGTATTTGTTTACATATGCATAGAAGGGTGCCTCAGGAGGAGGGTCCACAAGGAAAAGGTAACAGTGATGCTGTGAGAGAAAAAATAGGCAAACGAGAAACAGGTGGGAAAAAAACCTTACCACAGTACCCTTCAAATTTTTTGAATATTGTACTATGTACATGTGTTACCTGTCAAAAATTAAAATAAAAATGAAGTTAATGATAAAGACTATGAGGTAACTTGGGAAAATGATAAGATAGGTGAGAAAAAAGAAAAAACTATTCAGTAGGATTACAACTATGTGAAAAAAAATGCATGTTAAAATTTCCATCTGTGGAAGGAACATTCTAGGTAATTTTTATTTCCTTTTTTTTGGTAATTTTTTCCATAAATTTCTATAATAAACATATATTGCTTTTATTAGAAAAAAATTAGTAACAGAAAATACGTATATACTAACAGAACGGAATATTCTGTATAACCGCAATTGTGAAAAAAAGGTGTTGAAAAAACTGGAAGAAAATATGCAAAATGTTCACAGTGGTTGTCTCTGGGTGTGAGATATTAGGTAGTGTTTAAAATATTACAATATTTTGTATTACTTTTGTGCTGGATGGATGGAAGGAAGGTAGAAAGGAAGGAAATCTAGTGGAAGAGAATTCTTCAAATAACAGCTGTGTTAGGGTAGTAAGATTATGGGTCATTTTTGCTGCTTTGCTCAGTTTTGCAAACATTCCTTTATTTGGTTTTGTTGTTATTTTAACAGGAATAAAATCCTCTGTGCTGCAGAGTAGGATTCTACTCCCCAAAGTCCTGCTCATTTGTACTAAAGAGCTAGAGCTCCTAGTTGCTTGTTATTCATTCCAAGGAATAAGGCCCACGGGGGTGGCTCTGGATAGTGAGAGATTGCTACTGATGACACATTGCTTGGGAGAAGGAGCGAAACATCAGAGAACACTTAGGCCCTTAAAGTGTCTTAGCTGGCAAACATTTATGAAGCCCTGACTGCTAGGTTTGGTGCTGGGAGAGTATAGCACTCTAGGCAAGTGTTTCACGCACAGATGGAAGGAGAGTCCTTGAGAAGTTCTGAGCAGAAGCCTAGCAAGATCAGGCCTCGTAGGCAGTGACCAACTTTGCCAATGGAACAAAATTAGGCCTGTGCAAGGGTTGAGCTCTCAATGGTCCTCACCTACCTTGCTATAGTGAGCACACATCCACTCATAATCTTCTTGGAGGAAGGACACTGTTAGTGATTGCAAAGCAAATTGTCCAAGAAAGGGTTTGTTCTTCCAAACTCAGAGACCTGGGTTCTGATTCTGGTTCTGCTATTAACCAGCTCTGGGACCTTGGACAAGTAATTTTACATTTATGAGCCTCAGTCTCTTAATCTGTAAAATGGGGAGAATCATAATAATAATGAATAATATCTGCCCTGACTACCTCCCAGAGTTTCTGTGAGGATCAGGTGACACAGTGTATATAAAAAGCACTTTAAAAGTATAAAGGATTTCAGCTGATGAATGGATAAACAAAATGTAGTAAATCTATACAATGGAATACTATTCAATCTTAAAAAGGAAAGAAGTACTGATATATGACAACATGGATAAACCTTGAAAACATTTTGCTAAGTGAAAGAAGCCAGAGGCCACATATTCTTGATTCCACTTATACAAAACATCCAGAACAGGCAGATCCATAGAGATAGGAAGCAGACTAGTGGTTGCCAGTGGCTGTGGGGGAGGGAGAAATGGAGAGTGACTACTTAATGGGTACAGGGTTTCCTTTTGAGGTAAGGAAATGTTCAGGAACTAGACAGTGGTGATGGTTGTACAGCATTGTGAGTGTACAACATGCCAATGAGGTGCATACTTTATTTTATTCATTTATTTATTTATTTATTTTGCCGCAGCACATGGCATCTTAGTTCCATGACCAGGGATTAAACCCGCATCCTCTGCATTGGAAGTGTGGAGTCTTAACCACTGGACCGCCAGGGAAGTCCTGAGAGTTGCATACTTTAAATGGTTAAAATGATAAGTTTTATATGTATTTTACCACAAGTTTTTAAAACTTAAAAACAGTATAAATGATGATTCAAATCTGGGTTTATTTTGATTATTATTTCCACAATTAATAATCAAAAGCATTAGATGTTCAGAATTTCAGAGTTCTTCATCTGCACTGGGGCAGATTGAGAAGTGACTAGAAAAAGAAAAAAGGAAAAAAGGAAATCCCTCTCAGAAAGTGGGTAGAGCCCCAGGGACATGAACCCTTGGCCCAGGAGAAATGTGACCATTGGAGAAAACCAGAATGCCAAGGCCAGGGAAGCACACTGACCTGGGACTCTTAAGACCATCTGTATGAGCTATGTGTTTCCTTTGGGAAGATTTATTCCCCAGCCTCTTGCCCCCAAACTGTTTCCCCGCCAGCCTATAAGAGTGCTTTCTGGTTCTTGCGCTGAAGGTAAAGGGCAGCTTCTTGGACCCAAAGGGGCCCTAACCAGGCTTAGCTCCTGAGTGACCGTAGATCCATAAGTTTTCAGAGCTGGAGAGACTCTTGGATGAAGACTTCTTGCTAACAATGGTGTGACATTTTGGTGACAACAATGATGTGACATCATCAAGGGCAACGAATCATTTACAGGACACTCAGATGTACAAAGATATTAGTTTTTGGTCCCCCACCCCGTTTCCTGAGACTGATTTAATCTGTCTCACGAGTTTACACCTCAGGGAGTAGGAACTGAGAAGGGAGGGGACAACCTGACAATTAGGCATCTTGGTCTGCTTCCATTTCAACTGCATCTGACATATAAATATTCAGTCACCTCATTAAAAGGACCATTCTTCCCTTCCCCTCTCCCCATGTACCCTGGGGAAGGGTCAGTTCTCAGTATTGCAACCTACTGCCCCCCACCTCCCCATCGCTCTCCTCTTTCTCCCAATGCACCAGGGCTTGAGGAGCGGGCACACCCTCTCTGCCAGGATTTCCTAAACTTTCTAGACAAGAGTATCTGGGCACTGGCTTAAACGTCCCTTCAGAGGCTCCTACCCTGGAGAGTCTCATTAAGTAATCTGGGGTGTGACCAAGGAATCTGAGTTTAGTTCTCTCCCAGGAAGTTAGAGAAATACTGCTCTGTGCCATATACTGAGCTCTCTCTAGACTGGCTTACAGTAACCTCCTTAATGGTCAAGTCCTTCAGGCTGACTTAAGGGAGTGGGAGCTTAAAACATTTATAAGATAATTTATTTCTCCCCATAGACTGTCTTTCAAGATTGTTGCTTCACACGGAGGCCCCCATCACCACCAAAGAAGGGAAACCTGTTAACTGAAGGAGAGCAATGACTTTGTTGTACAAATCTGTATCTGCTCCTCTTTTTAATTAATTAATTAATTAATTAATTTGCTGCGCTGGGTCCTCATTGCTGCACGCGGGCTTTCTCTAGTCGCGGAGAGCGGAGGCTACTCTTCATTGGGGTGCGCTTCTCATTGCAGTGGCTTCTCTTGTTGCGGAGCATGGGCTCTAGGGCTTCAGTAGTTGCAGTATGTGGGCTCAGTAGTTGTGGCCTGAGGGCTCTAGAGCATAGGCTCAGTAGTTGTGGTGCATGCTCTGAGGCATGTGGGATCTTCCTGGCTCAGAGATCGAACCTGTGTTCCCTGCATTAGCAGGTGGATTGTTAACCACTGCACCACCAGGGAAGCCCCTGCTCCTCTTTTGATGCTCCAGAAACCTGTTGATTCTGGCCTGGGCAACCCCAGAGGTCAACATGATTAATGGAACTATGCTTTCAAAAATATATTTTAAAATCCCCATTCACTAACAATATCTAACATTCATCAAGAACTTACTATGTACAAGGCATTGTGTTGCGTGCACTCATGTATTATCTTCTTTAGTCTTCAGAGCAACCTTACACTGTAACTATCCCCAGCTTATAGATGAAGAAACTGAAGTGTATAGAGATTAAACAACTTGCCCAGGGTCATACCACTAACAGTGGAAAAGACAGGATTTGAAGTGATGTTTGGGTAATTTTAAGGGTTCTTTAATCACAAAGATACTCCTTCCCTACTTGAGCCTGAGGCCTCTTGGAAACTGTCTGCTCCAACCTTCCTATTTTATAGGTGTGGAGTTCCAGGATGAGAGCAGGAAAGTGACTTGCCCAAGGACACAGAGCTAGTCAGCAGCAAGGCTGGGAACGGACCCCGGGCCTGGAACTCCTCCCTCAGCCTCTGTGCCTCGGTGCTGACATTTGACACGCAACACATGACATTCAGTAATTGTCGCTGTACAGAGTGCTGAACTGCCTGAGGACAGTGAGAGTCTTCAGGGGACTGAGATCTGCCTGATGGTTTCATAATTTCACAAGCTTCTTAAAATGAGAGAGGCCCATCGAAGAGCTTCAATGCTGTTACACTGTAAATTTCTCTTCACTGATTTCTAACGCGCATGTTTCTTGGTTATGTCTCCAAACCATCTACAGTCTCTCTGTTCTTCAGATTTTTAGGAATCTGGTGATTTTTAGAAAAAGGTGTAGCTAGTGGCCCCATCAGGGCAGATCTGGACCCATAAAGGCTTGTTTCACCTTTGCAAGGTGCAAAGCCCTGAGGCAGGGAACTCCTTTGACGCTGTGAGTAACTGGGGTGAGAAACCTTTCGACCTCCAGCCACAGGATCTTTGCCCCAGCACATTTCACAACCTGGAAGGGGAGCTCTGACTCCCAAGTGGAGGAAGAAAGGGAGTTCATGTTCCATGAGTGGCTGAGATGAGGCCTGTGTTAAGTATTTAATTCCTACCTTCACCCTGCAAGGCTGGTACTATTATCCTCATTTTATAGATGAAGAAATCAAGGCTCAGAAAGGGTAATTTGGCTGAGGCCTCACAGTTTTTAGATTAGTTGACCTAGAATTTGAACTCAGAGTCTGTTGGATTCTGGAGACTATGTAGGACACCATGGAGCCATCAAGGGTGAAATGCCACCTGCAAGTGTTACCAAGGCCTGCCGGTCTCACCATCTGTTGCCACACCTGGTTCTTCTTCACCCTCCCTCATTCTTGATGCTTCCCTGGGCTGCCAGTTCCTGATTGTGTGCTCCTCTCATCTGGTCATGCCTGTGCCTACCTCAGCTTTCATTTTCTAGCCAGGATGTAACACCCTTAATGAGGAGGTGTTCTAGACAGGTCAATCACTACATGCCCACCCACACTCTTTCTGGGGGACTCCTTACAACAAAATTGCAGCTGTCTGTCCTGGGATGGACACCTGACCAAGGTCAGTTCAGGTGTAATTAGCCCAGATGCTTGTGCTTTGTGGGACCTTTCTTAGCAAAGAGGAGCTGTTTTAATCAGATGTTTCTTCAAGAAATGGAAACTGGGCAGTAAATCATATGTTTTTTCAAGAAATGGAAACCGGGCAACAATTGAATTATAAAGATTGAGAACAGAAAGGGGACTAGGAAGTGGGGAAAAGGTGTGATGACCCACTTCTTTTTTTCTTTTTTCTTTTTTGTTTTATTTTGCAGATAAAGCCAACTGGATTTTTTTTTTTTTTTGGCTCTTTATTGGAATGTAATTGCTTTACACTCTTGTACCAGTTGACCCACTTCTGAGCTGATGAATAAATAAGACTATATAATGAGAAAAGAATATAGTATATGTGCAGAGAGTGGTAGAAAAGCTCAAATACCTATATTATATATATTGGTGTATTATATATCTATATTTGTGTGTATATAGTATATATTTATATATATAATGTATACATATATTTTACACATGCAAAAACATCTGCAGTTTCCATGAGGCCATGCTGTGTAGCAGTTCTTGTTCGTGGATTCCCATAATCCCCTGTGTCCTTTCATTAAACCCTCTTTTCCTGAGGTAAATTGAATGGGTTTCTTCCCTTCCTTGAAACCAAAGAAGTTTTGTCTAGAGCAGGAGGAAACTTGAAATAATTTATAAGGTCTGAACTTCCTTACAATTGGCAAAGAACACCTTCGGGTTAAGAGCTCCCAGAGGGCTCTAACTAACAAGTCACATGGAACAACTTTTAAGCAGTAAGTAAAACGTGGTTACATAGTTTTCCAGTTATCTATTGCTGTGAATGATACCACCCAAACTTAGAGGCTTAAAACAACCATCACTCTTTTGCTCATTAAATCCATAATTTGGGCAGGCTCAGCAGGGATCGCTTGGACAGCTTGTTTCTGCTCCATCTGGCCTCAGTTGGGTTGGCTTGAAGGCTGGAGTTGGACTCACCTGAAGGCTCACTCACTCATCCACAAGGTAGATTAGTGCTGGCTGCTGAATGGGGCCTGAGCTGGGGCTCTGTCAGACACCTACACAGAGCCTTTCCATGTGGTTTCTCCCCTTCCTTATGGCATAGTGATTAGGTTCCAAGAACAAGCATTCCCAGAGGTGGAAGTTGTATCATCTTTTATGCCCTTGGAAGTCACATAACATCAGGGACACACTCAGATTCAAGAAGAGAAAGCATACATGATGTCAACAATACACTGTAAGGAGAACATGTTGGATGGGATATATTGTGGTGCCCATTTCAAAAAATATAATCTGTCACATATAGCCAGTGAGCTGTAGACATTAGGAAGATGGAGAAAGCCCCCGACCTATATTCAGACAAATGCACATTAAATCAGTAACAGATTAAGAGCTTCAATAAAACTGCTGCTGCAGTGAGACAGAATTATAAAAAGCAGAGAGAAGTACAAAATACAGCATGTGGGAACATCTTAATGCAGGCGCAAATAGCCTAGTAGACCTCAGTAACCCCTGGGAGTCTCACTATCTAACACCACACTAATGTTGAACCTGAACTATCTGTTAAGAAGGTAGGGATGGGGTGATATACTTTGGAACAATTTACATCAGAAATCATTAAAATAATGTTTTGGTTTTTAAATGGATAACTTCAATAACAGATTTTCTTTTGTGATGACAGATAAATATCACTATACTATCCTATAATTATTTTGTTTCACCTTTCAATAAGAAAGAGAAATCTACTTTATAGCTCTCTTGGAGATATTCCATTATCTCCTAACCTCTATTGCTGCACAAGATAAGTCTGCTGTTACTCTTAGTTCCTTTGTGGGTCATCTGTTTTACTTCCCTGGTTGCATTTAGGATAGGATTGGTTTTTTTTGTCTTTGGTATACTCTATTTGCTCTCACATATATGTCTACCTGTGGAATTAAAAAAAAAATTCTCCTTAGAGTTCAACATTATTCTTCAATCTGATGATACATGTTGTATAATAAAGAATTTGTCTGATCTTTGTCCTAGGTTCTGGGGAGGGAGCTTCTGAACCCTTCCTGATTTTCCTGAGTGATAGGGGTGTCTTTGTTAACTATGGTGGGACCCCCCCAAACCACACCTGAGTTTATGTTAATGAGTGACTCAGGATGGGGACTGGTCACACTAGAAAGACCAATAATGTGATTAGAGGGCTGGGGATTTGAGCCATGTGATATCAGCCCAACTTTCTCCTGGAAGAGAAGGTGGGCCTGGAGACTGAGTTGTCAATCATGCTTATATAATAAAATCCCAATAAAAACTCTGGACACTCGAAGCTTGGGTAAGCCTCCTGGTTGGTGAATGTATCAGTGTTCTGGGAAGGTGACACATCCAGATTCCAGAGAGAGGGGGAGAGAAGGTCCATGTTTGGGACCCTCCCAGACCTCATCCTATATGTCTCTTTATTTGGATGATTCTGACTTGTATCCTTTATAATAAAATTATAATCATAAAGTATAGCACTTTCCTAAGTTCTATAAATTATCCTAGCAAATTATGGAACCTGAGGGGGTCATGGGAACACCTGAATTTGCAGCCAATTGGTCAGAAGTAAGCATGGCCTGGGACCCTTGAACTTGCAGCTGGTGTAGATGCAGTAGGGCAGTCTTACTGGGAACTGTGCCCTTAACCTGTGGAAGCTGCACTAACTCTGGGTTATTGCCAGAATTGCACTGCAGTATTGCACATGTCTTTCTTCACTCTGGAAAGATTTCAATGTTAGACATGTGCTCAGCAAATACTACACTGGGTTATTGAAAAACCTGTAATGACTCCCCATTACCTGTTGTTCCAAGAGGAGCAAACTGTGGTCCCTCTTCCTGATATCAAAGACATGCCATTAGCTATAGGAGAAATAAGGTCATACCTCTGATACAGAAATAAAACAGTATAAAATAAAGGCAGTGTGGTAGATGGCATTACTTTTCCTTTAGTGTACATTATTGGTGCTCTGTCCAAATTTTCTCAGATCTCTTTTCAGGTTCTGTTCCCTCTCCTGATTTCTGTGTGATTTTGTTTCTAAAAGCCATGCACCTGTGATTCTTTTTGAAGGACTGGTCCAGGGCTACTGAAACTGCTTCACCCATATTCAGAAAGCCAAAAGTGCCCTTGGAGCAGTCCTTAGCCAATGACTGACAGCTGTCAAAATATGAAAGCCCAGCTCCCTTTCCTTGAGTTGGGATAAACTCTGAGGTATAATTTATACCCAGAATGCTCTGTGGATAAGGCTCAGCACAGGATTTGGCCTGAAATTATACCCTTACTTAGCTTTGTCTCCTTTCCTGTCCTGTTCCTCCACTCCCTTTTCTGGATTCTCCTAGGAACACTTCCTTAACAGATCACTTACCCTATAAATCCTTGACTCAGGGTCTGCTTCTGGGAACCTAACCTAAAACAGTTTCCAATTATTCACTATCCAGCAGGTTGCCATGTGACTTGCAGTGCCTAGGGAGAGGGGGAATCTATTTCTCAGCCCTCCTTGAGTCAAGCTTGGCCATGTGATGTGCTTTGACCAATGGAATGTGATGAGAAGTATGCCACACATTACTTGAATCTTAAGAATCATCACATGATACTAGAATTGTTTTCTTCTCTGGGGGAAAGCCCAAGATAGGAGCTGACCCTTCAGCCTGGGTTCCAGAATAAGATATGTGAAGCAGAACTACATCTGACACATAGCCAACATGTAATATGAGCAAGAATAAACCTTTATTATTGTAAGACACTGAAATTTGGGGGTTATTACTGCACTATAACCTAACGTATGTAATACAGGCAGTGTAGTTAAGAGCATGTGTCCTTGAGTTAAGATAGCCTGAGGTCAAAGCCAAACTCTACCACTATCTGTATAACCTTGGCCAAGTTACTCAGCCTCTTCAAGCCTCAGTTCTTCCATTTGTAAAATGGAGATAGCAATGATATCTACCTCATAAGACTGTTATGGAGATCAAATGAGTTAACACATATAAAGTACTTCAAACAGTGCTGATAAATGCTTGATTAATATTAACTAAAGTGAACTACAATTATGAACTGTGATAGCACATCCCCAAGTTTTCAATCTTTTCTCCCACAACCACTGAGCTTGCTGGTTGCCTCCCCAACACCCATTCCACTCTTCCCTCAGTCTCAGTTTCTGTTTGGGGATCTATGTGGCTCTGAATTGATTTCACTGTGACTTCCCTTGGCCTAAGATAAATCAAACAACTAATAGTGTCCTGGTAAACTGGATCCCAGGAGGGCAAGGTGGGAAGCCAATTTTCACGATGTAAATACTCCCTCCATGGCCAATTTCAAGCTACCAATGGTTTAACAACTGACTTGCAAAAATTCTTGAATATTTAACAATCACCTGGAGAGCCAGTATGAGCTGGCTCCAGCACACCATATGCCACCCCTCTAGCCATGATACATAAGTGTAAGCTCTTCCAATCAGTAAGAATCTCAGGACTTCTGCAACTCTAATCAAACATAAAAAAATCCCCATGCATTTTGCAAAATATAAAAGACTTTTCCAAAGTGTATTAGGTTGAACATATGAAATTGCCAACATTAGTTTTCATGGGTTTTGTTTGTTTGACTTATTTTATTTTGGCTGCATCAGGTCTTCTTTGCGGCACACAGGCTTCTCTCTAGGTGTGGTTCGCAGGCTCCAGAGAGCACCGGCTCAGCAGTTTCAGCATTTAGTCTCCAGAGTGCGTGGGCTCTGTAGCTGGGGCACGCAGGCTCTCTAGTTGTGGCCCACATGCTCAGTAGTTGCAGCATGCAGGCTTAGCTGCTCCACAGCATGTGGGATCTTAATTCCCCCACTGAGGATAGAACCTGCGTCCCCTGCATTGGAAGACCGATTCTCAACCACTGGACCACCAGGGAAGTCCTGTCAACATTAGTTTTGATCTACATAAAAGGCAATTTCATATGATTCAGCCTAATGAATCAAATACATAGGAAAAATATGGCAGAAGAAAGAAAGAGGAAGGAGTGAGGAAAGATGGTAGGAGAAGGAGGGAGAAGAAGAGGAGTTAGATGCCACCAGAAGCAAATCTGAAGAATGACAATGTGGTTAATCCTTCACTCCAAGCCGGATATCAAGTTAGCTTAAAAAGATGTTAATTCTTCACTCCACGCCGGGTATTACATTATTAGCTTCTTCATTATTCAATTACGCACCCTCTGGGAAGTATCATATTATACCACACATGCTTATCTAACATATTTATTCTTCCAACCTTGTTTTCATGGCACTAAACCGTGATTCCCTCCCTTTCCATCAAAGGCGAGAAATTCAGAAAGGTCTGAAGAGAGATCTTTTGGCAAGCACTTTTCAACAGGTTTTTAGGGAAACTCAGGATCACGCTGTTCGGGGAGTACCATTTCCCGTGGCCTTTTTTCTCGTCATAAATTCACTCGCAGCAACTTGGGGAGTTAGGGGTCCTCGCCAGGCTCTCGGAGCCTGAAGTAACTCACCTGTGCCATGAGGATCAGAAGGCCCCTCAGCGGCTGGCCCTGAGGATGAAACGAGAAAATACACGTGCGTGGCAAGGCGCCTGACGGGAGCCATTAAGTACGACAACTTAAACACCTAGCGGCTCTTGCAGAGCCCGGCCCTCCGCAGGTGAGGAGAAAGACACCTCCACTCCCAGCGCCTCCGCCTGGGCCGCTTCCCGGCGGCCTCCGCGGTGGGCGTGGCCCCGCTGCCCAGAATGCCCCGCGGGCGGACCCGGGGACTAGCGCCCCGCCCCGGCGCGTCCTGGCTGGCGCTACCCTAGCCGGGTCCCCATCGCCGAGGCGCCCGCCGTACCACCTCCTACAGCTCATCCCACACAAGCAGCATCTACACATGGACACCGCACAGCCGGCAGGGCTACACTAGCCCACACCTCCGCCCACGACCACACCCTCTGCTTTCGGCCCACACAGGATACACACCTCCCCGCGCGAAGCAGAGCCCACGCAGCACGGCGCTCGGAGCATACGCAGAACACAACGCAGTGCATTTGCACACAGGCGGCATGTCGCAGCCCCCACACCTAGTGCAGAACTCCCAACATACAGCCAGCCTTCGCTCTGCTTGCCAAGGACGTGCTTGCATCCCATGACGCACCACACATAGTACACCCAACACACAGCGCACCACTTACACATGCGCAGACTACAAACACCATGTATGTTGAGTCTCTCACACCCCCACTTGGAGTTCGACTTCACACACACACACACACACACACACACACACACACCCCACAACACACTGGCCCCCCTCACCCAAATGACACGCATACATTCCGCACTACGCCAGACACAAAATATACACTTAACCCCCCGCTGAAAAGAACACGCATTCATCGCACACATGCTTATATTACCCGAATCAGACTAAATACGGCATGCTGTAGAAGCCCTGTGCATCTTACAGACACATGCACACATCACATCATTACACACTCAGCAACACAGTCCCAATACACAAAACCCCAATGTACCAAAAATCCATGTCACACCCACTGTGCACAAACATGAATAATCACATGTACCCACACCTCAGCACGCTGGACATGTGTATAGGCCACATCAGACAAAAATCACATCCACACCTGACCCACCCAACCCCCAGGTACACCTGTGGTGCCCAACCATTTCTGTGTGCTTGAGACTTGTTTGGTTTTAACACTGAAAGTCCTAGGTCCCAGGAAATGCCTCCATTTGGGGGTATCCAGAATGGTAGTCACCCCACAGACTGTTCAAATGAATCAGGCCTGGACCCTCCATTAATACCAGTGATAAAACCCAGCTGCTTTGGGGGCAAAGAGATAGGGGGCCGCAGTGGCCCAGAGCTAAGGAAACTCAGGAGTGGTTCCCGTCCACAGCCAACTCCCCTCCCCTTGTCTGCAGAAGGAATCCAGCTAGAGAGGAAAAGCTCTAAAAACAAAGTCACTATCAGCACCTTCCAAAAAAAGGAAAGAGGCAGAGAGTCCTAACCACACCTAACTTTGGGGTTTTACCCTTGGCAAAGCACTTTTACTAAACTTATCTCATTTGATCCTTACAAAAACCTGTGAGGTAGGTAGCATAGGTGCTTTTATGACAATGATGCTGAAAAGCACAGGCACCTGCTTGAGGTCACACAGCACAGGTCAGGCAGAGCAAGTTTGGAAGAAGTCCCATCTCCCTATTCACCCCACCCAGGCTTCCCCTCTCCTGCAGCTGTCTGCACAGTCCCCCCTCCCCCCATCCTGGCTGAGATACGGCAACTAGAATCAAGAAGCCACCTGTCTTGAGCCACCGCCTTCGAAAGTCTTTCATTCCATCCTATTAGGGCAAGGTGCCCAGGCCGCCCCACCCTCAGGGTGGATTAGGCCTCCACCTCCCTGTTGGGGTTTAAAGTACATCAAAAGAAATCCTTCATCAAAATAGCTCTCACAGGCCCTGTTTGGTAGCTTGAAATCACACTAGGAGAGACCCCTTTTAGGTAAAGGCATTGTACCTTGATGGCCCTTGCTCAAAATGCATCTGTATCCCTGGGAGGGATTTCCATGCTACAGCCTCTAGCACCTTAGCTGGCATTGTCTCCTCTGTCACTCAGTGCATTGCAACAGACATTGCCTAGTGCCGGCTTGCTGATGAAATTGGATTGTCTCTAGCAAGTCCTGTGGGAATGGGGCACAGGATGACCAAAGTTTGATCATGGCTGAGGGAGGGTGTGAGAAGAGTGCAGAATGACTTGGAGAGGGGAAAACAGGATAACAGAGGTATGGGATGTTGAAAAGGATGGGGACACACCCTTGGCAGGAGTGGGGGAGGAGACCCTGAGTCTAAGAAGGAAGGCAAAGGGAATGCCATGAGCTTTCTAGAGATGCGAGGAAGTAGAAGAGGGCCAAGTGTATAGGGTGGGCGTATGTGGCAGTGGAGAGGTTGGTGGGAGAGGGCTGTTTGTAGGGGACATTCTGGTTCATTGCTGGCGGCACCCTGAGCAGGTCACTTTAGCATTCACAAATTATTCCTCTGTGGAAGTTGCAGAAGAAAATGTAAAGATGTGGGAAACTGTTTGTAATGTATTGATAAGTGAGAAAAAAAGGAGGTTACAAACAGGACATAGAGTGGGATCCCTATTTTGTAACACTGTCTGGAAGGACACCAAAATGTTAGCTGTAGTTATCTCTGCTGTAGTGAGAATGACTTGCATTTCTTCTTGGAGCCTTTCCGTATTTTCCAAATTTTCTACAATAAAGTTGAAATATGATTTTTGTACATTATCAGGAAGGGTTATTTTAGAGAAAGGTCCATTGACTATGTGTTGAGTGCTTATTAAATTCTGCAGTGTGGCCACCACGCATGATACAGAGAAATGTCAGCCATGGCCACTCCTCTCAGGTTACCCTTAAATCCAGTCATGGCACAGGGGTACAGTTCAGTGCACAAGAATGTGGCCCCTGGAACCAGGCTGCCTGGCTTCAAGTCCCTCTTTTGCAGCCTCCTAGCTGTGTGACCTGGGCAAGTGGCTTGCCCTTGCTGTGTTTTGGTTGCCTCATCTGTAAAATGGGGATAATAATAGCACCTGTAAGGATTAGTTGAGCTGATACATGTGACCACTTAGAAGAGCAGTTGGCAGAGGGTAATCATAACCTAAGTGTTAGCTGTTATTGTTGTTAGTGGTTAAGAGCTTTACCTCTGGAGCCAGCCTGTCTGGGTTCAAGTCCTTGTTCTGTCCCTGTCTGGCTTGGCCAAATGATTTAATCTCTGTCTCTACTTCAGTTTCCTAATCTTTAAAATGGGGTTGAAAGTAATGATGTCTCATTCATAGACTTGTTGTGAAAACTCACCTAATGACTATGGACAAAGTACTTAGAACAGCACCTGGCGCATATTTCTATGTGCTCAATAAGTGTGAGCCTCCGTAAGACTAATTATTACTATTGTTACCATTACTAACACTATTGGGGGAGGCAGGGATTAGGGCTCCATCCACCAAAACATCCTGTGTACAGCCAGTGGGGGTGGAGGGGTTTCCAGGATGCATGAGACCGGCTGATCTGGGCACTGCAAGATGATTTCATCCACTCTCTCTTGCCTCTCCTGTGTTCTCCTCCAGCCCGAGTTATTCTGGTCCTTTAAGTTTTACAACTGTGGCTGCAGGTGCCACTCCTTGCACATACACTGCCTCCTCCCTGATCCTTTTTTAGCTACACACAGCATGGATTTATGGTGAGCTAATGAAGACAGGCTTCCAGGACTTTTATTTGCACAGGAAGTAGCCTGGCAATACTATATTTATAACTGTGTCTTCTTTTTCTTACAGAGGACTTCTGTTGCATAAACTTAAGTCCTACCTGGATCCTCCCTTGGTTTTAGGAAGGGTGCTCCTAATTCAGAATTCCAAGGCCCCATCTGCTGAAATCCAGCCCCTTTCTTTAACTGGGCCTGGTCACAGAGACCTATCTGGGTAGCATTTTTACCCACATGAGCCTTTTTCATTTGTTATTGGTGCATAGTATTTTGTGTCTCCTCTTGAAGCCATAGTCTCTACCTGTCACCATTTGGACTGGTAATATCATGAATGAATGAATGAGTGAGTGAGTGAATGAATGTACTCTGGTTCTGTTTTGTTCTCAAGGAAAATGGCTTAGTCCCGGGTGGAGCAGAGCCCTTGGCAGACAGGAGACTCTGGCAGGCCTTTTGAATCTATGTGGAACAAGAAGCTTCTGATATCCCAGGGTGGTTGGCAGCTTAGGAACATGATTACAAGTCTAGTTGGAAAAATGTTTTAAATCTGGAGACTTAACCAGAAGCTGAAATTGATTAATGGTAGCAGGTCAGGGAGAAAGGAGCCCTATCGTACCCGTGTTCTTTATTGAGAGCTTGCGTTCTTGTATTTAGGCTTTATTAATACTGCTCTGCTGGCCCACTTTATTAAAGATTTAGGTTTTTATTAAAAAACAAGTGAAATTGACAGAGAGGAAGCCTGCTTGTTTCAATGTGAGGCATGCACTCCCAGTATCTCTCTGGCCTTCTGGACTCTATTTGAGGGGACTTTTCCAGACTGCTCAGAGCCTCCCAGTTTATCCCACACAAGATACTTCTTCACATTCTTTGTGACTGTTTTATGTACCCCAGCTTTATCTCCTCTGTGACTGTTAGCTCTGGGAAAGTGGGGACTTCCATATCCCATCCCTGACAAACAAAGCTGAAGAGCTGGGATGTTAAACAAGTGTGATGGTTAATTTTGTGTCACCTTGGTGCCCAGGTGTTTGGTTAAACACCAGTCTAGATGTTGCTGTGAAGGTATTTTTTTTAATAAATTTATTTATTTATTGGCTGCGTTGGGTGTTCGTTGCTGCGTGCGGGCTTTCTCTAGTTGCTGCGAGCGGGGGCTACTCTTCGTTGTGGTCCACGGGCTTCTCATTACGGTGGCTTCTCGTTGTGGAGCATGGGCTCTAGGCGTGTGGGCTCAGTAGTTGTGGCGCATGGGCTTAGTTGCTCTGAGGCATGTGGGATCTTCCCGGACCAGGGATTGAACCCATGTCCCCTGCATAGGCAGGCAGATTCTTTTTTTTTTAATTTATTTTTTATTATTTTTTTGGGGGTACACCAAGTTCAATCAGCTGTTTTTATACACATATCCCCATATTGCAGGCAGATTCTTAACCACTGTGCCACCAGGGAAACCCCTGTGAAGGTATTTTTTTAGATATGATTAACATTTATATCAATAGACTTTGAGGAAAGCTGATTAACATAATTTGGTTTGATTAGCATAATATAGTGGGCCCTCATCCAATCAGCTGAAGGCCTAAGAGAAAAGACTGAGGTCCGTCTTCTTGTCTTCTTCCTCCCATGACCACCAGGAAGAAGGATTCTGCCTCTAGACTGCCTTCAGACTCAAGACTGCAGCATCAATTCCTGCTGAAATTGCCATTCTGCCAGCCTGCCCTATAGATTATAGACTTGCCAGCCTGCATGATCACATGAGCCTATTCCTTACAATAAATTTCTGTCTCTCTCTCTGTCTCTTTGTCTCTCTATTCATACATATATTAGAGAGAGAGAGAGAGCGTGAGCAAGTTTTGTTCTGTTTCTCTGGAGAACCCTAATACAGTAGGTCTGAAAGTAAGTTGTTTCCTTGTTTGGTAAATCATTCTTTTTTTTTTTTTTTGGTTTTGCTGGGTCTTAGTTGCGGCTCGCAGGCCCCTTAGTTGCAGCATGCAAACTCTTAGTTGCGGCATGCAAACTCTTAGTTGGGGCATGCATGTGGGATCCAGTTCCGTGACCAGGCATTGAACCCGAGCCCCCTGCATTGGGAGCGTGGAGTCTCAACCACTGCAACACCAGGGAAGTACTGGTAAACCATTCTTAATGTGAATGACTTTTCATGATGTAAGTGGTTGGACAGGTGCAGGAGATCCAGGAGGCCTCGGCAGATCTTCTTGTCTCTCTTTCAACTTCTGAGCAGGCTTGGACTTAAACTTGCAGTCGCAAATAAGCACTAGGGAAGAGGATCTGAATCCTCCTCTGTTACCCCCCTCCCCCGCACCCCAACGTTAGTGTGAATACCTTACACCTCAAACCTAGGGTGACCCATCGTCCTGTTTGCCTGTGACTGGGGGGTTCCTTCGATGTGGAATTTACAATGTTAAAACTGAGACCAAGTGTCATCCTATACAGAGCCTAGATGGAGGGAAGGTGTTGTAAAATACATGGTACATGCACCTTGCTACTTGTCTGAAATCTGAAAAGTTCTGCATTCTGAAACCCATTTGTCCCCAAGTGTTTTGGACGAAGGACTGCGGATGTGGATGTTCACAGACTACCTCTGGAAGGAGACACCAGCAACCAGCCACAGCCTCTGGGAAGGAAATGGATGGCTGGAGGGCAAGGGTAGGAGGGAGTTTTCAACTGCATATCATGTTGCATCTTTTGACTGTATTATCTCCTCAAAAAATAAATATAGGAAATTATGGGAAAACAAAACTCTCTTTACTTTTGACTAAACTACAAATAGAATTTTTTAAAAATTTGAAAAAATAAATTACCGTGCTGCTGTTATTGATGCTGTCAAAGCAATATTTGTCTTTCTGATTCTGCTGATTCCAGTGTATCCTGTTCTCAGAGCTGTTTGTCTGTTGAGCCCTGATTTGGGAGCCAAGAGACTTGTTTTTCCTTTTCTGAGCTGAGTGCTGGGTAGGTCTCTCCTGGAGCAGCAGGTGGACCCTTGCTCTTGTTTCAGCAGCAAGCTAAATGCTCACAGCCCCAGGCGATTTTTTCCTGGTTGGTAGTTGTTATTATTATTTTGAAAAAACAAGAACAATCATGCAAAGCAAGTAGAAACAGGCTGGGTCAGCTGAAAATGCCCACATGCTCCTGCCTTGGGTCTCCCGTGATATAATTAGCTGGTTTTATCCAGTGGTGAGTAGGCGGCTTGCACCCCGCAAGGCCAAAGGATGATGCAACAGAAGGCAAGCCTGGGCAAGGCCGAGCCTGAGCAGCACTGGCCAAAGATGCTGATGCGATACACTGGGGCGGGGATGGGGTGGGGGTGGGAAGAGGAGGGGTGGGGTTCAGAACTGTAGGGGTGTGGGGGACCCGACTGCCCAGGAGGCAAAGCTGGCCGGCTCACTAAGCCTTGAGCTCCCACCCCATCTGCCCCTTCTTCCTTTTCCCATCCCTACTTAGTGACAGAATCTATTCCCAGTTCTCTCATTCTCCACAAGATGGAAGGGTCTGCTGAGAACTTCTGGAGGTGAGAAAGGGAGCCCTGTGCGTGGACAGACTAAATTAGGGTTCCCAAAGCCGTGAAGCTGGAGGGTGGGGAGGTTTCAGTTACTGGGGAGATTTTTCAAAATACTTGTATACTTCTGTAGCTGGTTGACTCTCACACAATTTTAGTTCAGTAGGTTCAGATGGGGCCAGAAATTGGAATAGGTTTTTAATTGTGTTAATTATTATTTTAAATGGAGTTAACTATTTAAAACATATCATGAAGAATGTCTACCTTGCACCCAGAGTTGTACATAGCACAACTCCAGGGGGCACTGTCCACATAGACTCAGATGGTGCTAATAGCGCCCATGGGGGCAGGTGACACAGGGGACTTCCTTCCCTCCCCAGAGGCAACCATTGTCATTGTTTCTTGTGTCCTCCTCCGGAGAGAGTCCATGTACTTGTAGGACCTGAATATTTTTCAAAAGTGGGTTCCCTTTTCTCCCATTCCCTGTGTTGAGAATTCCTGAGCTGGAGGGAGGATGGTCTAAAGGATGGAGTTCAGGCATCTGCAAAGTGATAAAGGAGGATTGGGCCTTCCCTGAAATCTCATCACAGCGGCCTCCCTCTCCCCTACCAGGTCCAGGCTGGGTCCTACACACCCTATCAAGAACCTGTCAGGGTCTCTATACCTGCATTTCAGACAATAAAAGGCCTTTTGTTAGTAATCCTCCTAGGCCCCCAGGAGGTTTTCGGACGTATTTGTTGAGTAGGAGATTTTCCTGCATTTCAGTCCAGTGACTCCTCAGCAGACTTTGATGTTAACTAGTCAAAACAAAACAAAACAAAACAAACTTGTGTACCAGAAGGCGGAAATTGGGTCCTGCTATGTGACTTTAGACAAGTCACACTGTCCTTTTGTGTCCTAGTTTCCTCCTCTGGGACCTGGGGAGCATCGTGTCTACCTTGTTTTTTTTTCCCCTACCTCTCAGCAAAGGTTGTAAGATCATGGATATGAAAGTACCCGTTTTAGAGATGAAGATATTGAGATCCAAGATCATGTAGCTCAGAGGTCATGCACTGTTCTTGTGGTGGCCAGGTCCAGAAACTCAGCAGGAAAAAACTCTCCTGTGGGAAGAGGGGGAAGAGGAAAGGATTCTAATCTGCCTCGCTCCTCTGCTGTGACAGATGGCTAGCAGGTCATCACGAATCTGTGCCCCCATCTGGGGACTACACAGAACCTTGCATCTAAGTGGGACCACATGACAAGTTCTTACCAATGGAATGTGGGTGGGAAATGATGTGTGTTACTTCTGAACCAGGCGTGAAGAAATGCATATACCTTCTTCACGTTCTTTTCCTTCCTCCAGCTGGAAGCAGAGATCCTGATGCCCTAGGGCATGGTGGAGCCGCAGGACAGAAAGGGTCTGAGTCCCTCAATTATCACATGGTGGTCAGCTACTAGCCAACCAGAACACCTCAATTGTATCCATATGTGAATGAGATATAAACTTCTATTGGACTGTCACTGGAATTTAGTTTATTTATTAAAATGGCTAGTGTCATCCTAACACACACTTCCACTTTTCTTTGTAAGTCCAGCACTGAGCTGCTTGCATGAACCCAAAAGGAGACATCGGCAATCATTCCTCACAGCAGGTGCAGGGTTGTTAAAAACCACTGAGGGTGGGGAGAGGGAGGCATCGTCTCTCCTTAGCTCTGAACTTCGGGCCACCAGCATTTGGGGATTGGGTTTGCAGCTGTTGCATTCCACAGGGTCTCTGGTGGCATTTTGACTATGTGTGACACTCAGTGCCATCCTAGGGGAGAAAAGACAAGGACAAGCAGCTGATAGGAGGGGAAGCAGAGAGAGTGAGGCCACAGCTAGAGCCCTGGGTCTGCCCTGACTCTCTGCATGTGTCATCTCAGCCAAAGCCAGCACCTCTTGGGGCCTCCATTCCCCCATCTGTAACATGAGTCTAAAACACCCATCCTGGATGGAGAGGGAGGGAAGGAGGTGGGGAGGTGAGGGCTCAGATAATGGATGAAGTCCTGAAATTACGTTCTGAGACTCCATATTGCTATGCAATCAGAGGACCCAAACTCAAGATCCTCAGAACTTTGATGTATGCTGGGGCTTCTTCTTGGGAGAGGCTTAAAAATAATTTGCTAGAAAAGAAAACATGAAAGAATGCATAATTCCTACTTTTTTGGGATTCATTCAGAAGGCTGTTCTGAGCTAAAGACCCTGGGAGAAGGATGTCTTGGGGACTTTGAAGGCTGTCTCAGAGGACTGAACTCAGTGTCTGTGGGCAGTGCCTCTTGCCACCAAATGTCTACCCACAGGTGTCCAGTATATCTGAAATTCCACCATTAGTGCTTCATTCCTTTGGTTTCCTCTTTATTCTTCAACAAAAATGCAAGCAATGATAATCCCAAACATGTGTTCAGTGCTTTAGACTTTTCCCAGTAATCTTAAAAGACACAGACAGGTCCAAACACCAAGTGCAGGTGCTTCACCAATCATTTTCCTTCTGATAGGAAGATTGTGGGCCAATTGTACTACTAGGTGTTTATCCAGTAGAAACTCTTGTACATGTGACCCAAAGACAAGGATGAGAATCATTAGGACTTCCCTGGCAGTCCAGCAGTCTAGTGGTTAAGACTTTGCCTTCCAATGCAGGGGGTGCAGGTTCAATCCCTGGTCAGGGACCTGGGATCCCACATGCCTCACAGCCAAAAAAAACAAAACATAAAACAGAAGCAGGAATTTCTTGGTGGCACAGTGGTTAAGAATCCACTTGACAATGCCGGGGACACAGGTTTGATCCCTGGTCCAGGAAGATCCCATATACCATGGAGCAACTAAACCCCTGTGCTACAACTACTGAGCCTGTGCACTAGAGCCCTAGAGTCACAACTACTGAAGCCCATGCGCCTAGAGCCTGTGCTCTGCAACAAGAGAAGCCAACACAATGAGAAGCCAGCTCATCACCACAAAGAGTAGCCCCCACTCTCTGCCAACTAGAGAAAGCCCATGTGCAGCAACAAAAACCCAATGCAGCCAAAACAAAACAAAACAAAACAAAACAAATTTGCTTAAAAAAACAAAACAAAACCCACCAGAACCAGTGTTGGAACAAATTCAATAAATATATTTTTAAAAAATCCACATAAAAAAAATCTTAAAAAAAAAAGAATAATAATAGCAGCCCTATGTGTAATAACACAAAACTGGAGATAACCAAAGTGCCCGTTGACAGGAGAAGGGACTCACTGGATACTAAATAACAGTGAAAATGATTGAGCCCTGTTTTAATTATGTATTGCTGCATAACAGGCTATGTTAAAACACAGTGGTGGGACTTCCCTGGCGGTCCAGTGGTTAAGACTTCACCTTCCAATGCAGGGGGTGCTGGTTTGATCCCTGGTCGGGGAGCTGGGATCCCACATTCCTCGTGGCCAAAAGACCAAAAAGCATAAAACAGAAGCCATGTTGTAACAAAAAATTCAGTGAAGACTTAAAAAACCATGGTGGCAACCACAATCGTTTATTTGCTCACAATTCTACAATTCAGGCAGGGGCGCATCGAGGATGGCTTGTCTCTACTCCATGTGGCTTCAGCTGGGGAGGATTAATGGAGGATGAACTTTTAAGATGGTCCCACTCATGTGGCTGGCATGTTGATGCTGGCTGTGGGCTAGGAGATCAGCTGGAGCTATTGTGTGAGTGGGAGTAGCCTCAGTTATCTCCATGTGACTTCTCTCAACATGGTGGTCTCAGAGTAATCAAACTTCTCACGTGGTGGTGTCTCAAGTTCCCCAAGAATGCAAAAGCAGAAGTTGCTGGACCTTCTTAAGGCCTAGGCCTAGAATAGGCACAGAATCACCCATTCTATTGGCTAAAAGAGTCGTAAGCCAGATAGATTCAGGGGGAGGCAACTTCGAAAGAGTGTGAATACCCAGAGCTATACTTCCTTGGGTGCCACAGACTTGCACAAATCACAACCACCCATGGCCATATGGGTAAGTCTTAGGTAGGTTATGCTGCAGGAACAAATAAGCTTCACATTCCACTGACTTGATATAACAAAGGATTCTTTCTTTCTCACATACATATCTTTTTTTTTTTTTATAAATTTATTTATTTATTTTATTGGCTGTGTTGGGTCTTCGTTGCTGCACACGGGCTTTCTCTAGTTGCGGCGAGTGGGGGCTACTCTTCTTGTGGTGCACGGGCTTCTCATTGAGGTGGCCTCTTGTTGCAGAGCACGGGCTCCAGGCGTGTGGGCTTCAGTAGTTGCGGCACATGGGCTCAATAGTTGTGGCTCATGGGCTCTAGAGCGCAGGCTCAATAGTGGCGCACGGGCTTAGTTGCTCCGCAGCATGTGGTACCTTCCTGGGGCAGGGATCGAACCCGTGTCCCCTGCATTGGCAGGCAGATTCTTACCCACTGCGCCACCTAGGAAGTCCTCACATACATATCTTACACAAGTCGGTGGGGTGCTTGACTCCACACTCAGGAATGTAGGCTGAGGGAGGTTCTACCATACAGAGGTGGCACCATCTGGAACCTGAGACCTCACTTTTGCCACAGCCACGGGGGACAGAAAGGCTGGAGAATTTCACTTGACCTCAGCTCTAAAGAGGCAAATGTTACTTATGTTCACATTTCATTGGCTAGAACCAGTCACAATTACCCTGTCTCAAGTACAAGGAGGGACTGGGAAATGTAGGAGAGCACATAGAAAAATGGAAGAGCATTACTATCTTGGTCACATGTGATAAAACTACTGAAAACAAAGGACAGTTCAACATAAAATTCAAGGCAGTGTTTACTTTGGGGTAGGGGAGGAAGGGGTCGTCACAGGAAGGTATCAATGATTTGTGATGCTCTGATTCTTGGGTTGAGCAGTGAGTGTTGATTACATTATTTTTTAATGAATAAATGAGTAAATAGATGAATGAATAAATAAAAGAGAGGGCTCTGAAGCAGTGGCACTGTAACCTAACCTCAGAGTGCAGGCCAAAAATGGCTCTTCCATAAATATTCACTGAGCTTTGGCTGAGGCTGCTGGGCCTTGAAGGTACAAAGATGAATAAAGTATGGGCTCATCCCCTCTAGGTTCCCAGACCGTGGGATGCAGCAGGCACATGGACCAGGCAAGCCAGCAAAGCACAGGGTTGCAAATTGCTTACCAGGGGCTCTGGGAGCCAGAGGAAGCCCTGAGAAAGCCTTACTGCAAAGGGTCATGTAGGTCGGGTCATGAAGGATCAGTAGGAGTTCAATAGGTAGAGAAAGGAGTGGAGATGAGGCATATTGGTCAAGAACACTCATTCCAAGAAGAGGGGAAAATATGTGCAAAGGCACAGAGAGCCCTTCACTCCTCAGGTGGCCTGTGCTCACAACATTCCCTCACCACCTTCTAGTCCCTAAATGATATGGTCAACTCACTCACGCTGTGCTGTGCCACCCAGAACCCCCTATAGGACTCAGGTACTCATTTGCCCCCACTGATTTCTATGCGCTAGGCACTATGCTAAGCATTTTGCCTATATGATCTTACTTAATGAAGAACAGAACTTAATGCTAAAGAAATGAATTTCTAATGGTGAAATTTCAGGCTTAGACAAAGTGAAATTTCTAGCTCAGGGAAGCTGGAAGTATTTGGCACAAATTCTGTCACAAATTCCTCTACCTCGCTGTACGGTCAGTCCTGATCTTTGTACTGGCTGGATAAAGCCCTCGGAAGGTTAGGGGGTGGAGTTAGGGGAACTCCCAATCTCATTCTTCCTAAAAAAAAAAAACAAGCAAGTGGAACTTCTGCTCAATAATATAATAATGTCTCTGTTCTGCCTCTTCTTTGGGGGTCTCACTTCTTGGGAGTTTGTGTGGAGGTGAATTCCTCTGAAAGCTGACTGCCCCTGGTAGGGACTCCCCAGGCCTTTTCTGAGAAAATAGTGACATTGTTCCCAGCACTTCCCCACCGCTCCCCACCCCACCCCCTGTGCAGCTCCTGTGGCCACCACTGAGTCTTCCTCACATCCTCCTTCTTCAGGCTAGGGCTTCTACCTTTCCTTTACGTCATCACCTCCCTCCTGGCTAGGGGCTGACTTGGATCCCTCAGGCTGAGTCTCATTACGTCCCTAAGCTGCCTGCTTCCTTGGGAGCGGGCCGAGCAGCAGGTTGTGGTCCTGCCTAGCATTCAGGCCCTCAGGAACATGTCCTAACATGTTGAGCCCTGGCATGGAAGAAGCTGGTGGCTGTTTTGTCCTTGCAGCTGCCTGCTTTCAGAGAAGAGGGGGGTGGTAGGAGACAGGAGACCCCCAGAGACCCTAGGGAGACCTTGGTCTGAGTTTCTCTGAACAGAATAAATAATTTGCAGCAGATCCCTTGGGGCTGGCCTGGGACCTATTGGTGTGTGTGTGTGTGTGTGTGTGTGTGTGTGTGTGTTGGGAATCAGATCTTGCATGTGGCTTCTAACTATGCTTCTTTGCCTCTTCAGGGCAGACATCCTGCTTTAAGAGCATACCTTAGCTACACATTCAAATGTATGTTTGGAAACTTTTTTTTTTTAAGTGCTGAACAGTACTAGACACTCAGCAGGTGCTTAACAAATATTTGTTGAATTCTGTTGTGGTGGTGGTGGTGAGCTAGAAGTTATATATTAAAAAAAACTCACTTCCCAACAAAAACAACAAAAAGCATTATTTCATTGTATAGCTCAGGACCACAAAACTTCAAATAATTCAGTACAAGCCTTCTTTAAATTTTTTTCCCAAAGTAAACAGACAGACAATGTCAAGTCTATTTGAAATGTCTGAAAGCCAAGAGGATCCAAGGCAGCAGGAGGATAGGCCCATTCTCTGCTGGACATTTGACAGCCCAGCCTTTGGGTAGTGTGGGTACCGGTGCATTGGATGTGGGGAGGGTAGAGCTGGGGGAGGAGGGGACTGGTCCCGGGGTCTTGGCCTTTCTGAGGCCCTTCTGAAGTCCAGCTACATTCCTGGCCTGATTCTAATATTAGGTAAGCAAGGGGGTCTGGTAATGGGCCCTCCTACTCCTACCCGGGCTCCTGTCCAGGCAGTAGTTAAGGAGGCCTGTCTTCCCCGGGGTCAGCTGCATTAGAGGAAATAGGCTGGGCATGTCTGGGCAGAGATTTCCAGACACTGCACAGCCCTAGATGTCAGTATTTGTAGCTGCTCCAAGCCTGGATTCTATTTTTTAGTAGATTTCTGTTCAGATTAACACTCTGTTCTCTGCAATTTTTTAAAAGCAGAAACTGCAAATGTTTTAGGTGAAGGAAGCAAAGGTGGGGTGCAACTAGGGGTAGGGGTGTGGAGCAACAGGGCACCTCACTTGCTTTTGTATCTGTCAGAAGCACCAGTGGATGTTTCCAGAATTGTCTTTCATCAGTGTCACCTCGGTATACAGCCTGGAAATGAAGGGTGCTGGGCATTTCCCTCATTCTAGAGCCACTGAAACAGAGAGAACAGCAAGCAGAGAGCTCTGGATGAGAGGCAAAAGGCCTATGTTCCAACCATGGCCATGTATTTGCTGTTACCTGAATCAGGCCACTGAACTCTGAGCCTCAGTTTCCCAGCAACGTATGTGGGCTGTGTGGGGACTAGCTAGCAGATACTCACCCACCAAATCCTTCTCCCCTTCCTAGCCATCAAATCTGCAGCAATCACAGAGCTTTCTTCTGCTGAGGTGGGAGGGAGGTGGACATAGGGAGTGAGGAGGAGGGGCCGGAAGGTTAGTTCAGTGTCCTATTTCCCCTGGAGACCAGTTTGGCCCTTTCTTAGTAGTGTCCCCAGTTCTCTCCTTCCCTGGAACATTTCACAAATAACTTCTCATCCCTTTAGTTCTGTGGGCCTCGGTTTCCTCATCTGTGAAATAAAGGGAATTGAGTCCTTTCTGGCATCCAAGAATGCTTTGTTGGGGTCTCTGGGTGCCTCAGGTGATGGGGAGAGGTGGTGATCCGTGGGAATAATGGTGATATAGTGGGGCTTTTCTGGGAATTGCAAAGTGAGGTGTATTTTTGTTTTTTTTATTATTTCAGGATTTTTATTGATTAATGTCACTCCTCGTGGTCTATTCAGCCGCTTTGGGTAAATCCTTGCCCAGAGTCAGTTGGTGGTGGGCCAGAGAGGGGGCTCGTCCGTCCTGTCCTAACGATGGCGTCCCCTCCGGGGGAGTGCCCACTCCCTCCCCAACTGAAAACACCAGATTTGGGGCTAAATTCGTGGGGAAATGTGTCAAGTGCACAAACCCAGGCGCGGAGAGCGGGAAGGTCAGAAAAGTCCTGCAGCACGCGAGGCTGGCCTCGGAGGCTGTCCTGAGCCCTGCGGCCCGTGCAGGGCTGCCGCACTCATCCCCCTCCGCCCCACCCGCCCCGAGGGCGGTCCCGGGCGCGCTGTGGGCGGAGCTTCAGGGCCCGCCTCCAGCCCTTTTATAAGCCGAGCGCCGGCGGCGCCGGCGGCACCAGCGGAGGTGTGCGCAGCTGCCCGAGTAGGTAGTTGGTCGACCTGGAGCTGGGAGCGGACTCACCGGGACACCGAGCGAGACCCTCAGAGGAGGTGAGGGAGCCGGGGCAGGCCAAGAGCGGATCGCGGAATGCGGCTCGGAGACCAGCCGCGCGTGTCCGCGTGTGTGTCTGTGCACCTCCGTGGGTGTGTGTCCGCGGGGTGTGTGTGTGTGTGTGTGTGTGTGTACTGTGTTCACAGGTGAATGGCGTGCGTGGGTCTGTGCGTGGGGCTCGGATTTGCACACACCGGGGTCTATAAGCGCGCGTGGGACAGGGGCCGGGATGTGTCGGAGACTCGGGCCAGGGAGAGGCAGCACGAGTACCAGGGATCCCCGCCACGCTCCCTCCGCTTGAAACTCAGCGGGGCGAGGGAAGGCGTGGACCGAGCTGAGGGTGCGCCCGGAGCCCAGGTTCCGCGCGCTCGCGGCGTGGGGATGAAGCCGGGTCCGCGGTGGGCTCCGGGAGGGGCAGGGAAAGCCGAGCCCAGCAGGTTCATAGGGGATCCGCTTCTGGGCGGCCCTCGGATCCAATCGGTGCCATCCCGGCCCAGAACCGACGTCTGGGTTCCCAAGGCTGCCATGTCCGCCAATAGGTTGGGCGCTGAGGTCAGCGCGGGCTGTGTCCCCGGCCCTTGGGAACGTGTCGGGACACGTCCCTTAAGGGCAAGCGAGGAGGTGACTCACGGTGACAAGAAGACCCCGGGGAACGGGCCGGGTGAGGTCGGAACCCCGCCAGCGGTGGGAGACGGTGGCTCCCCCGGATGTCCCTTTCCCTCCCTCTCCACGGTCTCCGTCCCCCCGTCAGCACAGTGACCTATTTGGCTGGCACAGAGTGTTCCCAGGGAAGCCGGGACACCGGGAGGTCCGGGACCGGGTGTCCGGTCTCCGCCCCTCGGCGCGCCCTCGGGGACCCGGAGCGGCGGCGCAGCGCTGGGTGGGCTTGCGCCGGTCTATCAGTTGGGGAAGCGCAGAAGCCGGACCTACCTCTCTCCCACGGCTGCGGGGAGAACGCCTGCCCGGCCTGCGCTTGGGTCGGGCGGATGGACTCGGGGACGGGAACAGAGCGTTGCTCTGTGAAGCGGCCGGGCGCGCAGCCCCCGCCGGCGGCGGGGGTAGGTGGGGAGGGGTCGTGTCTTTGAGGGATGGGGCTTCAGGGCGCGACGCTGCTGCGGGCCTCCGTCACCTGCGTTCGGGGGCTCCCGGCGCGCCCAACCTAGTCCCGAATTCCCTCTCCGAGGGCAACAGGGCTGAGCAGAGCAAGAGGGCGAGTCGCCCTTCGGACGCCGCGGCCCAGCGCGGACCACTGTGCGTCCGCCTTGTCTGCCTTGTCAGGGGCCCTCCGGGGACACTTGCGCCCTCCTCGTGGGGACGAGAATCTTGAAACTGGGTTTGGCACTTTAGGGCGCCCAGGCAGCTCCCTCCCTCCTTCCCTTCCTCCACGTCGCGTTTCGGGGAGGACTTTCGAGCAGTTTTGTTTTCGTTGCTCCCGTCTATTTTTATTTTCCAGGGATCTGACTCATCCCCTGCTTTGGGCGTGGAGATAAGGTGGAGGGACTAGATCTCGGCGCTTGTGCGTGCGGTGTGTGTGTATGTGCGCGCGCGCGCGTGTGTGTCACAAGAGACGGCGCGAGAGCGCGCGGTTTCCCAACAGTGGCGGGGGGGGCGGGGCGGGTTGGAAAGCTGGCTGGCTCAGTGTGACGTGTTCGAGGCCCCCGCACCCCCTCCCGCTCCCCCTCCCCACCCAGGAGTGACGTGCAGCCGGAGTGGAAGCGAAGTTTTGGCGGGCGGGGAGCGCTTTGCAGGAAACTGACTCATCACAACTCCCTGCCTTGGTCCCAGGCTCTGCCCACGCACCTCGCTCCGCGCGCGTGATTTCCTGGAGACCGGCGCCCTCTTCTGGCCCCATCGCTAATAGCAAACACGCCTTCCGGCAGAACGAGGCTTCACCCGCCTTGGCTTCCCGCCGCTGCCCCAGTGCTGATCTGAGGTTGCTTCCCCGCCTCTTAAAAGCAGTACCCCATTGGTTCAGCCGTGTTTACTGAGTGCTTATTGTTTATTTGGGAATGAAAATATGGTTGAAGTCTAAGGCACGAAGGCCAACAAAGGAAGCTATTCTCAGTTACTTGTTTGTAAAACAACGGTTTGTGTTTGAGTTTTCTGCGAGGTGGGAGATGAGATAATGGGCATGAGAGCAGATTTTGGTGGGGAGCCTACCAGAGCCATATGGGAAGGTGGTGGTAGAAGTAGAGACGGTCCTTGCCTGGATTCTGGCCCCATCTTCAGCTCCTAGAAGCCAGGGAATATCCAGCTCCCTGATAAAGCCCTAGGTGGGCTCCTCCTCCTTGTGCCAATGAAGCACTGAAATCCATAGTGTCTATTCAGGCCATTCTGTATGTCCCTCTTGGCTGGCACCCCAAGCATGCCCATAAGGACAACTGTCAAACACTCGAAGTTAATTGGTCTGGTGAAGGAGGGGCCTGTCAATCTACATTGTGAAAAAGCTCCTCAAGTGTTTCTGGTTCTGATGGGTCTCTGGTTAATAAACCTCAAAATTAGAGAGGCAGTCGGGTTCAACATCAGAGCACAGAACCCAGGGCATTCAGGCCTGGGTTCAAATCCTGGCTGTGCCACTTGTGAGCTGTGTGACCTTTGGAAAGTTACTTAACTTCTCTGATCCTTGGTTACCTCTTCTGTAAAAGAGCTAATATACCCACTTTTGGGGAAAGTTAATATTTGTAAACATCTTAGAACAGCCCTTGGCAAATAAATTATATAAATAAATCTCAATCCTTGCCCTGAAGAGAGTGAGCAAAGGTTATGCATGGGCTTTGCCCACTGCACTATGTAACCCCTCTCTATGTGGCAGTGGGCCTTGATCTTTTTAATGGTGTGGTTTTGGGGCAAGTCTCATAACTCCTGCCTTTTAAACTTGGTCTGAGGTCACCGAATGCCTCCCCTCCCCTATCAGCTGAGACTCATTGTGAGAGGTGGAGTGGGGAGGGGTGTGTGGTGTGGGCCCAGGGCCTCCTGCCCCAGGAGGTCACTCAGCAGAGCTTTCACCCACAGAACCTGCAAATCAGGACTCGTCCCCAGGAAAACCCAGTCCCTGTCAAGGTCATGCAGGCACTCAGCTCTGGAGTCAGGCCAGAGCAGGGCGGGTAGGTGCCAGCACTCCCTCATGGGCAAACTCACCCTCAGTTTTCCCTCTCCTGAAGTGGGAGGAGAGGAACCAGATAGACTGGTGCCTTTCATTTTCTTTGCCTGCAAAACAGGTTCCTTGGATGCAGGCAAAACGGGGCAGGGGCTCCTAGGTTGTCTAGACTTCAGATCACCTGATGTGCCTGGCAGGATGTGGCTCAGCCTGGGAGAAATCATCTCCCTGCCCAGCCCTGCCTAGCTCCTCCTTTCCCCCAGGCTGCCTGCCTGATGACATCCTTGGGAAAGGCCCTCAGCCCACAACACCTGTCAGCTGCTGTCTGAAGGAGGCGGTGGCCCAGGTGGAGTGATGGGGAGGAGCTCAGCCAGAACTAAAGGCAGGGAGAAATAATAATAATATTTTCCAAGCACGTCTATATACCAGGCACTGCTCTAAAGACATTATCTCCATTAACTCAGTTAATCCTCACATCTGTCCTCTGAGACATTCACTATTGCTGTCTCCGTTTTATAGATGAGGAAAATAGAGCCCAGAGAAGTTAAGCCACTTGTCCAGGGTCACCCAGCAGAGCCTGGATTCCAACCCAGGTGGCCTGGCTCCAGAGCCCTCACTTTTCACCACCAAGATACAGCCTCTCAACTCCGTTCCATCTGCCTTGCCTGGAGGGACCCACCACCCAATTCCTTGAACATGCATCTACAGCCCCGTTCTTTAGACTTGCATGCAGTCCCGTTTTACAGATGAGAACACTGAGGCCTAGAGATGTTAAGTGGCTTTTTAAAAAGTTGAGGTAGTAAGCAGCAGAGCTAGGACTAGAAGCTAGGTGTTTTTTACCCCAAAGTCTAGGGTAGTTTTAAAGTAGCTGAAGCATCTAGCTCCACATGAGCATCTAGGTGCAGGGATTCAGGAGGCTTGAAGAGCTGTTCATTTACTTGGGAACTGACCTCCTGGCCGGGGCTGGGGTCAGCAAACGGCTGGACTCTGACAATTCACACATACTTGGGGCGTTCGTATCCATGAGAGACACCTCAGGGCGGGGAAACAAATTGATTTTAGCTGATAATACCTGGTGGTAAACAGGACCCTGATCCCTGCTATTGCAATAAACTTGCCTTTGTTGACGTAAACTTGCCCTCCAGCTGCCCACTTCCTCAGTGACCTTGGGGTGCCAGGCTGGCTGAGCTCTGCTCCAATCCCGTGTCTGTTGGTGGGAGAGCCTGTGGGAGGGAAGTGGGGGAAAATCAGCCAGAAGGAACCAGAGACACCCCCTCACCTCACGTTCTAGTAAGAAGACCTCGCCTGAGGTTACAGAGAGAAGCACGGCTGGGTAAGGGAGGGTCTGATTTCCCAAGTGACCAGGGTCTTACCTGTGTTCCAGCCACAGGCACCATGTCGGAGCTGTCCAGGGACGCCCATCAGATCCCACGCAGCAGCAGGGCTTGCCGCCGCCTCTTCGGCCCGGTGGACAGTGAGCAGCTGCGCCGGGACTGCGATGCCCTGATGGCCAGCTGTGTGCAGGAGGCCCAAGAGCGATGGAACTTCGACTTTGTCACCGAGACACCACTGGAGGGTGACTTCGCCTGGGAGCGCGTGCGGGGCCTTGGCCTGCCCAAGCTCTACCTACCCGTGGGGTCCCGGGGGACCCGAGATGATCTGGGAGGGGGCAAGCGGCCAAGTACCTCGCCTGCCCTGCTTCAGGGGACATCTCAGGAGGACCACGTGGACCTGTCGCTGTCCTGCACCCTTGTGCCTCGCTCCCCTGAGCGGCCTGAGGGCACCCCGGGAGGGCCTGGCACCTCTCAGGGCCGAAAACGGCGGCAGACCAGCATGACAGGTGAGGACCAGTGCAGAGAAGGTTACTGGAAGGGATCAAGACTCCTAGAATTCATGGTGCAAGGGCTGACCTGTCTGGCCCAGCTTCCTCATTGCTCAGAGGGGGAAGCAGGCCCAGAGAGGGGAAGTGACTTGCCTGAGGTCACACAGCAAACCTGCTGCCAAGACCAACTAGCAAACATTTATTTGGAACATTGATTATATGCCAGGTCCTTTGCTAAGTTTCTAGATTCTTTCAGTCCTTATAGCAATCCTATATCTTAAGACATTCTTGCCATCCTTCTATAGGCAATGAAACAAGGCTCAGAGAGGTAGAATGATTTGCCTGAGGTCCCACAATGAATTTGCAATGGAGAAAAAACTAATGAGAATTTCCTAGCTGTCCTGTCCAAACTTAACTCCCCTTCCCCATCACACATACACACCTCCAACCCCCACTTCCCTGCCCATGTTTCTCTTTTTGGCACTTTTTAAACTCTCAGTATCTTGATATTGCCCATCTCCCCAACTAGGATATTCTCTCCACAAGAAAGGAATCTCTGTCTCTCTTGTTCATTGCTGAATCCTCAGCACCTAGGATGGTGTCTGACCCATAGCAGGTGTTTGAGGAAAAATGAATGAGTGATGCTGACATTTGAACGCTAACTGTGCCAGGCCTTTGACCAAAGTCTTATTTTTTACTTTAAAATTTTATTATTATTTTTATTATTGTTATTATTTTTATTATTATGATTATTATTATTTGGGTGCACCGTGTATGGCTTGCAGGATCTTAGTTCACTGACCAGGGATTGGAGCTGGGCCCTTGGCAGTGAAAGCAGGGAGTCCTAACCACTGGACCGCCAGGGAAAGCCCCATCGACCAGAGAGCATTTCATTTAGCCCTCAGAGCACCATGCCAGTGTTATCCTCATGTTATAGGTGAGGAAACTAACGCTTGGAGAGATGCAGCCAAGAATCCCACAGCGAATTTGCAGCTGGGTCAGAGCTAACAGTAATGATGATGATGGTTAATAGTAATAATAATAATAATAATAATAATAATAATAGCAGCAGCTAACTTTTATATGGCCTGGGCATTGTGCAGAACACTTCTCATGGATTAGCTAATGGAATCTCCAGAGCAGTGCTGATAGAACTCTGCAGAGAAACAAATGTCCAGTGCCGCTGGCCATACGTAGCCACTGAGTACTTGACATGTGGCTAGTGTGACCGAGGAACTGAGTTTGTCATTTTGTTTAATGTTAGTTAATTTAAATAACCACCTAGGATTAGTGGCTACTGTGTTGGGCAGCTTGGGTGTAGCCGGCGCATGGGTGCTGGTCTTGTTATTAATCACATTTGTGAAGCGTGGTGGGATGCTCTGGAAATGCTCCCCTGGGAGGTGGGCCGGAAGTTGCTGGAGTTCTTCCCTGTGCTTGGCAATGTGTCCCTCTGGGCCTGGGGAGGGGTCCCTGGCGCCTCTGCAGTTTGCGTTGGATGGGTGGCTCTGCTGTGCCCTCTTCCTCCGGGCCTGGCTGACTTCTGTTCTCTCTCCTCAGACTTCTATCACTCTAAACGCCGGCTGATCAGCTCCAAGAGGAAGCCCTAACCCAGCCGCTGGATGCCATGTCCTCCTGGACACAGGGGGGCCACCGCAGGCCTCTTCTACATCTTTTGTCCAATTCCTTCAGTTTGTGTGTCTTAATTATTATTTGTGTTTTAATTTAAACTCTTCTTCATGTATATACCTTGCTTGCCCCCACCCTTCCCCTGCCCCCAGCCTCTGGCATTAGAATTATTTAAAAAAAAAAATTAGCAGAAAAATAGGCTTATTAGAGTGCTAGGTATTTTTACTATGTGACCTATTATTTAAGCCCTCCTTATCCTTTGCTGTCCATTTCCTCTCTCCCTGAGGTACGGTGAGGCTGGCGCGACCCGCAACTGCTGGGTGGTACTCTCTGGAGGGGCTTGGCTCCCTCCCCTCACCGTCTGATGGGTGTTATAAAATCCTGCCCCTTTCCTGCATCCTCAGACCTGAATTCCTTATAATTTGAGAAGGAAACAGATAGCACTTTGAAGGGGACCCAACAGAGTGGAGGGCATCATCAAAACTTTGGGGTCCCCTCGCCCCCCTCTAAGGTTGGGCAGGGTGACCTTGACGTGGGCACAGCCTGGAACAGGGCTGGGGATTTGACACCCTCCTAGCCCTTGATACCCCGCACGGTCCCGTGAAGGCGTGGGGGGAAGGTAGGGTGCCGTAGCAAACCACCCCACCTCCCCTCCGCCCACAGGGGAGCCGGCCGCAGTGCTTGGCTTCCCCTTCCCCTGCACTTTCCTAGGAGCCCCAGAGGCCCCTCTTTCCCAGCTGGGCTCGCAGCCCCTCTCTGCTCCTCTTCCTTCCTCCATGTCCTTTCCCTTTAGTACCTTCTCAGCCCTGGGTGGCAGCTCTGGGGTGCCTGTCCCCCCAACTCAGTGGACTGGAAGGGGAAGGGGCATGCTAGAAGTAGGGTTCCCAGTTCTACCTCAGGCAGCTCAAGCAGCGACCACTCTCCCCTCTTAGCTCTTGGGGTGGTGGTCCTGGATGGTTAGACAGGCCTCCTTGAATAGGGATCTCTCTACATGAGGGGTATGTGGGTGAGGAGCAGATTTTTCCAGGAGGGAGAGTGTGACAGCAGCCCCTGGAACTCATCCAAGGACCTTTTCCATTTGCCCCCCCCCCCCCCCCCCCATTTCATTGCACTTTGAATCATAGCTGAACAAGGAGTTAGGTGTTTTACGATGGCGGGAGTAGAGGCTGTGGATAGGGCACACTCAGTGGGCGAATATGGGCCTGGGAGCTGTGAGTTGTTGTCTTTCCTGGCACGGAACCACTTGGCGGCTCTGACTTCAGACACCATCCAGCTCCTGTAATATCCTGGCCTGGACTGTTTTCTCCTGGCTCCCATATGTCCTGGTTCTTTTGTCTCCACCTAGACTGTAAACCTTTCAAGGGCAGGGAATAAGTCCTGTACTGCTCTGTGTCCTTCAAAGCCCCTCCCACAGTGCTGGGTATACAACAGGTGCTCAATAAATGTTTCTGATGACTTCACTTGTAATATTACTGTTGTGGTCGATATACCTTGTTATACATAAGAACAAATAGGTGGAGGTTTTTTGGGTTGTTTTTATAATTTAAAAATTAAGCTCTTAAATTTTAAAAATGCGGAAAGTTTAGCAAATAGAAAGACCAAAACTACAAAACAGACTAAAAAAGCAGACAACAATAACAAAACAAAACAATAAATCATCACACCTCTGCAGATGGCCACTGTCAACATTTTGGTTTCTTGCCTGGTTTTTTTTTTTTTTTTTTTTCAGTAAAGAATATATTGTTAGTCATCAGGGAAATGCAAATTAAAACCACAGTAAGATACCACTACACACCTACTAGAATGACTAAGATGAAAAAGACTGACAATGACAAGTGTTAGCAAGGATATGGAGCAACTGGAACTCTTATACCTTCTGGTGGAAGTGTAAACTATTTCAGCTACTTTGAAAAACTCTTTGGCAGTATCATCTAAAGATACCTCCCCTCATTCCTACCCCATGACCAGGAATTCTATTCTCAGGAGAAATGAGTACACATTTCTGCCAAAAGACATGTTCATAGCAGCATTATTCATAACAGAGCCAAACCAGAAATAACCTAAATGTCTATAACGTAAGAAAAGATACATAAATTGTGGTATCTGTGTGTAGTGGAATACTACATGACATTAGAAAGAACAAAGTACTCTTACATGCATCTTCCGATGCTCTATTCATAGTTAACAACCCTAAGATTTAGTAGCTTAAAATGATAATCATCAGTTTGCTCTGGATTGGGCAATTTGGCCGAGAACTACTTTTCAAATGCTGACTATTTCTCTGCTGTACAGGGCATGGCTTTGCTCCAGAATCCCAGGGGTCTGAGATGAGGCTCTGCCTTTGGGGCTTTTGGAGACTTCACACTGTTTACTTATCTCCCATGGGTATTTCTGGTTTTGTGGGACATGCTGGGTCCTATGTCCCAAGTGCTTGCCCCATAGCAAGGACCTATTGCAGAGCTGTTTTTGCTCTGGACTCCACTTAAGTCATCCAGTACTTGGGCTGGAGCAGTATTTAGTACACTGCCTCCAGAGTCCCTATTGGCCAACAGCACTATGCCTCTTTTTAGTGGTAGGATGTCCACAGTATAATAACTTGTCTGTTACCATAGAGGGAATGTCTCAGCATGCCCCAACTCATTTGACCATTTAGAACTTAGTTAATGTGACAGGTTCCTGAATTTTTGTGAGAGATGTGGTCATGACACACTTTTGATCCACTTTTTTTTTTTGGCTGTGTTGGGTCTTTGTTGCTGCGCACAGGCTTTCTCTAGTTGCGGTGAGTAGGGGCTACTTCCTGTTGTGGTGCGCGGGCTTCTCATTGTGGTGGCTTTTCTTGTTGCAGAGCAGGGGCTCTAGGCATGCAGGCTTCAGTAGTTGCAGCATGCAGGCTCAGTAGCAGTGGCCCATGGGCTTAGTTGCTCCGCAGCATGTGGGATCTTCCCAGACCAGGGATCGAACCCGTGTCCCCTGAATTGGCAGGCAGATTCTTAACCACTGAGCCACCAGGGAAGTCCTAATCCCCTTTTCTGATATGGATTGGAAAGACTGCATTGGCCATATTATTAGATTCTTACAGTCAGAGGCTGTGGAAACTATTCTAGTAAAGATACCATATCTGATATGGCTGCAATTAGGGGTGCCACGTGGATAATCATCAGTCACCATGCTTCATTTGTTTTTTTGTTTTGTTTTTTATAAATTTATTTTATTTAATTAATTTATTTATCGGTTGTGTTGGGTCTTCATTGCAGCACGCGGGCTTTCTCTAGTTGCAGGGAGTGGGGGCTACTCTTTGCTGTGGTGCACGGGCTCCTCATTGCTGTGGCTGTTCTTGTTGTGGAGCATGGTATCATGTTGCGGCACATGGGCTCGATAGTTGTGGCGGATGGGCTTAGTTGTTCTGAGGCATGTGGGATCTTCCTGGAGCAGAGATTGAACCCGTGTCCCCTGCATTGGCAGGCGGATTCTTAACCACTGCGCCACCTAGGAAGCCCTTCATTTGTTTTTTGTGGGAGCGAAATGGGTGTGTGGGTTGGAAACCACTCTGTGTGCTTTAAGTTTTTGAGGGTAGGACTAACCTTTGCAATTCCACCAGGGATGTGGTATTGCTTCTGCTTTACTACCTTGACCAGTGGGATAACGTAAGAGACTTCTACTCAGTCCTTTCCCTAATGGCTCTTATTCCACAGATTAGGAAACCAATGTGAGGCTTCTGCTAGCTGATAAGTACATCCATCCCAATTTGCATTTAGGTGCTAGGAAATAGCCTCGGACTCATTGGACCCATTGGACTCTGAGAGGGAGCTGCATTGTGTGGCTTGTGGGATCTTAGTTCCCTGGCCAGAAATTAAACCAGGGCCCCTGACAGTGAGCGTGCAGAGCCCTAATCAGTGAACCACCAGGGAATTCCCCAGGATGTTTAATCTTGAATCAAAAGAGAGGCCTCAACTAAAATTAGAGTTACCATATGACCCAGCAATCCCACTACGGGGCGTATGCCCAGAGAACACCATAATTCAAAAAGACACATGCACTCCAATGTTCATTGCACCACTGTTTACAATAGCCAGGACATGGAAGCAACCTAAATGTCTATCAACAGATGAATGGATAAAAAAGATGTACATATACACAATGGAATATTACTCAGCTGTAAAAAGCAATGAAACTGGGACGTTTGTAGAGACATGGATGGACCTAGAAACCGTCATACAGCATGAAGTGAGTCAGAAAGAGAAAAACAATTATTGTATATTAACACACATAGGCGGAATCTAGAAAAATGGTACAGATCAACCGGTTTGCAAGGCAGAAATAGAGACACGGATGTAGAGAACAAACATATGGACACCAAGTGGGGAAAGTGGGGAGGGTTGCGGGGGAATGAACTGGGAGATTGGGATTGCCATATATACATTACTAATAAGAAAAAATACCAAATTGTGCACTCTACATATATGTAGTTTATTGTCTGTTAACTGTATCTCAATAAAAGTTCTTAAAAAAAAAAAATGGAGAGGCCTCAATAAACACTCTTTGGCCACCTTGTATTCCTCACCTCCCCAGCCCCAGTCCCACACCCTTGAGATCTCCTCCCATGTGTTTCCCTGCTCCTACCAGTACATATCAACCAGACCTGTAGCTTCTTGGTAAGTGATTTCCTCCAGTAGCAGGGACTGTACTTTCCTCCTTGGGCAATGCTGAGAACTGACCCAATTATCCGTCTAAGAGAACTGGCTGTCAAACCCCCGCTCCACGGACCAGCTGCCCATTTTTTTTTCTAAAGTTGTACTTCAATATAGACACACCCATTTGCTTGTTGTAATGGCTATTTTTACGCTTTATTTTAAGTAGTACAAAAGCAGAAATGAGTAGTTGTGACAGAGGCCACGTGGCTCACAAACCGAAAATATTTACTCCCTTTTCCTTAAAGTGTTTGCTGACTCTCCTCTAGAGGCAGAGAGGGGAGGTGGGGGGAATCTTCCCGTCGTGGGAGAGTGCGCTTCTCCAGCAAGGGAGAGGCATTCTGCGGTCTGGAGGGCTCAGGGGAAGCTGGGAGTATAGGTTCATCCATATGGACAGACAACGTCTCCATTCCAGGACTCAGAGTCCCACCCTTTCTCTGCCGGCTGTGGCTGTGCATTCAGTCTCTCTTGTAGCTCCACCACCTTTATACCAAATCCTGGAGCTGATTCTCAGCACAGCCTGCCCTTGGGCCACAAGAGATGAGGGCCATTTAGAATGCTCTGATGGGAGTCTTCTGTCTCCCACAGCCTGCGCTGACCTGAGCCTGTGATTCTCTTTCTTCAAGACTGCTAGGGCAGGGCTTCCCTGGGGGCCCAGTGGTTAAGAATCCGCCTTCTAATACAGAGGACATGGGTTCGATCCCACATGCCGAGGAGCAACTAAGCTCATGCGCCACAACTACTGAGCCTGCACTCTAGAGCCTAAGAGCCACAGCAACTGAGCCCACGTGCCGCAACGACTGAAGCCGGTGCGCCTAGAGCCCATGTTCTAGAAGAGAAGCCACTGCAATGAGAAGCTTGCGCTGCGACAAAGAGTAGCCCCCGCTCACCACAGAGAAAGCCTGCTCGTAGAAACAAAGACCTAATGCAGCCAAAAATAAAATAAAATAAGTAAATTTATATATATTAAAAAAAAAAAAAGACTTCTAGGGCAGTTTACAGAAGCCAGCCAACCCTGCAGTCCTTATAATTACCATGGCCCCTTATCTTTCTGTACCTCTTGCTGGTCCACCTGCCACAGCTGGGTCTCAGTCACCATGAGGCTGCAGCCTGTGTGGAGGGTGGAAGCTATCCTCACCCCACTGGCCGCCGGCATCAGGCCCCCATTGTTCTTCAATGGGTATCCCTTTTCTGAAAATGGGTCCATTTTCAGAAGACCATCTGCCATTTGTTTCTTTTTTTCTTGAATATATATTTATCATTTTTTACTTTATTAGTAGTATTTTTTATTTTTTTATTTTTGGCTGTGTTGGGTCTTAGTTGCTGCACTAATGGCAGGGCTTCCTTAGCTGCGATGACCGGGGGCCACTCTTCATTGCAGTGCTCGGGCTTCTCATTGCAGTGGCTTCTCTTGTTGCAGGGCACGAGGAGCACGGGCTTCAGTAGTTGTGGTGCAAGGGCTTCGTTGCTCTGAGGCATGTGGGATCCTCCCCGCCCAGGAATTGAACCTGTGTCTCCTGCATTGGCAGGCGGATTCTTAACTACAGTGCCACCAGGAAAGTCCCTCATCTGCCATTTCTGGTACCAACTTTATGAGAATTTTTTTCCCTCAAAAGCAACCTGAGACAAGGACGTGTGTACAGCTGGTTTACTTGGGAGGTGGTTCTGGAAGCACAAGCAGGAGAGCAGAGAATGTGGGAAAGGAAAGGAGGAAGCCAATGGAGGTATTGGTGAGCACGTTCTGCTGTGTGCACCTGGGAGGTCTGAGGAGACCATGTGGAATGTGCCCTAGGATTGTTCCTGGGGGTACTTGCCTGGGTACTTCTGGGGTACTTAACGACTGACGCCAACCATTGCTGATTGAGGGCAGCCTCCAGGGGCAAGTTCAGGTTGCTCCTTGGGTGGATCTAGTTCCTGTAATGCCAGAGAAAACCAGAAGGATGCAAGCATTTGAGGTGAGGTGCTAGATCCCTGCCAGGAACTACTTACCGAAACTTCTGGTGAACACAGATATGGGCCTGGGGATGCGAGTGGGGCATCGGCCGTGCTGCTGTAACTACCCTTCAACCAGCCGAGTGCCCAGGTGAGCAAGTTGGCAAAAATCACTGCAGCTTTACTCCCTCCCACCCATCCCACAGAAACATGAGCACCGTGAGGGTGGGTCTTCGCCTCTTGTGTTCACTGCTCTATCCCAGCACCTAGACAGTTCCCAGCACATCATAGGTTCTCAATAAATATTTGTTGAGTGATTCACTGCGGCTTGAAGTTCCTTCTTGACTTGAGCATTCGTCTCCCAAACTCTACCCCAGCCTCAGTCCTCAACCCTACCCGGCCCCATCCCAGCTCCCACATCACTGCCCCTCACCACTCGACGATCAGTCTGGCGTGTGAACCAGGACACCTGCAAATTGCTAGAATGGAGAAGTTGGAGTTTCTCTAACCCAGTCTCCTTTTAACAACAGCTGACAGTGATTATTATCTACCTAACATGGCTCCAAATGCTTTTTATGGTTTATGGCATCGAATCCTTACAACACACCTCCAAAGTGGGCACTACTATTGCCTCTATTTTACAGATAAGAAACTGAGGCAACAAAGCTTTACGTCACTCGCCTGAGGTCACACCCCTAAGAAGTGGTGGGGCGCCAGGATATTCACACTGATGACTCAGGTCATATTGGCTGCTCCATAACCCAGAAAGGGGAAGTGCCTCGCCCAGGGCCACTGCTGCGTGACAGCTCTTCAGAGGAGGCTTTAGAGCACCGGTCTCCTTCTGTGTCCCTCCTCAGTCTTTGATGTTACTTAGGGATTCTCAATCTTAGGTAAAGCATGCTATATAAATGCAACTTCAAAATGAGTTCCCTGGGACTTCCCTGGTGGCTCAGTGGTTAAGAATCCGCCTGCCAATGCCGGGGACATGGGTTCGATCCCTGGTCCGGGAAGATCCCACATGCAGGGGAGAAACTAAGCCCATGCATCACGACTACTGAGCCTGTGCTCTAGAGCCCGAGTGCCACAACTACTGAGTCCACGTGCACGCAACTACCGAAGCCCACACGCCTAAAGCATATGCTCCGCAACAAGAAGAAAAAAAGCCACCTCACTGAGAAGACCTCGCACTGCAACAAAGAGTAGCCCCCGCTTGCTACAACCCATGTGCAGCAACGAAGACCCAATGCAGCCAAAAAAAACAGATAAAAGCTAGGTCCCTGGCCTTGATTTCCCCTGAGATCACCAGCCCGCCTAAGCTCATTCTAGAGATCGTTTGAAGTCTGCAGCTGGAGGCAGGGAGACCCAGGTCTCCCAGTTTGAGCCCCAGCTCTCACTGCTGCACCCCAGAACAGAGAGCATGTTGCTTAAATTGTGAAGTGAATTCAAACATCTTTAGGGAATTGAAAAGTGAGCATGCAACTTTCCCACTCAGAATGGTCTCACTATCTTTGATCCTTGTTCTTTCATTCAGTTTTTGTAAAATTTAGTTTCTGAGCTCAGTCCAGTGATGCTGTATTTTAAAATTAGTTCTACTGTTTCCAAAAAGGCCTGGATCTAACTTTTTTCCTAGCACCAGGCTATGTCCTCCTGTCAGCTGGCTCACAGGCAGGTTTTTCCTCTGGCAGGTTTTTCTTCCACCCGGTGCGGAGGGCGAAGCCAGCCTGAGCTCTCACTCCCTACAGACTCAACGCTGTGACACTCAGGCTCCATTAGAGATGGCTGTGACCTCCCCCGGCCATCTCTGTGCCCCTTTATTTCCATTGTTGTGAGGCGGGGTGGTGGGGGTGGGGGAAAATGAACTGGGGATGCCTTGAGATCCTGGGGACTTGGTCTTAAAAATCCAAACCCACTCTGTTCTCAGAGAAGTGGATGGAGCCCCTCTCTGGAGATCAGAAGGTCCAGGATTTGTTGCAACTGCCCAAATGCAGAAGCAAACACTGCTGGCCCTCCTTCCAGAATGTATCCCTCCTGGTCCAAGCCATCACTTGTCTGGTTTCTTGTAACAGCCACCACACTGGGTCTCCTGATTCTTTCTGCCTTTGCCTAATACAGTTTATTCTCCACAATGAAAGCAGCCACAAGGATCTTTTTAAAACTTACACAGGAACTTCCCTGGGGGCGCAGTGGTTAAGAATCCGCTGCCAAAGCAAGGGACACAGATTCGATCCCTGGTCTGGGAAGATCCCACAGATGTCGCAGAGCAACTAAGCCCGTGAGCCACAACTACTGAGCCCTCGTGCCACAACTCCTAAAGCCTATGCACCTAGAGCCTGTGCTCTGCAACAAGAGAAGCCATCACAATGAGAAGCCCACTCACCCCAACGAAGAGTAACCCCCACTCACCACAAGTAGAGAAAGCCCGCATGCAGCAATGAAGACCAACCCAGCCAAAAAAACCAAAACCAAAACCAAAAACAAACAAAAAAAAAACCACAACAAAAACTTACATAGGATCAGCCATCCTCCAAATGGCTGCCATTTCACTTATAATAAAAACTAATGTCCTTACCTGGCCTACAGGTTGTACTATATGTTACCTCTGGCCTCATCTTACTCTACACTCCACTATCTGCTCCAACCACACTGGTCTCCGTGTTGTTCCACATGTACACAAAACAAACTCTTGCCTCAGGGCCTTTGCACTCACTGTTTCCTCTCCCTGAACATTCTTCTTCCAAAACTTCTTTTTTTTTTCTTTTTGGCTGCACTGCATGGCTTGCGGGATCTCAGTTCCCCAACCAGGGATTGGACCTGGGCCCCCTGCAGTGGAAGCGTGGAGTCCTAACCCCTGGACCACCAGGGAATTCCCCCCAAATTTCTTCCTCACGTACTCTATTGCAATATCACCTCCTCAGACAAGCTTCCCCTGACAACCACTCCCCCACCTGAAATATACCTCCCATCATTCTATCCCCTCCCTCTGCTTTACCTTTCTTCATAACACATATTGCTACCAGACACTATATTACATATGTTTTTTTTTCCTATTTTTTTCACTTTTGTATCCTCAGTGCTGGCTCATCCTAGACACTCAATAAATATTTGCTGAATTAAAAAAATCAATGTTTTATTTAGCTCAATAAAGCAATAGAAACCCTGAGTATCAATTTCTCAGTGAGAAGAATGGGGTGAAAAAGATGGCTGGTTGTGAGAACATATATTTATTTAGGAATTAAATTTATTAATTTTGAAAACTTTATTTTGAAATATTTTCAGACATACAAAAAAGTTGCAAAAATAATAAAATCATTTCCATAGACCCTTCACCAACAGTCCCTAAATGTTAACATTTTACAGCATCTCCATCATATTCTCTCTTTGAATACATATAAATTTTTTTTTATAAATTTATTTATTTATTTAATTTATTTATTGGCTGTGTTGGGTCTTTGTTGCTGCACACGGGCTTTCTCTAGTTGCTGCAAGTGGGGGCTGCTCTTCATTGTGGTGTGCGGGCTCCTCATTGTAATGGCTTCTCTTGCTGTGGAGCAAGGGCTCTAGGCGTGTGGGCTTCAATAGTTGCGGCACAGGGGCTCAATAGTTGCGGCTCACGGGCTCTAGAGCACAGGCTCAGTGGTTGTGGCGCATGGGCTTAGTTGCTCCATGGCATGTGGAAGCTTCCCAGAGCAGAGCTCGAACCCATGTCCCCTGCGTTGGCAGGCGGATTCTTAACGACTGCGCCACCTAGGAAGTCCTGAATATGCATAAATTATTCTTAAATTTATTTTTGAATGGGTAATGTCTAAAGATGGTACAAAATAAACAGTGAAACGTAAATCTCCCTCTTTGTCCATCCCAATACTTCCTAACTGCCACCAGTTTCTTTTTTTTTTTAAGAACTTTTATTGAGATACAGTTGACATACAATAAACTGCATATATTTAGAGTGTACAATTTGGTATTTTTTCCTTATTAGTAATGTATATATGGCAATCCCAATCTCCCAATTCATTCCCCCCCAACCATCCCCACTTTCTCCACTTGGTGTCCATATGTTTGTTCTCTACATCTGTGTCTCTGTTTCTGCCTCACAAACTGGTTGATCTGTACCATTTTTCTAGATTCCACCTATGTGTGTTAATATACAATATTTGTTTTTCTCTTTCTGACTCACTTCACGCTGTATGACGGTTTCTAGGTCCATCCATGTCTCTACAAATGTCCCAGTTTCATTGCTTTTTACAGCTGAGTAATATTCCATTGTGTATATGTACATCTTTTTTATCCATTCATCTGTTGATGGACATTTAGGTTGCTTCCATGTCCTGGCTATTGTAAACAGTGGTGCAATGAACATTGGAGTGCATGTGTCTTTTTGAATTATGGTGTTCTCTGGGCATATGCCCAGTAGTGGGATTGCTGGGTCATATGGTAACTCTATTTTTAGTTTTGCAAGGAACCTTCATACTGTTCTCCATAGTGGCTGTGCTACCAGTTTCTTGTCTATTCTGTCAGAAATATCCTACGCATTTATAAACATATATGACTGCATGTGCATTTATATAGCATAAACTGCATACACACACAAATACTTTTTTCTTAATGCAAAACATACTATACTCCCTGTTCTGCATCTTACTTTTTTCATTCAAAAATATCTTTTAGATGGTGTGCGGAAAAGGGAACCCGCTTGCACTGTTGGTGGGAATGTAAATTGATACAGTCACTATGGAGAATAGTATGGAGGTTCCTTAAAAAACTAAAAATAGAACTACCATTTGACCCAGCAATCCCACTCCTGGGCATATACCCTGAGAAAACCATGATTCAAAAACAGGCACCCCAATGTTCATTGCAGCACTATTTACAATAGCCAGGACATGAAAGCAACCTAAATGTCCACTGACAGATGAATGAATAAACAAGATGTGGTACATATATACAATGGAATATTACTCAGTCATAAAAAAGGAGTCATTTATAGAGATGTGGATGGAACTAGAGTCTGTCATACAGAGTGAAGTAAGTCAGAAAGAGGAAAATAAATATCATATATTAATGCATATATGTGGAATCTAGAAAAATGGTACAGATGAACCTAATTGAAGGGCAGGAATAGAGACACAGACATAGAGAATGGACATGTGGACAGTGGGGAGGGGTGGGGGTGTGGGATGAATTGGGAGATGGTGATTAACATATATACACTACCATGTGTAAAAGAGATAACTGGTGGGAACCTGCTGTATAGCACAGGGAGCTCAGTGGTGACCTAGATGGGTGGGATGGGGGTGAGGAGGGAGTCCAAAAGGGAGGGGATATATGTATACATATAGATGATTCACTTCTTTGTATAGAAGAAACTAAAACAACATTGTAAAGCAACAATACCCCAACTTTTTAAAAAACAATATCTTTTGAAGGTCATTCCTTATCAGTCTACCCGGATCTTTCTCATTTTCCATCATATGCATGTATCAGAACTTATTTAACTAGTTTCCTATTGGTGGAAACTTAGGTTGTTTCCAATCCTTTGCTATGACAGATAATGCTGTAATGAATATCCTTTTATAACGTCATTTTGTATACCACCTGTAGGACTAATGACTAGAAGTGAAATTGCTGAGTTAAGAGCTTTTTGCATTTTAAATGTTGATAGATATTATCGCATTACTTTTCATGAAAGATGTACCAGTTTATGTTCTTACCAACAACCTATGAAAATGTTTTCCTACATCCTTTACAACACAGCACATTATTTGTTTTGTTTTGTTTTGTTTTATCAACTGGATAACTTAAAATGATATTTCATTGTAGTTTTATTTTTTATTTCCTTTACTATGAGTGAAGATAAACATTTTTTCATGCGTCTAAAAGCCATATTTTTCCCATGAGTTGTCTATTCATATATGATACCAATTTCTCTAATGCATTATTGGTTTTACATTGATCTGCAAGAACTCCTGACATAAAAAGGAAATTAGCTTATTTTCTGTGCTACATGAATATTTTTTCACAGTTTGTTTGCCTTTTGATTTGTCAATGGTAATTTTGTTTTTGCTTTTGGCATTGACTTGTTTTTTTTTTTTCTTTAAAAATTTCTATCTAGCGGATGGTCTCAATCTTTTCTTTTATGGCTTCTGATGCTTTTTGAATGGCATTTGCCTGGAAAGTTCTTGAATGCTCCAAGATTATTTTTAAAATTATCCAATAATTTCTTTTGGCATTTGTTCCAACATACACGAAAGTAGAGAGAAGAATAGAAGGAGCCAAGTGTACCTTCACCAACTTCAATGGCAGTCAGAAAAGGACAGGGCCAGACTCATTTCATCTATGCCCTACCCATTCCCCCATCCCTTGGCTATTTTGAAGCACACTGCAAACAACACATAATTGTATGATTTTTTAAAATGCTTAAACTTTTAATCTGGAATTATTTTAGAATTAGTGCTCTAACTTTGTTTTCTGCAGATACCTAGCCCATTCTCCCCACAGTTTATTGAACAAACCATTGTTTCTCCACTGATTTGGTTTTTTTTGAAAGTTTATTTTTAAAAAAAGTTTATTTATTTATTTATATTTATTTTTGCTGTCCTGGGTCTTAGCTGTGGCACACAGGATCCCTTTAGTTGCAGCATTCAAACCCTTAGTTGTGGCATGCATGTGGGATCTAGGTCCCCAACCAGGAATCGAACCCAGGCTTCCTGCATTGGGAACATGGAGTCTCACCCACTGGACCACCTGGGAAGTCCGCCTCCACTAATTTGAAATGCCACCTTTATCATACAATAAATTCCCATATATAGCGAGTCTGTTCCTTTCTATTCTTTATTTTGTCTCATCAGTTCATCCATTTATATTCATGCTCCAGTGCCATGCAGTTCTGATGGATGTAGCTCTATAATATATTTTAGTGTTAGGTTAGACATTCTCTGAAAGGTGCTTTGGGTGTGGGCCTCCCCTGGATTTCCAAGATGTGGTCTGAGAGTGAGGATCTGAGGTAAGGCACGGTGTATACACTCAGCTTTAGCCATAACTGTGCCCTTCAACACTATGGCTGGGATAAGGTATCACTCTGGCAACCAGAGACTCGGGTCCAAGTTTTGGCTTTGCCACTGAGAACTGGGTGACATTACCCTGCAGAGCCTCTGTGGCCTCCCGACGAGCTCCAGCTTTCTCCAGTTCCAAGACTGTAGGGCTAGGGCACCTCGGGAGTACCAGGCAAGATTGTGAAAGGATAACCAGCGGTCACTTCAACAGGAAGTCCCATAGATTAACACAGGAGATTGACTCCCCGGGGAACGGAAAGAGTGGTTAAGCAAGAGGCAAGACTGTTAACAGTTTCAGTCTTCGTGGGCTCCTGGGGGCAGTGGTTGCTTCATTACCAGGTCCAGGAGGCACGGGGCTGCATGCAAGATTGGGAGCCTCTGAGAGGTGGGAGCTACCCTGGAGTTGCAATGCTTCTTTTCTTTGGCGGGGTGAGGATGGGGGAGGGAGATGCGGTCCCCACCCAGCTCCTGGGACAAGGTGCAAAGGGCTGAGCCATTTTCTCATGGATTTGGAGCTCTCTGCATCTAGTGGAAGGCACTTGGGCAGGAGCCCTGGATAGATTACCCACCCTTAAATGGCCATGTGACCCCAGGCAAGTCACCTGGCTTCTCTATCAAGTTAGTGGGGGGAGGAAAGAGGATAAACATACTACGGAGTCTCTCAGACCCACTGACGTGGACAATTAGGGTTCTGTGACTACCGCTATTACTTGCAGTTATTGATGTAGGTGGAGTGAAGCGCAGACCCAGCTCTTCAGCCCTTTGGAGAGAGAATGATGGGAAAGGGGGAGGCCCTAAGGCACCCACAGATGCTCTATTATGATTCTGTCCCTGTCCCCCATAGCATCCTTCTTACAAGGCTCTTCACTTCGTCAGAGAAAGCCTGTGGTGCCTGCTCCCTGAACCAAATCCTAGAGCAGGGAGCTGATTGCTGGGATGCCTGGGAGCAGGATTTATTTGCCCTCAAGTCTGGCCTCAAACTTTACATGATTTCTTGGGCGAGGAGGTGGAGAGAAGTAGTAGTGCTGGGGGCGGGGGTGTGTGTATGTGTGCTCCTGGCCAGGATGGGGTTTCCCACTGTTACGGGTCTGAGGTAGTGATGATCAATAAGGGGAATGTGGGGACTTCCCTGGAGGTCCAGTGGTTAGGACTCCGAGCATCCACTGCTGGGGGCCTGGGTTTGATCCCTGGTCAGGGAACTGAGAGCCCACAAGCCCTGGCGCAGCGCCAAAAAAATAATAATAATAAATAAGGGGTGTGTGGCAGAGGAGAGGGCGCTGACAGAGGGCTGCCCCTGCTGGCTGACTCTGAGGGCGTTGTTCTGAGTGACTCTGAGTGGGCAGGGACCTTCGTACACACCAACGGCTGAGAGGGGTGTCGTGTCTGACTGTGAGAGCAGACCGTGAGAGATGGGGGCGGTGTGTGTGTGTGTGTGTGTGCGCGCGCACCTGTGAGGACTGACTGAAGGATGTCCCCATTGTCTCTGAGGGGCCATACCTGGCCATAAAGGAGGCACAGACTGTTTTTAGGTGCAGATTGTAAAGCTGTGAGGGGGCAGTCCACTGTCCCTGACTGATGGTGACAGGTATGTCGAGGCAGTGCTGGCAGCAGGGCACCTGCTGCCTTTCCACCCCCAGCCTCCTGACAGGCAAGGAGGGGGCTGCCAAGTGCCCTCTAGGGAGAGAAGGATTGATGACTCAGATGGCTGATGCTGAGGCCTGAGGCATAGTGGGGACGGGTGAGGTATCCAGGAGGTGCTGCTTTCTTACAAAGTGCCAGGGGACTGATGAAAATGGAGTGCAGCTCGACTAGGAACTCCCAGGCAGGGAAGTCAAGAGCATCCCATGTCCTGCAATGTGGCCACGGGGAATCTATTTCAGGATTCTAGCTCCCTTCACTTGTGGGACCCTGACAGACTCAGTGACGTGGCACCCACATCACAGTAGACTCTTCCCCCCGTGCCTTAGTTCTAGAAGCTTCTGCACTGGGAATCTTATCTTGCTGCTGCGTGTGTGTGTTATCTCCACCAACGGAAGTACACGTGAAACTTGAGTTTCTGTCTCACAACCCGAGCAAAGCCTGCCCACCCTGCCCTGCTGCAAAGCCCTGTCCCATCACGGCTGCTCTGTCGGGCGTCTGTGATCCACAGAGGAGCCTCCTGCCCGCCAAGGAGGTGCCTGTCCAAGAAGTGGTCTCGGGGCAAGTCTGTCCCATGATAAACCAGGAGAGTGGATCTGGTGCCGAATTTGCTTCTGATATCATGGGCTTGGACAGATCTCTGCCTTTCAAAGCCTCCCTCCCTCAGTTTCCTTATCCGTTGAGCGGGGATAAATTATATCTGTACAGCACCCGACTTCTATGAGACTCAAATGGAATTTCACCCTCATTCATGATGTCACCACAATTGTCATGGCTAACTTTACCCCATGGTTGCTGTTCTCAGGGCCTAGTTGTGAGCGCTTTACATGGATTGTATATTCAACAAATATTTGCTGAGCACCAACTGTATGCGAGGCACTGTTGGGACAGAGCAGTGAACAAAAGAGTAAATTCCTTACTCACATGAGGCTTCTATTTCAGTAAGAGGAGATGCACGTTTTACAAAATAAATGAATAAAAATACTCTATTCTGGGAAGGTGACAAGCAGTAAGAGAAGGTAAGGCCAAGGGACTTCCCTGGTGGTCCAGTGGTAAAGAACCTGCGTTTCCACTGCAGGGGGCTTGGGTTCGATGCCTGGTCAGGGAACGAAGATACCTGACCAAAAATAAATAAGTAAATTAATTAAAAAAAAAAAGTAAAGCCAGAAAGGAAGATGGGCTCTGCTGGGGACAGGAAGTGGTGTTTCCACTTCCATTGTCTCCCCTCATCTTCACAACAACCCTGGGTGGTAGCTATTAGCCTCATGTTCCAGTGAGGAGACTAAGGCACAGGGACTTGCCCGTGACCTTGCCCGGTGAGCGGCAGGGCTCCGAGAGGCAGAGTCTATCTGACTCTAAAGCACTGGGACTGGAAGTCACTGCCTCTCTTGGCCTCTTTTTCCACATTTATGGGTCAAGAGGGTGGGATGCACCCTCTTCTGGTACTGATGCTCAGTGAGGATTTCTTTGACTATAATACACAAGGCCCAGCCCATTGGAGGGTCGTGGGGGTCATAGAGAGAGGGGCTCCCCTCTCAGAGGGATGGTGAGTGAGATAGATGTTGACCTCTGGGGGTTGACAGAAGCACAGATGCACGCAAGGAGGGGTGTGTATCTCATCGTTGTTTCCAGGGGCAACATGGAGGGGGATGCGGGCGTGGGAGATACTAGCAGAAGGACAGTTAGATTTGTGGAGGAAATTCTGTATTCTAATCCCTGGAATCGCCTTACTGGCTTTCCCTCCCTATTGTTCATTCGTTCGTTCGTTCTTTCGTTTGTTTGCTGCACCATGGCTTGTGGGATTTCAGTCCCCTGAGCCGGGATTGATCCTGGGCCCTGGCAGTGAGAGCGTGAAGTCCTAACCACTGGATAGCCAGGGAGTTCCTATCTCCCCTGCTTTTTAGTAAGAAATCTTTCAAATCTACAGAAGAGTTGAGCAAATAGTAAAACGAATGCTATTGGACAGACGGCTAGCCATTTGCCCCTCTTACTCTCTCCCCCACCATACACACTTATTTCCTGTGAATTTGCTTATGTATTTACGGAGACCCATTTGAAAGTGAAATGCAGACATTATACACTTCAGCACGGATCCCTTAAAGACAGAGAGATTCTTCCACGTGATCACAACACTTGCATCACACCTAAGAAATTTCACATTGCTCAATGAATATCATCCAATGTAAAGTCCATATTCAAATTTCCCTGGTTGCCCCCAAAATGTCCCTTATTCCTACTGTTATTTTTTTTTGAAGGAGAATCCAGTTAAAGATTGCATACTATATTTAGGTGTCATTTATCTTTATTCCCTTGAATATAGAACAGTCTCCCTGCTTTATTTTTTCTTTTACAGCACTAATATTTTTTGGGTCTACTCAGTTGTCTGGTAGAATAACCCACATTCTGAGGGGCAGTGTGAGTCAATGGAGGAAGCAGTGAGTAACTGAGGATCCAACACGTGCCCAGAGCAAGGCTGGGCATCGTGAGGGGATTCAGGGTTAAATCTGATCTCTCCTACCCTGGAACTCACTGCGAAATTGTGACACCTCCCCCAGGAAGTCCTCCCTGACAGGCACAGGCAAGTGAGTTGCTCCTTTTGCAGCGCTCTCTCAGCACTTGGCACACAGGTTTACTGCCCCTTCTACATTGTGCTGTAATTAATTTTGAGTCTTCTCCTGCATGCGGCTATGTTAGTACCTCCAGGGGAGACCAGGATTTAGTCCACCCCTGTAACTACAGGGCCAGGGGCTCCACTTGGGTATGTAGGTTGTGTCCTGCACAAGGGTGCCTGGCCAAGGAGGTGAGTGGGGACTGGAATCCAGCCCACAGTCCACCTGCCAACCTGTGGGCCCTGGCACTGGGCTGCATCTGCCCGGAGGAAGGAGCACTTTTCCTAACTTGCCTAATGGAGCCTCACAGGTCATGGCAGGCCTGCTTTCCACTGTGTCAGCATTTGGTCGGTGCTCATTTAAATGCATGCTAGATCTTGGGAAGGGTTTGGAGAGAAGAGATGTGCTGGTTACTGCTCTTTGGGGGAAAAACCCCTGATTTCGTAGCATTTGCTGATTCCCATGTTGTAAACATGTCCACAGCGGCGGATCCCAAGCTGCTGCATTGGGAAGAGAGGTACACAATTGGCTCTTGCAAGCCCCAGCACACCACTGCGGTTTTACATCTATAATCTTAAAACTGCATCTGAAGCAGATTTTGAAGACCCCGAGAGAGAAAGACAGAGAGAGAGAGAGAGATGGAGAGAAACAGGTGGAGAGCAAAAGCAGAAAGGGAAGAAAAAGAGGCAATAACTGATGGGGTGTCAGAGACTCTACTTCACTTCAGAGTTTGGGGCCTCCCCAAGGGTGAGGAATTGCTTCATTCAGGTCCTATGCAACCTGTGTGAAGGAACTTGCCCAAGGTGAGGTTAGACCAGTGGCTCCAGACTCCTGCAATGAGCCCTACCCCTGAGGCAGAGCACCCTGATCCTTCCACCCAGCCTGCCTGTGACCTTTGACCCCAACAGAGAAAGCTCAGGGTGGGTGTGGTGTTCCTGCTGCCTCAGTCCCTTTACACATGCTGTTGGCTGCTTCTAAATCCTACCTGCTTCCTTTAGAGCTTGGCTCAAGTCTCACTACCTGCAGGAAGTTGTCTATGTGCATATCAAGACCCTCCCACCCTACACAGTTTTATGTGCCCCAGACTTATTCCCTCCAACCCCCCCACCCCCTCCCCCCCCAGCACAGGACCAGACTCTACTCCTTCCAGACTCTAGCCTGTTTCCTACTTTGAGGCCTTACCTGGACAAATCCTTATGTATCAAAATCCTTATCAATTGACCAACTGACTTTCAGTGACAGATGAAAGTACCTTAATTAAAGAATTGGACAGCCCTTACTTGAGCACCTACTATGTGCTAGGGAGCTGTGAGCAGTGTGGACCGAGGCACAGAGTACCATTCCTATAGGGGGAACCCAGAACATCATGGGGTCACAGATAAAGGGGCATGAACCTTGCTTGAAGCATGGGGGAGCTTCAGGGAGGCTCTCGAGGAGGTAGCCTCTAAGCTGAGGGAGGAAGAGGTATCAGCTAGGCAAGGGGGTGAGAGAATCAGGGAGGTTTGTGGCAAAGGGAGCAAGCATGGGAAGGAATCTGGAATTCCAGGAATGGCGAGTGGTTCAGAAAGGTTGACATGGATCATGATGGAATACAGAAGTGAGGGGGTGAAGGATGGGCACGTCTTGAAAGGCCATAAGAGCCACGTGGGGGAGCTATGGATTCCCTGGCGCATATACGGAAGGAGTAGAGAAACGTTGTTGAGGAGAAAAAGAGGTTGAGGCTGAGAGAGGGAGGAGGGGAGGGTGGAGAGAGCCCCTCCCAGAAGGTGAGATGTGAGATGAGCTGGAGGAGCAGCAGGAGGGATGGCTCAGCAAGCTGCTTCTGGTCTTTCAGACAGTGAGATCCTGGACCATCCTGTGTACCCACCCCCAAGTCAGGAAATAGAACCAGTGATGGCCATCAGCTTGGGGTGGGTGATGAGTCAGAGAGGCCAGCGCAGGTCAGATCAGGCAGGGCTTTGTCAGCCATGGTGGGTTATCTCCAGGGGTGATGGGGAGTCATTGGAGACTTTTGAGCAGGGTATGGCTGTGTTCAGTAGCCCCATGTCCCCTCACCTCTCTGTCCCCAGGCCAAGCACCATGGAAAGTGGAGAGCAAGTGCCCCGAAAGGGCCGGAAGCTAGGCTCCAGTCGCCGGCGGCAGATGCGAGAGCCAGCAGATGGCCAGGATGCCCTTGTGGCCCCCGAGCCAGAGTCCTGGTCCTCCCAGTCAGCTGCAGAACTGCAGGGCTTCTTCCAGGACTGTGGTGCCAAGGAGAGGGGCTTTGTCACTCGAGAGGACCTGGCGGTGAGTCCAAGGCCCCGTCCCACCCCCTGAATCCCTTTTCCATAGCTTTCTGAGACTCCCTATCCCAGAAGGCAGAGCTTACCTGGTCTTTTCCCTTTCTCTCATCTCAAATTTGCTCTCAGGAAAGGCTAGGAATTTGTTTATACTAATGGGTAAATGACTGATAAAGTCTTTTGTGTTACCCTCGTCCAGAAACATTTGCGTTTTAACAAAGGAAAGGTTTTAGGCCAAAGAAGTAACTTGCAGATGGTATAATTTTAGGCCCATTGAGCAGGTAAGTTTATCTTGGGGAGCAGGGCCCTGGAAATCAAACCATGTCAATGACAGCAAACGTCAACGAAACAGAAGATCAGCCAAGGTTGTACATGCCAAGGAGGAATCTTAGGCTGTGACTTAGAGCAAGATTGGCTGAAAAAAAAAATTTGGCTTTTTTTTTGGTTTCTCTTCATTTTCTGTAAAGGGTCCTATGTGGGTTTCTGGAGTCTCACTGGCCCTGCTGTCTCCTTCTGATACTGCTCTATACTCCAGACTTTGTTCTTTCCCTGTCAAAACTGACCATTCCTATATTTACCCTCAGAGCCACTCCAGACTTTGTTCTTTCCCTGTCAAAACTGACCATTCCTATATTCACCCTCAGGGCCACAAAAACGTACAAATGGCTGATGTTAAAAATACAATTTTCAAAATGGTTAAAAAGAAAAAAAGACTTTCGAGTAAATGTAAAATCAATACTTATCAAAGCTCTATCTAATTCATTAGTATTATCAATCAGTGAGGGAACCACTAAGATGTTAAGACAGGTTTCAGGAGCATTTGAGAAGCTAGAATATTTATAGGCAATTTGACAGAGAGTGTTAGGATAAGTTTGCTGAGTTCAGTTTGAAAAATGACTAATATCCAACAGGCCATAAATCTTTGGGGTTATCTGTAGTACTAGACAAAAAATTATTTTCACCTCTCCTGGACAAAAGCTACAAGTTAACAAGTAACTTCGATAAGTCTGGGACTTTTAATGAAAGGTAAACAATGAGATGAACTAAGTACATTCCTCTCGTCTAGACAATGCTTGGGTAAGCCTTTACCCCCTTATAAAAATGAAAGGATGTGCTGTCTACCTTTTCACCTTATTTCCAAGTTTCAGATAATTTCCTGTGATCAGAGATAATCTCCAAAGTTTTTTTTTTTTTTTTTGACATAAAAAAGCCTGATCTCATTCGGTTTGGCTTGATCATTTCCTTAGATGCAGCGAGGGCACACATAAAGCATGTGGACCTCCTTGACTGGGCTCTGCAAATCTAGAATTTTGAAGTATTGAGCCATTTTAGATTCTCTCCAGAAATTTTCACATGGAATCTTAAGCTGGACTTTTAAAATCTCTGTAATTTGCTCTTCTATCTACAGTGATCATCTGTCCCACTTTGCCTGGGCTGGAGGGGCACCTGGGATGTGGGACTTTCAGTGTTAAAACTGGGAAAGTCTTGGGCAAACTGAAACGAGTTGGCCTCCCCACCACTATGCAACCTCAGCACAGGATTCTCTCCGCCAGCTTTTACCTGAAGCACCTATAAATGTGAGGGACTTCCTCTCTTCTTGAGGTTCCCACTTTTTCTAAGGTCCATCTCCTGCCCAGAAGTAACCTTCCTTATCACCTGTTTCCAGGCCAGCTTCCTGCGAGAGCTTTGCAAGGATTGGTTCCATGAGTTCTCCTTACAGTGGACTTGTCACACCTGATTAAATGAGAATCATCCTTTAATACAATATCCAGTCACACAATTGATCTATCCAACTATATCCGAGTAAAAAGGAGGACAGATTCTTACTGAACCTGTGTAAATAACTGTATTACCAGAGAAAGGAAGGAAATCAGGAAAAGTATTGGCTTCTGAATCAGGAGGGGGATCAGTAAGATTCAGGTACCATTTAAAATGTTAAATTTCAGTTTATGAAAGCATAATTTCCTAAACTGAAGGTTAGAGACAGCTCAGGAAGGCAGACAGAGGACTTCCTCATACATCCATATAAATAAAACAATAAAAAAAATCAACTGTATTCCCAACAAATAACCACAACTCGATTTCCTTCAACCATTCATTTAGCTCCATGTAGTTTATTCTTGATTTACTGGATCCTGGGTGAGCTGGCTGCTTCTGGACTGAAAAGAGTCCTAAGAATTGTGATCCACTGGCTCAGTGTGAAGATCGGCTAATGCCAGCTTGGAATCCTGTACCAAGTATAGCATCAATAGTTCATGGAACCTAGTACAGTCCCTTTCCACAAGACTTTGAGTCTGTGCTTTGTGGAAGATACAAACTGGCCTGCAGCTTGTAACCAAGCCTTCAAGCAAGGGTAAGAAAGCAGAAATGTGTTTAGCAATGAGGCTGAAAGCCTGTGCTTATTTATTACAGTAACTAATAATATCAGAATGGAAGAGAGTAAAATGTTCTATTGGGATACAGTATATAACTATTTCATAAGAGTTTGATCTGTGTTTCCCCTAAAGATAAGAACATATTTTGCATAGCAAAGACATTGAGAAATCTCTAGGGCCTTCTCCTAAAGCATGCAGTTTCTGAAATATTTATATTAAGAGTGTTTTACCTATGTAAACTTAGCCTAGGAAAGGCTAAATATCTTTTCTGATCTGACAGTTCTTCCCACGATGCTCTTATAATAGTGTTGAGGTATTTAATAAATAAAGAGAAAGATATCCTGACATTTAAATTTAATTTTTTTCTAAATTTAGGATCTGACGTTGGGAAGGCAAAACCAAAAGAGCTATCAGAGAAGATAGGGCACTAGATTAAGACAGAATCTGGGCTCCTGGGAAATAGCACTTGGTTTTCTATTTAATCAGAGTGACACTAAAATGAAACATTTTGAACTAAACATAGAAGGCAACACTATTGCAAGGATATTTAGCTCTTTTACAGGGGAAGTGGCTTTGCTTTTGGTTTTAAAGAAAATTAGAACATGATAAAGCCTAAACAAAGCAGAGAAAATTATTCTGCTGAGACATGGAATCAGTTATCTGGGCAACTTACACAGAAGATTAATAGGAACCCCTTTTTATCCTTGCCTAGAGCTCTAAGACCAATTTATCATTTTAGTAGAGATGGAGCCAAACTCTAGTTTTGCATTAATATAACATGTGGCAGTAAAAGTTTCACAAGTTTCATTTATTTATTTATTTTTAAACTCATCAAAACTGAGCCAAATTTAGCAAAATGTTCAAATGTACTTCATAGCCTGTTTTCAGACTCAGGTGTTATGAATCAAGACAAAAAGATTCCCTTTCAACAAACCCTCTAAAACTCTATATCTGCTCAGATTTTACTTTTTCATGTTCTGGAACAGCCAGACACTGTAAGACAAAACCACTTCCCTCATCCCTTGGAAAGCAAAAATACGTCCCATTTTCCTTGCAGACACAGTTGTTTTTCTCTGTCACTCTTGTTCCTAATATCATCTCAAACATCATAGTGGTTATAACTTTTAACAAAGTAATTAGCCTCTATTTCCCAGAAAAAACTAATGGGTAAACAATTGAGAATTGTCTTAGCATTTTAGTAAACTAGCAAAGCTCACAAATACACATGACATGACTTTCTACAGTCACACATATCCCTTGCACAGCTTTTAAAAATTGCGATAAAATATACATAACTTAAAATTTGCCATTTTAACCATTTTTATGTGCTGAGTTCAGTGATATTATGCTGTACAACCATCATCATCACCACCATCCAACTCCAGATTTCCCTCATCTTCCCTAAGGAAGACTCTGTATCCACTGAATACTAACTCCCATGCTCCCATCTCCCTCTTCCCTGGAAACCCAGATCCTACTTTGTCTCTGAATTTGACCACTCTAGGTCCCTCATATAAATGGAATCATATAGTATTTGTCTTTTTGTGGTTGGCTTGTTTCACTTAACATAATGTCCTCAAGGTTCATCCACATTGTAGCATGTGTCAAAATTCCCTTCTTTTTTAAGGCTGAATAATATTCCCTTTTTTGTGTATACCACATTTCACCTATTCATTCATCCCTTTGTTGGACATTTGAGTTGCTTCCATCTTTTAGCTATTGTTAATATAGCTTCTGTGAATATGGGTAGACACATATCTACTTGAATACCTGCTTTCCCTTGCACAACTATTTAAAGTGTCAAAGATGAATTCACTCACTAACATGACCCAAAGATACAATTGCTCTTTAGCATGTAAAAATAAGTAAAAAGTTATATATTTAAAATTATGCTTAGCTATCAATGTTTCATGATTAACTTTTTCTTGGAAATTTTCTAGGTAGCCGAAGATTATTTATCAATTAATTTTATTACTATTAATTCAGGTGTTTCAAGTTACCTAAGGCTCTTGGAAATTGTGTGTAAGGTGACACACTAAAAAATATAAGTACCATTGATACAAAATTTGTTAAAATAATGAATCGACTGAGTAGAACACAAATCCACATTTTTATAATCTTGAACATCACATAAAGATAATGTTGGCTTATTTGATAAGCAAAACAAAATGAGAAGTGTAGGAAATTCAGATTAACTAGTTTCTTCACAGAAAAAAATCCAGATCTTATGAAAAATAGAATGTGTACTTGTATCATATTTAATATAAGATGGAGAAAACACAGATAGCTATTATTTATCATTTGTAAACCAAAATTATTAAACCAATCTAATTTGTCAAAGATTCACCTTAGTTATCTGAACCTGGTTCCTTAAAATTTTGCTGAGCTAGAAATTTCTTATAAGAGGAATTTTTTTTTAAGCCCAGCACATTGAAAGCATTAGAAGTTCCATTTCTTTATTTTCTGTGACTTTGGGGGCCATTAGATTTACATAAACACACTTATTTGTGTCTACAAACCAATCCACACAGAACCCCTGTAAAGAGATGTAGTACTTAAGTCATTAATATCCAGATATAGAAAAAGATTCACACTCACAATGAGAGTTAAGGGCCTTTCTGAATTACAGACATGTAGACACACACAGAGAGTTTCTGGCTTCTTTTTTTACAACTTTAGCCACAGGCAGAAAGTCAACACAGAAACACAAAAACTCTCCAGTTCAGATTCCAAAGAGCTGTTCTCCTCAGTGGGCACAAAATTCTTAACCGATTTGAGGTCACACAGAAAAACAAACACACCAGCACCAACAACAAAGATTAGCAAACCAGGTTTTCTGTTGTCTCTCAACTGACAGACACTAGGTCTCCATAATGTATCCCATGGAGATCTCCAAGTGGTCAGTCCATTAAAAAGGATTCTCCATCATGGCTACCACCAAAATCAGAAGCAGAAAATCAGTAAAAAACAAAACAAAACAAAACAAAAAAACCCATAAAAACTAGAAAAACAGAATCAGCAAACAAAGTTCTACAACACTTGGGATTCCCTTCCAGAGCCAAGAAAAGAAGTGCCTGGTTCCCTGAGCCCATTTGGGACTCTTTTTCAGCAATGCAGTTTACTGGGTTCTGACAGCTGAGCCCACTGGGGCCATGGGAACTCCAAAACTGTTAAAGTAGAATTTCCCAAAAGGTAAAATCATGACCCTTAGACAAAAATAAAATGAGTCTATACCAGAGATTTTATTTAACTCATTTATTAATGAGAGATGTTATGAATGGTTGAAAGATCATTTTAAAAGCTGGATAATTTAACAAAGAAATGTTAGAATCAGATTGCTGAGACAGATTTTTTAAAGCTGGTTAATGTATAACAGGCCATAAATCTTTGGGGTTATCTGTTCTGTCAGGCAAAAGTTATTTACATCTCTCCTGGACAGAATCTACAGGTTAACATGTGACTTAATTTAGTCTGGGACCCCTAATCAGTACCATGAGATGAATTAAGTACATTCACAGAATCTAGAAGATACTTGGGTGGCCTTGGCCCCTGTAGAATACTGAAAGGATGTGCTGTCCACTTTTTGGACTTATTTTCAAGTTTTAGATAGTTTTTTTCCTGTATTCATTGCATTTTATTTATAGAAGTGAAAACAGAGCCAAAAAATGTCCAAAAATAGGGGGAAAGTCAAGTTATTTTGGAACACCCATTCAAGAGTATGTAGGAGCAGTTTCACTGAGACTTATGGATATGAAAAATTATGGATAAGAAAAGAAAGCACAACATTATATACATTATACTATGATTGCAGCTATATAAAATATATTCATCTGGGAAAGGGGGGATGGAGTTATTTTCATATGAGGAAAGGAGGACACCTTTATTTCTTGCTTCTTCCATCCTGCTGTTTGGAATAGAGATTTATGAGTTCCAGAGGCTTCTTTCACCTCGATGGGGAGGGTGGCACTGAGGGACAGTCACGCCTCGAGTTTGAAGTTTGAGGCCCTGCAAACATAGTGGAGCTGCCATAGCAGCCCTGGCCCGAATACTTCAGATTACTTATCTCAGCATGTATTATTTAAGCCTCAGCTGTTTGGGTTTTTCTGTTATTGCTTGTTTTTGCTGAATGCATCTGAGCCTAATCTTAACCCACATGTAGTAAAAAACAATCTAGGATTCGTTCTACATTTAACCAAGTCCAAGTTCTAATTAAAATTTTAACTAGATATTAATATTTTTATTCAGAACATAATCTGTTATACTGCATCACTGAATAGTTTTAGATAATTTTTGAAGACATAAACATATTCTGGGGAGGATTGGCTACTGTCCTTTATTAGAGTCCTAAAGGCATGAGACTCAGAACAGGTAGGTTTTGATGTTGGATGGAGGAAGGTGTGGAGGAAGGTGTGGAGGAAGCTTAAGGCTCTGCTGAGAGGGTGGCCTTGGATAGGGTCCAAGAACCTCAAGGTCAGGTTAGCGGTGGGACTCAAAACTGGGGAGAGGGGAGGTGGGGTTGGCGGAAGACAAACACCTCTCCTTTTTTTAAGGGTGGCTCACAGCCTTCCGCAGTGGGAACAGTGCCCAACTTACCTCTTCCTTGCAGGTGGCCAAGTTCAGCTTCCTGGGCAGCGAGGAGGAGCCGGGGATGATCTTTGACTGGGTGGATGTGGAGCGGAAGGGACGCCTCTCCCTTGAAGAATTCAGCTCTGGGCTCCGTATGTCTGTCCTGGGAGGGCCTCTGGGGAGTGTGCCCAGCACGAGGGGAGGCTGGGCAGACAGGAAAGGCCACAGTGACACCTTACCAATCACAGGAGCTTCACAGCACCCCTGAGGGCAGTTCTGGGCATGGATGGTGACACGGATTACTGTGGAGATGAGAACACTAAGCCTAAGTGAGAAGGCAGTTGGTTCGAGGCAGAGCTGAGCCTTAAGACTCAGTCCAGGAGGCTTGACTTCCTTTCCACGGGAGAGAGCAGCTCATCAGCTGGCGGCTCCCCTGAGCATCCCCCTCCTCCAGAGAGGCCTCCAGGCTTGCTTTTTGATGCCTCCTTTGTCTTCTCCCCAGTAAAAGGCTTCCCTTGAGCAAGAGGTTTAACACCCCCTGTTCTTGAGACCACAAGCCTTGTTTCTGCCTGAAGAAGGTCATGTTCTGGGTTTGGTTAAAGGAAATTGAGGCCCCAGGGAGCAGCAGAGGGTGATAGTCAGTGGGTGGGGGCTTCCCAGGCCCTTAGCTTTCACTGGGCAGGGCTACTCCAACACCAGCTTCTCAAGACAGGCCCAGAAGGGCTTAAAGACACCAAAGCTGGGGATGCACAATATTCCTGCTGAGCTTGATAGGGGAAGACCTTCTGGCCCAGGGAATGGAAGCAATGGTGTCCTTGCAGAGACCCTGAAAAGCACTGCTCAGCTTTTAATGTCTGCAAAGCCATCCGGAGATCTCAGGTCTGCTGAGTCTCCAAGAGTTTGGGGCGCAACAGAAAGGGAGGCCAGGAACCTGCATTTACAGCTTGGGGCTGCCCCACCAAGTGGTTGCTCCGGTTCTGGTGATTGAGAACCTGGGATTAGGGAGGGAAAATTAGGGTCTGGAATCGGGGGTGGGGCAGAGGGAACATTCTTGTCCATGCAGCCCCAAGGGGCCATCTTCACATCTGTATCCAATCCTGCCCACTATACTGGGGACTTCCCCATGCCTGTGGAACAGAATTCAACCCCCTTCTCAGGGCCTACAGGCCAGCACCATCCAGACCCTTCCAACCTCTTGGGCTCTCTCTCCATACCACTTACCTCCTCCAGCACGCCAATCTGGCTCCTACCTCAGGGCCTTTGCATATGTTGCTCTCGGCCAGGAATATACTCCCCTAGAAATCCACATCACTTGTTCCTACTTGTTAATCACATCTCAGTTCTAATGTCGTTTCCTCAGGACACTCCTGACCATGCCCTCTAAAGCAGACCCTGTCCAGTCTCTCATTGGAAGTTACCCTGTTCATTCTTTTAGCTCACCTGGCAAATTTACTTAAAAAAAAAAAATCTGTTCTTTTTAGCATTAAGAGAATGTCAGCTTCACCAGGGTAGGGACTTTGGCCAATTTTGTCCCCAGCACATAGTAGATGCTCAATGAATACCCCTTGCCTTAGTGAAAAGAATGTGTTGGCCACCATGGAGCTGCTGTGTGACTTCCAGCAAGCCTTTGGCCTCTCTGGGCCTCAGATATTCATCCATAAAATCAGCACAGTGTCTACCTTGAGTAGACTCCCAAGGTTGATGTGAGGAATGTATGACCCTGGCCCTGTATAAATGTGACTGACACAGATATAGTGATTTCCCCAAGGGCTGGAGCAGGGCAAAGTCGGAGGACAGGGGACTGAGCCCAACTCCATCCTGCTCCCTTCTTCCCTCTGCGTCCCACAGAGAACATCTTTGGCTCCAGCCCGAGCACCCACATCCTCCACAGAAGGAGGCCACTGCCGTCCAAGCGACGATCTGCAGCCACCAGCCTCCCAACACTGGAGGAGGCCAACCCTGAGGAGAAGGAGGCATTCTTTGCCTTCATGGAGCAGCTGGGAGCCAGCCACTCACTTGCCGAGTACGGCCAGCCAGGCTGGGGGTGCGGGGGAGGGGAGGCACTGCCAGTCCGTGGGGGCGAGGACTTGCCTGGACACAGGCGGGAGGTGGGCGCTGCCAGGTGGGGCTGGGCAGAAATACTGGTTTCGCCACTTGTCAGCTGTGCGGCTGCGGGCAAGTAGCCTACCGTCTGACCTCTGTTCCCGGAGCTGCAGGGTGAGCGCAAGAGGTGCTGTGGGATTACTTGCAGCCACGTGTGGAGAGAGCCCACCCACTAGGAGTCCATCCCACCGAACCTCCCTCCCTGTCCTGCCCTACGTGGGTGCTCCTCAGAAGGATTAGTGAGTTGCAGGATCAGCTCCCTAAGGGGACTCACATTCTTAAAAATACAAAGCTCTCCAAGGGTGCCTTTCTTAACCCAAAAGAGGGTTCCCCAAATCCCCCTGAGTGATTTCAGGCACGGTGATGCTTTGTGTTGGGCGGGCGTGGTGGCGGGAGAGCTTGGAGACTCTCTCAGGCTCCGGGCTTTTGGGGTTCACTTATGTTTAGAGAAGGTGACCCTGCCTAAAATGCCCTTCTCCCACCCCCCAAGTCCCACTGGGTCTGTTAGAACCAGCAAGGGACTTGCCCTCGCCTGTCTTCCCAGGTTCTCCCAGCTTTGCCCCCCGCCCAGGACGCTGTGAGGACAAGCTCCCAGACGGTGGGGCAGGGGCTGAGGGGCAGGCAGGGTGGGACGGGGGCGCAGGCTGGCAGGGCAGCTGTGGTGGGGACGGATTTACCCACGTGGCAGCTTGGCCTGGGCTCAGCCCTCAGGTGTCTGTCTTCATGACAATTAAATCTGTGTGAAAGCAGCATTTATCGAGCGCCAACTGGGTGACAGACCCCAAGCCGGTGCTTTCACGGCCGTGTCTCCAGGGGCCATTTTACAAAGAAGCTCCGAGAGGGCGAAGGTCACACAGCCACAGAGTGAGAGAAGAGAGACGGCAGATGGAAGCCCTGGGCCATCAGACTCCCAAGCCCCCCCCCCCACACACACAATTAACCAGCAAACCATAGAGAGACAAGGTGCTGTGGGCGTTCACGCCCTGCGAGAGGTTCCTGGGGAGGTGGCATTTGAGCTGCACCTTGTAGGGTGGAAACGGATTTTTGTGGCTCAGGTGCCCGGGTCTCCTGGAGTGTTGCCATGGAAACCGAGGAGCGGCCCCCCCGCCCCCCGCCTCCTGGTCCCACCTCGTGTCTCATCTCTGGCTGTCCTCCCCTCCCAGGCAGGCGGAAACCTGGCAGCTCTGGAGGAAGCTGCGGCAGGAGGAGCCCCAGCTGGCAGGCAACCTGGAGGGCTTTCTGGCCAAGATGCACAGTCGCCTGAAGGAGGCCCGGGCCGACAAGGAGGTTCTGCAGCTGACCCTGAGGAAGTGAGTTGGGGCCACGGTGCCTCGCCCACCTGGTGTTGGCACACAGTGGGTGCTCTTTACATTTTAGTTGAATCTTAATTGAATTCTGCCAGCTCCAGAAGAATGGAAGCCAGGGTCCACGGCAGGGCCTGGGAGCTGGACCGGCAGAGCTGAGCTAGAAGAAACGGGTGACTAAGGGGACCTACTGGGGAGGACAGAGTTAGACCTTCAGCCAAAGATGGAACGGCCAGTGTGTCTTGGGGCAGGGCCACTATATGTGAGTGGCACTGCTCATGTAGATTACAAGGCATGTGGTAATCCTGGGCTTGGCATGGGCACAGCCTTGCCAGGGAGTCTGAGTTATGGGGGTAGGAGGATGGTGACAGTGGGAAGTGGGGACAGAATGAAGAAGCAACGGGGTCGATGAGACAGAGCCACAGGAACCAACATCTTTTTTTTTTTAATAAACTTATTTATTTATTTATTGGCTGTGTTGGATCTTCGTTGCTGCGTGCAGGCTTTCTGTAGTTGTGGTGAACGGGGGCTACTCTTCATTGAGGTTGTGCAGGCTTCATCTTACGGTGGCTTCTCTTGTTGCGGAGCACGGGCTCTAGCGCGCGGGCTCCGTCGTTGCGGCGCACGGGCTCAGTTGCTTTGCAGCATGTGAGATCTTCCCTGCCCAGGGCTCGAACCCGTGTCCCCTGCATTGGCAGGCGGATTCCCAGCCACTGCGCCACCAGGGAAGTCCCAGGAACCAACGTCTCGATGATGGTTACAGGAGTGAGCATGATGGGACCAGATGATCAATATCAAGGGCATGTGTGCGGGGAGCTGTTACTGGGGTGACTGTTCTCAGGGTGACAGGGTTCAGTGACCACTGGTAGAGTGAGGTGGACAGTAGGATAGACGCCAAAGCCAGGCCCGGACCATCGCTGCCAGCAGCGGGGTCCCAGGCTGCTGAAGAGCTGCCTGGCCCTGCCCCCTGTCTCTTCCAGGAGGGACTCTGACCACCATCGCAAGGTCCAGCAGCTCTATGAAGAGATGGAGCAGCAGATTCAGCGGGAGAAGCAGCAGCTGCAGGCCGAGGTAGGCTCCCGCCAGCCTCTCCCCCAGCCCTGAACTCCTCTGCTGGCCAAGCAGTGCGCCAGCGACTGGCCAGCGTGGGGCAGCAGGAGGCTGCTGGGAGTAGATCTCATATCGCTGATCTCGCGTTCCTCAGAGATGTGGGGTGGGGAGTGTTGAGCCTGGGCCCCCGATTCACCTCTGCCAGGTCTCAAGTGTCCCCCAGAGCCACTCCTTCTGCTCTCTGGGCTTCTGTTTCCTATTGTCTGAGCCAGGGAAGTTGTCCTGAGACCCCTCCTTGTTGAGACATCCTGGACCCTGCACCCCAGGCCTGGGTGGAGGTGAAGGGTGGGGAGGGCCAGCCCAGCCCAGCTGGATCTTAGATGCGGCAGTATAGGGGCTGAGACCTCTGTGCTCCCCAGAGTGACTTCCGGGGCCTGGCCCTCAGCTCCCAGATGCAGGAGGTCCTGGAGGCCAAAGAGCGTGAGGTGCAGCGGCTGACTGAGGACCAGAAGAAGGTGAGTGATGGGCTTCCCCAGGAGCCCAATTTCTGAGGATTTGCGGACCCTGACACCCATCTCTTGAGAGTTCACTTGGCTGGTTGGGCTCCTGCATCAGAGCTGGCCCCTAAGAAAGTGATGTCTCTGGCCCTTTTCTGAGATGAGGCCAAGTAGTGCAGTGGAAGCACTGGGATACGAGTCAGAAGGTCCAAGTTCAAATTCCTGCTGTTCCAATTAAAAACCATGCAAATCTGAGGAAACAACTTTGCTTGTCTTGGCCTTAGTTTCTCCATCTGTAAAGTGGGAATAGCCGTATCTACTGCATCTCCCCAGCTAGTTGTGTCAAATAAGGTAATAAATGGGAAAGCACTTTGAAACAGGAAAGCACTGGGCAAACACGAAGTCTCAGTGTTGGAGAAGCTTGGTGATAGGGTGATGTTCAACTCTCACCTCCCTTGTCAGCTGAGTGACCTTGGGCAGGTTTTTAACCTCTCTGAGCCTTGGTTTCCTCATCAGAGAAATGGACATCAGAACTTTTGCCTTAGAAGGCTGCTGTGATGATTAGATATACAATATTTGAGAGCCTAAGATGGTGCCTGGTATGTGGTAGGTGCTTTACATGTCACAGTTGTTACTGTCTCTGAACCTGACCTAGCTTCCTGGTCAGAATATCTGCTACCCCAACACTTCAGGTCTCGTAACCTATAGTCACTTCCAGTTGGCATTGTGGCTAAGCCTTTGGGTCTGAGACGCTGCCCCGTTGTCTCTTCCTTCCTCAACTTCCAGGCCACTGACCTTAGTAAAATCACCATCTGTTGTAACCAGGACAGTCTGGATCCCTTCAGCACTGGACCAGGTTCCCAGAGCCTTCCCCCTCATTGCCTCGGCTGGTCCTGCCAACTGGCCTCACCCTCCTGACACGGGTTGATTTCCCAGGTGCCTCTGCAGTAGCTGCTCCTTGGCAACTGAGGCGGGCCCCTTCTGCCGAGGGAGGAGGTTAGACTTTCCACACGGGACCATTTTGCCCTGTCCCTTGTGGATGTGAAGCCTCTCTCCACAAGGCCATTTGTTCCTTCACCCAACAACTATTTATGGTGCACACACAGCGTGTCAGGCACTGTTCTAGGTTCTGAGGAACATAATAGACACAGCTCCTGCCCATGGAGTTATTGTGTAGTCAGGGAGATAGATGATTAACTAAATAAGCAACTAAAATCTATAACATATTAGATAGTGAAAATGCTAAGGAGAATACAGCAAAGCAGGGCAGAGGGACAGGAGGGTTTTGATAAGGGCGTCAAGGACGGCCTCACTAAAATGATGACTTTGGAGGAAAGACCTGAAGGAGGCAAGGAGTGGGCCAGGTGTATCTGGGGGGAGAGCAGTCCAGACAGAGGGAACAGCAAGTGCAAAGGCCCTGAGGTGGGCATGATGTGCTGTGAATGTTCAAGGACCAGCAAAGAGACGCTTGCGCTGGAACAGACTGAGGGAGCGGGGGTAGTGGGAGAGGAAGTCACAGATGTAACAGGGGTGGGGTGCCGGGGAGATGGTGCGGGACCCTGGAGCCTATTGTGAGGCCTTTGCCTTCCACTCGGCATGGTCGAAAAGCTCTCCATCTCCCAGTCTTGTGACCTGCTGTTGGATCAGGAGCTCCTAGCAGACCAGATGCACTCAGAGATGAGCAGCCACTGCAGAGCGCTGAGCCGAGGAGGGTGTGATCCGTGTACACTTCAGGCCCTGTGGTGCCTTACACAGATCCCTCTCTCTCCCCCATCCCAACATTTTCAATGTCTCTCCTAGGTGGGAGGTAATGGAGTTAACTGGCCAATGAGAGGATAACACCTCCCCCCCCCCCAATCCTATGCTTTAAGCTGGGTCTCCAGGAGCCTAGAGTCTGCCCCACAACGGCCTTAGGAGGCTGTTTGTTCCCCTAAAGGGCACCTGGGCTTTTCACCTACTCACCCTCCACCTCCTGCAGCTGGAGGCCCAGCTCCACCGGCTCAGCAGCACACACCAGGAGGCCAGCTCGGAGAACCAGCAGCTTCGCGAGACCAAGCGGGACCTGGCTGGGCAGCTGGAAGAGGTGCGGGGGCAGCTGCAGGTGACCAGGGGGCACCTGAGCACCGCCAGGGACCACGTGTCCTGGCAGATGGAGGAGGAACCGAGGCAAGTAGCTGCCACCCCTGGGCCGGGCTGGAGACCAGGGGCTTCCTGGAAGAGGGGAGGGAGGCTCTGAGTTCTCAGCACCTGGAACACACAGACTCCCTCCTTAAACCTCACAACAACCCTGCCAGGCTGGGATTATCATACCCATTTCCCAGACAAGCAGACGGAAAGGGGAAAGTCATGTGCCCAGGCACACATGACACGTGAATCACACAACTGGGATACACACACACACACACACACACACACACACACACAGAGGCTAGCTCAGTGCTGGACCCTTGGCAGGTACGGTACTCACTCTACTCGTTACAAGACAGAGCAGTGGGATGGGCCAGAATGGTAGGGAAGGCTTCCTGGAGGAGGCGAGGCTCATATAGGCCTTGAAGGAGGAGCACGATTGGCTGGGGGGAAGGGCGGGGAGTGTGTGCCTGGTGAGGAGCACTGCCAAAAGGAAGACTGGGAGGGAGGGCTACCCGTGAGCTGGGTACCCGATGGTGAGGGATGCAGACAGGACTGGTGTGACATCTACCTGCCCTGTTCCTGACCTTAGCTTCCCACACCCCCTCTAGTGTCCCCAGAGCAGGTGAGGAGAAGCCTCCAGACCCTCAGGCAGTCCCCTCTGAGGAGGCTCCCCTGCCTGGACTGACGGGGGACAACGATGACCGAGACCAGCTCCTCAGCAGCAGCTGCAGCACGCCCCACCGTGCCCTGCGGCTCTCCTGGAGCCCACCCCCCATCCCAAGAGCCTCCGCACGCCCCCAGGCACCCCAAGGGGCCAGGCAGATCTCCATCTCGGGGCCGCAGGCTCTTCTGTTTGGTCCAGAGCCACCTTCAGAGCCAGATGGGTCTCCAAGGAGCCCCCCCGGGGTGACTTCCAGGACCAAGGAAGAGAAAGGAGTGGACGCAGAGGGCCAGGACATCAGGCCAGAGCAGACTGGAGAGCCCCCCAGCCTGGAACCTAAGGAGGAGTCAGGGCCCGGCCCTGGGGTCCACTTCCACTGGGGGCTCCCAGGGGCCCCAGCTGGGGAGTCAGGGAGCCTGGTAGCAGCTGCGCTCAAAGTGTCCATCCCTTTGGAGGATGGACCCCCTCCTCAAGTGACCTCTCCCCCTCCCCAGGCCCCAGCTGGGCCCAGGGAACAGTTCCAGGCCTCATACTCAGATGACGAGGGCCCCAGGCCTGGGCCTGCCCCAGCCAAGCTGCCCAGGCAGAGGGAGGCCCTCTATCAGGACCCACGTGCCACGGGCCCTGAGCCAGGGCTGGGGTCCCCGGGAGCTGGAGCCCTCACAGCAGGGGTGGGTGAGCCCTCCCAGGGCCTGGAGCCTGGAGGTCAGGCTCCCACAGAGGGATTGGAGCGGGGCGAGCAGAGCCCAGATGCCCAGGAAGGCCATCCTGGGGGACTACAGGAAGCTCATAGCCAGGTCCTTGGGCCCGAAGGGCCGCCTGCCCTCCCCCACCAGAGTCTGGAAGAGGAGCCCAGGGCTGAGGAAAGGAAAGCAGTGGACCCCGAAGGGCAGGACATCAGCCCAGAGCAGACTGGAGAGCCCCCCAGCCTGGAACCTAAGGAGGAGTCAGGGCCCGGCCCTGGGGTCCACTTCCACTGGGGGCTCCCAGGGGCCCCAGCTGGGGAGTCAGGGAGCCTGGTAGCAGCTGCGCTCAAAGTGTTCATCCCTTTGGAGGATGGACCTCCTCCTCAAGTGACCTCTCCCCCTCCCCAGGCCCCAGCTGGGCCCAGGGAACAGTTCCAGGCCTCATACTCAGATGACGAGGGCCCCAGGCCTGGGCCTGCCCCAGCCAAGCTGCCCAGGCAGAGGGAGGCCCTCTATCAGGACCCACGTGCCACGGGCCCTGAGCCAGGGCTGGGGTCCCCGGGAGCTGGAGCCCTCACAGCAGGGGTGGGTGAGCCCTCCCAGGGCCTGGAGCCTGGAGGTCAGGCTCCCACAGAGGGATTGGAGCGGGGCGAGCAGAGCCCAGATGCCCAGGAAGGCCATCCTGGGGGACTACAGGAAGCTCATAGCCAGGTCCTTGGGCCCGAAGGGCCGCCTGCCCTCCCCCACCAGAGTCTGGAAGAGGAGCCCAGGGCTGAGGAAAGGAAAGCAGTGGACCCCGAAGGGCAGGACATCAGCCCAGAGCAGACTGGAGAGCCCCCCAGCCTGGAACCTAAGGAGGAGTCAGGGCCCGGCCCTGGGGTCCACTTCCACTGGGGGCTCCCAGGGGCCCCAGCTGGGGAGTCAGGGAGCCTGGTGGCAGCTGCGCTCAAAGTGTTCATCCCTTTGGAGGATGGACCCCCTCCTCAAGTGACCTCTCCCCCTCCCCAGGCCCCAGCTGGGCCCAGGGAACAGTTCCAGGCCTCATACTCAGATGACGAGGGCCCCAGGCCTGGGCCTGCCCCAGCCAAGCTGCCCAGGCAGAGGGAGGCCCTCTATCAGGACCCACGTGCCACGGGCCCTGAGCCAGGGCTGGGGTCCCCGGGAGCTGGAGCCCTCACAGCAGGGGTGGGTGAGCCCTCCCAGGGCCTGGAGCCTGGAGGTCAGGCTCCCACAGAGGGATTGGAGCGGGGCGAGCAGAGCCCAGATGCCCAGGAAGGCCATCCTGGGGGACTACAGGAAGCTCATAGCCAGGTCCTTGGGCCCGAAGGGCCGCCTGCCCTCCCCCACCAGAGTCTGGAAGAGGAGCCCAGGGCTGAGGAAAGGAAAGCAGTGGACCCCGAAGGGCAGGACATCAGCCCAGAGCAGACTGGAGAGCCCCCCAGCCTGGAACCTAAGGAGGAGTCAGGGCCCGGCCCTGGGGTCCACTTCCACTGGGGGCTCCCAGGGGCCCCAGCTGGGGAGTCAGGGAGCCTGGTGGCAGCTGCGCTCAAAGTGTTCATCCCTTTGGAGGATGGACCTCCTCCTCAAGTGACCTCTCCCCCTCCCCAGGCCCCAGCTGGGCCCAGGGAACAGTTCCAGGCCTCATACTCAGATGACGAGGGCCCCAGGCCTGGGCCTGCCCCAGCCAAGCTGCCCAGGCAGAGGGAGGCCCTCTATCAGGACCCACGTGCCACGGGCCCTGAGCCAGGGCTGGGGTCCCCGGGAGCTGGAGCCCTCACAGCAGGGGTGGGTGAGCCCTCCCAGGGCCTGGAGCCTGGAGGTCAGGCTCCCACAGAGGGATTGGAGTGGGGCGAGCAGAGCCCAGATGCCCAGGAAGGCCATCCTGGGGGACTACAGGAAGCTCATAGCCAGGTCCTTGGGCCCGAAGGGCCGCCTGCCCTCCCCCACCAGAGTCTGGAAGAGGAGCCCAGGGCTGAGGAAAGGAAAGCAGTGGACCCCGAAGGGCAGGACATCAGCCCAGAGCAGACTGGAGAGCCCCCCAGCCTGGAACCTAAGGAGGAGTCAGGGCCCGGCCCTGGGGTCCACTTCCACTGGGGGCTCCCAGGGGCCCCAGCTGGGGAGTCAGGGAGCCTGGTGGCAGCTGCGCTCAAAGTGTTCATCCCTTTGGAGGATGGACCCCCTCCTCAAGTGACCTCTCCCCCTCCCCAGGCCCCAGCTGGGCCCAGGGAACAGTTCCAGGCCTCATACTCAGATGACGAGGGCCCCAGGCCTGGGCCTGCCCCAGCCAAGCTGCCCAGGCAGAGGGAGGCCCTCTATCAGGACCCACGTGCCACGGGCCCTGAGCCAGGGCTGGGGTCCCCGGGAGCTGGAGCCCTCACAGCAGGGGTGGGTGAGCCCTCCCAGGGCCTGGAGCCTGGAGGTCAGGCTCCCACAGAGGGATTGGAGCGGGGCGAGCAGAGCCCAGATGCCCAGGAAGGCCATCCTGGGGGACTACAGGAAGCTCATAGCCAGGTCCTTGGGCCCGAAGGGCCGCCTGCCCTCCCCCACCAGAGTCTGGAAGAGGAGCCCAGGGCTGAGGAAAGGAAAGCAGTGGACCCCGAAGGGCAGGACATCAGCCCAGAGCAGACTGGAGAGCCCCCCAGCCTGGAACCTAAGGAGGAGTCAGGGCCCGGCCCTGGGGTCCACTTCCACTGGGGGCTCCCAGGGGCCCCAGCTGGGGAGTCAGGGAGCCTGGTGGCAGCTGCGCTCAAAGTGTTCATCCCTTTGGAGGATGGACCCCCTCCTCAAGTGACCTCTCCCCCTCCCCAGGCCCCAGCTGGGCCCAGGGAACAGTTCCAGGCCTCATACTCAGATGACGAGGGCCCCAGGCCTGGGCCTGCCCCAGCCAAGCTGCCCAGGCAGAGGGAGGCCCTCTATCAGGACCCACGTGCCACGGGCCCTGAGCCGGGGCTGGGGTCCCCGGGAGCTGGAGCCCTCACAGCAGGGGTGGGTGAGCCCTCCCAGGGCCTGGAGCCTGGAGGTCAGGCTCCCACAGAGGGATTGGAGCGGGGCGAGCAGAGCCCAGATGCCCAGGAAGGCCATCCTGGGGGACTACAGGAAGCTCATAGCCAGGTCCTTGGGCCCGAAGGGCCGCCTGCCCTCCCCCACCAGAGTCTGGAAGAGGAGCCCAGGGCTGAGGAAAGGAAAGCAGTGGACCCCGAAGGGCAGGACATCAGCCCAGAGCAGACTGGAGAGCCCCCCAGCCTGGAACCTAAGGAGGAGTCAGGGCCCGGCCCTGGGGTCCACTTCCACTGGGGGCTCCCAGGGGCCCCAGCTGGGGAGTCAGGGAGCCTGGTGGCAGCTGCGCTCAAAGTGTTCATCCCTTTGGAGGATGGACCCCCTCCTCAAGTGACCTCTCCCCCTCCCCAGGCCCCAGCTGGGCCCAGGGAACAGTTCCAGGCCTCATACTCAGATGACGAGGGCCCCAGGCCTGGGCCTGCCCCAGCCAAGCTGCCCAGGCAGAGGGAGGCCCTCTATCAGGACCCACGTGCCACGGGCCCTGAGCCAGGGCTGGGGTCCCCGGGAGCTGGAGCCCTCACAGCAGGGGTGGGTGAGCCCTCCCAGGGCCTGGAGCCTGGAGGTCAGGCTCCCACAGAGGGATTGGAGCGGGGCGAGCAGAGCCCAGATGCCCAGGAAGGCCATCCTGGGGGACTACAGGAAGCTCATAGCCAGGTCCTTGGGCCCGAAGGGCCGCCTGCCCTCCCCCACCAGAGTCTGGAAGAGGAGCCCAGGGCTGAGGAAAGGAAAGCAGTGGACCCCGAAGGGCAGGACATCAGCCCAGAGCAGACTGGAGAGCCCCCCAGCCTGGAACCTAAGGAGGAGTCAGGGCCCGGCCCTGGGGTCCACTTCCACTGGGGGCTCCCAGGGGCCCCAGCTGGGGAGTCAGGGAGCCTGGTGGCAGCTGCGCTCAAAGTGTTCATCCCTTTGGAGGATGGACCCCCTCCTCAAGTGACCTCTCCCCCTCCCCAGGCCCCAGCTGGGCCCAGGGAACAGTTCCAGGCCTCATACTCAGATGACGAGGGCCCCAGGCCTGGGCCTGCCCCAGCCAAGCTGCCCAGGCAGAGGGAGGCCCTCTATCAGGACCCACGTGCCACGGGCCCTGAGCCAGGGCTGGGGTCCCCGGGAGCTGGAGCCCTCACAGCAGGGGTGGGTGAGCCCTCCCAGGGCCTGGAGCCTGGAGGTCAGGCTCCCACAGAGGGATTGGAGCGGGGCGAGCAGAGCCCAGATGCCCAGGAAGGCCATCCTGGGGGACTACAGGAAGCTCATAGCCAGGTCCTTGGGCCCGAAGGGCCGCCTGCCCTCCCCCACCAGAGTCTGGAAGAGGAGCCCAGGGCTGAGGAAAGGAAAGCAGTGGACCCCGAAGGGCAGGACATCAGCCCAGAGCAGACTGGAGAGCCCCCCAGCCTGGAACCTAAGGAGGAGTCAGGGCCCGGCCCTGGGGTCCACTTCCACTGGGGGCTCCCAGGGGCCCCAGCTGGGGAGTCAGGGAGCCTGGTGGCAGCTGCGCTCAAAGTGTTCATCCCTTTGGAGGATGGACCCCCTCCTCAAGTGACCTCTCCCCCTCCCCAGGCCCCAGCTGGGCCCAGGGAACAGTTCCAGGCCTCATACTCAGATGACGAGGGCCCCAGGCCTGGGCCTGCCCCAGCCAAGCTGCCCAGGCAGAGGGAGGCCCTCTATCAGGACCCACGTGCCACGGGCCCTGAGCCAGGGCTGGGGTCCCCGGGAGCTGGAGCCCTCACAGCAGGGGTGGGTGAGCCCTCCCAGGGCCTGGAGCCTGGAGGTCAGGCTCCCACAGAGGGATTGGAGCGGGGCGAGCAGAGCCCAGATGCCCAGGAAGGCCATCCTGGGGGACTACAGGAAGCTCATAGCCAGGTCCTTGGGCCCGAAGGGCCGCCTGCCCTCCCCCACCAGAGTCTGGAAGAGGAGCCCAGGGCTGAGGAAAGGAAAGCAGTGGACCCAGGAGGGCAGGATTTCATGTCAGAGCAGACTGAAGAGACTAATGGCCTGAGCACTGGGCACTCGGAATTCCCCCAGCACGATTCCCTATCTGCTCCTCTTCCCACTGACAGAGCACAGGCTCAGGCTGAGGCAGAAGCCCCAGCTCCTGAAAAACCATCCCCTTCAAGGGGCTCTTCCCCAACAGCGACTCAGCCTGGGGATGAAGCAGGGCCCCAGGAGCCCACACAAACCCTCCGCAGCAGGGCTGAGCTGGAAGCCCAACCCAGGCCCCGATCTACAACCACTCATGCAGAAGAAGAAACAGGCCCTCCTCAACCCATGGAGCCAAGGGCAGAGACCAGGCCTGAAGATCCAGGAATGGACTCAGGAGGCACTGGGCTGACCCCATCCCCAGGGGACCGCACAGCCAGTGAGCCTTTGGCCAATCCTGATTACACCTTCCACGTCATCTTCCTGGGAGACTCGAACGTGGGCAAAACATCCTTCCTGCACCTGCTGCACCAGAACACCTTTGCCAGCGGGCTGACAGCTACTGTGGGTAAGGGCCACCTGGGGAGGGAGGCAGGGGAGGGAGGGGAGACCCAGGGGACCGGGCCGACAAGCTGGAGCAGGCCCAGAGCAAGCCATGCCTGAGGAAGCTGTAGGTTCTGCCCTCATCATGGGCCCTGCGTTAAACATTATTTTATATAGGCATAATCTGGCTATTTTACTAATCATCTCTAATTACAGGTAATTTGCTGGTTTTGCATTGATCTGATTAGCTAATAATGTGCCACATCAACAAAGCACCCTGCAATTTAGGTGCCAGCACTGGCTGATGGTGAAAACAAGCAGGTTTCTACCCACGTGTCCCCTGGGCAGCTGCCGCAGGGTCCCTGCTGCTCAAATTTCCTCCAGACGAGCCCTAGGCTAGTCAGCCAGACTCTGGTAGGAAGTGGCCTTTGGCAAGTTGAATATTTTACACAGAATGTATTTGTAGAGTGGGGTAAGTTAGGAACACAGGTGCCTGAGTTCAACACCCAGTGCTGCCACTGACTAGTGGTATGAACTTGAGCAAATTATTTAACCCCTCTGAACATAGTGGGGGCAACAATAGTGCTGACCTCCTAGTGGGGCTGCAAGAATTAGCTCAGTTATTACGTATCAAGTTCTCAGAATAATAACTGGCACGTATTAAGTGCTCAAAATTAGTTATTTTTTATGGTTATTATTATAAGTAAATTTTTGATACTGTCTAATTCAGTGGCATTTGCAAATGAAATGTCCCAAAGCACAAAGCCTCCTCTCCCTAAAAATATTCGGACATGTGGCCACTTGAACATTGTAGAGAGCCACAGAAAAGAGCTGGCGGGAACATCCGGCTTAGGGGCAAAGATGGAATGATCCACGTCTTCGTGTCCATCAGGGTGCGTGCTGATGGGGGACCCGTGCTAGACCAGTGGATAAAGTTCTCAAACTTTATGTAAGAGAGGCCCCCCAGGACAGGTTCTTGAAGTTTTCTCTGCCTGAGAATCCTCACCTGGGGAGCCAGTTAAAAACGCAGTGTTGTCAGGAAGAGGGGACTCACAGGAGGCCGGGTCTGATGTTGAACAGGGTCACAGGGTCTGCAAGGCCACCATCACTGATCACCTAAGCTGCTGGTTACCAACCACCTACAATGCACCAGGCATACAGGTCTCATTCCTTACGCCAGCTCTCCCTGTGACTGAGCCTCTTCCATTATTATATGGTAAGAAGGTTCCACAAAATTCAATAGAGAAAAACACAAGTTGTATAATTGTGAAAAGACAAGGCAAACCTGCATGCACTGCTGGCCAGCCGGGAGGACCTGACATCCAGGTACACGATCCAAACCTGTCCCACTGCCAGCTGCGGTTTGGCGCCCTTGGTGGCTGTCATCCATCTGGCTTAACTGTCCCTGGGGACAATTCCATCTTCCTCAGCTACAAACATTTCCCTGCTCAGTGTCACCCTCCTCTGTTCCCACCCCCCTTTCTCACCTGCCTGTGTTTGAGAACAGGGCTGGTAGAGGACCAGAGCCAGAGTCAATCAAGTTATAGCTGATTGTGCATTTTTGTGAGGCTTCTCCATATCTATCCCCGTTTTACAGATGAGGAAAACAGAGAGTTGAAGACCTGGTTAAGTTTCTTGCCCTACCTGGGCCCCAAAGTTCATATCCGGGGCCACCTGTCTTCAAAGCACAGACCACCACAGCAGAAGTTTTACTTTTCCCTGGGGTTGTTCATGTGAAATAGCAGATTCCTTGGGAAGCAGAAAACATATTTCTAACAGTTTATATGGTTAAGTTGTAACACGTTTGGGGGAGAGAGTGTGGGGATACATGGGTGGATCCAGGAGGGTGATGGGCAGGGAGGTGGAAAGTGGGAGTAAAGTTACTAAATGCAAAGAATAGTCATTAGGGTTGCTCCATAGATCAGTCAGTGGGTATTTAAGCAGAGGCTGGACATCATTACAGGGGGTGGCCCTGGATAGACTCAGAAGTTTCTGCAGACCCTGGGCTTCCTTAGACCTTCAGGAAAGAGGGCAGTAAAGAGAAATGGAGCAACTTCCCTGGCAGTCCAGTGGTTAAGATGCTGTGCTTCCACTGCAGGGGACACAGTTTTGATCCCTGGTGGGGAACTAAGATCCCACATCCTGCATGCCACGCGATGCAGCAAAGAGAGAGGGGGGTGGGGAGAGAGAGGGAGGGAGGGAGAGAGAGGGAGGGAAAGAGAGAGAGAGAAATGGGTGCTACTGAAAGACCTCTGCCTCACCCTTTGGCCAAGGTCAGGACTCCCCAGCTGCCGCTTCTCCCGGCTCCCTGTGGAGCGTATAGGTGGGGGGGTGGGGGGCGTCTATGGCTTCAGTCGATACTAGCGGGCAGCAGCAGGTGTTTATGCGGGTCACCATGAGAGAACTTGAGGGAGGTCTCTTCCCGCTCAGGGATAACGTGAGGAGATGCCCCTTTCCTGAGCTGCTCTGGGCCCTGCAGTGGGCTCAGCAGAGAGAAAATAGCCCCTCTCCATCACCCCTCCCCTGGCCTGGTGTCCCTGGGAAATGGGGGTTGGCAGGAAGGTGCTCCCCGAAGATTCCAAACCTCCCTGGCATTTCACTATGACTTCCATGTTTCCAGGGACAGGAGGGGTCTAGGACCGTGACACAGGGAAGGGTGGGTCTGTGAAATTTGAGGAGTTGGGGCTCAGGGAGATGAGCATTCATAGTGATAATAAAAATTACCACCTCCCAAGCACCCCCTAGAAATTGGACTGAACCTCAGACATACGTCATTTAATCCTCCCAACCCCCAAGTGATGTGGGTCTTTTTAAATTGCCACCTTGCAGATGAGGAAGCAAGGCTCAGAGAGGTGACGTGACTTACCTGAGGTCACACAGCCAGTATAGCAGCAGAAGGTGGACAACTCACAGCCCAACTGGTCATCTTTGAAGCCAGCACTCCTTCCACCCTCCCAGGCTGCCTGTCTGCCCTTCTGTCTGGGTAAAGGGGGAAGATGCATGCCATAATTAGGGATGCAACAAGAAGTATTATAAATACAAATTAATGAAACTGATTTTCCTGAGTAGCCCGAGGAATAAACACTGCTGTGCAGTAGAGAAGAGAAATATTTTCATAGAGGTAAAAACAATGCAAGATGCCTCAGGTCAGCCAGCTGTCAGGATGGGAGTGCAGTGGGGGCTAGGTCGTCAGGGAAGGCTTCTTGGAGGATGTGGGCCCTTGAGTATGGCTGGGATTTGGAGAGCTGAAGGTTCCCATCCCACCCTGGCTGGTACTGGGGACAGGTATGTATTCAGGCAGACCCCAGCTGTAAGTCCTGGATGATAACTTAAAAGTAGGCTTGACCCTCCTCTGTGTATCCTAGGAGTGGATTTTCGGGTCAAAAACCTGCTGGTGGACAACAAGTGCTTTGCGCTGCAGCTCTGGGACACAGCTGGCCAGGAGAGGTAACGAGCACTGTCGACATTAGTGGCTGAGCCTGGACTGCAGAGGAAGGGAGGGCAGCCCCTCCCCTGAGGAGTCCACCATGGGCTAAGAGGCCAACAAGTCCAAATGCAGCTTCTACCCCTGAGGACTGAGGAGGTCAGGGATGGAGAGCTGAGTCTAGTCCCCATGCAGGAGACAGGACAGCAGACCCAGAGGCCCCCTCAGCCTGGCTGGGTACCTGTGAGGGCCATCCCAACAGGCGACAGCCACCCAATTTCCTGTCCTTCTGAAAATGCTGGCTTTCCACTTTTTAGTTAAGCTGTAGTGATCAAAACTGAAAAGGCACGTCTTCTGTGACCCAGAAGTTCTACTGATAAACTCATACATGACTATAATATCAAAGGGACCAAGACTGTTCATAGCAACATTGTTTATATTATGAAACATTGGAAACAACCTAGACACCATCAGTAGCGGACCAGTTAAATAAATTGGAGTCTCTCCACACAATAGAATATTATGAAGCCACAAAAAAGTTGGAGGACCCTCTTTATGTACCAATAGGGAAATATCTCCAAGACGTTTTATTACTTGGATAAAACAAAGTGCAGAATACTGAATATTAATAGCTATAGTGTTTTACACTATATTTGTTTAAGCAATGTGTGTATGCGTGTACATGTGTGTGTGTGCATATATACATTGATGTATCAATATACACATAAAATACCTCTGGGAAACTATTTAAGAAGTGGGTTACTCTGGTTGCCTCTGGGGAGGGGGGCTGGGTGGCTCCAGGATGAGGGTGGGGTCGGCCTGGGGGAGACTTCACCGGGTCCCCTTTGGTACCTTTTGAAATTTGAGCCATGAGAACTGTTACCTGATTGTCAGCAATAAGCACACTGCAAGAAGGAAAAAACATGCAAGCTGTCTTTGGGAAGCAATTAGAAGCGGATGGAGTGGCTGAGGCTTAGAGAGGTCAGGGCTGGGGGTCAGGCTGCCTGGCGTGGCCTGATGTGGACTCTCTGGGCAGGTATCACAGTGTGACGCGGCAGCTGCTCCACAAGGCTGATGGAGTGGTGCTTATGTACGATGTCACCTCCCAGGAGAGCTTTGCCCACGTGCGCTACTGGCTGAACTGTCTCCAGGTAAGCTGGTGGCTGCTGGGGTTGGCCCCAATGTGTGGAGTCAGGAGGGAACTTGTATCCTTCCCACTACCTCTTTTCTCCTAGGATTACAAATGACACAGCAGACATATGGGTGACATAATCTACTGAGACCATGTGGCTGGATGGGCTGGGAACATAGTAGTATGAAGAAACCACAACCACATAGTACAGCCTCCAAAACAAATGCTTTCCTTTATCCTGTGACCACTTCTTTCCTATGTACAGAAGCTCTGTGATGTTTTCTTAACACTGGGGATAATGCAAGGCTAGTGCCACTCTACGTGATCACTACTCTGTCCACACATCTCTAGTTCTTTTCCCCACATACTTACTTGCTATATGTATATATGCTGAAATTCTGCAGCAGGTACTAGCACAGAAAAGGGGTATGAAGAAAGACATGTTGTCTTCTCTCTAGAAGTTTCTAGTCTAGTTGAAGAGACGTAAAAGAAGCAGGATAAGGTGATATATGAGGGGAGCTGGGTTCTGGGTTCTGATAAGACCTGGGTTTGTATCTCAACTATCCCATCCCAACTCGGTGACCTTGGACAAATGACTTAAGCTCTCTGAACTTCAATTTCCCAACTTTTCTCATAGAAGAGGAGTTGTGAGGATTAACTGATACAAGTGCTTTTAGCATAGCACCTGGTATACAGTGAACTCTCAGTAAACACAAGCTGTTATTATTATCCATGAAACAATTAGAAGATGAGCCTGTTTAAACAAATGCTGGGCTGTTCAACACAGGCAGGAAAAGAAGAACATGGGCAGGAGCAATCCAGGAAGGCTTCCTGGGGGAGGTGGATTTGAGGTTGGCCTTGGAAAGTGGGTGACATGTCTGTAGGCAGAGAGGTGGGGCAGGTTCACTGCAGATGGAGGGGAAATTGTCAGAGGTGGGAAGAGAGTGGAGTGCATGTGATATGGAAAGGTGGGCATGTGTGAAGGGAAGTGGCACACCGTCAGCTTCCTGGAGGGCACAGCCAAATCCACCCAGGGCCTGGCACACAGCAGGCGCTCAACATATGTGGCTGAGGGAGCATGTTCTGTGTGCAGGATACAGCATCCGATGGTGTGGTTGTCCTTCTCTTGGGAAACAAGACGGACTGTGAGGAGGATCGCCAAGTGTCCACTGAGGCTGGGCAGCAGCTGGCCCAGGTGAGCACCTGGGCATTGGCCCCTCCCCCAGCCTGGACTGGGCAGACCCCTCCCTGGAGGGTAGCAAATAGGTCACACTGGCCTGGGCCACAGAGAAGGATCCGTTCCTGCCCCTGCCCGATCAAAGCCCAACAGCCTCCCATCCTTCCGGGCCTAAGACTCAAACACTAGATGGTAACAGTGGGCATGACATTGAAACTCACTGTTGAATCAGCAAATCCCCACAGTGTCCCGACCTACATTAAAAAACATCTTCAGAGTCAAAAGCTTTTCAAGCTTCACTTAAAATTCCCAATCAAATCTTCATCTTATCTCTGGTCTCTAATTAACATAACATCCCTTCTAATTTATTCTATCTTAAGACCTAAATTCTTCCCTGGGAAGATTGCATCGAAAGTCCTGCCACCAGACAGGGGACAGTGGATCTATTTATTTATGAATAGAATTTCAGCACATTCCAGAAAATCTGGAGAATATTAAAGATGGAAAAAAGACTCGCTCCCCGCCCTACCTCTGACACCACCCCTCTTGGCATTTCCATATCGTATTTCCTTCCCGTTTCTTCTCTCATTTCTCCTGATCATGAGGTCATCATTGTGGCTCCTGGTTGGTGGGAATTTTTTCCTCTTAAAAACAGTAGCTCATCTTCTTGACATAGTAATTCCTCCCCTAGCAATTTATCCTAAGGAAAGAGTCAGAAATAGTAATTCCTAAGAGAATAACGTAATGAATACCCATATATAATGTATAACTGAGCATGTTTGTATGAGGATGTTCTTTACAGAGCAAACATTTGGCAGCAGTTGGTGGTTAATTTGTGAAGCTTCATGTGAGAGGCTGGCATTTGCCATTAAGAATCTTGTTCTGAAAAATATTTAAGGGTGTGAAGGAAATGCTTACAATGTAGTGTGAAGTCAGAAAAACAGCTGCATCTCTGGGTATAGGTTAGGTCGAATCATATGTGATTGCTAATATTTGACTGCTTGGCGTCTATCAAAACAGCAATTTCATATGGTTTAACCTAACGTGTAATGACGTTTAGTCCATCCCTTCACCCCCCAATAAAAGGGTTATATAAAGCGGAATGGAAATATATACTCAAACACTAACAAGAGGGTTTTATATTTTGTACGTATACTTTTTCATGGTATATTTTCCAATATTTCCCGCAATTAAGTATTTTTGAAATTAAAAATATATATAACTAATGACTTAAAAATGTCCCCAAGGATACCTCCCCAAGTTGGGACACAGTCTTCCCGCCATCACTCTGACGACTGTGGAGTTTTCCAGGTGGCATCTTTGACACCTTGACCAGCCAGGGTGGAGGGACAGTGGGCAGAGGGGCAAGGCTGGGGACAACGGGCCACAAGGCGACGGAGACGGCTTGCCTCACCCATTGGGGCTGCCTGGGGAAGTACTGGGTGGGATTGTCTGGTGGTTGGGTCTTTGGTGGTGGGGACTGCCACCTGGACTCTCCGTGGTCTCCCCCACGGCACCTGTACCCCCATCTGTCTGGCTGCAGGAGCTGGGGGTCTCCTTTGGAGAGTGCAGTGCTGCCCTGGGTCACAACATCCTGGAGCCTGTGGTGAACCTGGCCCGGTGAGTGCCGCCCTGCTTCTCCCCACCCAGAATCTTCCGGATAGCCTTCAGCTGACTCATGTGGGAAGGGAGAGCCATTCTGAGGAAGCACCTGTGAAAGCGCAGGGCTCAGAAGCTGCACCACCTCCAGGAAGTCTCCCGGCCCCTCTCTGAGCCCAGGTGCAATAGGAGAGCGAGCGTCACTCTCCTGCTCCCAACCTTCTAGTGGCTTCCACTGCATTTATAGAATAATGCAGTGCATTTAGAATAAAATCCAAATGCCTCACAATGGCCTGTATTGGCTCCAGTGCCATCTCCCTGCCCCCCCCCCCGACCCCCCACACTCATAAGCTTCAACCACTCAGAGGGGCCCTCCCTGACCACACCCCCTCCCTCCGCTGTTCTGCATCACATTCTCTGTTCGTGTCCTTTAAAGCCCTTCTTGACACATCGTAATTACACGTGCATTTGTCTGTTTTCTTATCGCTGCCTGCCTTCCCCACCACGCTGTAGCTCCAGGAAGGTGGGGCCATGTCTGTTTTGTTCAGCCCCTCCCGCTGAGGGCTGGCACATACTAGGTGTTCGATAAAAGAATGAAATAAGTGAGAGTGGAGCAGTCTTAGACCAGATGATCTCCAGGCCCCTTCTCTGACAAAGCAGCTAGAGTGAGCCTGCTAAACTGCCAGCCTGATCACACCTGATCCCTACGACAGGAAACTGCTCAGCGGCTTCCCTTTGCTTTAGGATAAAAGCCCAAGTTCCTGAATGTGGCTTCCTAGCTGGCAGAGCCCTGAATCCCTGCTGCCTCCAAGGCTTCTTTCTGGCCATTCAGTTCTCAGGCTCTGTGATTGAGGACAGCGCCAGGCACACAGTAAATGTATTGTGAATAAATGAATGAATGAAGGAGCTTTACTTCCCCAACCCCCAAACTCTCTCTTGACACTGAAACTTTGCCCTCTGCCCTCCCTCTTTTCTCCCTTGTCCACTGCTCGATCTCAGCTCCGACTCTGCCTCCTTGCTCCCTAAATCCCTCCAGGACCTGGTGTGAGTCTCTCTGAGTGCCTCCCCATTCCTGGGTCCTGATGGCCCCTTCCCCTCTCTGTCTCCCTCACTAGTCGAGGCAAGGACATATGGCTTCATTGTCATAATCAGAGTCCCTTGCGCCAGGCACACAGTAGGCTGCAGAGAATGCCAGAAAAGAGACAGAAAGCCAAAATCTCCGTAGCCCCGTTTTTCTGGTGCCATGTGGAACACAGGGCAGGCGCAGAGCAGCTGGGAGAGAGGACGCTCGGTGGGGCGGGGGGGGGGGTGGCGGGTGGTGCTGCACCCCTGGGCCCCTCCCTGCTGCCCTGGGGCGGTGAGAGAGAGGACTGATGCCCAGGCATCTTCACGCAGGTCACTCAAGATGCAAGAAGAACGCCTGAAGAGGTCACTGGTGGAGGTGGCCCCCGAGAAGCCACGGAAGAGAGCGGGCTGCTGTTCTTGAGCACCTGGCCCGGCCAGGGTAGGCTGGCCACCTCCCTGGGTTTCCTGCAGCTCCTGTTCCACCTGCCTGGACACAGCAATGATAGAGACAGCCAGCTTGGAAGTTCAGGAAAATCCTCCTGGGTATCAGGACTCGGATCCCAGGGGAGGGGCTGCACTAACTCTGCCCTTTGCACTCCAGAGAAGGACTTTTCTGAGTCATGAGGCTGGGGCAGTGGGGCGGGGCGGGGGGGTGTGTGTGAAAACTCTTTACGGAAAGGAAAAGTCTAGAAAAGTTACTTAAGGAAAATACACCACAATATTGGCAAAACATCTCTGGGTGGTAAAACTACTGGGTAAATGTGTGGGGGTGTTTTCCTTTTTATATGTATTTGTATTTTCAGATCTTTTACAATGACTGGGTATTCCTTATGTAGTCAGAAACAAGAGTAAATGCTGAGGGGTGGGAGAGAAACTTTTCAAAGAGCTTGCTTTGGTGTCAATTACTAATTGATATGGCCTGTTAATTGCAAAGTCCTCTGTTTATTAAAGCAGCCCCACTGTTCCTAGCCTGGCAAAGCTGGTGAACCTTGTCATAGTCTCTGTATCTGCTTGCAAGCATGGGGTTACTTTGGGGCAGAGTCCAGTCCCTGGGGAAGAGCATTGTTCTGGTGGCCCCTGATATGCTCCACTCTCCCCGTCTCCCTGAGTCCCAATCCCACTCTTTCCCCAAGATCTGCCTCTAAGGGGTCACATCTGGGGATCCCACCCCCTGCCCCCATGCCATGGTGCCCCTGGCGCAGCCCTCTGCCTTGAGGTGTCAATCTCTGGATGCACTCGAGGCACAGCTGGGCTGTGGCTGGTGCAGGCTGGGGAGCAGCAGGGGAAACTGGATTCGGATTGTTCACGGGCTCCTCTTTGGAGCTCTGGTGAGAGTCCCCAGAATTGCACAACATTTGCCTCCTGAAACGTGGCTGCACATTACAACCCGGGGCTGGGAATTTCTCTCAGAGCAAGCCCTTAGGGAGCTTGCTTTGAGAGTCTTAGAGAGCCTCTCGGTGCTGGACTATCTCCTGTCATCTGTGTTTGCTGTAAATGTTGACTGTCTCATCTTACCGTTAACCGCAATAGTGCTCACCAGGTACTGCGGTCCAGCGTGGGTAGGGTGCTGAGTTTGGTACTTTGTAATCATCCGGGTACCGGTGACTTCCTCAGCTGAATCAGAGGAAACCTCAGTCTCACAGAAAGACAAGCAAATACAGTTTCAGAGACAGGTACACAGAGAGAGAACGAAGGAGAAAGAGGAGGGCGGGAGATAGAGGAAAGAGACCTTCTATCTGTTTAATCAAAATCTCCGCTCTTGGCCCCACCCCTCTGCTCAGTTCTAAAAGACTTCGAGCTCTCTGTCACTGGAGGCATAAAAGCCAAAGTGAGGTAACACTTGGCAAAGAGGTGAGGTGGAGAAGATTCAGGTATCAGAAGCCACCGGATGTTAGATCAGATGCCCTTAATGGAGCCCATTCAATCTCCAGGCTAGTAAATGCAGAATGATTCCTGTGATCCAGCTAATTCTCTTACTGGTCCCCCTCACTGCTTCTTTCTGAACTCCAATGTCTTCTCCCTTCCTGGATCCTGTCAGCCCACAAGCCTCCTCCTGTTCTGAGCAGGTTCAAGGCTATAGTATGCTCAGAGGAGGACAGAGAGAGACAGAGAGACAGACAGGGAGAGGAGAGCTGGAGTAAATGATGTCTGGCCCTGGCTGAGAGTGGGGGGCAGGTCCTACTGTTGCTAATGGCTCTCTCTCTCTGGGGTCTGGGGACCTGGCAGGCACCAACATCTCTGTCCTATGGGCCAGCATGTTAATGAGGCAGGTAGGCAGGGTGTGATTCCTGGGGGAGCCAGTAGAGCGGATAGAGACCCTATCCTTTGGGGGATCCAGTATAGAAATGGTCCCTCTGCCTGCCCCTCCCGTCTCAGCTCTGATCCCGCCTCAGGCAGATAGCTCAAGTTCCTTGGAGGTAGGGTGCTGGAAGGGACTGCACACCTGCCCAGAACCCTCTCTTGGCTTTTTGTGGCTGGATCCAGCTTCTGCGCAGAGTACAGCTGTGGAGGGTCCGCTAGCCTGCCCTGGTGTCAAAGGCCTCCAGGTCACCAAGCAGAGACCAGGAACCCCAGAGCAGCAAAAGGCAGATAAGGAGAGCAGCAGGGGGGACTCAAGATAGACTTCAAAGTGAACTTCCAGGCAAGTGGTGAGTTCTCAGGGCATGTCAGCCAAGGGGGCTCTGGTCGTAACTTAGCTTGAGGCTGATTAAGTAACGGAGGGTGGGTCTAGGTTGATGGGTCTCAGGGTGTGAACTGAGAAGGGGCGGGCAGGGGGATAAAATGGAGCCTGGGCCGGGGTGTCAGAGAAGAGAGCTTTTTGCAGCTGAGGGTGGGCAGGATCAGAACAATAGCCATCCTTTACTGAGCACCTACTATGTGCCAGGCACTGTTCTGAGCACTTAGCTTGTATTACCTCATTTAATCTTCACATCAACCCTTTGAGATGGGGCCTGTTATTATCCCCATTTTACAGATAAGGAAAGTTAGGCATAGACGATTGAGTAGATTGTCCACAGTTACATAACCAAACAGGTAGTTAAGCGAGGCTTTAAACCCAGGCTCCAGTGCCCATACGCTTAACCCTGAAGTTATAGAGCTTCTTATAAAAGGCATGGACACTTAGAGCAGTAGCAAGGTCCTTTGAGCCGTTTTCTTTCCCCGTCACTTCTCCTTTCCTCTCTCCCTTTCCTTCCCCTCCTCTCCAATCACATTGCATATCCCTAGCAGGCAAGCCTGGGCCAGGTGGAATTAATAAAAAAAGGAATGACAAATGCCTAGAGAGTGGCTCAGTAACAGCAGTCGTCCAGGGCAGTTATGGTATTGGGGGTTGTCCCTCAGTTCATCCTTTCCCCTGCAGCCCCGGGAACCAGACTTCGAGACCTGGGGTATTGGCAGCAGAATTTTCTCTCCCGTCTTTTCTCAGCTGCTCTCAGGCAAGTGGCTGCCGTCGGGCCCCGGAAACCAAACAAGTCCCCCAGCCAGGGCTCTGCAGGAGGGACCCTCGGGAACCCCAGCCCTGGCTCTGAACCAACTACAGAGGGGCTTTCCAGTCCCCACCCCCTGTGAAGGAGAAAAGAGGACAGAAACTAGAATCAGGACCCCACTGAGCTGTCTTGTTTGCTGCCTGTTTGCCCAGTACTTGGCTCAGAGTAAATGCTCAGGAAATATTTATTTATTAATGGGTAAGCTGCTTCCCACTAAAGCTCGGGTGTCCCGGCCTGGTCTGTGGGATGGGAGATGGCAACATCAGCCCCTGAGCCAACTCTGGGATGCCTTGACCCCGTCTCCCAGCCTGAGTTCTCGCCTTTGGGAGCTCCCCATGTCCTCAGCATGTGGGATGGAGTAGGGGTGAGGAGGAAGATCTGCAGCACTTCCCCCACCGTGCCAGGTAACCTGCACAGCATGACCGCAGAGGGCAGTGGTTCCCAAGCTGGTCTTTCAAAACTGCCAAAGCCCAAACCAAGCAAATCAGGTCTTTGGGGGTGTAACCCATGTATTAGTATTTTTGAAACGTCTCTGCTGAACTCAATGTGCAGACATGCTTGGGAACCACTGGTTGGTGCTTTATACCTTCTCAAAGCACTTGCATGTCCATTTTCCCACTTGAACTTCAAATTAAAACTTTCTCATTTCACAGGCAGGGCAAGGTTTTGTTTAAAAAAAAATATATATATATATAGGGCTTATATATGCACTAAATAAATATATATACCAAATATATATACTATAATAAATATATATGCTAAATATATATATAAATAATATTTATCAGGTTCAGTTTGTACTCCATGCAGAAATTTTAGAAATACAGAAATTAAAAAGAAGAAAATGAAAATTATCTGAATCTCACCCTTTAGTGACGGTTATTGTTGACACCTGTTTTATTTCCATTATTTCCTGACTTCCTTACAGTTGAGGACGCCGAGGTAGAGAAACAGGAGGTAGCTTTCCCGAGATCACAGAGCTCCCAAGGAGCAGAGTCAGGGTTTGAACCCAGGGAATCAACGGAGCCCACCCCATCAGGTTGCTGTGCTTACCGCAAAGAGGCTGGCACACACCACAGGCGCCCACTGTGTGCAGGGGTCTGTGAAAGGAGGGGGCGCGACGGGCAAAGAGGGAGGCGGCCCTTGGGCCAGTTTCTACGCTGTCCTTGTGTGTCTGGAGCAGGAGAATGGAGGCCAACGCCACATCCACCACTGGGCTCACAGCCACACCTGAGCAACTGCTCCGACTCGTCTTTGCCGGGGTCTGTGGCCTCATCCTGCTGGTGGGGCTGCTGGCCAATGGGCTGATGCTGCTGGTGGTGGGCCGGGGCCCGGGTGCCCCCCACCCACTCCTCACCTTGACCGACAGCCTCATGGTGAACATCACGCTGTCTGACCTGCTCTTCCTGGGCTGTGTGGTGCCCGTGCTCCTCCTCAGCTTCCTGCAGCAGGACTGGTGGCTGGGCCCCACCATCTGCACCACCTGCCAGGCTGCCAACACCACCACCATGTTCTGCACCTTCTACAGCATGGTGGCCACGGCTCTGCTACGCCATGTGGCAGTGGCCTGGCCTGACGTGGCCCTCCCATCCGGCCTGGGCACCCGCCTGCTGCTCTGTGGGGCCATGTGGGTCCTGGGCCTCACTGCATCGCTGCCCAACTGGCTGTTCCAGCGAGTGGTCGAGGAGGAGGAGGCCTGGGCCTGCCTCTTGCTCCTGAACCCTGCTCAGACCTCCTGCTACTTCGCACTGCTGGGAGCCCTGGCCTTCCTGCCTTGCATGCTGGGGCTGGGCTGCTCTTTCAGCCACATGGGCTGGCTCCTGTGGAGACATTCCCATGGTCCCATGGGGGAGAACATCCGGGAGCACCAGGAGAACACAGGGCTCATCCTTGTAGTGTTGGTGGTCTTTGTGTTGATGTGGGGGCCCTGCTCTGTGCTGGGCTATGTGGCAGCTGTGGGGGACCTGCCTGCCACCCCAGTGGCTTTCATGGCATCCAGCCTCTGCACCATCCTGGCCTACTCCAATTGTGCTGTCAGCCCCATCCTCTGCTTCTACCTTTCTCGCCCCTTCCGGGCAAGACTCAGGGACCTCTTCTGCAGGCCAGTGGCAGCCAGGCATTCCAGGGATGTGGGAGGGGCTGGTGTGGTGATGGAGAGCATTGAGCCTCGACATGACAGGGCCTCAGGAGGCCTGTGGGGTCTGGCAGGGGTCTGAGAGGTTAGGCTGATGGGAGAGCTGAGATTCAAGAGAGATGGGAAGACCCCTATGACATTAGATCCCATCCCCTCCATTTTACCAGTGGGAAGACTAAGATCCAGAGAGGGCCGGAAGCCCAGCAAAGGTGACACAGCAACTAGGTTGCTGCTCCCATTCCACCTTGGGACTTAGATAGATACCTATAGGCTCCACTACTTTCTAGTTATATGACTTGAACAAGTCCCTTAACCACTCTATGCCTCAATTTTCTCATCTGGAAAATAGAATCACGATAGTACCTTCTTGATGGTGTTGTTATGAAGATAACCTTTCTTAACACATATAAAGTGCTTAGAAGAATGCCTAGTGCTTTGTAAGCCCACAAGAGCATTGGTCATTACTTTGTTATTATAATCTTGTTTTTATTAATTCAGGGGCATTTGAAGTGAGAGTGGCAAAGGGACTTCTAAAGGCAGAGAAGAGGGTAGAGGCATGATCTGGGGGCTGATCATTCCTGGGGTCCTCAGTTCTGGGGTCCCCAATCCTGAAGGCTCACAGCCCAGGGGGCGCCTTTCATTTGCCTCTCTCTTCTCTGCCAGCCCTCCCCCAGCTCTGTCACACACACACATCTCAGCCCAATAAAGAAAAACCATGAAGTCAAGTAAAAATGGAGCCATGAGTTTGGGCCTGTGAAATTCTGAATGCCCTCCTTTCTTCTCCGTGGTTTCTCTTCCCGATGTGGCCAGGGCAGGGGCCCCTTTTGAGGCCCCTTCCTCCTCTCCAGAGCCAGCTGGAGGTCTTCACCTCTCCCACCCCAACCCCTCTGAGAAGCTCCCCAACTCCATGCCTTCCTTCTGGCCTCCCGGGAGAAAGTCTCAGGCTTTTGTGTTGGCCTGGGAACCAGGGAGATTGTCTCTACTGAAATTCCCAAGACAACATGTTCTGCTTGGTGATAGTGTTATAGCTAAACACACACACACACACACACACACACACACACACACACACACACCGCTGACCCCATGGTCAAAAAGCTTAGGAAACATTGCGATGAACCAAGTCAGACTAGTCTCTTTGCCACGGGTCTAATCAGAGCCTCGAACACCCTGAAGGCCACTGGGACTCTCTGACAGGGGCTCGGAGCAGGCAGTTTCCCAAAACCCATGCCAGGGAATCAGCGTTCCGTGGAACGCAGCTTGGGACAGAACCCAGGAGAGAAGCTACCGTGCTGAGCGCAGTACAAGTCGCTCTCAGGCTCTGGGGCAGCGGCTCCGAGCCTTGATTCCCTGCCAGGAGGTCTTCTCCCCCCATCGCCCTCCCACGGGCGCCCAAGGGGAGGTAAAAATGGGCTGCTGGTTATGGGAACGTCCTTCTGCTGGAGCTGTGACTCCACCAGTTTCCGACTCAAAGTGGATCAGAATGCATGTCAGAGGGACATCTAACTACAAGGACCGCGGTGAACCAGCTCTAATTTACCGTAAAATTGTAAGAAGCAAGCAAGTCCCAAACTTTGGTATAATTAGCACCAATTTCTTGTGATGTGCAGGTTGGGAATGGCTGCCTGGAGAGCTAATCTGAGAGCAAACTCACCCAGAGAAGGGAGAAATCCCCTTTCCCTGTGATCCTGGTCCCTCATGGGCACAGGGACTTACTTATATGTGAAGAGGCACAAAGAGGAAAGTGGTGTTTACTATGCGCCTAGTGCAGCAGGTCCTGTGCACGTCACACGCTTCACGTGTGCACATCTACATGTCACTCTGACCACACGACAATCCTGCAAGGGAAGTGTGACAGTCCCATCGCATGGAGGAGAACTCATCCTGAGCACGTGACCTGTGAGTCATCTAGGCTGCCCCAAGAGTCCCCCACTGGTGCCCACAGATCCTGGCACCTCCTACTGCTTTGGCATTCATCCCCCAGGGTGGTCGGGTTTCCTTGCTTACTGCTCCAGAGCAGGGGTTAGGCCGGGGAGGGTGTGACTAGGTGTGAGACTGTCTCCAAACCTGAGCAGGACACTAATGCTCAGTAAATACTTGCCGATAGATGAGTGATCAAATGCAGTAAAGTCACCCAGAAAATAATCTCATCATGTTACTCACCTCTCTCACCTCCTCAATAGCTCCCTGATTCACTCAGAGTAATGCTGAAGGCCTTACCGTGGCCTACAAGGCCCTGCACATTCTTCACCCTCAACCCCATCCCCTGCACTCTCCCCTCCCTAATGCAGCTTCAACCACAGCTTCAACCAGCCTCCTTAATGTCCTTCAAGCACACCTCAGGGCCTTTGCACTTGCTGCTCTTCCTCCTTGGAGCCTTCTTGCCTCAGATATCAACATGCCTCCCTCTCTCATTTCCTCAGGGCTCATATAACTATCCCCTCAGAGACGCCTTCCCTCCCTGACCACCTCATCTAAAATATCACCCTGTCATTCTCTATCCTCTTATTCTCTTATTTTTCTTTGTGACTCTTATCACCACCAGAAATTATATTATTTACCTATTTATGTGCTTACTGTGTTTCCCCTGTCCTATGTGTGTATCTGTTGTAAGCTCCATGTGGAGACACGGCCTGTGTTTTGTTCATTGCTGTATCCCCAGTGCCTAGCACAGACCCTAGCACATAGTACAGTTGCTCGGTAAATTTTTTTTGAACAGAAGAATGGAAGAAAGAGAGACAGAAGAACCTGGACTCTATCACACAGCAGTATTTGTGCTATTTTTCACAGGAGAAAAGAAAACAAGGAACTTTAGTAAAAGAACCAAATTTACTTCAGTTTAAGGCAAATTCCACACAGAGACTGTCTCAGAGACGGGCACAGGACCAGACAGCATAGAAACACCACCATCATGCATGACAGGAAGGGAAGCAGTGTCGGCAACAGACGGGGTGCGGCCTGGTCTCCACCCAGGCAGGGGAGGTTCAGTGGGCTGTGGAGCCCCATGCGGCAGGAGGGACTGGCATGCATGACCTGTTCCCCATGTGGGTAAAGGCTGGGCAGCTGGGTGGGCCCAGGGGTGTGATCATATTTCTCACCTTTCCCACAGCAGGGGCAGGGGCAAGGGCTCCGGCTCAGATGCCAGAGCCCAAGGCTGAAGGACTAGGGTGGATTTGGGGTGATGGGATGGAACAGGGTGACCCTAGAGCCAAGACGGCCTTAAGGGGTTGCACTGGTGAGGAGTGGGATGGGGGAAGCCAGGCGTAGGATGAATATGGACTCTTGGGGCATCAGAACTGAAGGTAAACCCAGGGCCATCTGGTCAACCCTCTTGCCTTACAGATGTGAAAACTGAGACCCAGAAGGTAGAAAGGCCTCGCTCGGATTCCCACAGCCGACAGGGGCTGGTGGCAGGACCTGAACCCGGGACTCCCAACGCCTATCCCCATGGGATAGAGGGGCAGTGTGGGAGTGCTGGAGCTGGGCTGCTTCTTGCCCAGGCCTCCAGGTGGGCAGCAGAGGATGGTGCCCCAAGGACCCTGGGCAGCCTCTCGGGGAGAGAAGGGGATGCCTGGAGCCAGGAGCCACCTGCGGAGGAATCTGAAGGCCCAAACCAGGGAGAGGCCTGTGGATCCGTGTGTCTAGAACCAGCGTCATACTGGCCTTGGAGACGCCAGAAAGGACTCTGTGCCTGAAAAGCCAACCACGTGGCCTCCATCCACTATCACAGCGTCCCCTTCAAGGGTCTGTAGGAGTCCCACTGCATGCAAGGGTCCCAGGGAGGGTCACATGTTCAGGCATTCCTGCAAACCCAGCAGCCTCGTGTGGTTCATTGGAAATAGGGACAGGATGGGGTGGGGGTTGGGGCCAGGTATAGGAGGAGACACCATAGAAGGCGGGGAGCGAGAAGGGGGCCTGGCGGCGGGAGGCTCAGACCAGGCCTCAGGGTGACACAGGAGCAGATGGGGTTACCCAGGTGGGCTGAGGGGGCCCCCAGTCGTCCTGATTAGCATCTTCCTGGCTGGTCCGGAACCAGGTGTCAGTGAAGGAAGAGAAGAGCAGGGGCCCAGATCCCCACCTCTACCACCTGTACCCCCAAACTCTGGGGGTCTGGGCAGTATGGGAAGGAGTCTCCAGAAGCCCCGCCCCTGCTGGCCTCCCAGGCACAGGTGTTCCAAGGCTGGGCGAGGTGGACTGTAGGGGGGTCTGGGCACCCCGCCTACCTTTCTACTGGCCTAAGCCCCAGCCATCTGAACAGACCAGGCTCAGATGTGCCTGTGCAGGGGGGAGGCAGGGGGCGTGCAGGCCGGGGACTGCGGGGGTGAGCGTGCTGCGGCCGTGGGCAGGGAGCGCGGGCGGATGCCCTGCGCCTTCATGTAGGACACCAGCTGGTCGGGGATCTCGGCCAGCACATCGCGGGCCAGGCGCGCCATGCTCAGCACGTGGTTGCCCGTGCGGTCCACGTAGTCCCTGAAGGGCACAAACTGTCCAGCGGGGGAGGCAAGGTCAGGTGAGGTCTCCCTCTGGACACCAGCCCCCCCAGATCTCCAGGTCTGGGATCCTGTCCCACTCCTCCTCAGCCTCTGCCCGCTTCACGCAAGCCCTCCCCCTCACGGTGAATTCTCTGAGGGACTGGATCATAGGCACTGTTCTTTCATTCACTCAACAAATAACTTATCGAGCACCTATTCATGCCAGGATACAATACACCACTGAACAAGATCCCTTAATCTCTGAAGTCTTGGCACCAAGCACAGGCACTCAGCAGGCACTCTGGAAATGCTGAAGGAATCCCCTGGCTTCTGGAAAATGGGCCCTTCGGGTCTCCTCCCACCTCTCCAGCAGGGCCCTCTCTGTCTCTTTGGCTCTGCTTCTCCTCTTCCCTTTCTGGGCCAACACTTACAGTCAGGCCCCTCTGGCTTCATCCCAGGAGGTGTCTGCCCCCCTGCCAGGGCCTCAGGCTCACTCTTGCCTCTAGGCCTTTGCATACACAGGTCCCACCTCTCGGACTCCCGTTTCTAGCCCACTATCTTTGGTCTCCACACCTGGGATGACCCTGCTCCGACCTTAAATGTTTTAAATGGGGGAAGGGACGATGTGGGGAATGTCGGTATTTTATTCTGAATCTCCTAAGCACTAGGGACTCAGTCTGCACGAGATTCACAGAGGGATGTGCTTACTGAGGTGCTTTCTGAGGCTTGACTGGACAGGGATTCCCTGAGGACAAAGACCTGTCTGCTCGTTACATTCGCCAGCCTACTTGGAGGTGTTGGCATTGATTCAATCAACTGAGCAACACTCATTCTTGGAAAGGGCTGCAGCAACACTAAAGACACCTCCTCCACCTTCGTGGGGCTTGCCACCTCGCTTAGGAAGGCAGCCCAGCAGAAAACAACAGAAGGTGCAAGGAATGAGGCCCCTGTGTTCTACAGGAGACCCTGGAGGCCCCGGGGCTCAAGGAGGGCTTGGCAGAGTATTCCAGCTGGAACAACACAACATTAGAGGTGAGTCTCAGTCATGGTAGACGGGGGTCCAGCCCTAAGACTGGCTCCTGTTTCCTTCCATGGTGGCCAAGCCATTCCAGGGCTCCCAGTGCCTCCCTCCAGGGCCCCTTTCCAGAGAAGCCCCAAAAGGGGGAGTTAGGTCAGCCTGGCTAGGGGGGCTCTTGCATTTTCGGTGGGGCAGGAAGGGTCTGGGCTTCACCTGGACAATGTCCCGCTCGGCCAGCTTTCCCCGGGAGGAGATCCGCACGTCGTCACCATCCAGCTCCACCATGGCTGTTGGGAGGGGGTAAAGGGATGAGGTGGGGAGAAGTCATTGGTGGGCACCCAGGCCTGGTAGGACAGAGACCACCCGCCCAGACCCCCACGTTAGAGATGAGAAAACTGAAGCCAGGAGACAGGAGGAGCCCAACCAGGTGAGCCTGTGACTTCCAGCGCAGGGCACCACTCCCCCACCCTCCGCAGGCTCCCAGGGTAGAGGAGGGAGGAGTGACTCTGGGCCTCCTCCCCACAGCCTTGGGGTGTGGGCGTGGGGTACACCCCTTGACACACCCCTCCCTGTGCAAACAACACACCCTCACAGCATGCCTGCTCACCCAGACTGCTGCACACACCCCGGCATGAGCTCCCGCTCTTTTGGGAGGGGACACTCCCGAGGGCCTGAGGCCTCTGGAGAAACATCTGGGGGTGGGACTCACCATCGAACTCTGCCTGGCCCACGCCGACGATGATGATGGACATGGGGAGTTTGGCAGCCTGAGAGACAGCACGGGAGGCGGGGGGCGCCCAGCCGAGGGCCAGTGAAAAGAAAGGGGAGGTCACGGGGAAGGGCAGGGGAGGGGGCGTCAAAGGAGGAAAGGCAGAAGCACAGGGAAGAAAGGGAGGAGAGAAGGATGGAGATACACAGGGAAACACAGCAAAGGGGAAGGAGGAGGGAGAGAGGGCAGCCAAGGGTGGGGTGGAGAGGGCGTGAGGCAGAGGGAGAAACGGGTCACAGGTCTGCTTCTGTAAGGCACTCCCGTCCCCTCTGCTGTCACTGGACCTCCATCACATGGGACATCTTTCACATGGGCCCGGAGGCAGGGCCATCGTTGGCTGGGGCCCTATGTGGGGAGACTACCCGGTAGGGGGAGCCACGTTCCCAGGCCTCCCTGTCTCGGGACCTCCCACCTCTTCTACCTGGCCGAGCTGGGCTGGGATCTGGGGCAGCAGCCCTAGAGACGGGTTAATAAGGGACCCATAGGAGTCTGGAGGGAGTGGACCACGCAGTGTGAGGAAGCGGTGGGTGCAGAGCTCACCAGCTGCATCCTTCATCAGCTGGAAGCCCCTCCACCCCACACACCCTGTTGCTGGCCCACCGGGCTCTACAGTGAGAACCAGGAGTGGTCCCAAAGAGGGCAGGGAGAGGAGCAGCCACGCCCCAAGGCTGTCCCTGAAGGAGGCGGGGAGGCGCAGCCCCAGGTCTCCCCACCCCCCACCGCCAGCCCCGCTCACGTTGACGATAGCCTCCTTGGTCTGCGCCATGTCCGAGATGACCCCGTCCGTGATGATGAGCAGCACCGAGTACTGGGAGCCATCCTGCACCGCGGCCGCGTTCCTGGGGCAGCGCGGGGCAGAGGTCGGGCTGGGGGGACGCTGGGCATGTCGTCCCCCCAGCACAAGGACCCTCAACACTGATGGGACAGCTGGTGGGAGGGGGTCTCTTTAGCAAATCGGTGGGAAGAGACGCTCCCTCCCACCATCCTGAGAGGACAGGGCTGGAAGGAAGCACCTTGTGAGCCGTGGGGATGGATGTCCAGTGACCGCCGCACTCACCTGGCCACATGGGTGACTACAGGGGCGAAGTTGGTGGGGCCGTAGAGCTGCACCGTGCGCAGGCTGTGGTGGTAGGCCTCTAGGATGCCATCGATGCCACAGCACGAGGGGTTCTCTTGGTTGCCGTTCTGGGGGCACAGAGGGTGGGGAGGCTGAGCCCAGGAAGGAAGGAGGGGTGGGGAGGAAAGCAGCTGGGTGGTCTGTGGGGGCAGAGTCAGGGTGGGGGAGATCAGCAGGCCTGGGCTCTCCTAGACTCTTCTCTGGTGGGGGTTTGGGGTAGGGGAGGGAGCCCCCAGGGCCCATCGTGAAGGCAACACGTGCTCCAGGTGAGCAGGGTCCAGACCTGCTCTTTGCCCCGCTCCCTGTACCTGCTCAGACAGCATTCCCCCCCCACCCCCACCCCCAGAGCCCTGGCTGCTTAGGGAACCTCGGGCAAACCCACCACACCCTAAAATCACTGCAGAGTCTGAGCTGCTCTGGAAGGGCCGGCGGCTGCTCCGTCCTCCTGTGTCCTGTGCCCAGCACGGTGCCCGGCACTCCACAGGCATGAGAGGGATGTTTGCAGTGAGTGACCCAGCCACCGACTGAGCGTCCCCAGCTCACGGGAGGGAGGGAGAGGAGGTGGCCCGAGGAGCCATCTCCACAGGGCCCCAGCCTCAGACCAACTCGGGGAGCTCCTGGAACTACCTGCAGGTGTCCGTACCCAACCCACACCCCTTTAGCCTCATTTCTGGGGCCTTGGGGGATAGTTCAGCGCTGTCTCCACTCCACCTCCACCTGGTCTTGTTAGGAAGAGGAGGGCAGAGCCCACTGTGGGCGGCTTCAGACACGGAGGGGAGGTGCGTGTGCCCGAGGTGGGGAGTGGGTTTCTGGAAGCTCTGCTACAAGCCCCGCTGCACCCAGCAGGCAGCCTGCCCCCACAAAGGCGGCACCTCAAGTCCCTAGGCGGGCAGGCTGGGAAATGCCCCCCACCCCAGGCCTGTCACCACACCCCCAGCCTGGTCAGCCCTCAGCCCTTTCTCCCGGGACCCCCTACCAGCGGGAACTCGTGGGACACCCTGCCGTCAGGGGGCAGCTTGGCCCCGAAGCCGAGGGCGGGGAACATCTTGTCGCTGTCATAGTGCTGGATGATCTCCCCGACGGCGGTCAGCGCCAGCGCGTAGGCGTTCAGCTGGTAGGGGCTCATGTAGTGCAGGGACGTGGACTGCGAGGGGTTCCCTGCGAGACAGGGCATGGGGACGTGTGCCGGCCTGGACGCTCCAAGCCACCGGGCTCAGAACGTAGAAGGGGGTATCCAAGGGCACCCCTTTCTTTCTCTCTTACTGCACATTCAATCCTTTAGCACATCATGGCTGCTAAACCCTCAGGATACACCCAGAATCCCACCTACGTCTCCCCTCCTCCACGATACCGTCCTCTTGCTCGTAGGACGGCAGCAGCCCCATCTCCATGTTTCCAGCCTTGTGTCCGCACGCAGCACACCAGCCAGAGTGAGTCTATGTCAAAACTCAGGCAGCTAATCACACCTCTTTGCTCAAAATGCCCCAGGGCTCCCATTTCACCAGGAATTAAATCTGAAGTCCTTACAAGGGCCCACCAGGCCCCACTTGATCTGGCCTGTGGTTACCTCTCTCCTCGTCTCCTACCATCCTGTCACCCACTCAGTTCCAGAGTCTCGCCATTCCCACCTCAGGGCCTCTGCAAAGGCTGTTTCCTCTGCTCTGGGACGCTTTTCCACAGATGTGCACGTGCCTTGCTCCTTCACCCCTTCAGGTCTGCCGTGGTCTTCCCTGAGCAGCCTGTTGAAAGTTACAGGCTCCCCCAATACTCCCTGTCCCTCTTCCTGACTTGTTTTTCTCCATCGCCCTTGTCATCACTAATATTGCCCATATTTTAGTTACTTCTTTATTAATAAGAGGCAGTACAGCACAATACTGCCAAGTATTAATCCTTTCTAGCTCCTACTAGCTGTGTGATCTTGGGTAAGTTTCCTAACCACTCAGCCTGTCTCCTCATCTGTAAAATGGGGGTAATAATAGTCCCCACCTCACACCACTGTTGTGAGGATTACAGATGTTATTATAACTCTCCACATTGTTATGACTACGAAGGCCCCTCCCAGCTCTGACATCCCACCACTCTGTGATGGTAGGGCCCGCAGCCCTGGGGGGGTTTCTTTTCTTTTCCTTTTCAGGCAAGGCTTTATCCGGGCTGAGGAGTGAGAACAAACAACAGGTTCCCTTGCTCGCTTGTTCACTCCCTGGGTGGGTGTGGGGGGTGGGGGCGAGCTTGTTCCTTATATGAGGTGAGGGCAGGGGTCTGTGCCGGGCTAGGGCCAGAGGGGCTGCTTAGACGATTTGCCCACCCCTTAGGTGGTGCTGCGTGCAGGGGCCACACACAGCACCCTGAGAGGGGTTTCTGACACCTGCGGAGTACGAGACCGGGGCATCTTCTGACTGGCACAAAAATGAACATTGAGCACTGGGGATGGGGGTCCAGAATCCAAGGAAGGTTGTGAGGTTTCTCACAGTGTAAAGTTTGGCACGGATTGCTCCTGGCCACTTGGTCACAGCCCGACACTGGAGAAGGTCAGAGCAGGAAGGAAGCCTAAGCAGGGGAGAGGACCAGAGCTCCTGGGCGTTCCTGCCTCCCTGAGGACCACAGGGCTTAGTCTCGCCTCTGGTTCGCCCCTCCAGCCTGTGGGCTGGACTGCACAGGGGCTGTGCAATTTGATCCTGTGAGGAACCACCTCCGCTCCAGGGCTCTCCAGGGGCCCAGAGTAGCTGTCCTATTCCCCCAAAGAGACTGGGTGTCCTCAAGGGCAAGGCTGTGGCTCAGGGTATGGTAGGCCCAGAACCGGGATTTGTTAGTGACCATGATCCAGTCTGTGGATACCTTCGCCACCTTGGTTGTATCTTTGGTTCTCCAGACCTAAGTTCCTCCTCTTTGGTGAGGATGAGGCCTGAGCGTATGGGAGAGCCGCTCCAGCTAGGGCCAACGACCACAGCCCTGAAGAGCCCTCCCCTCTCTAGGTCCCCAGTCCCCGTCCAGCTCCTCTGCCCATGCCCCCACTCACCATTGGAGGCTGTGAAATCGATGGCCACCGTGAAGTTGATCTGGGTCCTAGAAGAGGAAGAACAGCAGGGGAGTGACCTGGACAAAGGCGGGCCTGCACGGGACAGGGAGTGAGGAACCTGGCTTCCATCCCAACCCCACTGCTTGCCAGGTATGTGGCCTTGGTGAAGTCACTCATCTCCTTCCAGTTCTGGAAAACCGGGATAGTAACATCAGCCACACCCTCCCCCAAAAGACTTTTGTGAGCATCGAAAGAGTCAGGCAGTGTGACAGCTCTCTGAAGATGATTATGTTCTGTGGGACACATGGCTATGGTTACTTATTTGCTCTCCAAACCCTGCCCCTGGGCCCACCTGAGACCAGAGAGGTAGGGTTTCCCCGTATTGCTGTCTCAAATTTGGAGTCAGATTCAGGGTTAAAGCTTATTTGGCAAAAAAGAAAGACAAACAGGCATTGTGCACCTCCTGAGGGAAGAACAAATGAAGTTGTCTTGCCAAAAAATTGAACTGTATTCCCACTGGGCTTCCAGAATCATCTACCCGTTGTTTATAGGAAACATAGGGGATAGAGGAATATATTAAATGACACCACGGGGGATGCAGCCTGTAAAAACCAGTCTGTGGGAAATTCTGTAGGAGCACTACTGGAAGAGTACCCATGGACCAGTAGCATCAGGCCCCCAGTGGACCTACGGAATCAGAATCCCTTGGTGGGCTGCAGGAATCTGTTTCAGCAAATCCTTCAGGTGCTTGGGGGAACCACTAGATGAAAAGATAATTAGGAATTCCTTGGCAGTCCAGTGACTAGGACTGGGCGCTTTTACTGCTGTGGCCCGGGTTCAATCACTGGTTGGGGAACTCAGATCCTACAAGCCATGTGGTGCGGCCAAAAAAAAAGATAATTATGAGACAAATCAACCAATTGCAATAAATGGATCTTGCCTTGGTTTCTGATTCAAATAAGCCAATTAAAAAACTTTAAAAGACAACTGGGGAAATTTGAATACTGACTAGATAGTTGGTATTAAGGAACTATTCAGTTTTTAGGTGTGATTTTGGTATTGTGGTTATATTTTACAAAGAGAGAGTCCTTATATTTTAGAGACATCCTGAAGTAATTGGGGGATGAGACATGATGTCAGAGATTTGCTCCAAAATAATGAGATGAGAGGGAGAGTGTATGGAACAAGACTGGCCCTGAGTTGGTAATTGTTGAATCTGGGTAGAGGGGACTTGGGGGCTCATTATATTCTCTCCAATTTGGCATGTGTTTGGAATTTTTCCACAATAAAAAATTAGGTTTTGAGCATTCAGATTCAGGATTAAAACTTTCTGAGGGTTTGGCTGTTCTAGGTTCTGTGCCAGATGCTGCTGATAGAATAAAGCTGACAAGACATGAACCCCTGATAAAGTCTAGTCTTGTGGTCCTCACACACAGTGAGCGTAGAGTCACCTGGGGAGCTTGTTTAAAAAAAAAGATCCCAGGGCCCCCCTCTCAGGATGCCATTTCGGTTGGTCTGAGATGGGGCCCCAGAATCTGCTTTTTAAAAGAAAAACATCCCCTGTCCTCATGCAGGGATTCTGAGGAGGGGTTTCTGGGATCACACTTAGGAGAACTCTGTTCTGGTGGTTCTGGGTTGTGCCTAAGGATGACATAAGATGAGGCAGGACTCACCTCACCTGCATTTAGCAGATGGTCCCTATCAGAAACCACAGCCCTGTCTCCACTTGACCCACAGCCAAGCTGCTGCTCAGGGAACCTTCAGTCTCCAGGAAAGGTGATGGACATGGTTAGCAGAAGACCCCACCCAGGGTCTGCTGGCCAGAGACAGTCCTCCCCACACTCTTTCCCCCTCGTCTGCTGCCTGGGGGCAGAGCACTCAGTAGACTCCAAGCTCTGAGGGAGAAGGAGCCACGAGACAGCAAGAGGTGGTTCTGGCCTGCAGGACTAAAGCTGAGAGACGTGTTGGTCTGACTCTCCCACATAAAGGGTGGGGAAAGAGGCGGGCTTTTTTTCACTCTTTCACTTCCCCTGCTCTGGGTTCTGACACAGCTCAGAGAAGGAAGGGACTGGGAAGCAGGCACTTTTGTGGAAAAGTCCCTCCCTGCAGGCCGTCTCTCCCGCCTACGGGCTGCTTAGCACACGGGCTGCTCAGCAACCAGCTCCATCTCTGACCCTGACGTGGGAGCAGAAGCGCCCGTAGCCTTCCTGCTGGTCCAGGTGGGCGAGGGAGCGATGCCAGGGAGGAGAGAATCCCTAGACAGACGCCTCCACCAGCTGCCTGCCTGGACACGCACGCCAGCCTCGCCCTCAGGTTCTCCAGAGTGTGAGGAGAGCGGAGGAGCAGGGCCAGGGCGCGCCTCCATGAGCTCCTTCTCCATGAGAGCATGAGACGTCACAGCACCCAGCCCTCAACTCATCCGCCTCTATCACGCCCCACCTGGGAGCTGCGAGGGGGGTTCGTTACCACAGAAGAAATGCAGCACGCGGGGACAGAAAGAACCCTGCCACTGAATAAGCGGTGTGGCCTCGGACAGGTTGTGTAAAATGGAGACAATCACCTTCGCCCAGCCCACTGTGTTCTGTAAACGGGGGGGCGCGATGCAAATGAGAAGGGTAAACAGGATGAGGATTGTTTGAAAATTATCAGGGAATATAAGGCGTGGTTGCTTCATAGGATAGAGAGCAGAGCAGTCTTGATGGGGGAAGGGAGCAAGGGCAGGGGCTGGAGGAGGCGCGGAGGAGGCGCAGGGAGCCTCTGGGTGATTGCAGGAAGGGCATCTGCTCACGAGGTAGAAGGAGAGCGCAAAACCTGGGCACTGCAGGCTCAAGGCAGCAGGGAGCCGTGTCAGGGGAGAGTAAGTGTGGCTTCCCAGGGCCTGACTTTTCCCTCTGACCAGAGAACCAGGCATCCAAGCGCCTGCTTGGCTGGGATGAGACTTTGGCAACTGCCCCGCCTGTCTCCTTCCCAGACAGGTGTAGACACTCACCTGCCTGCACCTGCGGGCTCTCAGTTACCCACACCCGGCCCTGGCACCTGTCCTGGCAGGGAGTGTGCTGGGCAGGACCTCACCTCGGAATCCGGCTCTCTTTCCAAGAGCTGTTGGCTGGAGCCTCCAGGCTTCTCTGCCTGCCTCAGCCTGGATGCCGAATCTTCTGCTTCTTTCTGCTCCTTAAACTTGTGTTTGACCATCCCCCAACCCCCTGGCTCAGGTCCCAGGTCCTCCTGCCCCTTGTAGGTCTCTAATGACACTGGGCAGGTTCATCACTGCCCCACCCCACCCCCCAGCCCCCCGACAGATCATCAGGATCAGAAGCTCAGAGCAGGAAGGAACCTTAAATTCACCTAATGCCAACCTCTCTGTGCAGAGGGGGAGACTGATGCGCAGGGAGGGAAAGTGACCTGCCCAAAGTAACCCAGCAAATTCCCAGCAGAGAGGCGCCTAGGGCCTGGGCCTTCTGATTCCTAGACCAGGGCTCTTTCCACCTCCCTAAGCCCATTTCTCTTTGTCATGGAGTCCCTACCACCTGCAGGTCCCACCTCCGCACAGGGACCTCACGTGACCCAGGCTGGCCTCCATGGCTCAGGAGCACCCTCTGCAGCCACTCAGGATCGGGGCATGCAGGACTCTGGGCGAGTTGTCTGAGAGTCTGCTAAGAGCCCAGGATGGCAGGCTTCAGCCAGGGCCTTAAAGAGGCCGGGTGGGGCCAGAGCTGCTCATGTCGATATATGGGGCCCCTTCCCTCTCCTTGAGGCTGAAGAAACCAGGCTGCATCTCTTCTCACCCTCCTTTGATGTAGTCGAGAAATGTGCACTCTGACTCCACAGCAAAGGAAAGCAGTGTGACCTTGAAAACAAAAAGAAGCTTTGTCAGCAGGGAGCACTGGGCAGGGGGAGAGCATTGGGGACAGTCATGGAGCCCCAGCCTACATTGTTGCAAACAGTGCCTGCAACAACTCTGTGAAGTACTATTATCTCCATTCTACAGCCAAGGAAACTGAGGCTCAAAGAAGCGATGCAATGTGTCCAAGGACACTACCAGGACAAAGCCAAGTGAGATGGGAAGCAAGGTTTGTCTGGCTCTTGACCTTGATGCCACACTGCATCCTTGGAAAGGCCCTGTCTCTGTCACTGGAGTACAGGGGCTCGAGCCAAGGAATCGAGTTTCCCCTAAGTGGACACGGGTGTGGAGTGGAGGGAGAGGAGGTGGTCTTCCTGACACAGGCCTAAGATCTGCCAATGCTAACAAGCTCCATGCTTCCATGTTCTGCTACCTATTAATCTTGAAATGTGCCTCTCTGGTCTACAGTTGTTTTAAACCTTACTTGTCCCGCCTCATCCCTCTAGCATCTCGTAATCGCTATCCTCTCAGACCCAAGACCTTCCTAAGCAGCCTGTCCTTTCCCCAGAGGTAATTGAGTACCTGGGGCCCCTTCTCCCAAGCAGAGGCCTCTTGACCTATGGCCCTGGCAGCTTTGGCATCAGCTTTCCCAAGACAGGCAGCCACCTGACAGCTTGTTATGAAAATGATTTAGGATCATGGAGACAAATGAAAGCTTGGCAGCTTAAATCAATTAATCGAGGCAAGATTGGGGTGGGGGACTTTTACCTGTGTCAGAGAACTCCACTCTAGGATTTGGGATGCCCCCTGCTGTTACAGATTCAGTCATCTTTAACAACTCAATGGGGAGGCCAGGTAGTGCTTCTGCTTAAAAAAGGGGATGAGCCATTAGTCGGAATAATGGGAGGGTCTGTGAGTACTGAGCTGGGTCTTGGAGACCCCCACTTGCTGTGGTTACAGTGTTAGGCACCTGAATGGACAAAGCCTCCTTTCTCTAGGAATGGACTATGGCAGTGGCCTCTACTCTGACCATGACCATTAGACTCCCTGGGAAGCTTTTAAAACATCTTGCACCCTGCCCCAGGCCCAGGGATGAAGCAATTGCCTAACTTGCCTGGCCATATGGATTGACCCGGGGACTTGGTACTCAAAGTGTGGTCCCCGAACAGCAGCAGCAGCATCACCGGGATGCTGGATAGAAATGCAGATTCTTGGCATTTTACCAAGATCCCCAGGAGATTCTGCACATAGTAAGTAAGGTATGAGAAGCACTAAATACAGATTCCTGGGCTCCAGCCTGGGTTTCCTAGAATGGAACCCCAGGGAACTGGCCTGGGCGTCTGTATTTTTATAAGTGTCCTGGACCCTGAGTGATTTTTTTTTTTTTATGGTATAGATTGGGAAGTGCTGGAGCAAGGGAAAGTCAGAAGACCTGGGCCCAGTCCTGCTCCGTCCCTAACTCACTGTGTGCCAAATCATGTCCCCTCTCTGGGCCTCAGTTTCTTTACCTCTAAAGTAAGAAAGCTGGATGAGATCTGTGGTTTTCAAACATTTTTTTCTGGTTGTACGTCTAATATTTCTCAGCTGGGGAAGGTGCTGCCTCCCCTGGGGCCATTGGGGAATGTAAGGGAGAGCTCTGGGGTCTCTCGATGACTGGGGCTCTATTGCTAGCTATGGGCTGAGGCCAGGAGTGCTAAGCACCCCACCATGTATGGGGAAGTCCTCTGAGATGAAGAATTATTCTGCCCCAGGTGCCGACAGCATCCCCACTGAGAAACACTGCAGCTTCAGACAAAGGCAATATTACTCCAAGCCTGTGTGTGAAACAGTTACAATCAGGGAAGCAGTGGTCAGCAGAGTACTTTACAGTTTATAGTCCTTCCTCTCCCGTGTGTCTGCCACAGCCACCCTCTGCACTAAGCTGGGGGGTGGGGTGGGGGCGGGGGATGATATATTAGCCCCATTTAACAGATGGAGACAATAAGGCTCGTTGGAGAAGCCCTGGAGCTCCCTCTCTGTGACCTCTTCTGGTCTGGAGTTGCAGCTGGCCTGACTCCACTGGCTACATTTGGCTGTATTTGCTGATGGGGCTGTGGCCCACTAGAGTGGGAGGGACGTGAAGGGTACAGACTTGGGTATGTTTGCACTGCAAAGACATTGCTTGGTTCTGTAAATGTTGTAAATGTTGTATAAACAAACACGGGCTCCACCTCAGGGCCTTTGCACATGCTGATCCCTATAACGAGAATTCTTTTTCTTCAATATCCTCAATACTTGCTCCCTCACCATCTTTAAAATCTCTGCTCAAATGTCACCTTCTCAGAGAAGCTTTCCTTGACTACTTTATATAAAACAGTAGTTCTGTCTCTGGCATTCCCTATCCATTTGCCTGACTATACTTTTCCCCACAGCACTCACAACCACCTGAGACACACGAGTATTTGTGTGTATATTTGTTTTCTGTCGACCCTCCACTAGACGATAAGCACCAGGAGGGCAGGGATTTGGTCTGTCTTGTTCTCAGCTGTATCCCTTGTGCCTAGAACAGTGCCTAGCACATGGTAGCATGCAGTAAATACTTGTTGAAGAAATGCACCAATGTCCTGAATATCAGCCCCCCAGAAGCTACTGGGCCAGTGTGATCCCAGGTTAAGCAGGGGTAGTGCCCACAGCAGCTGCAAGCTCTGAATTGAATTATTGTGGTTACTGCCATGTCTACCATCTTCTAGCTCAGTGACCTTGGTTGAGTCACTTCCCTGCCTGCAGCCTTGGTTTCCGCTTTTATGACGAGGGGATGATAACATGTGCCTCTTAAGGAAACAACCTGTGAAAAGCACCCAAGTGGGGAATTTCCCAGAGTAAAGGCCCAATAAAGGAGATTCCTCTTCCTCTTCCTTCCTGCAGGAAGTCCCCACAGGAGTTTCTCTCTGGGATGTCTCATTCTGTATCACAGGGCCTGAGGTGTCTCCTACACGTCTACCCCCCGTTGCTCCAATGGCCCCACCCCTCCCCACCCCCAACCCTCCAGGTCTGATTCCCACACCCTGCAGAAGCACACACACAGACACACATGACTCCTGCCACCAGACCTAGCTGGGGGCTCAGAATGCCTACATCCACGGCAGAAAAGGGGTGGCTACTCACTGTGCCAGAATTCACATATTTCTTTTTCTTCATTTTCTTTTTTGGGTTTACCACCTGCAGAAAAAAAAAACAGTTACCAGGTAAGAAGGAGGGTTTCCAAGCGGTCAGGGCTGGGTGTGGGCCTGGAGGCAGGAGAGAGGGAGTCAGGGGTGACTAGGTAGACACAGAAGGAAGAAAGAATTGGATTTCGGGCACAGGTGGGAAGTTCAAGTGGGAGCGCTGGCAAGCTGTGCAGGTGGAAACAAAGAGCCTAGGGAGAGACGCCCAGAACAACCTTGGAGCCACCACAGTCATGAAAGTCATCCAGATGACATGGTGCTTGCTGACGTATTCAGGGGATGACAGCTCACTAGCGAGGCTGTTGAGATGAGGGCACATCTCAGCTCCAAGACTACACTGTGCCTCAGTTTCCCAATTTGTCCTATGAGGGTGTGGAACTTTTAGAATTTACTGCATCTCAAACTTTTACTCCAAAGTAGCCCTCCCAGTGGGCTCCTGGGGGCCCGGGCGTCGCCGAAAGATCTGGCCACAAGCACATTTCTTTGAAGTCTTCTCTGTTATCTTTAAATTAGCCTGTATTCCACATTTCCACTCTCTAATTATAACTGTTTTAATATTAAAGCACTGTTTTGTTCTCAGATCTTCCTGTGAAGTGGGCACTGAGAAAGCATCCTGTTTGTTCTGGGGTTTTGTGCAAAACCCGGCACACAGCCCCTCCCCCATGTTCCAGCCTCTCCAGCCCTAAGCGGCTGCACCCAAACTCCTCGTGGGGGACCAGCACCCCCTAGGGGCCAGCCCAGCAATCTCCCAACTCCTGGGCTGGAGTTCTAAGCCTTCTCCTCTCCCTCTCCTCACATCCCCAGGATCTCCAGGGCAGGTCTGGGGGTCTGCCCTCCTGCGCAGGGCGGCACTGCGTGGCTCCCAGGACCAGGAGCTGTGCTCGCTCTGGAGACAATGGTGAGTGAGACATCGCCCCCTCCCTGAGGACATCATGGTCTTTGAGGGGGTAGGAAATATGAAAAACAGGAATGAAGCCACAAAGACTTGGAGGTTCAGAGCCAGCATGGAAGTTCAGCGCGCCTCAGGTGGCATGATGGGGCTGAAAGTGGGGATGGGCAGAGGGAAGGGGACGGGGCCAGCCCCTAGGGGCTCCTAGAGCTGTGATGTGTACGGCTGCTTATATATGCCCCCCGGCTGCACGTAGACTGCAGGTCGCCGGGGCATGGCCCTGTGTGAAGGAGCTTGGACTCACCTTGTGGGTAAAGGCCCTGTGCGACCTCAGCGGGGGTGGAGGCTCCCCGCTCCCCTGTGCGACCCAGGCTGAAGCGGTGGGTGAGATGCACAGCAGGGTGCTAAGCAGGGCAGCAATGCGGTCAATTGCCATTTTGGAGGAGCATTTGGGTTACTGAGTGGAGGACAGAAGGAGGTGGAAAGGCCATTAGGGGACTGTCACAAAGCCCCCACACAGGGGAGACGGTGACCGTGGGGGTAGACGGGCATGAAGGGGACAAATGTCAGAATCTTTAGGTGCCAGGAGGGGTAGGATTCAGGCCTGGACTGGGTGTGGGATGAGGGGCAGGGGGTGTCCAGGATGCCGCCCCACGTGCCGTGGCCGCTGTGATGACAGCACAGAAGGGGGAGCTGGCTGGCCGGGGGAGGGGCGGGCTGCAGGGACCTTAGCCAGTGCATTCAGTCTGGGGAGGCTGAGTCTGAGGAGTGGCCAGAAGACAGCTGGGCAAACGCAGCGGATGCCCAGGCTGATGCCAGGGCCTGATGTGAGGGTCTTTCCTGGCAGAAGCCTCTTCTCTCTTCAGGCACTTCTGACTCTAGAAAGGCCTTCCTGAGCCCAAATCGGCCTCCCACTGATGCCCTCCATGGTGCAAGGCCTGCCCTGGGGCTGCCAGAGTTTAATTCCTTTTCTACCTGATGGCATGTCCGATGTGTAAAGATAGTACTTCTGTTTGCCAGCGCTGCAGTTTCTCTCGTTGATTGCAAGGGAGCAGAGATCAATGACCGGGAAAACAAGTCAATCTAACCTTTTCTGCTTGAAGTCTGAGAGATCATATCCTCGTGTGAGCCTGTCAAGCATCCTTAGACTCAAACACCAAGAGATCTGACCCCTTCCCTTCACTTCCCTAAAAATCTCCTTAAAAGAGTCCAAAGACAGAGCCTGCTTCTCTCTGCCTGGGTGGGGAGACACAGACAGCTCCGTCCCTTCTCCTTACAGAAAACAAAGCAATTAACTGTGAGGATCAGAGCTCTTTCAAAGAAATTTACCCACGTTCGATTCTCAAAAATAGCCTTGTTCAATTGAATTCAGTGTGGATGTATAATAAGCACCTAGTGTGTGCCCAGGAGGGCCCAGGCCAACGTGACTATGGCAACAGGAAGGGCTGTCACTTTGTCTGCCCTCGGGGAGCTTCAATCCAGTTGGAACACAAGACCTGCCCACTTGGAACAGAGATACAGGTGGGAGTGGATGCAGGGAGGGATTAGGGTTCAGTGATGGGAGTCAAAGCCAGCTCTACAACTTCACTAGCTGAGTGATGTGAGGATAGTGCCAGTTTATAGGATGGCTGTGAAATGTAAATCTCCTGGCACCCAGGCGCTCAGCAGATGACACAAGGAGATAGCACTGATGTAATGCTCACCAGAGGCCAGGCATTGTTCTAGTAACTTACTTACTTCTCAGTGCGCATGGCTCAGAGTGGGGCAGGAACTCAGCCAGTGTCACACGGTCGACACATGGCAGACTCAGGTTATGAACCATGGGCCGTAAATTAGGGTTATACGTATCTTTGGTTCAGTGGGTGTGGCATGAACTATGCTGTCCATGAAGTTCAGAAGTGGGAGAAGATAGGCTACCAGAGGAGTAGGATCTGAGTTCGATGTGGAAGGTGGGAGGATATCCCAACTGTCCTTTGAGGGCAGATGCTATTATCTCCAGAGTGACTGGGCGTCTTGCCCAAGGTTCTCTGGGCTAGATGGAGGTATCCTGACTCCTGTTCCCCTCTTTCCTTCTAGAAAAGAGAAGATATTCTGCAGGCCCTGAACATGCTCTGATTAAAGGCAGAAGGCTACTTTGAACTCAGGACCTCAGGTCTCAGGCCCGGAAACTTCTGACACTGTCCGCCACCTTCTGCCCCACCTGCACTTCTATCCCCCCGCCTTATTGGAAGAGCTCTCTTCAGGCGAGCACGACAGCTCAATGATGTGGACTCAGATAAACTTAGATCATGTGCCTCTTTATTCTGCCACGTACTGGGCTTTGGTCAAGTCCCCTCACTTCTCTGAGATTGTCTCCTTAAGTGTGAAATGGGACAATAACACCCACCTCCCAGGAGAACATGCAAAAACCCCAGCCATGGCTCGCTGCAGTCTTCAGCGACTGGGAGCTCTGTACTGTTGGAGCAAACCCCAGCCTTCAGGCGCCCGCCTCACCTCATAGATGTTGAATTGGCTCTGCCCGCGCGCCAGCTCCCGGTAGCTGGTGGTGAACTCTCCAATGAAGTCATGGCTGCAAGGGAAGGTTGCGGCTGAGACCACGAGGCCCCGGCGGTGCGCTGCCTCTGCCCATCCTCCCACCTCTCACATCCCTTCCCCTGGCTCCCAGTTCTGCCCGGGACTTCTGCCCCGGGGGGACACACCAGCAGAGAGGGCGGGTCCCTGGGAAGAGTCCAGTGTCCCCCATGGAGCAAGAAACTCCACAGTCACCCAGCAAGAAGCAGGGTCCTGGAGAATGGGACCCACTTCTATGTGGATTCTTACGTGAACAAACAGCAACAGAAGGTATTTTGGGGACAAATGGGGGAATTGAATATGAAATGAATATTAGATGGTATTCAAGAATTATTGTTCAACGTGTCAGGTGCGATAATGACATTTGTAGCTATGTAGAAAAATGTCCCTATTTTTTACACGTCCCCAGTGAGATATTTAGAGGTAACAATGCCATCATGTCTGTAACTTAAACTACATCAGCAAAGCATAGATAAAGCAACTATGGCAACAATATGTAACGCTTGCTAGATTCAGGTCATAGGCTAAATCTAATAGTGTTCATAAAACTCCTCTCTGCTTTTCTGTGTATTTGACATTTTTCCAATAACATTTTTTGAAAAGACAATTAGCACTAAGTCTGTCCAGCTTGAGGTGTTTTCTGCAGTGTTTACACTTTCTGCATCTCTGCCCCACACGCGTGTGTTGATGGTAAGTGCAGCAAAACCTTGTACAAAGCAGAATTCCGTCTCCCTTGCGGTTGGCTGCCTTTCCCCATCACTGTCCCTGGTAGAGGGCAGTGGTTAATGTGCTGGCCGGGAGCGCCTGCTGGAGTGTGATGCCCAGGAGGTGCCCCTGGGGCCTTGCCCCACCTTGAGTCCACACTGTCTTTTGCCTACATATTTACAGCTCTCAGCATTCAGACTATGAGCTCCTTGATGGTGGGACCCAATGGCATCTGCTGGCTGCCTCCGGCTCTCCCCTGTAAAGGAGAAGTATGGGGAACTCCCAGGTGAGATGATGAGGTGAAGCATGGGTGAAAGCTTGAAGCTGACTTGCCGGTGATGTGGTTAAAGTGGAGAGAGGAGGCGACAGAGTGAGTTGGCAGAGGTAGTAATGGCACTAGAGTTTCTCTATAGGAAGGTGTTGGGCAAGTGAGCTCCTTGGAAGGAGCTCGGGCCTAATTTAGAACTGCACTTACACAGCACTTCACGGCATCCTCTGTCCATGCCACGGACTTGAGAGGCACCAGAGGCGATTGAAGGGCTTAAAGCCCCTCTATGACAACTGTGGTAGCACCGCAGGATGGAGGGCTCACAAAAGTCAGGAAGGATGACATACTTAGATTTGGTTCAACAGACAAGCAGTAGCTGCTGAGGGTTCTACTAAAGTTGTCAGAGGTCCGTTCCGGTCCTTGTCTATGAATTCTGAGTGATACTGGCTCCTTGGGGGCACTTAGATCCACAGAAGAGAAGGCCCTGGCCTCCCCAAGGCTAGGCTCAGTCCCGCTCAGGCTCCAGGCTCCGCCTCACAGCTCCTGGGTCCATTCTTATGCATCGAAGCTCACCTTTCCCATATCCTACTCCCTCAGCCCTGCTTCCTGCAAAGCTCCTCTGAGGAGTCAAGGGCCTCCTGCTACATTTCAGGGAGCCTCTGAGGGCCAAGCTCGTCTCTTGCACTTCAGTCACCCCACAGGGCTTAGCCTCACACAGAGAACGTGGTCATGAGTGCTCAGGAGGTCACTAATATCTGTCTGTTCCTTAGAACATGCACATGTCAGAAAATCCTAAATTCTCCCAAATGTGGGGAGATTTTAGACACTGGCTGGCCGCCAGGCAGCCATTTGAGGAAAAGAAGCCTCTCACACCCCTTGCACCATGTCCTGCAGGACACAGGCCCTCTGGTGCCTCAGTGGAGCTTGGCAGGGATGAGCCGCCGGGGCAGTGGACCCTCCCCAGGAAAACCCAGGCCCCTCACCCCCCTGAGCTGCCATGGATGGGGTCCTGGGCACAGCTCTCTCCATAAGAGGGCAAGACCCAACCGCCTCCCACGGGCTGCCCCATCCCTGCTCACCTTCTGCCCTTCTGCCAGCTTACCTGCCGTCCCGATCCCAGTCGTATACCTCCACCTTGATGGTCCTGTAAGGCAAAGGGCCCGTGGTGGGATGGACTTGACCCAGCACCTGCGTGGCCTGAGGATGGGGCCCTTCTCATGCTCCTGGGACCAACACCTACCAGGCTCCCAGGGCCCTCGGTGAAGAGGCGGCAACCCAGGAGACAAAGCAACTATTTTGAAGCCTTTAAAGGCCTTAGGGACAGAGGCAGCCCCAAAGCTGCGGAAAAGCAGCCTCAGACTCCAGTTCACCCCACCTTCTCCTTGGCCACCCCAGTGGGGCACAGGTCCCAGCATGAAGCCATACTGGAATATACTGGGGGTGGGGCTGTCAGAGTGGGAGTGTGGTGCTTGCCAGATCCAAGGCCTAAGTAGGGTGGGCTCTCCTCGGGAGGAGTAACAAGACTGCATGGTGGGACCCTGGGGTCCAAGGAGTCTAAGTGGTAGGGAGCCGCTCTGCATGTCACATAGGGGTCTGGGGGTCGTGACTTGGGAATGCCCTGCTGAGCTTTTCTATGCCAGACTGGCTCCTGAGTGAGGGTGTAATTATCTTCACATTTTAGCCTGGCTGCTTTAATTAGTTTGTTTTGACTCCTGAGCTTGGGGCTGGGCTTTGCAAGCTCATTTTATTTTTAGCCCGTTTCCATGGCAACAGGCTAGCAGACCAGAGGCGGAGGAGGGAGGTGGAGGGTTGCAGGTTAACCCTTGGTGCCAGCAGTCCTCCAGGGATGCCCAGGGCCGGGCCAGATGCCAGAGTCCCTCTGCAGGGTCAGGGTCTGGGGAAGTAGGAGAGGCATGGCGGAGCTGGGGTCTCCAGCCTCCAGTTCTAAATGAGGCACGCAGAGGCGGCTGCCTGGGCCTGTGTGCTATGAATAACTCCTCATCTCCACCGTGGCCGCGGCCCATCTCCTCAGGTCTGCCGGCAGTCCGCCTCGGGGTTCCGGAGTGCCCAGAAGGAGGCGCTGTCACCCTTCAGATGAGCCTCCACGGGGCATGGGGGTGGGATGTGGATTCTCCTGCATCAGGGTAGAAACTGTTCCGGAAATACGTTGTGCAGCAACTGGATTTTTGTTACCAAAATGTAAAATGGGGTGGGCATAGAAGCCCACCATTTAGAGGAATCCTTTAAATACTTGTGAAAAACAAAAAACCATGTCTCTCTGAGGTGAATTATTATGGAAAGAAAAAAAAAATCTAGGTCTCTGAAGGTGGGCTGGTGATCTGGAAAGACTGGAAAGTGGCTGAGGTGTGGACTTGGATGCTGGGCCCTTTGCAACCTCTCTGAGCCATAAAATCATTCTAACGTAGGGATAACAAGGGCTTTACAGAATAGCTGTGGAGGCAAGTTGGTAAAACTGCCTGGCACGCGTTGGGCCTCTATAAAAATGCCTCCTTCTCTTCGGTTTAGCATTCAGCCCCACTTGGGATAGTTATTCACGTGAAATGTACTTAAATCAGGGACACCTGAGCCTGGGTACCTGGGCTCTGCAACTTCTGATTCCCAGAATGACAAGGCTGGAAGTGACCTTGGTGGCATCCTAGCCTGGCCACCTGGCAGATCACCAGGGAGCTTTTCAGACACACAGACTCCTGGGTCCAGTTCTCAGCAGCTCTGGGCAGGGCCCAGGAATCTAGATTGAAAGGCTTCCCAAGTGGTTCTGCTGTGCATGTTCTGGAGGGATGACCTCCAGTTCCTCATTTTCAGACGGCGAAACTGAGCCTTAAGGGCACCCAGTGACTTGCCCAGGGTGACACAACTGGTGTGACCAGCTGTGGTCCTGAGCCAGGACCCTGACCCCCAATGCTGAAGTCTCTCAGTCCTTCTCCAGAGCTCCCCAGCTCTGCAGGGGACCTTCAGGGACCCCAGCAAGGAGTGCCCCTCCTTGGAGCACCACCACCAGTCCCTCAGGTGACTAGATCAGTGACAGCCACATGCTCAGAGGCTGTAGCAGGACCCCAGTCATAGCCCCAGCCTTGGATACCCCCCCCCCAAAAAAAATCACTGGGGAGAATTTTTTAAAATTCGCACCGCCAGAAGGCGAGATTTAATTCGTCTGGATAGGACTCAGGCACGCGTAGTTTTTAAAAGTCCCCTGGCTGACCCTAACGTGTAGCCGGAACCGCTAACCTCTCTTGATGAGATTACTGGTTTTCAAACTCGGTTACACATCGGATCTCCTGGGGAGCTTTAGCAATCCTGACGCTGATGCCGCGCCCCAGAGATTCAGAATCAATTGCTCCGGGGGTGCAGCGTGTGCAGAGGAATTGTTAAAAGCTCCTCAGGGGATTTGAACTTGCCGCTGAGGTTGAGACCACTGAGTTGTGAGAGTCCCGTGCAAACTCACCCCAGCAGCAATCACAACCAAGGCTCCAGGGGTGGCTGCAGGGGGTCGGCTTAGCTCAGAGGCTGCAACCTCCAGAACTGGGGAAGAAGGAGGTGCCCAGAGATGGGGGAGGCAGTGGCAGAAGCCAGACACAGCTTTGACTACTTACTAACAGTTCTGTCACTGTCCAGCCCTGGCTGGGCAGCCCCGGGTCACCTCACATGCCACTTGTGGGCTGCCGGTCTTGGCTCCCAATCCCTTAGCACAAGCCCAGCAAAGGTTCATGTCAGACCAACTGTGACCTCTGGGGACAGCACCAAGAGAAGAGGCTCCTGGGTGTGGGACGATGAAATGGGCCTCACACAATGAACATCTTATTTGGCATAAAAAGGCTCAGAACACAGAGCGCCTAATCTGGGAAGCAGTGAGGCAGAAAGGGAAGACTGCAGGCTCGGCAGCAGGCAGCCCTCGGTGGCTATCCCGGGCTTCCAGGTACTAGCTGTGTGGCCCTGTGCAACGGGCTTAACCCTTGGAGACTGTTTACTCCTCTGTAAAATGGGATAGTCACACCCACTTTGGGGCTGCTGTCAGGAGGCAACTACATCATTCACACAGTCAGCACTGGACACGTGTTCTGTTCTGTCTAAAACACTCAAGCCTTTTTCCCAAACGCCTATCGTCCAAACAATTCCCATTCAGCATGAAAAAGTCAGTTCCACATGGCCAGGGATTTTTGTTGATCTTCAGCTTCTAGAACAGTGTCTAGCATATATTAGGTAATATAAGTAGTATTATTAAACATCTGTTGACCAATTAAGATCTCCTACAACTTTGTGAAGGGGGCCACACCGTCCTATAACCCTCCTTCCACGAAATCCCAAAAGGAGGCCTAGAGAGCGTGGCTTTCCCTAAATTCCACAGCTGGTCAATAGCGACATCAGGCCTCAGGTGCGGGAGCCAGTGTCCTGTGGGTCTCTGAAGGTGTGGGGCAGGAGTGACAGAGCTGGGGGGGGTGTGAGCCTCAGCAGGCCAGCAAGGATGGGGGATGCTGGCAAGGATGCCAGGCTTCCCCCCAGCACACAGAGCAGCCCTGTGTATAGCTGCAGGTCTGCTCCTAATGAGCCTCTCCCTCTCCCAGGCAGGAGAAGGTACATTTCCCTGATGCTTACAAGTCCCGAGGGCTGACAGGCCCTGAGGCTCGCCCTAAACTAACTGAGTCAGTCCCTTACTCTGAGAAGCTTCGGGGAGGAAGAGGAGTTTCAAGCCTCACAGGCCCAGGCAGCAAGACTTGCTGGCAGGCGCGCTGTGCAGCCCCGGCTGTGCTGCACTGACTGTGGCTCCTCTGCCCAAGTTCAGCTTGGGCATGTGTGAGCCAGGGCCCAGCCCCTCCTGGTGCTCAGTGCGTGGTGGGGCTCAACGGAGAAGCAACTGGTTCGATGCAGGGGCCGAAGTTTGGGTAATAGGAGAGCCCCCAGCTCCTGGGAATCCTCTTCCCTCTCCAGGTGAAGACCCAGTATCCTTAACACCCTTTTAAAACCTACTCATTCACCACGAAAGTGGAGTGAGTGATGGCAGCCCGACCTAGAGGAGTTTGGTTTAACAGGGACAAAGCCTCAAGTCACAGAATATTCAGGGACAGAACAGGTGGGGACTTCCGAGAAGGCAGAAGAAGTGCCTTCATCACCCCACTTCACCCCACTGGGAGGCTAGACTAGTTCTGACCCAGATGCTACTTCCTCTGACTCTGGTTCTGCTCATCTGGGTCCCTTGGGTTTGGTCTTGTGTGGACTGGAAACAAAGTAAAGGCAGGGGACCTCAAACCAGGGGAACCCCAAATCAGAGGGCCAGCCCAGAAGTGACTTCTGGAGAAGGGACATGCACCTTCTCCTTGCCCTGGCAAGTTACATAATCTGTGGTTCTCCGTTTCCCCATCTGTGAAATGGGCATGTCACTAGTACCCACCTTCTTTGGTTACTGTGAAATTTAAATTCACAAGATAAGATAGTATATTTAGATCAATTAGGACACAATTTGGCCCATGTCCTAAAGACTCCGTAAATCTTAGTAAGATTAACTGGTTTCCATACCCATCATTCCAAGAAAACTGCCCTTTCTCTGCAGATCCCTGGTTCTCACCCCCAGCCCTCTCCTTCACAATAGTGGTTGATACTTGAGTTTGAACCCTCTTCCCTCAGCTCCCTGACTATGGCTGCCCTCTTCCTGGTCCCCTCTTACCTCTCTGACATCCCCCTGCTCCTGACCTGTGGCATCCCCTACTGGCCCTCTGGCACCCTACCTCTGCCAGCCCCCTTCCTGGGGACTCCCATACCTCTGTTCTCCTCTCCCTTAAGTAGAACACCGCTGTACCTGTCCCACAGCCACACACTCTGGCTCCCTGTCACACTTCCCATTTCCATCAGTGGTACCATCTTCTCTCATCCTCCAAACTCCAAGCCCTGATAACCTCTGTGTCTCTTCCACTCCCATATCCAGACAGATGTCAAAGCCTTTTGAGTCTTACTTCTGCCTCCAAGCTCAAAGCAGACCTGCCTGAGCCCCTGAGCCAAGCTCTCCTAGAGCTGTCCTCCAACCCCACCCCACTCACCCCACGCCTTGACTGTTTGTCTGCAGAGCACTGGAGTTTAAAAACACAGATTCTACAGGCAGCCTGCCTGGGTCCAAATTCTGATGCTACTGGCAATAAGACCCTGGGTGAGCTACTTAACCTCTCTGGGCCTCAGTGTCCTTACCTACGAGATGTGGATAGTATTTGTACCTTTTTCAGAAGAGGTACTAATTATTTGGAGGATTAAATTAGTTCACTTATATCAATGATCTCAGAAGTGCTACAGGAGCCTTTACTGTTATTATTATGACCCATCTGTCTCCCAGCCTGGCCTGGGAGCAACCTCAGAAGGAGACTTGGATCTGATAGCTGTGTGTCCACAGTGCCCAATATGGTGTCCGGTGCCTGGCTGGCTCGTGAGACAGGGCTGCTGGATTCAACCCAATGTGTTCTGTGAGGCTTCAAGAGGTGCCTCAGAGGAGGGAGAGGAAAGTGGCCTTGTTTTCTTGCACAAGGCCCACCCTCTCCTGCCCTGGGGGCCTCCAAAATGCTTGCACCTCCTGAGTGGTTGCTGGCTATGTGGTGACCCTAGGGCTCAGCAGGGGGCAGACCTGCTCGCTCACGAGGCCACTGTGTCACACCAGACCCCTCCATTAGCACTGCTGTCAGTCACATCCCAGTCAATCTGTTTCTGGCTTTGGAGTAGGGCCCAAGCTGCCCAGCCATCCTGGAGGGAAGCCAGTCCAGGGAGTGTGGGATGGGAGCCTGGGCTTTTCCCATGGCCTGCACCTTCCCACTGCATCCCCACCTCCTCCGATGGCTGAACAGTGAGCCCAGGCCTCCTTACTGTCATTGACAAGGCTGGGTCCTGAGGCCCTAGGAGCCCTTCCCCGGGATGCAGGGTTTTGGGGGGTCAGCCAGACCCCCTAAAACATCTAGGCAGTGGGGTCGGAAATCCCAATTCCTTCTACCCCCATGAGACTTGAGCTGCCATGTTCTCCCATCCCCCAACCTTGAATGTCCCCTCCCTTCCTCTCTATCCCAACCATTTTTCCTACATCCTTTGTCCTCAGGAACTGATGCCCCCCTCCCCCAAACTTCCAGTCTCTGCCGAGCCTCCTTTAGACCCTATTGCTTCAACCCCTCCCATTCCCCATCATTCCAGAAGCCCCAGGACCTGGTCAGACACAGAACATGGGTTCGTTTGGCTGAAATGCCTATTTTTGCTTCCAATCTCATTTTGCACAACTATTTAGCTACCTAAAATACATGTGTGCAGGGACTTCCCTGGTGGTCCAGTGGTTAAGACACAGTGCTTCCACTGCAGAGGGCACGGGTTCCATCCCTGGTCAGGGAACCAAGATCCTGCATGCCGCGCAGGGTGGCCAAAAATAAACAAATAAAACAAAATAAAGAAAAGAAAACACATGTGTGTACGTGTGCACTCTCTGTGGTTAGGCTCTAAGCCCCCTGGACGATGGAAGTGGGGCTACGTTCCCTTGAATGCCACACAGCTGGAGGCATAGTGCTGAGCACATGGTAGGTGCTCAATGACCACCTGTGGAACAGAGTGTGGCTTTCCTGACCCAGACAAGAGGCAGGAAAAGAAGCCACTTCATCTCCTGGATCAGCACCTAATAGGGAGGGAGACAGGTGTGACTGGAGGCCATCCATCTGCTCATTCCTGTCCCCTCACCCCACCGCACATACCCTGTGAGTAGCCACTGTGAACAGAGTGCCAGGGAGCCCATGCCAGTGCCACCAGCCAGGATGCCCTGAGGTATCTGTTCTGACACCCTAGTCTTCCTGTTGGAGTGGCCAGCAGAGGCCCATCTTCCTCAAGTTTGCCTGGACAGCCCTGCCCGAGAAGCTCCTGCCAGCTTACCCACTGGCTATAGCAACCACCAGGAAACCAGGCTGGGTTCTTGGGACTTAACACAGACCAATACCGTGTTACAGCTCCCAGCCTACGTGTCCCCTCCCTATCCCTGCACTTACCACAATTTGTAATTACATGTTGCTTTGTGTGATTATTGGATTAATGTCTGCCTCCCCCACTAGCATGTAAAACTCCAAGAGGTTGGGTGAAGGGTGAAGCCTGAGTTTTGTTTCCTGCTGACTTCCCAGCACCTAGTGCAGTGCCTGTCACACAGTAGGGAGCCAATAAACATTTGTCGACAAAATGCTGAACAGTATTTTATGCATACCAGAACCCTATCTTGTAGGGTGTATCATGTGAGCTTCAAAGCAGCCCTACAAGGTAGGTGGATGTTTAAATACCCAGTTTACAGATAAGGAAACTGAGGCTCAGACAGGTCAAAGTTTGCCCAGGTTGACAGTGCTTTTTCACCACAGAGGCAGGGTTGGAATGACGTGTATTACGAGTAGGCTTTGTAGCATCAAAAAATTCCACAAGCTGTTTGCCCTGCATCCCTCACCCCCATTTATGGCAACTCGTCTGGCAGAGCATATCCTGGGATCCTGACTCCCCAGAGTCCCTCAGCCAGGAGTTGGGGCTGGCAGGGACCACGCCATCTCTGTCTTCAAATAGAGCCTCTGACTGGCCCCCACCTGCCCCTCCACTGGGCACAATAAAAAGACCAGCTGCTGAGCTCAAGGCAGGGCGTGCCAACACTCATCAGGGCTTCCCTGAAATCCCTGGTACCTCCCATCCCCCCAGCCTGGGAGGGCTTCCACCAATGGGAACGTCAGATGGGAGGAAAGAGGCGGGGCGTGGGGAGGGTTAGGGCAGAGAGGCAGAGGGAGTCCCCAGTCCCACCCTGTGCAGGGCCCCCAGCACACAGCCCCAGGAGGCTCTGCTCGTACTGATGGGATGGCCCTCATCAATGCGACTGTGCCCCCTGCACCTGTGCGTGGGCAGGGGGAACATTTTCTCATCTCACCGATCGTAGTCCCCGTTGCAGAGGGCTCTCACAGGAATGGAGAAAGTTTGCCAGACTGGGTTTAGGGTGTTCTTCATGACCTCAGTCTTGTGGCAGATGGTGAACCTGGCAAAGAAGAGAAGGGAAGGCTGTCAGTCCTGACTCCAAGGGAGGCAGAATCCAGGTCACCAGAAAGGCTGGCTGGTTAACCTCCGCAGTTGCCAGACAGTAGAAGCAATTGCTTCGTGAGGTAATGAGCTGCCTGTCACTAGCAGCATGCAGGCAGAAGCTAGACAGCCATTTCTTGATAACGTTGCAGAGAGGATTCCTGTAGCAGGTGGGAGTGTCAGGAGATGTGGTTCTGGTCCTTGTTCTCTGTGTGACCTTGAGCAAGCCTGTGCCTCTCTCGGCCTCTATTTCCTCACCTGTAAACCTAGGGAGTTGGCCACTATCAGACTTTCTTCATCTGAGATCCATGGAAGGATCTGGGGATGGGCTTTAGGGGTCTGTGAACCCTTGAAATCATCAGTGGAACTGGGTGTCTGAGTTTCACGTGCTTGCTGTTCTCTGCCCGGAGAACTCCCTCCCAGATTTCCATGTTCATGGCTCACCTCCTCACTTCCTTCAGGTCTCGCTCAAATGTCATTTCTTTGACATGAGCACCTTCCCTGAGCATCATTATCTAAAATGTATAGCCCCCTGGTCCCCTGACGCTGACATCTCCTAGACCCCTTCCGTACAGCTTTTTCCATCCCATCTGTCACCATTTGACATGTGACGTGGTCTTTCTCCTTATTTCTTTTATAGTCTGTCAGTAAAATGGAAGCTCTGTCAGGGCAAGGGTTTGTCTTCTTTGTTCACTGGTATATCTCTAGTGCGCAGAATAGCGCCTGGCACTTAGTAAGGTGTTCATGTAATATTTTTTTCAGAATGAACAAATGAATAAATGTATTTCTCACAGGAGCGTTTCCATAGCTCTCACTGACATTTCAAGCCAGTGAAATGAAAGCCCCTGGCTTAGAAGATCTCTAAGACCCTTTCAGCTCTTCTAGTCTGAATCCTTGAGCTTGCTTTGCAAACTGAAAGTGCAGAATTGGCTTAATCCCAGCTGGGCCCCAGTCCAGCACCATGGCCACTCCCACGCCGTGCCTGACTCGCCCTGCCTTGGAAGCCTGCCCTGCTACGAGGAGGGGCAGCCGAGAGCCAGAGTGGAGCTCAGGGCAGGGTCTGTCCCCCTGAGGTGTCCCAGCATCCACCCCAGCTACCTCCTGGCTTGGAAAGGTCACCCAGGAAGGTGCCTGGGCCGCACCCGTACCCACACAGCCTGTGCCGTTTCTTCTCTGGCAATTTTCAAGTCAAAATGTCATTCCTGTCACCACGGCTCAGCGTTTCTCTTCTGTGCTCCTTCTCGCCCACCCACTGGAGTGTGAGGTACATGTGGGAGACCTCCCCACACACCCCAGAGCTGGTGATGAGGACAGGGATGGGGATGCGGAAAGGAGGGGCCGAAGCTGCCCGTGGCTGGGGCAGCAGGTCGGGCAGGAAGAGGAGCCTGGCTGCGGGGAGGCGGGGAGGAGGGAAAATCAGGAGGAGGAACTGGCGGTGAAAGGAGCGGGGTTCGCATTGTGCAGAAGCCCTAATCTGCCACCTGGACCAGTCACACAGACCTGCTGTGGACCCTCCCCGCCTCCCCACCTCTTTGGAACCACTGTCTTCTCTAGCTCCCGCTCCCTTTTCAGCCAAACTGCCTGACCAAGTCTTCTAAGCTATTAGCCTCATTTTCTCCCTATGTCTTTCTTCCTGAGCCCTATGTGGTCTGCTTTCTGCTTCAGACTCTTGCTTGAAACCACTTTCTTTAAGCTCCCCCGATGCCCTGTGCCCCGCCCCCCATCACTACATCCACAGGCCCCTCCATCCCCTGCTGTACTTGCCGTCGGGGACGAGGCCCTAGCGTGGAAATGGTCCCTGCAGTCATTTCCCAGCTCAACTCAATTCATTTCAACACAGACTCGGGACGTGGTGGGCGGGTGTGTGTGTGTGTGTGTGTGTGTGTGTGTGTATGAGAACCAAGAGTCAGACAGAGGTGGGCTCTGGTCCCAGGACCACTACCTCCAGCTGTGCATCCCTGGGAAAGTGACTGAGCTTCTCAAAGAACTGTAACTAAAGCTGCCAGGCCCTGTTCTAATAACCCGAATTAACTCATTTAATCCTCATGGCTTCCCTGGGAGGGAGGTGTTATGATTCTCCCCATCACACACACCAAGAAACTGAACCACAGAGGGCAGTGCTCCACTGTCCAGAATGGTAGCCACTAGCCACATGTGGCTATTTATACATAAATTAACTAAAATGAAATGAAATAAAAAATTCGGTTCCTCAGTCTCACTAGCCCCTTTCAAGGGCTCGGCAGCAATACGTGGCTGATGGCGACCATACGGGACCGTGAGATACGGAACATCTCCACCATCCCAGGAAGTTCCACTGGGTTAGACACTTGCTTAAAGTCACAGAGCTAATGATTGGCAGCGACTGTTGGAGCCGGCTCTCCATCACCACATTCTTGCTCCCAGACAAGTGATTTTGATTGAAGAAGACAAGGTATGTGCTGTGCCGGGAGCACAGTGGGTGCTCTGTGGACGCCTCCTGTCCTTTTTCCCTCCTTGCGTGGCAGGCGTGACATTTCACTCCCTGGGGTCCCCCAGGATTGGTTTCTTCAGCTGCCCTTGGTGTCCCCCCACCCCGGAGAGATCCAGCCCACACTTCAAGTGAAACTAGCCCCAAATAACCCCCCATCACCTGCCCCATCTGACCAGCTCCTTTGCTGTTTTCAACCTTCTGGGTTCCCCACAGCTCCTCTACCAGGGAGGGGGTGGTGACTGCAGTCCCCATCCAAGGTCTTGCAGTCCTTTTGCCCCTGTTCTCCCTTCCCCGCCTCCTCCCCTGCATTTCCACAGCACAGCTCGCCCAGCGCGGCACCTCCCACCTGTTCACCGTGTCAGTCACGAGTCTCTGCCTCTCCCCCGCCCCCTCCCCATCCATCCTACACACTGCTCTGCTAGAATAATCATTGGCAAACACTCTGCCACACACCCATCTCCTGCTCCACCACCCAAATCCCTCCCTCCTGCTGGCCAGTCAGCCCTCACATCGGAGACAAGCCCTGGCGCGCCCCCCACCCTCCTTTCTGCAGGGGATCTGTGTGGACATTTCCATGGGCGCCCAGAACATCTCTCAGACCTTTACCTCCCTCCCTCAAGTCAAGTCAAAGTCAACAAGAATTATTTAAAGAAATCTTGCTAAGAGTCCTATGGTGAGACAAAGGATCCTGTTGTTATGCAAATGATCGTACCTAATTTCCCTTGTTTTGTACGTTCAGGTTTAAAAATCAGCTTTCCCTTCAACTGAAACACATCTCCTCCCTGCTGCTGCCGTGCCCCCCAACACACACACACACACACACACACACACACACACACACACACACACAGAATTTCAGATTTTAGGGGATTCAGGGAGGCCTCCCTGCCCTCTGCTCAGGGCACACTTGCTTTGCACACACTGTTTCTCTAGCCTGTTATTCTTCCCTGCTTCTCCCCCTTCCCCTCCCCTCCAACCCCCATGGACCCATTTTCTTCCTCTCCTTCAAAACCTGCTTCCTAGTTCCCTTCTCCAGCAGCATTTCTCTAATTAACCTCCCTGGCCCCATCGCTTCTTCATTCTGCAGAATCCCAGTCGTAAGTGGCCACAGCCTCCCAGGGCTGTGGTGCGTAGAGACCATGGAGACCACTTAATCTAACCAGATCATTTTACTGATGAGAAAACAGGCCCAGAGAGGGTCACACAGTGGGTTGGTAGAGAGGACTTAGGTCCCCAGACCCTCAGCCTAGAATCTGTCCCTCTGTGTACATCGCTGACCTACATTGGCTATTGAGTTGTGTCTTTCCATTGTATTGTGGGTGGCTTCCAGGTTAGGGAGAGGAGAGAAGGACATGGGGGCTTCAAAGATAGGAGGGATTTTGAATGAAGCCTATGGCAGAGTGTGGGACCAGGTCGGGGAAAGGGTCCAGATTTGCCATGCTGAGTAGGAAGGCGTGGAGGGATATGTGTAGTGGCGTGTTAGGAAGGCTGTGGGTGGGCGGGGACTAGGCTTAGAGGTGTGGACTGATGCATATGAAAGAAGGAACGGACTCTCAGAGGGGTCCCTCGTTTCCATCCCAGCCCTGTTTTTGCCCACTCCCTCCATCTCTGACAAGCCTAGCACCTGCCATCATAAGACCCTCAGAACGGCACCGTGGGCTTGCAGTCTGCCCCTAATCCCCCACCAGCCCCAACTATGTGGCCAGGGCACTACCCTGGAGCCCCTGATTCCCCTGACTATAGAGAGAGGCCCCAAGGCAGCGCCAGGAGGAGACGGCCCAAGCCAGGTCACCGGGCAAGTCACCACAGTCCATGACCCCCCAACCCCGTGCTCCTAGAAGCGGGAGTGAAGTGCTGCCCGAGAACTCACGTTCCATCCTCGTTACTTCTGTAGAACACCAAGAAGGGGTCAGATTTCCCAAAGAAATCCTTCTTGTCCAGCTTGTTGGCACAGAACTGCATTGTGGCGACGTCCTGGTGGGAAGGAGGGAGAAGAGGGGTGTGAGGCACAGAAGGCTGGAGGGGGCCCCAGTCCCTATGGAGACGCAGCCCCAGGGCCTGGGAATTCCGGGCAGCAAGGCAGTTAGAAAGGACAGCAGCTCACGTTGCCCCACACGAGGCGCCAGGACCCGAGCTAACACTTCAGAGGGTCTCACTTCATCTTTGAACAACCCCACCCGACAGGTCTGGTGGAGCAGCCGGGCAGTGAAGTTGGTGGAGTCTGGAGCCGGCTGCCCCGGTTGGAATCCTGGCTCTACCACTTCGTAGCTCTGTGACCAGGCAAGGGAGGTCGCCTCTCAAAGCCTCCATTTCCCCTCTGTAACATGGGGCTCATTACAGTACACACATCAGAGGGCTGTGGTGAGGGCTGAAGGCGATCAAGTGTGCGAAGTCTGGAGCAGGGTGCAGGTGTGTCACCCACTTGGTCATGGTTCATGCACACGGTATCATCACCATTGTACTGAGTGCCTCAGACAGAGGTGGAACGACTAACCCAGGCCACTCTGAGCTTGGTCACCTAAGCCCAGAGCCCTCGCTGTCCACATCGCCTCATTCCCTTATGTGACTGTGTGGTTCCTAGAGGACATCCACGTTTCAGCATCACGTTCACATGCACGGATGCACGAGAGGCTCATCTAACTCTGAGGTAGATACGGCTGGAGCATGACCCCCCACTTTACAGCTGAGGAACCTAAAGCTCAGAGCAGGGAGCGACCCCCACAAGCTTACCAAATAGAGCCCTGGGTTTCTGACTCCCCTGACTAGTCCATGGCCCTGGCTGACCCCAGAGCACAAGGAAGGTACCAGGCCTAGTGAGGATCGGTGGACCCCTCCTCTCACATGGCTCCAAGCCCCTCAGCTTGCTGTGGCCAACAAGGGCACTGGGAAGAGAGGCCCCTGTGTCCTTCTCTTTGCCCCACTCTACGTGGTGTTTTCAACCCGGAAGCTCTGCATCCTGACAAATCAGCTGCCAGCGCTGCTAACCGGCCAGATCTCCGGGCTCTGTACATAGTCCTTGGGGCCTGGCCTGCCCTCAAGGGCCAGGCCTGTCAGGAAGTCACCCAGCTCTCTCACCCTGCCTGCTTCCTCTCCGTGGGGAAGAGACTCTCTGGAGATCAGGGTCCTACAGCCCAGTGAGGACCAAAATGGTGGCAGAGATGAAGATGCAACCTCTCACAGCTTGAAGGACATGGTCAAAGGTTGGTATGGTGGGTACAGTATCACGGTTAAGAATATGGTCTCTGGAGCCAGGCTGCCTGCTTTCATTCCATCCCTTACTAACTGTGTGACCTAGGGCAAGTTATTCACCCTCTCTGTGCTCAGTTTCCTCATCTGTAAAATGGGGGTACAGGCAAGGCCTACCTCATAGGCTTGTGAGGATGAAATGAGTTAATTGAGTACAGTGCTGAGAACAGTATATTCACACACTAAGTACTGTGCGTGTGCAAGTTGGGATGATTCGGATATTTCCCCCCACCCCTACTGTGTGTGTTCTCTGTCCCTGCCCCACTCCCACCTCTACCACCTCACATGCCATCCCTCAAGGACATCTGACAACAGCAAACAGAGCGTCCCTCCATTCGCTCGCTCGCTCGCTCATTCATTCATTCAACAAACATTTATTAGATACCATCTGTGTGGGCCAGTCACTGAGCTCAGTGCTTTACAGCCTTATCATATTTAGCTCTCAGAATAATCCTTTTTTATAATAATCCTTATTTTACAAATGAGGATGCTGGGGGCTGGAGAAGCTAGGTGACCTGCCCAAGATCACCAGCTGGCAACTGGCAGAGTGGAAATCCAACATGTATGAACTCAACATGATTTCAAAGTCATGCCTCTTCCAGCACACAGCGCACTACAGTTCATGAGGCCTGCTTCCCTGTATCTTTAGAATCGCTGATTTCTTCGACTTGGGGCAGGGCTGGACTCCGGTTAGCCTGGGCTGAAAGGGTCTCCCGAAGGGAGGCCCTGAGGGGCAATGCCAGGGCACAGAGGCCAGCACACAGAGGCACCCAGGTAATGACAGCCTTTATCATGTCCTTCAGCATTGCCCACCTGAAAGGGACAAGGAGGCAGGATTGGGGGCTTCCAAGGCCTAGAAGCCCTGAGAATCTGAGAACCTCCAGAGAAATCTAGGGCTTCAGACCTGGAATAGAGAATAGCTGACTTATGGAGCACTTACTCGATGCCAGGCTGTGTGAAGCCTTCTTGTTATATACATTATTTCATTGAATCCTCAGTATAACAGGATGGAGTAACTTCTCTAGTCTCCCCATTTTACAGACGAGGAAACTGAGGCTTTTAGAAGTCATCCAAGATCACACAGTGGCAGTAACAAAGGCAGTTAGACTACAGGGCTTTCCTTCACATCCTCCCAGAAAGATCTCTAGCCTTCTAAGTCCATCCGCAGCAGTCACTATCTCTCCCCAGGAGAAAGTTCCAATCCCATCCCATGCTAGATGCAGGGAGCACTTTAAATGTCTCCCTGGGGAGTTCCATCCCAAGGCCTAGAAAGAGGAGGAGGCCTAGGACCTGGTGGGTTCCTCCCGGCACTGGCTGTATAATTTGTGGGACCCAGTGCAAACGGAAAATGTGAGGTCCTTTGTTCCAAGAGTATTAAGAGATTTCAAGACTGTGACAGCAAAACATGAAACCAAGAGCAGGTCCTGTGTGACGGAACAGATCACAGGCCCATAAAGTAGGCCCTGGCTCCTCCCCATGGATGGAAACATCCGTGGCATCAGAAAACAGAGAGAGGACCAGACTCTGCTGAGGAGGAGCCCCAGCAAGGACCAAAGAGCTCCAGTTAGTGCCAGCAGTCCTTCAAGCCCTCTGAGCCTGTTTCCTTATCTATAAAGCGATGCACTAGACAGGATGACCACCACTGTCCTTTTAAGTTGGGTGGTTTCGGTTTTGGTGCTGATGCCACAAGGAAGATACTGGGACATGGGGCAGCATCGGGGAAGACTGGTGCTCAGGGGACTGTCTAGGAATCCAGGATCCCTCCAGCCTCCCAAGGCATTGCTTGGTGGTAACCACAGTGACCTCTCCCACACCTGGAGGTCACCTGTGTGACACCCTCACCTGAATGAACACAGGTGAGCTGCACATGCCACCTATACTGGTGGACTATGAAATACACACATCTATTTGAAACAACCAAAACAGATGCCACAAAATCCCAAGGCAAAAGCTCTTATTTTTCCTTCCTAGGAGAACCCCTGGGGACCCTGCAAGATCAGGGAGGGGAGTAGGAATACCAGAAATATATTAATGCAGAACTTAATAGACTCTAACTTCCAAGACCATTTAGTGCTCCGCTGGGAGGGCCACAGTCCCAGCACAGCACCTGACAGAGAGAACAGTGCAAAGGAGCCACAGCCACATGGCTGGAACCCCATCTCTGCCATCTACCAGCTGAGCAGCCTGGGGCGAGCAATTTAACCTAAGTCTTGGTAGTCTCCTCTGGAAAAATGGAGTCATAATGCTGCCTCTGAATGCTGGGAAGACCAAGGGAGATGATATATGTTACGTACCAGTCCACAGTGCCTAGCTTAGAGCAGCTGAAAGAATGGGGGCCCATACTCGCCAAGTGCCGTCTACTCCGGGGCTGACCCGTATGAAGCTGCCAGTGTTCAACTAGTGTTTATCTGTGACAAACACAGTTGTTCTTCTCATTATAAAGCTGAGGAAACTGAGGCACAGAGAGGTGAATACCCTTCCCTGAAGCTACAAAGCTGAGTAAGAGGAGAAGCTCAGATTGAAACGAGACAGTCTGGCTCCAAAGATTAATAACGGAGACTCCAAATGATGACCCTGAATCATCAAGGTAAGTTTAATTATGTTCTCTAGCCTCAGTTTGAGAAGTCAGAAAAGTGTGAAATCCATTTTAGAAAGGTTTCCTCTATGTAAAATAGTTTAAAAAAAAAAAAGACTGGCTCTGAAATCCATCTAACTGGGAAAATCCGCCAGGGAGCCTCATCTCATTCCTCCACCCCACCGCCATGGCAAATATGTGTGAGGCGTTGTAGGGGCTTATTTTGTCGTTCCACCTGATCTGCCCTCCCTAACACCATCCAGACCTAGGAACACTCACCAAAAGCCCATTATGATAAACTGTATGGGGCCACTGTGGAAGCCATGGGCATAAGACAGAACTTCAGAGAGCTTTCTAGGCTGTAACCAAGGCAAGCTTCCTCCCTAATGGGTGTGTGGCCCACGGGGAGCCTGTGAGACAAGGAACATGGCGCTGCCTGGGGACCTGCTTTTGAAGGTGGCTCTGGGTTATGTCAACAATCATATTTACTGTGCTTTGACGGTTCCCCTTAAATAAGGGATAATGAATGAATCAACCCTGGATATACATGTGATCCCAGGAAGAGGCTGGGCAAGGTGCAACAAAATGCACTGCGCCAGCAGGATTACGGAGCAGCAGATCCTGGCTGAGGGTCAGAGGTCCCGCTGTTTGACATTCTCAGCCTGAGAGTAGGGCTCTCTGAACACATGAAAGGCCTTTCCCAGACCAGAAGCATCTCTGGAATCGACAGCAGAGACGGTAAAGCAGCTCCTACAATATACAATTTTTGGCAATTTCTGCCTTTTCACCCTATCTTTTAAAAAAACATATTAAGTTCTTCTAAAACAGCAGGATTGCCTCAATTTGCATCTTTCTGCATGTTCATCAGGCTGCTTGGGAGACCACAGCAAACAGCCTTTCTCTCTGAGGTGGTGGCCTGGCCCGCTCCAGCATGTTAGGCTTCCCTGATCCAGGAGAGGGCCATGTAGGTCAGAGGTCAGGCCCAGAGGTCAGCAGATGGGCTGAAGGCTGGGAGAGGTTAGCCACACCCCGTGGGGGAGAATGGAAGGCTGCTCAGGCTTGGGTCTTGCTGGCAGCCCCCAGGGTCAGAGCAAGGATAAGGCAAGTACAAAATTTAAGGGACTCCAAAAATCTCAGTAATCAAAATAAAGATTTGAATGCGATATTTAAAAAAATCAAAATCAATGCAAAAATCCATGATACATAAAATATCAAAAATCTAAATAAAGTCATGTTACAAAAGAAGAAAGTGAGACACAGAGAGGTCAAGTACCTTGCCCAGGGTCACACAGCTAGTAAGCGATGGCATTTGGTCTGGATCCAGAGCCCAGTTTCTTAACCACTTTGCCCTACTGCTCATGCACTGTACCCTTAGAAGCACTTTTAAATAGATGGTGGAACCATGGTGACATTTACTGTCTTCTCTTTAATATTTGCTGCATTTTCCAAGTTTCCTGGAATTGGTGCATTGTTTTTTATAGTCAGAAAAAAAGACATTGATTAAAAAGAAAAAACCTATATGGGAAAAGAATCTGAAACAGAATGGATATATGTATATATATCACTGAATCACTTTGCTGCACACGGGAAACAAACACAGTATTGTAAATCAACTATACCCCAATAAAGATAAAAATTAAATTAAAAAAAAAGAAAGAAAAAGAATCATTAGCACAACTCTAAAATTTAGCACTCCAGCAGTGGGGGAACACAAGTCAGAGCTGGGGGTGATGCTGTGACCAGTGACCTCTGGAAGGGCTTCTGCATTCACAGAGGGGCCCACAGCCCCAGCTTGCCTGGATAAGACGGCAGATGCAGGAGACCTGGGGTGCAGGCTTTCAGGGAGAGCAGCGAAGACCCCACAGGCTAGAGTTTATTCTAATGCAGATGGTGAGTATTGAAGTTGGTCTAGGAGACTGGGCCTGTCTCTACACATTGACTGGAATAACCACGTTGAGGTCAAGCTGGTTTTTCTTTGTTGTCTTAATGACCGAGCAATCCAATCAGTTTTGTATCTGTTGATTTGGTCATTCAGAGGTTGAAACCCCAGATTGACCATTTTTCCTCCCACTCATTGAGCATGTGTGTCTGGGATACCAACCAAAATCCATCAACTAAAGTTCAAAGAAAAATGGAACGATTCAGCTATGAGGATGTTCACTGCAGTATTAATTACACATATTTTGTTTCCTTTAAGAGAATAGATTTAATAAATTATGGCCCATCCATACAACAGAGAAATGATATGCAGCTATTAAATATGTCTTCCAAGAAAATCCGGTGATGCGAGAAAATAAATTTGGATACCATATTCTACTAATTACAAGGAAAAAAACTATATACTTGTACTCCCAGAAAAAAAGCCTTGGTGGAAATGCATCAAAATGTCAACAATGATTATCTCTTGGTGATGTTTCTATTCTTTGTATTTTCCAGCTGTCAGGAATACATTATCTTTTTCGCATCAGGAAAAATGTTTTTGTTTTGTTTTCTTTCATTCTTTTTTTTTTTTTTTTAACTAGAAAGATGATTTCTAAGACCAAAACATTACAAACTTTTTTAAAGGGTGATGTCTGAATGCTGATCATTCATCATGCAGGACACTTATACCTGTGCTAGCCACACACACATCTTTCCCAAACATCAACCTGAATATTCTAAGTCTCAGAAAACCTTTACCGGGCTTCCCTGGTGGCACAGTGGTTAAAAATCCGCCTACCAATACAGGGGACATGAGTTTGATCCCTGGTTTGGGAAGATCCCACATGCCCTGGAGCAAATAAGCCTGTGGGCCACAACTACTGAGCCTGCACCCTAGAGCCTGCGAGCCACAACTATTGAGCCCACATGCTACAACTACTGAAGCCCACACTCCTAGAGCCCAAGCTTCGCAGCAAGAGAAGCCACCACAACGAGAAGCCCACGCACTGCAGTGAAGAGTAGCCACTGCTCACCACAACCAGAGAAAGCCCACGTGCAGCAACAAAGACCCAATGCAGTAAAAAATAAAATAAATAAATTTATTTTAAAAAAAAGGAAGAAAAAAGAAAACCTTCACCACTTCCCTCCACTTCACCTGAACTCTTTCTTCCTATCTTTCTCCCTCCCTCCCAGGACTGTTCCCGAGTCTCCCATGTGGAGACACTGGGCTCTCTCTGAAGTTTGTCTTTAGAACAATGAGAGTTCTGACTTTATTAGGATTCGAAGCTAAGCTCCCCAGGGGACTTCCCTGGTTGTCCAATGGTTAAGACTCTGTGCTTTCACTGCAGGGGGCACGGGTTCAATCCCTGATTAGGGAAATAAGATCCCATATGCAGGCCAAAAATTAAAAATAAAAAAGCTAAGCTCCCCAGCCACAAGGTCCCACACAACATATCCCCCACACTCACCCAACACCCTTGCCTCTCTGATGTCACTCATCACTCTTCCCCTGCTCCTGGGCCTTTGCAAGAGCTAATCTCTTTGCCTGGATCCATCTTCCCCCAGGTCGCTGCAAGGGCTCATTGTCTCACCTCTATGCATTTTGGAATATTGTACAGTATATCCATGAATTTTCCTTCAGGAGACTAAAGAGCGCTATAAAATATTTGTTATAAAAAAGCGGCAGTGTGCCTGACAGGTTGAGGACCACTGCTGTAGTGAGACTGCTGGTTGGCAATTTCTGTCTCTCATACTAAATTGGAAACTCTGGGAGGGCATGAACTGAGCCAAAGCACATTTGATGAAATGATATGAATGCATACATGAGCAGGCTGGTGATACCTAAAAGGGGAGGGGGAGGGGCAGCGGCAGTGTGAAGCTTTGACTCCCCCGGCTGGTGAGAGGAGAGCCACACTCTTGCCAGTGTGTGCGGGGACCTGACTGGGAGGCAGGGAGAACGTGCATCTGGCTGGGAACTCCTGGCTCCAGAGCCAGGCTGGTCTGGATGTCTGGCAGCCCTAAGGGTGGCTAAGGGTCTGGGGAGGGGAAGGCAAGAAGCTATCCACTCCCTGCACCCGCAATAGCCTCCTGCCTCTCTCCAGAAGCCCAGCCACGCACCATGCCTGCTTAAGGCTACTGGCCTGACAAAGACCACAAAGCCCATAGCTGTTCCATGTACCATGAAGACTCAGGACTTTGTTGGGTGAGGGAAAGATTCCCTGAACCAAGGCTTGGGCTAGAATCCGGCACTCCAAGGCAGGCTACTTCAACCTCTGTGTATCTATACCCTGGGTCAGTCTCTCACACCTACTCAGCCCTGAGCCCCATGGTGACAAGCAAACAGACTGTTAGCACGAGAGTTTTGGTTAACTGTGAGGACTATGCAAATATTGCTCAGTGTTACACGGAATAATCATTGTTTTACTGCTCAGCATAATGAAGTCTTTGGTCATTCAAGGCCTTCAGGAGATTAAGCTCATAATTGTCAACATCAAGTATCACTGAATAATATTTTGGATCAAATTCTGATTGTTGGAACTTTCTTAGTATTTAAATTCTAGATGTTAGAACTACCATATGATCCAGTAATCCCATTCCTGGGCATATACCCAAAGAAAACCATAATCCCAAAAGAAACTTGTACCATAATGTTTATTGCAGCACTATTTACAATAGCCAGGACATGGAAGCAACCGAAATGCCCATCAACAAATGAATGGATAAAGAAGATGTGGCATATATACACAATGGAATATTACTCAGCTATAAAAAGGGATGAGATGGAGCTATATGTCATGAGGTGGATAGAACTACAATCTGTCATACAGAGTGAAGTAAGTCAGAAAGAGTAGGACAACTATTGTATGCTAACTCACATATACGGAATCTAAAAATGGTACTGATGAACTCAGTGACAAGAACAAGGATGCAGATACAGAGAATGGACTGGAGAACTCGAGGTATGGGAGGGGGCGGGGGGGTGAAGGGGAAACTGAGACGAAGCGAGAGAGTAGCACAGACATATATATACTACCAACTGTAAAATAGATAGTGGGAAGTTGTTGTATAACAAAGGGAGTCCAACTCGAGGATGGAAGATGCCTTAGAGGACTGGGGCGGGGAGGGTGGGGGGGACTCGAGGTGGGGGAGTCAAGGAAGGGAGGGAATATGGGGATATGTGTATAAAAACAGATGATTGAACTTGGTGTACCCCCAAAAAAATAATTTAAAAAAAATAAATTCTAGATGAGAAGCATTTTCTATAACCCATCAAAGCATGCTGGGGACCCGTTGGAGTCCACTCTAAGCCTTTGCTGGTCCCTGCCCGCCCACACTACCCCCATGGATGAAGGGAGGGTTTGTCTGCTTCGGCAGAATATATTCATTTGAGCAGGAAGCCCTGCTCTGGTGAAAAACCATCTCTCAGGCCCCACCCTCTTCCTTTGATCCTCCTACTGAATGCTGGAACGACAGAAGCAAAGCTGTTCAGATGTAATTATTTTAATTCAGCCAGATGCTGGGAATTAGTCTCTTTTCCTTGCAAGTATTCTAGGGAAAGACAGAACTCAGCCAAAGATGCCCCGAAAGAAAAGGAGAAAGAAAAGGAGCTGACAATCTTAAGAGGAAGGGAGGGAGCCCCCCACCCCCACTTGGTCTGAAACAGCTTAAATCGAAGAAACTGCTGCCGTCCCTGGATGAAGGAGCGGGAGGGAGGAGTGGGGAAGGAGGAGGAGGAGGGAGAGCCCAGTGGGCATTAAGCGTGGACTGTTTACTAATCCTGGAAAACTAGACCAATAACAGCACCCAGCATTGTCTAGAGCTTTAGAATTTCCAAAGCACTTTCACTTATATTACTCTATTTAATTATAAACTAGGGAGGAAGTTACCGACTGAGTAGGGGCAAACTGAATTTAGGCTTCAGGGAATTCAGATTCAGTCTTTCCCAGACACCCACTAGGAGGCCAGCCCCTGTTAAGAACAGTTGATTTCATGATGTCCTTTAATTCTTACAGCCACGCTATCAGCCCCAGCACACAGGTGAAGAAACTGAGGCTCAGGCAGCTTGAACAGAAGCTCTAGTCTACATGTCAGCTGGGTTCTCTCCCTTGTCAGAACTCCAGTAGCGTCGAGATCACCAGCATATATAGGTGTAGGCGTTTTCATCATCACCGGCTACTAAACATTTGGTTTGTATTCCTATTCATTCAAGCACAGATTCTTGAAAGAGCCCCTGGGATCACCTACTGCACACCATGCCCTCTGCTGGGTGTATACGAGGGGGAGGTTTAGTCCTGCAACCAAGTTCCTCCAGACCCACTGAGGTAAACAGACAAGTAGAGAAACCAGATCGAGCAATTGCATTTGAGCCGATTTGGTCATTGTTATACTGCCCTGTCCTATCAATTCTGTGTCTTATTCTCCAACTGGAAGCCCCTGAAAGCAGAGTTTGGGACATTACAGCCTAGTTGTTAAAAGACTCTAGCTCTAGGACCAGACTGCGTGGGTTCACATCTCTTCTACTCAGTGGCTGCGTGACCTTGGGCAGGTCCCTTAACCTCTCTGTAAAACAAGGACCATAATACATCAGATATTATAATACATCATACTATGGATTGCATTACATATTATAATAATCAGATAAATAAACTGATATTACTTAGCACGGTGTGTGGCTCAAAACAATCACTCAATTAATATTGGCTAACAGGGACTTCCCTGGTGGCACAGTGGTTAAAAATCTGCCTGCCAATGCAGGGGACATGGGTTCAATCCCTGGTCCAGGAAGATCCCATCTGCTGTGGAGCAACTAAGCCCACGAGCCACAACTATTGAGCCCCTGTGCCGCAACTACTGAAGCCCATGTGTCTAAAGCCCATGCTCCACAACAAGAGAAGCCACCGCAATGAGGAGCCTGCACACCACAATGAAGAGTAGCCCCCACTAACTGCAGCTAGAGAAAGCCCGTGTGCAGCAACGAAGACCCATCACAGCCATTTAATTAATTAATTTAAAAAAATTGGCTAACAGGACTTCCTAGGTGGTGCAGTGGTTGGGAATCCACCTGCCAATGCAGGGGACATGGGTTCGAGCCCTGCTCTGGGAAGATCCCACATGCCACGGAGCAACTAAGCCCATGCACCACAACTATTGAGCCTGTGCTCTAGAGCCCGTGAGCCGCAACTATTGAGCCCATGTGCTGCAACTATTGAAGCCCATGCGCCTAGAGCCTGTGCTCCTCAACAAGAGAAGCCACTACAATGAGGAGCCTGTGCACCACAATGAAGAGTATCCCCAGCTCACAGCAACTAGAGAAAGCCCCTGTGCAGCAACAAAGACCCAACACTGCCAATAAATAAATAAATTTAAAAAAATATATTGGCTAACAATTTACACCTCTATACATACCAGTAGTTCTCAAAGTATGGACCAGGAACCTCCATGGGAGTCCATGAGGCCAGAGGTATTTTCATAATAATGCTGATAAGACATGGAGTTTTCTAGAAGTTATCCAACAGTGATATCATAACAGATTGACTGCAGAAGCGGATATGAGAATCCAGCCCCTCTGTTAAGCCAGACATTAAAGCAATTTTTTTTAATGTAAAGCAAAGCACGCTTCTCACTAGATGACTTTTATTTTGGAAAATATAGTTATTTTTCAAAAAAGATGTTACTTCTGTTAATCTGTAATGGGTTAAACTACCATTATTTTTTAATGAATTCCAGGGAAATCCCTCAATTTTAATTTCTAAAATGGTAAATATTGATAGCTAACAGATACAATAGTTACAGTGCCTTCTCGGGAAGGTCAGAAAATGCTGTTTCTCCTCACCCTCCCCAGGCCCTGTAATCTGAGCCGGACCCAGCCCCATACGAGGCTGGGTTCCCAGGTTAGCCCAGAATTGGTCTTGTGCTCACACTGTCGCTGCTGCCTGCTTTTCTCCTCATGACCCACTGTGTTCCCACCTGTGGCTCCTAGTTAACCTAAGGGGCACGCAAGCCTGGGTGGTTTAGGGGAATAAGCCTGGCTTTCAGAATCAGGCTGACCTGGATTAGAACCCTGGCTCTCCCACTTATTGTCCTTGAACCGGTAACTTAGCCTCTCTGAGCCTCATTTTCCTCATCCATAAGATGGGAATAACAATGGTTATCCTACCTCTTAGGATTGCTGTCAGAAGTAGTGATAATGGGACTTCCCTGGTGGCGCAGCGGTTAAGAATCCGCCTGCCAATGCAGGGGACACGGGTTCGATTCCTGGTCCGGGAAGATCCCACATGCCACGGAGCAACTAAGCTCGGGGCACCACAGCTACTGAGCCTGCTCTCTAGAGCCCATGAGCCACAACTACTGAGCCCACGCACCGCAACTACTGAGGCCCGCACGCCTAGAGCCCGTGCTCTGCAGCAAGAGTAACCACCACACCGAGAAGCCCACGCACTGCAACGAAGAGTGGCCCCCACTCACCGCAACTAGAGAAAGGCCGCACGACAGCAAAGACCCAACGCAGCCAATAAATAAATAAATAAATTTACATTAAAAAAAAGTAGTGATAACGTAAAATGCCCAGACATTAAAAGACAATAACTATCATCATTACTGCATTTTATCATCATTATTAGCTATTGGGTCCCCTGAGCCCCTTCTTGGGTGCTTGGCTACACCCTAGCTATCTCCATCTCCTGCTTCTCCACAGTCCCACAGAAGAAGCAAAACCAAGGGCTGCCTAGGATTGCAGACTCTGGCTTCGTAACACACACACACACACCAACCACATGCTGTCACTCCCTCAGCCCCACGCAGGGGTGTCACCCTACTCCAGAGCTAAAAGTGAAAAATGACAACTAAATGCCAAGCACCCAGGCTCCAAGACTGAAAAGGCCCCTCTGCTGCCAGTGTCGGCGCCAAGGCAGTCTTGGCTCAAGGACAAGTGAGTGGTGGCCATGATGGGGAGTGGACCAGGGCTCCCAGCCCAGCTCTGCTGCTGACTGTGGGTGAGTTTCTTCCTGTCTCTGGGCCTCAGTCAGCTCAGCTGTAAAAAGGGAAGACAGCGTCTAGGTACGGTGTTGTGAACTTCTATGACCGCCAGGTCAGACTGAGGACCCCTGTCTTCCCCCAGCCCCTCCAATGACACACATGGTCCCAGGGTCACAGAGAGGCCGGCCTGCTCTCTGTTACTGCTTCATCCCCACCTCCACCAGGTCCTGTCCTGGAGTCCCTCTGACACTCACCCTGCAGTTGCTGAGCTCCTCAGCGGACAGGATAATGGTGCCACATTTCTTCCCTGGGACACCACTGGGAGAGGAGAAGAGGAAAGAAAGGCAAGTCAGGCAAAGACAGAGACACGAGCTTAAACTCTCCCTGAATCAGCCCTCTTCATCCTCCTCCCGCCCCCCACCATCCATCCAGCAGACCTGCCCAAAAGCCCCTAAGAAGACAGAGTCTCCCGTGGCCTAGGGCACTGCTTCCTGGGCCAGGGCCCCAGGCCTGGAGCTGCCCCGCCCCCTGCTCCCAAAGAGCCCGCCAAGAAGGGCACTGTCTGCAGTGAAAGTCCTAGAATCGGAAAAGCATCCAGACTCACCCGGAGGCTTCCAGACCAGTGGTCCTCAAACTTTCCATCCAAAGACCACTTCTGTGGGCAAAAGACCTCGTGGGCTAGCCACCCCACCCTGCACCCAGCTGATCCCCAGAATCCCAGAACGTTCCAGCTCTGAGCCACTCTGATTCATCGCAGTAAGAGGGGGTAGAGCAGGTGGACTGGTAAACTCTTGGTGGCAGCGTTCCTGGCACTCTCCCATGGCTCCCTCCCCTTAAACTTCTTGGCTGGGGTCTCTCCAGGGGAGAGAGATCCCGGCCAACCATGTGGCTCCTCTGTGAGGTGGCCAGCCAGGACAGGAAGTCGGCCCACCCAGAGAATCCCCTCTAGGAGGGCAAGTTCCCAGGGTGGGGATCTACCCCGGTACCTGCACTACCTCTCCCTTTGGTCAGGAGGGACCCCTCCTCCAGGCACCAGCCCACCCGACTCCGATGTTCAGGACTAACCTAGGGGGGTCCCAGTGTAGCCAGGGGCCACTGGGAGGGAGAAGAAAGTGGCACGTTGTCCAGCAGCTGGGTGACTCTGGGCTCATTACTACACTTCTCTGAGTCTCAGTTTCCTGGTCTATAAAAATAGGTGGGATTGTAGCGTTCATTTTACTAACTAATATGCACACACACGGTGCCTGGCACAAAGAAGGCCCTCAGGAGCACCATTTCTCTCCTTGCCCGGTTCCCTCAACAATTGTGCAAAGCCGATAAAATCCAGCCCACACTCAGGCCAGCCTCAGGGCCACTAGCGTGCTAACTGTGGAACACATTTTGAGAACCACTGATGGAGCTCTCCCCAGTGCCAGCTCTTGAAGGGAGAGGTTCTCCAACAGAGGAGGCAGGGGAGGCATGGGAGCCGGCCCTGGGGGCTGATGAGACAGCAAGATCTCTCCAGACCAGGTGAGCAGAGAAGGGACTGCATCTGGAGGTTCCCCTGCCATAGGCAGGTGTCCGTGCCTGCCAACTTGTCCCCCTAGACTTGGCCAGCTGAGCTGAGTAACCCAAAGCCCCTCCCTACCTTCCCCACCCCCCAATCTGGCCCTCCTTGCTAGTAAAGATTGATTTGTTTGACCAGGGAGATAGACTCCTCACACCAGCCGCCTCTGTCCGATGGTTCTCCACCTCCTCTCTTTGCCTCTTGGGCCCTCTTCTATTTCTGAACTTTCTTTCTATGCTCTTCAGCCCTAATCTGCTCCCACCTGCTCGGCCTCCCTCCCTCTCTCCCTCTGGTCTTTCTCGCTCTCCCTTTGTTTCTCTCTCTGACTCCTGCTCTCTCTCCAACTGCTGCTTTTTCACTCTTCTTGTAAATTAGCATCTATACCCTTCCTGGGCTGTGAGCATCCCTGTGTCCCCTGATGGCCCCTTCCCCACATCCCACTAGTCTGGTGGCCAGTCCTGCTGCTGGGACCCCAACTTCTAGGAGCCTTCAGCAAAGGCCAGTGGAGCTTTGCTTACTCAGCCAAAAAGCTCATCTCCAGAGGCACCTGCAGGCTGGTCCCCCAAGCAGATGCTCCCCACCCTGGCCCCGCTAACCCCCGCCAGGTGAGGACCCTCTCTCCAACCAGGAGAGGAAGGGGAAGGAGTGGGAGAGTCTTCGTTGCCATATTTGCATGAGGCCAGCCGAAAGCAGATGGTCAGTGTCGGGGCTGGGGGAACAAGGCTAGCCCGCCACAGCTGGTAAGCAAATGCAGAAAGTGAGGATTTAGCAGAATCTGCTCTGTGAGGAGGCTGACATCCAGCAGTGGAAGCAAGAGGGGTGAGGAGATAAAGAGAAGGGAGGGGAAGGGTGGGAGGTGGGAGGTGAAAGAAGCTGGGCCGAGGGAGAGGAAAGGAAGGAAGAGTGCCCAGCCCCTGCTGATAACCAGAAACAGCCCCTACCTCTAAGCCCCACCCCGCTCCCCGAAGTCCTATGAGCCGCTGGGGCTGGGGTTGCTGGAGCTCTAGCCTGGATGGGGGAGGGCCAGCTGCAGAGTGGCCCGAAGACCCTGGGTACTTTAGCAGGGAGCCTGGACCCTCTCTGCCCCTGACCAAGCCTGAAGGCACAGTGCTGGGAGCAGGGACTGGGCCAGGACTCTGAGGCCCCTCTGCGGAATGGGCTGAATGTCTGAGGACTCCAGGGCCAGAGATGACTGGTGGCCTACCCGTTGGATACAGCTGGCATGGGTTTGCCTGTCCTGGAATTCAGGCTGAATGCTCCTATTCTGTGGAGAGAGAGAGAGCAGGTCATGAGCTGAGGATCCTCATCCTGAGAGGCCAGAGCACTTGGCATCTAGGTTCTTGGAGACAGTTTCTGTTCTGGGGCAAACATCAGAACAGGACCAAGAGCCACAGGCCAGGGGAAGGAAAGGTCTTCTTCCCAAACCTTGTTGTCAACTCCGCCCCAGGGGTTCTCAAAGTGTGGTCCCCAGGCAAGCAGCATCACATTCCCTAGGCATATGTTAGAAACGTAAATTCGTAGGCCCTTGTCCAGACGTCAGGTTGGAGCCGAGTAGTCTGTACTTAAGCCCTCCAGGTGATGCTGGTGACCGCTACAGTTTGTGAACCCCTGCTCTACCTCTTTGAGCCTTAGTGTGCAGGCTGTGAAATAGGGAGATTACTGAGAGAATCACATGAGGTCATGGAGACAAAACACTGCCTGGCCCAGAATAGATGCCCAATGAAAGGGAGCCATTCATAGGTCTAGCCAGGGAGACAACTAGACTTAGACACATGAAAACTTCAGTGGGGCGAGAAGGTCCCCCTCCTTCACCAACAGCCAGCATCTTGACATTTTAGATCCTGCTTGCCCTTTAAAGCTTCTCCCACTAGCCATCCCCTACTCCAAATCTTCCTTGATACCCCCAGAAGCTGTCCCTCCACCAAAGGTGGGCCAGGGGACAGCACAGGAAACAGACCCAAATAACTCATGTGCGTTTGACCCAGACAGTTGGGAGCTGAGAGGGGCAGACACACACTCACACTTGGGACCTCAAACTCTATAAGCTTCAGAGCTCCCAAACACGGGTTTACTCCCTGTTCTCAATAAGTGATAGCTATTTATCACTATTTTCTGTGAACCCAAGGAGACCTTTCAGGGGACAGGGAGGCCCTTCTGGGGGCCCTGAAGTTACCACACAGTTCCTGGGGGTCAGAGACAAGGACCTGGGAGAGAGACCACCGCCCTCCAATAACACATTCTTGCAGTGATTGATCGTGGTGAGGGGACAGCATCCAGTGTGAACTTGGCAGAAGCAAGTGGGGGGCTTTTGTGCCCACCCTGCCCTATGACCTGGACATTTGTCCTAGTCTGCAGGCCTTTCTCGCCTGTGCCCTGGTCCTGGGGCTTCCTGAGAAACGGGGACAAGAGAGGTCACCCCACCATCTGGCCAACCCTGGCTGGTCCCTGAAGCCACCCTCAGGCTCCATTGTGAGAAACCTTGGGACTCCTCATCCCAAAGTCTGCTCAGTGTAATATTGATAGTTTTCCCCTAAAAGCACTTAAAACCCTACGATGCAGGGGTAGGCTGAGATGGGGGGGGGGGGTCTCACCATGTCCAGCTCTGGCCTTAACAAGATATGAATAATCTGAGGAATATTCTATGTGAGTAGATCCCTGGGTTCAAATCCCAGCTCTTCTACTTCCTAGCTGTGTGGCCTTGGGCAAATCACTTTCCCTCTCTGGGCTTTAGTTTCTTCCCCTATACAATGATGGGGTGGGAGTGGGCTAGATGGTATCTAGGGTCATGCTAAGGACTATGGGGCTCTAAAAACTGAGCTGGGGTCCCTCCAAGATAACTGGGTTAAAAGCCCTGCAAGGGCAAGGCCCATGAGGTCTACTTATTTCCTACTGCCTGTTATGACTGGCTGACTGCTTTGCCCCTCCCTGGGCCCAGCCCTCAGCAAGGATGAACAGGAAGTTGGCCCATCACTAAGGAAGCAACCCAGACAGCCCCCACTCCCCTGAACACTTACGTGAGGGACTTCTCCAGGCGGCTCCCAGGGGACCCCACAATCTCTCCAAGGGTGCAGAAGGCCTGGCCCAGAAAATCCTGCACATCCAGGGTACAGAAAAGACCATTGTCACCCACTCTGTTCACAGCCATCCCACCTCCCCCATCACTCCACCCCTGGAAACATGAGGGCTCTGAAATGACAGGATGCAGCATCAGACACACACTCTGTGTCACAGTGGAGCCCGAGGCCAACTCAGAGTTTGGCATTTAAAAGACTTTCAGAATTGCTGGGCAGGCACCAGCAGAACTCACGTGTTTGGATAAATCAGGACTCTTGGAGTCAACGTCATATCTGTAGGGAACACAGAGAGATGGTGAAGGCAGCTGGGGCATCCTGCCCCAAACTTCCTGGCTTCTTGAGCTGAGCCAGGACCCCCTGATCCCCCAAACCAGGCACTAACACAGTGGATATTTCTGGGAGTAAAAGCAGGGAGATGCAAATGGGAGCCTTCTGGGGTACTAGTCAAAACGCGTCATGGGATAGAGTTCTTAAGATGTGGGCACTTCACTGTATATGTTATACCTCATTAAAAATTGAAAAAATGAAATAAACTTGCTCTGCCACCTTGGCTGGTTCACAGGTATCCAAGCCACCTTGCTCTTCACTGCCTGCTCTCCCATCTTCCCAGCTAAGGCTTGGCTGCCCTTGGACTTCAGTACCTTGTCTTTGACCTTCCCTGATTGTTTCCTTTTGCCCAGGCCTGCCCAACCTGCCCTCAGGCCTGGTCACTCAAGGAGGGCGGCATTAACACCTGTACCTCTGCCTGCCACAGGCAGCTGATCCTGCAGCTGTGCACCTCCCTTTACCTGAGGCTGGCTCACCTGCAGCCTCACCTGCAGCCCTTCCCCCAGCACCCCGCCCCTACTCACACTGGCCATCTCTGCAGCCAAACAGCCATTCTAGGTCCCGATGACTCCTGCTGAGGGGCAGTCTTCAGTCATCGTGCCAGCCCCCTCCCCTGAGCACTTTCTCCAAAGTGTCACCAGCTGACTCCCCTACAGTGGGCTGCCCTGGGCCTCAAGTCCTTTGTTGCTCCCTCTAAAGTCATTTCCTCTCACTGCATTTTTCCCTTTGCTCCCTCAAGTGCCCACCCCCCTTTTCCCCACTCTGTCTACAATTCTCTAACGCACAGTCCTTTCTAATCACCCTATACCCTGAAAAAACAACAAAACAACCCTCCTCCACCTGCTTACCAGACGAAAATCCCACCATCACCCTTAACCTCAGGAGAGGGGCACTCTGCAACTTCTGCCAGGTTACCTCTGCAGGAGGGGAAACTGGAGGGGACCCTCTCCCAGAACAAGCTTTGACAGAGGGAGAGCGTAAAGGGCTCCCAGAAGTAGAGCTGGAGTTGCCCCCAAGATCTTTCCTCAACACCCCCACCCCAGAATCATGTAGCTTGCCCAGCACCCTGCCACACTGAGACAAATGGGGGGGGGGGGGCTTTGTTCCCTCTCCCCACCTCTTTCCACCTCCTGATGAGGTTGGGGCTGGATTCAGCTAATCGTCACTTTCATCCCAGGCCAACCCTGGGCGTCCTCTACCATCACGGCTCCCCCTGCTTTCCCTAGTGAGGAAACTCCTGCCCAACCACAGGTCCTGTAGCCCCACCTCCCAACCGTGGTTCCTTCCCCAGCTCCATCCTCAGCACCATCTTCCACTTACAGGTCAAAACGGAGGTTCTGCTTCTCCTCGAAGAAGTAATCCACGATGAATTTGCGCACAAAGTCAGGATTGAGTGTGTTGTCGATGACTTCAGTGCGTCCAAACTAGAGGAGGAGATGGGACGTGGATCTTGTGGCCAGGCTGGTGGGACAGGGGAGCACTGGGCTTGGAGCCCTCAGTTCTGAACTCAGTGATGCAAGCCACGCCTCTCCCAGCTCCTGGCCCCCGCAACCACAAGGAGAGAGTTTCCACATCTAAGAGTGGAAGCCATCCACCTATGGCTCCAGTCTCCATTGTCACTTTACTCTCCCTTTCTCTACATAAGCTCCACTCAAGTGAGATGGTTTTGTTTGTTTTTGTTTGTTTGTTTGCTTGGCTTGTGGAATCTTAGTTCCCTGACCAGAGAGCAAACCCGGGCCCTCAACAGTGAAACTGCAGAGTCCTAACCACTGGACAGCCAGGGAATTCCCAAGTGAGAGGGTTTTGATATCTGGATACCTGAGCAGGCCCTTCACTTGCTCACTTCACTGCCTTTGCCTATGCTGTGTCCTCCACCCGGCCTCCCCTTCTTGGCCAGTGGCACGTCCTCCTTTCCTTCAAGGTCCATTGTGAATGCCGGCCGCCTCCAAGGAAACTTCCTGATTCCTCCAGCCAGAGAATTACTTCTCTCTGAGCCATCACTGAGCTTGTGACGCCTCTATGACCATCCTCCTTCTCTGACTGATTCCGCGTTAGGTGTGTACTGATTTGAGGCCCCAGTTGTAAATGCAAGGCAGAGGTATGGGCTGTGGGATCTTTTGAAGATCTTATCTCCTGGTATTCATGCCCTTGTGTAATCCCCTCCCCTTAAATGTGGGCTGGAGCTAGTGACTCACTTCTGATGAAGACTGGACTAGAGCACAAGTCACTTCCAAGGTTATGTTATAAACGACTGTGCTTTCAAGCTCGGGCACCCCCTCTCTCTTGCTTGCTCACTCTGATGAAGCCAGATGCCGTGAGCCGCCCTATGGAGAAGTCATGTGGCAAGGAACCAAGGCTGTCAGCCAACCCACCCCTGAGAATCTGAATCCTACCAAAAACCACTGGGTGAGCTCAGAAGTGGGTCCTGCCTGAGCTGAACCTTGAGAGAACTGAGGCCCTGGCCAGCACCCTGCCCACAGCCTTGTGAGAGACCCTGAGGTAAAGGATTCTACAAAACTACACCCAGATCAATGACCCCGTTGTTTAAGTGGCTAAACTCTGGGGTAATCTGTTACTCAGCAGTAGATAACTAATGCAGAGACTTAACTTTCTGGGTATGCCCTGCAACGTATGCACTAGAATTTTGCACACATTGGACACTCAATAATTAAATCCCATTAAACTCTCCAAATAAAGTCACTCCCCATTTCTAGCCATCAGAATCACTTGGAGAGTTTGTTAAAACACAGATTGTATGTTCTGATTCAGTGGGTTTAGGATGAGGCCTGAGAATCTGTATTTCTAAAAATGTGGGAGACACTGACACTGCTGGTGCAGGGACCTCCCTTGGAGAACCACTGGGCTGGACTGTGGTCCACGGGGCGGGAGCTCCCAGGAGTCTTCCCGTGCCGTGGAGCAGGGGCAGTGTGGGCACTGTTCTGGGCCACCTGTTCTATCAAAGCAGCTCTTTCACATCTGTTCATTCCACTAAGCATTTCTGGTGAGATTTTATTTTTAAAAAACGACATGGGGCTAAAAGATAAAGTGTAAAAGCACTGTACTGTATCCATGAAGGTAGGGCATGACCTTCCCCAAAGTAAACAAAATAAGTACACAAAATAAAAAAAAAATTTAAAAAAATAGGTTGCTGATGTTTTTTTGTCTTGTTTTTTTTGTTCGCACTGTGCAGCACGTAGGATCTTCCCTCACCAGGGATCGAATCCATGCCCCCTGTAGTGGAAGTGTGGAATCTTAACCACTGGACCGCCAGGAAAGTCCTGTTAATCATTCCCTGGTTGTCTGGGACATACCTTGGTGTCCCCGTCTCCCCTGAAGTAAGTTAGAAACCCACAAAGAGAACCTCCCACCCAAGGCGGTGTGGGGTCATCTGGGAAGCACTAGATTTGGCACCTTCCTGCCCTCACCCCCTCATCTAATCAGCCTCTCACTGCTGTCAATTCCATCAGCTAACTCTCTCCCTTACCCCTGCCTCCGCTGCTGTGGCCTGGGTCAGGACTCATTTTCTCACCTCAGTCAGTACACCAGCCTCCTCCTGGCAGGTACCCCATGTAGGCCAATCACTAGTGCTTAAGGACTCAGCTCCCCAGAGGTCCAGCTCTCCAACTCCCACCCCCTCCCCTGTGCTCCCTTAATCCTCCTCATATCCCTATGGCTGCCCTCATCACAAGCCCTAATAATGATTCACTCTTTCCACCCCGCTAGACTGAGCTTCCCAAGCAATGGGAGGATCCAAGTGTTCCTCATCTTTGCAGCTCAGGACGTGACACACTGTTAACAGAGTCACAGGCTCAGAGTCACTGATGATTATAGCACCAGCACCTGCAGTAAGCACTTTACACCCTATTACCTTATTTAATCCTTTATGGTAGGCTTCCCTATTTTATGGATGAGAAAATGAAAGTACCGAAAAGCCAAGTAATTTGTCCAGGGTCACATGGCCAATAATTGCTGACTTCAAGGCACAACCCAGGCATGCTGGCTCACATTCTCTAAGCCACATTGCCCTATAGGTAAGGTCCCGAGGGCAAAGACGGCAGTGCACCCAGTGACTGGTATACAGTAGGTACTCATCGTTGAATGAAGTAGGTTGAATAAGGAAATGGATGAGAGGGTTTGAGTTCCAACTTCATCACAAGCTGATTGTGTGACTTGGAGTCTTTCAAAGCCTCAGTCTCCTCATCAGAAGATGGAGAATAATACTACTCGTTCTGCTTGCTTCTTAGAGTTATCCAATTCAATTCGGTTATGAATTCAATAGTTTTAAAGCACTTATAAAGTGGGCCAGGCAGTGTGGTGGGTGCTGGGTTACAAACATAAATAGAACATGACTCCTGTACTTAAGGACTTCTCTATCATAGGTGAGACAGCTCAAACACAAATAACTACAATACAGTGTGGTAACAGTGCTAACAGAACTCTATACAAAGGTCTAAGACAGGGCACCCCCCCTGGCTGGGGAAGTGTGAAAGTTATTAAAATCTACAAAAAAAGCAGATCACTGGGTGTCCTGTTTCACATACTAGTCCAGGTATCTGATGTCATAGAGGTCTGCATCTTTCATTATCTCTGAGCTAATTTACAAGTCTGTAATTTATAGAAAGCACAGAGTAATGCAGATGGTTCTTATCCACAGACATGCAAATGGATTTTCCTCAGTGGAATGCAATTGATTATTTGATTAGCACCCTGTGGATATGGACCAATTTTGCATCTATTTGTAAATTCATTTCAGCATTCCTGATTGCATATATGCGTGTGTTGTTGGAATTATTTGAACCAGTTATAACATCTTTCTGGGTCCCCCATTAATTAATAAGTTGAATAAATCTTTGCTGTGTGTTCATTTTATATTTCTATGGGAATCAGGATTTTATCTTTTAAAAAAATGTATCCTTTAAAAAGAGATTTTAAAAAATACCCATGCCTGGAATTCTCTGGTGGTCCAGTGGTTAGGACTCCGAGCTTTCACTGCTGCGGGTGAGGGTTCGATTCCCAGTAATGGACCTCAAATCCCGCAAGCCATGCACCATGGCAAACAAACAAACAAACAAAACATGCTCAAGTCCTACCACAGGCCAATTAAATCTGAATCTCAATGGGTGGGCCCTGAACAACTGTATTTTTTAGAAGCTTCCCACGTAATTCTAAGGTGCAGATGGAGTTGAGAACCACAGATTCTCAATAGGGACACAGTAGGAGGAAGGAAGAAAACTAATATTTACTGAGCCTCTTACAGAACGCTTAGTAGATCAAGTGGATCATTAAATTATCTCATTCAATTCTCACAAAAACCCTGTGACCATTCACCCATTTTACAAGTGAGAAAACTGAAAATCAGAGAGGTTAAGTGACTTGCCCAAGGTCACACAGCTAGGCAGAGCTGGGATCTAAACCTAAGTATGTCTAACTCCAAAGTTCATTTTATATATATATATTTAAATTTGAAGATCTAATTGGCTTTATTAAATGATTCACGAATTGGACACTATCTCATCTAGGAAGCAGAGAAATACTCCCCAAGGCTCATTATATTTTTACTTCATCTAACTGCCAAGAGTCCTCAAGCGTTATGAAAGCCAAATAAAGATGAGGTTTACTTCACAAGCATTTATAGAAGCCTCCCTGTGTGCAAGGCCGTGGGGAGGACATCAAGTTGAATAAGACTGGATTCCCGCCCTATCCCCCAAATTCCATAACAATCTTATAATGTTTAACCCTGGTTCCAAAAGAGTTCCCACATTTTCCTCTCCTGCCCTTTCTAATTCTTAATACCTCGTGTCTTCAGATGCAAAGAAAATTTCTCCTAATAGCTTTCTAGAATGTAGACTATTCCAGGAAAACACCCAGGTTTGAGAGACTCCTCTATTAAGAAAGGGACCTACCTCCTCCTCAGTGCACTGCCTTCCTCTCTCAAACACATTAAAAAAATCCCTCCGGCAGGAATTTTATATAAACCCCATCCCAGAAGGAGCAAGCATTCCTTTGTGCAGTCTCCCTCCTCCCGACACTCCTGGCAGAGACTCCAAGGAAAACACCCATCAGGGAAGATGACAGCGCTGCTTTTTAAATGGCACTTGAAGCTTCAATAGAGGGGAATTCCCTAGAGATTGATCTCTGCTGGAGAAGAAAATGGAGTTCCCCTGGAAACAGGACAGGGAGGGGGACTCCAAGAGCACCCAATATCTCCTAGAGCAGGAAAGGGGTCAAGCGAGCCTGGCTGGGCGGCGATGAATGACCAGGACCAGGGGTCATTAACATATGCACATCCCAAGCTACTGCGAATGGGATCTGCAACCCAGGGACTTACTAAAGATGTTTTATAGCCTTCATTACTTGGTCTAATAACAAAGCAAAAAATGTGAAAACTTGGATTTTAAAAATCCAAGAAGCCACTCGGTCCATGTCAGACCTAATTTACACCCCTATTAATGATGGTCAGAACACAGCTGAACTGATGATTTAAAAAAAAAAATCAATTTGGCTGTATTTCGTTCTACATAGAGAATTAGACCTTTCAAGCCAGAAGGGACTTGGAGAGATGAGGTATTAGCAGTGGAACGCACGCAAAGTCACGAGATCTGACTCTGCTAAGGGAGGGGTGAGAGGATGGGGAGGAGGGAAGGGGAGGTTAACCCTTCACCCCCAAAATCCTGAGCCAAGCCAGCCCTGAGCACCCTTCTAGCTCCCTGGGAGAGCCTGTCCCTCCCTCCAGTCCATTCTGAAGCCCTTTGTCCACACTTGGTCTCTGAGGATGGGAGGGGGGGCTGACACTGCTCACGCCTGGGGCCCAGACCACCAAACACTGGCGGGCACAGGAATCCTCTGATTAACAAAGCTGCGGGGAAGCCCAAAATCTGCTTTGTTTTACCAAGTGATTCTGATGTAGAGAACCCTAGAGAACTGTTGGGTAGATGGCAAGTGTGGACTGGAGAGGCTGTGGTGTGAAATCGGGGAAGAGGCGGAGCAATCAGGGAGGTGAGGGGACTTTGACCCCAGGGGCTGGGACAGCCTCCCAGAGGGGAGAAAGTACCAATGAGAAATAAGCCTGGAAATTAGGGTATTCACCCTCTGAAACGCTTACCTCTTGTCTCTGGCAACAAGACCCAGCGGGAAAAGCTCCTGACATGTCACAAAAGATGCTCCCAAGGGTTCCTAAAACCCCTATGACGAAGCCCCAAGAATATCAATTAAGCAGTATTAATTACATATCATCAGTTTGAGTGAGACCCTCAAAAGGGAGTCAGACTTGCAACTTGTTTGAGGACTAAATTAAGTGGCTCCCAGGGGCTGTGCCACACATAGAAGTCAAGATTTAAGGGGGCAGGTGGGCAGTTGTACTGCCAAACTGCCCTGGGACGAGGGCCAGCGCAGGGCTGGGAGTGAGAACCCAGGTCAGGCAGTGAGGTCTTCCCTTCCCACAGCCAACAGCAAGGGAGGAAGAGGGCAAGCCTGTCTCAAGACTGCAAGGGGCACTGGGCCGGCAATTAGGCCTAGACTGATTTGGAGGCTTGTTCTCTGTGCTAGCGTCTCCTGCAGCCACCCCCTCCCCACCCAGCTCCTTCTCCATCCTGCTTTACACTCCAGGAGACTGTTCCCCAACAAACTCCATCACCTGGTTCCCTTGCCTTCTGGGTTCCTTTGCCAGTGGGAGGCAGTAGCAGATGGCAGATGGGAGATGGGAGGAGAGATTGGGCTATTTCTTCTGGCTCTGGTCTCAGCACCATGGTCCTGGGAGGGGCTGCTCCCCCCACCATGCTCACCACACACACACACACACACACACACACTAACGCTGTCTCCTCCCACTGCCCCTTCAAGCCTGGGTGGGAACAGCTCCCTGTCGCTGCCAGGCCCTGGGTGCTGCACTGTCCCTTGTGGGTGTCCTCAACCGCACCCACACCTTTGAAAGAAATCCATTAAATCTCTTCAGTGAAACCAACTGAGGAGAATCCTCTTTCCTGCTGGGACCCTGACTGATACATTTTCTCTCTCACAAACACACTCACGCATGCATACAATTTCCAACTCAACTGAACATAAACCAAGAACAGCACCCCACACCCCAGACACTGTGTAACATTTATGTCACCAGTAAAGTGTGTGACTCCTGCCCATGCAGCCTAGATACCCAAGGTCCATGACAGCCCTCTGGGATGCGGGGTCCCAGCACAGCCTTCCCAACTGTGGGCCTTGGTGGGGACTCTCAGGGACCAGGGCTCCCATCACAGCCTCTGCTTTGCAGAAAGTGGCCATCCTGGCCCCATCCACACAGGTGCCAGAGAGCCCAGCAGGGAAGGGCAACTGCTAGATTAGAACCAGCTCTGAGTGGGCTGTGACACTCTGAAATTGAATGCAAATGTCTGTACATGTCCTCATTTTCTGGGGAGAGAAGCCATGGTTTTCATCAATTTCTCAAAGGGAAGCATGTCTTCAGAAAGCCTTAAGAACCACTGATTCTGGCTTTGAAGGCAGATCTAAGAGTTTCCCACATAAGGCAGTAAAGTGAAGTAGTTAATAAAGCAGTCTGAGGCCAGGCTTCCTGGGTTCAAATCCTGGTTCTGCTATTCACTGGCTGTGTGACTTGGCCAAATCCCTTTATTAGGGAACTGTTGACTGAAATCACCTGCCTTGGCCAGGCAAGATGATGACCACTTGCATGAGTTGTCTCATAACAGGAGATCCTAATAAGGAACATGGTGCTACCGCTGAAAACTAACCAGGAGAATTCGGGAGGGGCCACAAGGAGGGAGGAGACACCAGCCCACAATACATCCTACCAACCTCCCAGAATCCTTCGCGCTGGAATCCATCTTGGCTGAGAGATGCGCAAACCACCAGGAAGGACCCTGGGTCAGACCAAATATGGATTAAGCAAGATGATTGGCCAGAGACAACCCAGAAACTAACCCCATCACCATAAAACCTGAGACTGTGAGCCGCATGGCAGAGCGGTTCTCCTGGGTTCCCTTACCCTGCTGCTCTCCACCAGGGTGCTCCTTCCCAATAAAGTCTTTTGCTCCGTCAGCATGTGTGTCTCCTCAGACAATTAATTTCCAAGCGTTAGACCAGAGCCCACCCTTGAGCCCTGGAAGGGGCCCCCTTCCTGCAATACCTTCACCTCTCTGTACCTCAGTTTCATCTTCCACAAAATGGAAATGACCATTTATCCACACATTAGAGAGCTGTTGGAGGCTTAAATGATTTAGCATATGTAATATACTTAGAAGAGAGCCTGGGGGCATCAAACTTGTGTAAATTTATGTTCCACACTCTGGTTCTTTATAAATCCCAAACCCTGCCCTAGCCACCCAGGAAGCATCTATCTCCTAAGTCTTTGAACTCAGCCCTGTCTCTGAGATACTCCTGGCCCTAACCGCTAACACTTTCTACCCACCTTCCACGCCTGAGAAACTTTCTGTCCTCCATCTAAAGGGGTCCTCTGTGCTTGAGCCCCCTGGAGGTCCCAGTTCTGTGTGGATTCTCTCCAAACAACTTTCACATACAGGGTAAGGCTGAGCAGAAAATGCAGGGTTGGCTCTTTTCTCTTACAAACCAGCTGCTCCATTAAGACCCAGGCTCTGCCCTCCCTGTTGGCTCCCCTTGACACCTCGCAATGCCCCAGGCCTCAGAAAAAAAGGCAGTAGAATTGTGTAAATTTTGCTTAGCCACCCAGGCCTAGAGAAGAAAATCACTCTGGTCACTGGCAGGAAAGGGAAGGCAGGAAGAGCCCTTGGGCAAGAAGGCTGCTAGTGAGAGTGGGGCGGAGGGGTGCCCTTGGCCCGCTCATCCCCAGCTCAGACACTGGAGATGTAGAACAAAAGCAGCCTGGGAAGAGGCTCTCTCTGTCGCTTCCAGATTTCTAAAACCTGGTCCCCTTCTTCTTCCTCACACCCCACTTGCTGGGGGCAGTGACAACAAGCAGCTCAGGGATGGCTCCAACTGTCGGTCAACTCCCCACAGATGCCCATGGCTGGGGGGATGGGCACTGGAGGCTGGAACCAGGGAGGTGTAGAGGGGTAGCCAGGCCAGTGGCCCAGGAGCCCCACTGGCTAGGATTCTGTTACTTATTAAATGTGTGAAACCACCTGGGTAACCCCTTGGAGCGTGCATATCCCCATCGCTAAAACAGAGCATCCTTCCTTCTCCAGGGGAAGGCTAGAAGGAAATATGCATGAAAGGCTGCACAGAGCATCTGCTACACAGTTGGTCTTCAATACTGATAACAACTGTCACCAAGCCCTAGCGGGTGCCAGGTGCTAAACGTTTTCCATATATTAACTCATTTAATATCCATAATAACCTTAGGAGGCAGTACCACTATCATCTCCATTTTACAGATAAGTAAACTAAGATAAGGCTCAGAGAGACTGAGTGACTTGCCCAAGGTCTCGCAGCTAATGGCTGGAAGGAACAGAAATCAAACCCATGCAGTCTGGCTTCCAATCGATTAGGAGCTGATCTAGTCACTCACCAATCACAGGTTAATGAGGCTGAGACTATGTCCTATTCAGTCTTTACCGCAGCCCAACCTTTGAACTTCCTCAGTGCTGACTGTCCCTTCCACCTGGTTAAATCTTCTTGTGGGGTTGGGTGGTTCTACAGGTCAGGTGGCACAGGTGAGTGCCCCCGACCTATTCCTCTGCTCAACTCCCACCCCACCTCTAACCCTACACACACACACACACACACACACACACACACACACCCCATAGTCCTGGTCCTTCCTGTGATTTCTGTAAATATTCATTGATTAACAAGTTGACTTAGAACTGAAGATTTTAGTGCCAGAAGGAACCCAATCCTCTCAACCAATGAGAAAAGAGAGGCAAGGAAGGGGAGATAGAATGCTCTGACAGAGGTCACACACCTGACTTGGAAAAGGAAGGTGACAAGAGCCCAGGCTAGGTGGGGCTCCGGCTCTGAGCAGTGTCCTCCTGTCCCAGAAGCCTGGCGACACCTCCCTCTCCCACAGGTTTCTCCCTTCCATCAAATCCTCCTCCTCCTTCTGCTGTGTATCGTGACTTATCTTCACAACACTGTCACACATCCATGATCTCATTTAACCCCTCACTAGCCCCCATGGAGATGATTTTATCATCATCCCCATTTTACAGATGAAGAAACAGAACTCCAGGAGGCCAGCAGGGAGGACGAGGGCTCCCAGGAGGGACAGAGGCACTGCGTCCCGCGGTCTTCTTCCCCATTCCCTGCCTCAGGAATGAGTGGGTGGCTCTGCGAGCCTGAACAATCTTAATGGCCCCTGATTTAAGCAGCTTTTGCCTTTTTACAAATTACGCTCGATGAAGCTTCAGAGATCTCTCCCAAACTGAGAAGCCCCAGTGGCTGTGCTGGCCAGGACAGAAGGAGGCTGGAGCTGACAGACTGCTTTCTGCCTCCAAGCTGTCCACCCTTCCCCAGCTGGAGCTCCCCTATAATTTTCATATATTATTGATGGCTCCTTAATGGGGGATTCTGAAAGTCTTGCCGCAGAGCCCAGCCCCTGGACCCTCATGAATCATGTTCACCAGGATTAAAATTAGAGGCCAGAAAACTATCTGACTCAAATAGAAATAGAACAAGGGAATCTGCTTGGCTCTGAGAACAGGACTGGGTGAGCGCCCAGTGCTGGGGAGAAAGGCCACAGGTCTGGGTACCAGGAAGGAGGGCATGGGTGGCAGGAAGGGGCTCAAAGGACCTCGGCTGATACCAGGTCCACCACCGTCTTGGCTCTGGAAATTTCTCTCAGATTCTCTCACAGGAGGGATCCAGGATTCTGTGGCCACTTTCTCCTTGGAGAGTGAGGAAAACCAGGCCCAGAGAAAGCAATGGGCGTAGCTAAAGTCACACAGAGCAAACCATGACTTCTGTGACCTGGTGGCCTCCCAGACCGTTTCCTGTTTTGTCAGGGCCTCTAGGTGAGGAAGGGCAGAGGTGGAGATGGGGGACCTGAGGCTCCAACGGCCTGCTCAGTGCTCAGGCCTGGACAGAGAAGGTTCCCATTCTGGCCCCAGACACCAGCAGTGGCCTGTGAAATTTTACCAAGCTTTGTAATAAAAGACTTCCTGCCAAAAAGCTTAGTTCCTAATTAGCCATTGTTCCAGATAATCTGTTAACTTGTCCCAGCTCCTGGGGGAATGGCCATTTTACCAATAAACCTAGCTGCCAAGCTGGTGGCAAAACGCCCTCCACTGGCTTGTTCTCCTGGTCCTGCCTGGGCGGCTGAGCCTTGGGTCTGGCTGCAGCACTTTTGGGGGAGGGGCATACAAAACAGCACCTGTCCCCCAGCACAGCCCAAAACGTCTGTGGTTCCTATTGAATGGCATCAAGATGTCTGGAATGATAGCATCGGTGGCTCCTTCCTTACACACCATCAGTGAAATGATAGCATCAGTGGTTTCTCACTTAGGGCTTCTTATAGGAACAGCCATTACTGAGCATTTTCTACGCTAGACACTTTACATGAATTAACTCCTTTAATCCTCACAGCAGGCTTGTGAGTCTAAGCACTTGCCTAAGAGCCCCAGCTGGGAAGGTGGTGGCCTGGATTTGGACCCAGTTACCTTGACTTCAGTGCCCACGCTCTCAACAGTTCAGCCACAGCTGTAAAGCGTGCCTGGATGCTAACGCCAAAGAGTAAATAGATTTATCAGCTACCAAGGGACATGGCCTAGATCTTCGGGGTTTACGAGAAAGGCAGACTCCTTTCTTTAAAGGGAATCTTAGGCTCCCTAACGTATCACACAGAACTAACAAACACCTCTGGTCGAATGGGGGAAGGGGTGGCAGGAGCCACACGCGCAAATTCAAAGTTGGCCCCTGAGGCACCACATCAAACCCTGGAGCTAGAAAAGCCCATTTTGAAAGTCAATAGCCTGGGGAGATGAGAAGAGCCAAGACTCAGACTCAGAAAACTACATCACACCCCAACTCTGCCACTTTCTAGCAGCCGCTGGGCAAAGCAAGGACCCTTCATGCTACTGCTTCCGCATCTGGGATGTGGTGGGGGCCCGGGGGATAATGGGGTGATGCAGAGACTGCATAGGTGGTAGGAATGCCCGTCATCCTCCCACTGAGGATCAGCAGGACCAAGGATAGAGCCACCTCATAGCTTTGTCTGACTGTATTGCATAATAATAATATTTAAAGTATTGAGCACAAGGCAATGAGGTGAGTGATTCTGTCATTTAGCCCCATCACAGCCCCGTGAGCAGGCATCAGGGTCCCAGGGTCCCACTTTGCTGATGAAAAAAACTAGGATAGGGACTTTCCTGGTGATCCAGTGGCTAGGACTCTCCCCTCCCAATGCCAGGGTCCTGGGTTCGATCCCTGGTCGGGGAACTGGATCCTGCATCCATGCCACAACTAGGAGTTTGTATGCCACAACCAAGGAGCTGGTGAGCTGCAACTGGGGAGCTCGCCTGCCACAACTAAGAGCAACCAAAAAAAATTAACTAATTAATTAATTTAATTAAATTAACAAAACAAAACAAAAAACCAAAAAAAACTAGGACTCAGAGAGGTTAAGGGAAGCAGGAAAGTCAGGATTTGAAGGGATACTGTAATAAAGCAGGTTCTAATGCCTTAACCCTAAGACTGGGAACAGGTACATGTGGACCCACCTGGTCCCTGAAGTAAGACGTTAGTCTTGGACTGCCTGCTCCTGATGACAGGGAGCCAAGGCACTGGAAATTCAGCTGTGTGACAAGAGCAAAAGCCACTAAAGGCTGCCCAAGGGATCCAAGGCTCAAGAGAGACCTTTCTTTGCAGAGGCAGACTTCTCTCTGCAAAAAGGGGAGAGTCTGGAAAGCCAACCCCATGCTGGCCTAGAAAGGTTTGCCTCCTGCTTTGGACTTAAGCATAATAACAGTCCATTCATTACTTTAAATCTTTTGATAAAGGTCTACATTTTATGATGGGGATCAGGTCCTATGTTGGTCATCAGGGATCTCAATTGGGCTCACAGCCTATTGGACAGAAGGTCATTTCATTTCACATTTAAACTCTTGGCCATTGGACTAACCGGATCTGCACTCCCCTTGCCCACATCGTCTCATCCCAAGAGCTCCACAAACACTGAAAATTGTCTTCCTGCTGCTGCCCTTTCCCCTGTAATCTGCTCTGCATGTAGGGGACAGAGTTATTTTTCTGAAACATAAACCAGTCTACATCACTCCCCTGCTCAAAACCCTCAAATATCTTCCTATCGCACTTAGAGCAGTGTCTGAACTCCTACATGGCCTACGAAGCCCTATAGGATCTGCCCCTGAAACCTCTGTGACCGTATGGCCCACTGTCTTTATTGTTCACACCACTCAAACTGTACTAGCCTTCTTTTTGTCCTTCGAGTGTAGTGAGCTTGTTCCCACCTTGGGGCCTCTGCACTTGCTCTTCCCTCTGCCTGGAACCTCCCCACCCCTAGACTCATGCATGGCACCACTCAGGGCTCAGCTCGTGTCACCAGCCCCTCAGTAGGGCCTCTCTTGATGCCGGTCTAAATAAAGCAGCTCCCTTCTCCCCAGTCACTCTCTATCTCATCACATTGTCCTATCCTTTTCACAGCACTTATCAATCAGTACCTGAAATTATCCAGTTTCTTTGCTGACTACACTAAGCCTCTCCAGAGCAGGGACTCAGCCTGTCTTGTTCTACACTATGTGCCTGGGTCAGTGTATGGCATATACTAGATGCTCAATAAATGCTTGTTCCCTGAGTGCTGGCTCTCGAAACCGTGATTAAATCTAAGACCACATACTCCCAACAGGGCTCCCAGCAGGGCGCCGCCCTCCCCTCCGGAGCCGCGGATCTCTCACCTCTCTCCAGCACACCCTGGGCCACAGTTAGAGTGAGTCACAGTCTCAGTCTGTGGACACGCAGGCCATTCCCACCCCCAGGTTTTGCTCATGTCAGGCCCCATTCCTGGAATGCCCTTTCTTCCTTCCACTATCCTTGAAGTCCCAGGTATGGTGCTGTCTCCCCTGGGAAGCCTCCCCAGCCTTCCTGGATCTCTTCCTGCTGTGAAGTGCTGAGAATTCATACCTAAACTACTTGGGACGCTCTTAGACTAGCTGCGGTCTGGAACTTGGGGCCTCAGAGAGGATCCGTTCTAGCACCCTCACCAAGATGATTAAAATGAGGTTTTTAAACCCTTATGTGTCTGTTCTCTCCAGCTCCCTGTAAGGTCGCTGAGCGGAGGGACCTCCCTGCTACAGCTTTGCACCCTGGAGGATACCACAGTGTCTTACTTAAGTTACTTCCTTTATCTTGGCCTTCACACTGCTATCTATAGAATGGGTTACCTGAGATCAAGTGTATAAACTTCCTGGTACATTGCCCAGCATCCAGAGCCCATCAGCGATCTATTAACAAGAGCTATCTTTTGCCAAGTGCCTACCTGGCTTCTCCAACTTATCCTATGTTATCTCGAATCCTTAGACAATCCAGCAGGTAAGTATTGTTAGTTGCCCATTTTACATGTGAGGAATCTGATGCTCAGAGAGGATAAGTGTCTAGTTCAGTCCACACAGCTCTATGTACCAGGGTCTTGAAACAAACCCAGGTTTGTCTGACTCCTAAAACTGCCCAGGACCCCACCCCTCCTCTGTGGTCTGGGCATAATCTATACCTGCCTGCAAAGTTGTTATAAGGATTAGGGATGATGAGTCTGAGATGCTGGGCACACAGCAGGTACTCAGTAAAGAATGCCTATGTTACAGATTTTCCATACATCTTGGTTGATTCTTTGAGTAGCTTAAGTAATCAGAGTTATTGGGGAGCAATCTTGGCTGCTGGGATAAGGGTGTCTGGGGAGCTCAGAGAGAGCTGAAGGTGGACCAGAGCTGGATACAGGCAAAGGCATGGGGACTTCCCTGGTGGCACAGTGGTTAAGAATCTGCCTGCCAATGCAGGGGACACGGGTTCAATCCCTGGTCCAGGAAGACTCCATATGCTGCGAAGCAACTAAGCCCATGCGCCACAACTACTGAGCCTGCATGCTGCAACTATTGCAGCCTGCACCCCTAGAGCCCATGCTCTGCAACAAGAAAAGCCACTGCAATGAGAAGCCCGCACACTGCAGTGAAGAGTAGCCCCCACTTGCCACAACTACAGAAAGCCTGTGCACAGCAACGAAGACCCAACGCAGCCAAAAAAATAAAATTAATTAATTAATTTAAAAAAACCAGGCAACGGCATGGTGGAGAATTTCCTCTGGAGGAACGGAGTGAGGGTGAGCAGTACACCAGATGAGGGGCTCTGAGTGTTTGGATGCAGGGAGAGGGACAGAGCTAAGAAAAGCTTCTTCCCTAAGAAAGTGGGTAACAGGCCTTGAGGTAGGGAGGGAAAAGCTCAGAGTCAAACAGCTTGGGTTTTTTTCTATTATCTGTAACACATTATTTAAAATTATTTTTTAATAAGTTTCATCCATCCTACGAGTGGGAGTTACATGTGAAAGACCCTCATTAGGAGGCCTCACCTCTAATACGTTATCTCCTGGGCACTGGAGAGCCCTATTCACACAGGGTTGTCAGCAGTGATTTTCCACCATGAACAGGAAGGTGTGGAGAGACACCTAGATGGTTAGAAGTGCTGTGCAAGCACTTAAGCACTGGCACAAGCAGGGAGTGAGAATCTGCAGAGACCAGTGACCTCACGCCTTGGTAGTGGGCCTGGGCTTCTGATACCCCCAGGTTCTCCCACAGATGGAGGCTGCTCTGGCCTGATCCTCAGCAACCCTGGAACATCATCCCCCGGCCAGCCTCCAGAAGCCTTTCAGGCAAGAGACAGGCCCTGGGACCTTTCTGAGCTTGTAAGGACAGGTGTGTGACTAGAGGCCACTTGCTAATATTAGGTTAGAGTCTAACCTTAGCTGTCAGACCATATGAAATTGCCAGTATTTTCAAATTGCAGATCCACACGGTCCAATCTAACACACGGGTGCACGCGGCAGAAGTCAGTCTGAGACCTGCTTTCACGGTTGTGTAGGCCCCGGTGTCAAGGTTGAGTGGAAGCAGAGATGTGTCTGCACCCACTCCTGACTGTGGGAAGCTGCAGGTCTCTGTCCCAAAGGCCCAGAGGCTGTGGATGGCCAACCAGGGTTATAAGTGGCTTCATAACAGATTGAGTTCCAGCCCCGCACTGATGAACTGCCTGGCCTTGCACAAGCCACTTCAGCTTTCCCCGCCTCAGTGCCTACCTGTGATCTGGGCCAGTCACATCTCCTCACAGGTGGCTGCGGGATTAGGGATGCGCCAGCAGAGCACACAGCAAGGGCTGAATCCATGGTAGGTCCTACCTTGTGGCCATTTTTAGGATAGTTCAAGTAGGAGAGGCTCTGACACCAGGCTAAGAAGTTGATGTTTTGTCTTAGAGCCTTGGGAAACGGGTGAATTCCTGAAATGTGATTTGAAGAGCCACAGGAATAAGCCCTCTTCTGTTTAGGAGGAGCTAAAAAGGAGACTTTGGGGTGAGCCTGGGAGTGACCTTTGGGGCCAGAGCCAGGGAGGATGGTCAGGGTCTGGTAGGGGGCAGAAGGCAGACAGGCCACCACCAGAGAGGCAGGGTTTCATGGATAGACTGAGGAGATACCCCAGACAAACCAGGGGGACAAAGGCACCACAGAGTCTGGGAGCAGGGCTTCTGCATCGTCAGCGGCCACCATACTGGTGGCTGGTATGCCATGCTGCAGTGCTCTTGGCAGGACACAAGGATGACAGCCCTGTGTCCGACCTTTCCTGAAGGAGCCCCTCCTGATGAGGGACCCCTCACACACAGGGTTGGGATGCTTCCCTTCATGCCCCTCTCCTCCTGGAAGCTCTCACCCCTTGGAGCCAATCAGGTCCTGCCTCCCCAGGCTGAGGGGTGGACTTAGATTTCCTAGGAAGTTTGAGTATTCCAGAATGTTGGCTGTCGCTCCTGGATTTCTGGTGCAGGCAGGGTTGGTTTAGTTCCCAGGGTCACCAAGTGTGGCCGTTCCCACTGTGAAGGGTGCCCAGGTGCCTGAGCTGGGCAATGCACATTGCAGTTGATATTCCCAGGCATTTCCCAAGTGTTATATCTTAGTTAGTCCTTCCAAAAAGATCCTCTAACCCCCTCATTTTACAGATGAGTAAGATGAGACTCAGAGAAGATAAATACCTCACCCAGGTCACATAGTAAATCTCAGAGCTGGGATGGAAACCTAGGGTTTTGGATATCAAGCTCAGGGCATCATCTGACAAGGCACTTGACCGTTATTCATGACATCCTTAGGGACCAGGTCCAGAAATATGAGATGGGTTGTAACAAAGTTATGTAGATCCTAGGTGGCTAAATAGCATTCCCCAAAGGTCAACTAGATAACTGAGATCAATCTGGGAAAAGGTCTCTAGTGGAGAACCACAGCACTTCGTCCCATTCAACCCCTATCCCTTGCGTGGACGACAACTGCAGATGATGCAGGACCAGGAGGCAGAATCAAGATGCTGAATGCACAACCACAGTTCAACATGATCTTCACAGACCATAACAACAGACTGAATCTGCCAAATGACACACAACAGAGATACATGTAAAATCTCACATCTAGATTCAAAAACTCAATTGCCAAATCTGAGCTGGAGGAATTCTGTTTGGATAGCAGCGCATGTGAGAACGATACAGGAGTCTCCAAACTCAACATGAAGTAAGTCAAAGACACCTGCCAAAAAGGTCAGTGGAATTCTAGATAATGTTGATAGATATATAACCCTTGGAAACAGACACGCAGAATGCATGATCGTCTAGTCCAAGCTCCTGTGAGGAGGGAGCCAGCCCATAATGCTCTGAGCTGGAGAATGGAATGGTGCAGGTTACACACTTGGGGAAGAACACTGACAAACAGACATGTGTTCCAGGGAATATGCCTGGATTGGCAAAGGGACAAGAGACAGTTACATAAAGAGGAACTCCTAATAGAAATGGTCACATTCTAAGTCTGCCCCGAAGCATACTAACAGGGCCATGGGAGTTGTCCTCAAACATTGAAAGAACATGTGGAAGAGAAAACCACCTACTTGCACATCTAAGGAGTGTGGGATCAGGAATGAGTGGAGTTTTGCCCTTTGTATATAACTCTATTATATTTCTGACATCATGTTCTAGAAACTACTTTCACATTAACCTCTCTGTGCTTCAGTTTCCTCTTTTGTTAAATGGGGCTGATAATAATAATTAATAATAATAATAATAATAATAATAATGCTGTTGCTACCTCCTTCTTAGGGATGTTGTGAGGATTAAATGAGTTACTACGGTAAATGCTTAGAACAGTGCCTGGTACATCGCTGTTAGATTAGTGTTTGCTGTCAGAGTTACTATTGCTGTTATTGTTGTTTCTGTTACCTCCCTGAATTGAAAGTGAGCTCTGGCTGTAGACAGTGTCTGGTCCTCCTTTGTGTCCCCAGCATTCATCCCCTAGCACACAGGAGCTTGAGTCAAAGTTATGTGGAGGCTCATGTCAAGATGCTCCGAGGAAGATTATCCCAAACACTCAGAGATGTCATTCCCAGCTGGCGTTAAGATGTTCAACGGGCTGAGGCTGCTCAAAAATAGACTGAGCGCTCAGGCAGGGACACGTGGGTGTGGTGGCTGGGGCCACATGTCCTGCAGGTGGTGTGGGTTGATCAGCAGGACACCCTAAGATTCCATGATACCCATCTCCTCCTTTCCTGGACAGCCACCTGGCAAGGGAGGGGCAGGGATCAACCCCCTACACTTTTTTTTTCTTTTTTTTTGGCCACGCCTTGCAGCTTGTGAGATTTTAGATCCCCCCACCAGGGACTGAACCAGTGCCCTAGGCAGTGAAAACATGTAGTCCTAACCACTGGACCATCAGGGAATTCCCAATGTGAATTTTTTTTTTTTTTTTTTTGGCTGTGTGCCCTACACTTTTCAAATGGGGAACCAAGCACGGCTCCCTCTTCCTAGGGAGAACGTTTCTAGGACTCCTCCTACCTGGCCATGCTGCCTTTCCCAGGACATGCAGAAGGCCCTGGTAAGCCTTGATGCAAATAGTGCTCGATTTCCTGGGCTAAAATTACATCTTGAGTCAATTTTCATAAAGTGCAGTGACAGATTTAGGTGCTGGGAAGATGGAGCTTTCTCAGAAGGCATTAAAATGACCCAAACAGTTAAAATCAGCTGAAACACAGCAGCCAGGGGCTGCTAGAGCAGTTTTCATCCTTCTCTGGCCTTATGCAAACATGGGGTCAGACCCTGCCTGGAGAAACTGCTGTGCATGCACTTGACTCCCTCCGGCCATGGAATGAATATCTCTCGGCTAAGATTCCACTAATAGGGAGATGTTTGCGATGAACTAGCAGGTGGAGCCATGGGAATGGGTTCGTTACTGGGAAAAACAGTCTTGCATCCCAGGGGCAGTTCCACAGAGCTGGATCTGGATCATTCTTTAAACTCTCCCTTCCTGATACTTTCCTCTGAGGGTCACACAAATAATCAGGCAAAGAAGTAGGGCCTTGAGGTATCTGAGGGTATCTTCCCTTCTCCAGAAACAGCTTGAAGCCTGTGTCCCCAGGGGTAGCCCACGCGACAGAGTGCTGCTACTGCCGCCCCTCGAAGGCTGGGGCATGGTGCCGACGGCCTCTTGTACACAGAGTCAGTCCCCTCTCTGACATTCTGACCCTATGACCCCAGCAGTCCTCAGCCTGAGAGTCATGAGCTCCCTTCAGCTGCCTCTTCCTGTATCTTACCAGCCTTACACCCTGAATACCAGCCTCACTTATCTGCTAGCCATCAGTTCCGGAAGGTCTCCATTTGCCCCTCTGGATCTACGTCCGGCCCTTCCCCACCGTGCTCTGTACCCGGGACGGCAGCCTGTGTGGACTAGATCAACAGCTCCCCCGTCCCTGTCCTAAGTCTTCCAGTGGGGTTCCACTAACGGGAGGTGAAGGCAGGAGAGCCGAGCGTGGGGAGACGTTGCCTGGGCTGACCATGTCCTTCACTGAGGGCCCCTGCTCCTGTAGACAAGCTCCCTTGGGGTTCCAGGAACCACTCCCACCCCTTACCTCCCCAGGCCTGGAGTAGTCCCACTGTCAGCAGCCCCTGTGATTCACCAGCCCACGCCGGTTTCCCTGAACCCCACCCACTCCTTCCTAAATAGCCCTTTATTATATCTCCCGGCTCTGCCGGACCTCGGCTGGTCTGCTTCCTCCAGCCACCTCGATGCCTTTGCTTTCACCGCCATCTTTGATGCTGGGCCCTTGTGTACATCCCCCGGCCTCACTGAAACCCGGCCCGACTCAGGCCCTCCAAGTGGACACTCCCCCTGCACGCTGATTCCAACACCTGAGGCCAGTCCAGCTCCTCCGTAGGACGAGGAGGGTGAGCCAGCTGAGCCCTGAAGTTCCCTCTAACCCACATTCTCCTCTGCTCCGCATCATGTACCCCTTAGCCACATGGCTTGTGTTTAGGTTCACATTCCATCAAAAAACCTGAATGACATTCTGGCTGTAATTTTATCTCCACTGAACTCCCATTCTATTCTCATCAACACCTCTCATCACATCCTCTGTTACCATTATTTATGCACGGGAATCTCCCATTCCAGGCTGCACTCTCCCTAGTTCCATCTTGTGCTTGCAGGGAAACACTTTCCTTTTGGCCTATCTCCCTCTTTCCTCCAGCACCTCATGAACGCTTACTCTTGTAAATATTGACTGAAACGGGAGGAGGGACCAGTAACGCCCGAACACTCTGGATAGTGCTAGGCAATGATATTTACCGAACAATGACTACACAGCAGGCGTGTTATATCCATCATCTTGCTTTGCCCTCACTACAGGCCTACAAGGTACTATCCCCGTATTACACATGTGGAAACACAGAGGTTAAACAACTTGTTCCAGGAAGGGCTGGAAGCAAGGGTGAAAGCACACGTGTATCTCACTCCAAGGCCTGTCACCTTTCCTCTGCTCCACCCTGCGGTGTGTGTGATAACAAGATGCAACATGGGGACTTCCCTGGCGGTCAGTGGTTAAGACCCCATGCTTCCACTGCAGTGGGCACAGGCTTGATCCCTGGTCGGGGAACTAGCATCCCGCATGCCACAAGGTGCAGCCAAAAAAAAAAAAAAAAGACGCAACGTGGACTACTGGGGACTCTGACCCAAATCAGACTAGTCTTATTACAGGATGTAATTAAGGGTTCGCGGAGTGGCACCTGTCTAAAGAGGCCCTTCCAGACGTTGCTGAATGAGTCACCGAGACATTAAGACACTCCTGCTCTCTATGAAGCTTGGCCAAAATGCCTCAAAAGTAATTAGTTCCCTTAAGCTAAACGTTTCCCCAGCAATCGGGTTTATGCTTTAATTGGCTTAGAGTCTTGGAGAGGGTGAAAAAGTCACCTTTAGCCCAGCCCCTGTAGAAATATTTCCCATACAGTTTATGGATAAGATTCATTCCTTCTGGCCACGTGCTTCTGCCAAACCTGAGGGAGGGAGGAGCAGGGAGCAGGGCAGGTGATGCTCCTGTCAGCCCACCATTGAGGAAGGGGAGGTTCGCTACTGAAGTCTGAATTACTGGAGCTTTACCGGCAGTTCTCATTGTCATCAAGTCACCTGGTACCCCCGCCCCTGTGGGCTCTTGGCTTCTGTCATCTCATGCACTATTCTCCTTCCTTCCCTTTCTGCAGGCCCTGGGGTCTGGGCCTCTGTCCTTCTGTTCTTTGGCGCTGCCTCTGTCCCATTAGCCATTGGTGCTTCCCTCTCTCAGTGGAGACCCCAAGCTGAGTCTCTATCCAGAGCCCCTGGGCCTCCCTCCCAGGTCCAAGTAGAGAAGGGCATGGGTGGGGCTGCCAAGGTCAAATCCCCTCCCGTCCAATCCTTGGGCTCCTTCTGATCACCAGAAGGAGTGAGCTCAACTTGCACAGCTACAGAGGCCACGGGAAACCACCTTCAGATCTGAGCCTGGTAAATTTACCCCCACCTCCTCAACCCTGGAAGAAAACATTCTTCACCTCCCACACTTTGCCCTCAACGTTGCTTGGCCAGATCCTCTTCTCCAAGAGTAAGGAGGTCTGCTCCTTCTTTGTTCAGACAGGAGCCAGGGGCTACGAGGACCCTCCCCCTTGACCCAGTTCCCCCTTTTATTCTCTGCCCCTGAAAACCAGCTGGCACGGAAGGTCTGAGGGAAGAAGGAAGCAGAGACAGGAACGAGACAACAGCTGCCACATCCTTGCCAGCCTCTGTCACCCGGCTCCTTTTCCTAATCCAGTCATTCCTTCAAAAGCCATTTATTAACACCTACTGTGTGCTGGGCACCATTCCAGGTGCTCAAAATGTAAGAGTTATTGAAACAGATGAAATCCTTGCCCTCATGGAGCTGACACATGACAAACAAGATAAATAAGCAGACCAGAGTATCGTTGATGGTTTATGGTGAAAAGCGATAAGGAGACACAATTAAGCAGGAAAGGGCACGTGCGCTGGAGAGGTTGAAATGGTAGATTGGGTAGCCAAGGGAAGGCCTTGATAGGGCAATGTCTGAGTCAAGATCTGAGGGAACCGTGGAGGGGCCACGTGAACATTTGGGGAAAGAGCATTCCAGGAAGAAGGAACAGCAAGTGCAAAGATCCTGAGGCAGGAGGAGGCAGGTGTGGCTGGAGCAAAGTGATGGAGGGAATGAGCATTAGGGGATGGGTCAGCCAGGTAAAGGAAGTCAGACCCTGTAGGGCCTGTTGGGCACCACAGAGATGGTGGTTTTGCAAGATGGGAGTTGCTGGAGCACTCTGAGCAGAGGAGAGACAGAATTTGACTTGGGTTTTAATAGGATTCCTCTGGCTTCTGGGTGGGGAATAGACTGAAGGTATCTAGCACCCACCAAACTAAGAGTGTCTGTGATTCTTGAGAGCAAGCCCTTCAAGTCTGCTCTGTCCTTAAATACTCTGTCACAAGGGGCAAAAGGCACATGGACTCGGGTGGGGATAATGGAGCTGAGATAAGACTGGGAAAGTGGGTCTTCCTGAGTTATGGCAGAGCTTGGAAGTCAGACTAAGCAGTTGAGACTTGATTCAAAGAAGAGGGGAATCACAGAAAGTTTCTGAGCAGGGAAATCATCTAACTAAAGCCACACTCACGCACATTAGTCAAAAACCATGGGAAGGCTCCTCTGGCTGAGATATGGTGCTAGATGCTGTCTGTACCATGTCTTAGGCCATGATCTTGGTGGGCCTGGACCCCCTGTCTACTGCCTCAGACTGGGGCTCCCTGAAGACAGGAAATTTCTCTCCACCTCAGTCTCTTCTTGCATCAGCAGGGACAAGATCCTGCACATGTTACTATCCTTCACGGGGGTTAGATGCTGAAGCTGGAAACACATCAGGCAGGATGACTCCAGAGTTAGATGGATAGACAGACAGACAATCAGGGACAGGCTAGTGTTTCCAGGGTGGGAGAGGGCCAGTACCTACCTCCCGCCACTGCTTGTTCTCCATCCCTTGAGTATACATGACACATACTGTGAGGAGAGGAGAGAAAAAAGGGTTAACACCCCAGGCCAAGAGGAAGGTGTGGGCCCCAGATGGGGAGGGCCCTGGAGGGTCTGGTGTGGGTAGCAGTGTTGGGTCTGGGTGGGGATGGGGTCAGCTTGGAGGAGGGGGCCCAGAACATAGGTGTGTCTAGGCCAGAGCAAGTGTAAAATATGAGGCAGGTAGATAGGTGTGCATGATGAAGGACTGGGTGGCAGAGGTGGCAGGAGGAAGCATCTGAAAGCCACCTGTCCCTTTAGAACCCAAGGTGGCCTCATAGGGCCTATTATTATCATCAGCCCTGCTTCCCTGATGGGGAAACTGAGGATCAGAGGAGGCCGATGAGCTGTCTGTGGTCATATACTTGAGCAGCACTGCTTAGGGCTAGAACCCTGGGCTCCAAAGTCAGTGCTCATCCCCCTAGGCCACAGACATTTGGGGTTCTTAAATGCACTGGTTTCTCTGGGACTGAGACCTTCTGGCCCCGGACACCCTGAGCCTCCCATACCTGCTTGGTTGTGCTGAGGTTTCACAAGTATGGGGGCTGGGAAGGGTCAGACCCCCCAGTTGTCTTTCTCTAGACAATATTGGTGAAGCATTAGACAGCCTTGATGTACTGGGGACAGTGCCTAGTACATAGTGAGCACTCAGTACAGACTCCTGTGTTGGCCACTGTAGTAGTCATAATGCCGTTGTCAGCAAAAGAAACCATAAACAAAACGAAAAGACAGCCTACGTATGGACTGGGAGAAAATATCTGCAAATGATGCAACCAACAGGGCTTAATTTCCAAAATATACAAACAGGTCATACAGCTCAACAACAGGAAAAGCAAACAACCCAATCAAAAAATGGGCAGAAGACCTAAATAGACATTTCTCCAGAGAAGACAGATGTCCAATAGACACATGAAAAGATGCTCAACATTGCTAATTATTAGAGAAATGCAAATCAAAACTACAATGAGGTACCATCTCACACCAGTCAGGATGGCCATCCTCAAAAAGTCTACAAATAAATGCTGGAGACAGTGTGGAGAGAAGGGAACCCTCCTACACCGTTGATGGGAATGTAAATTGGTGCAGCCACCATGGAAAACAGTATGGAAGTTCCTTAAAAAACTAAAAATAGAGCTACTATATGAGCCAGTAATCCCACTCCTGGGTATATATCTGGAGAAAACTAATTTGAAAAGAGACATGCACCCCAATGTTCATAGCAGCACTATTTACAATAGCCAGGACATGGAAGCAACCCAAATGTCCATGGACAGATGCACGGATAAAGAAAATATGGTACATATATACAATGGAATATTAGCCATAAAAAACAATGAAAATGGGACATTTGTAGAGACATGGATGGACCTAGAGACTGTCATACAGAGTAAGTGAGACAGAAAGAGAAAAACAAATATCGTATATTAACACACATATGTGGAATCTAGGAAAATGGTACAGATCAACTGGTTTGCAAGGCAGAAATAGAGACACAGATGTAGAGAACAAACATATGGCCACCAAGTGGGGAAAGTGGCGTGGGCGGGGGGGGTGGTGGTGGCTGGGGTGGGATGAACTGGGAGATTGGGATTGCCATATATACATTACTAATACGAAAAAAAATATCAACTTGTGAACTTTAAATGTATGCAGTTTATTGTATGTCAATTATATCTCAATAAAAGTCCTAAAAAAAAGAAAAGAAGATATGGTACATGTATATATATTGGAATATTACTCAGCCACAAAAAGAATGAAATAATGCCATTTGCAGCAACATGGATGGACCTAGAGATGATCATACTAAGTGAAGTAAGTCAGAGAGAGAAGGGGAAATATTGTGACATCATTTATGTGTGGACTCTAAGAAATGATACAAATGAACTTATTTACAAAACGGAAATAGACTCACAGACATAGAAAACAAACTTACGGTTATCAAAGGGGAAGGTGGGGGAGGGATAAATTCGAGGTTTGGGATTACTACGACACCTAAAATAGTTAAGCAACAAGTGCTAAACAACAGTATAGCACAGGGAAATATATTCAATATCTTGGAATAAACTACCATGGAAAACAAAAACCATAAACAAAACATAATGCCGTCGCTGTTGTTGTTACTGTTATTACTGTCAGAGCAGGACTTACATGGGTCGGACTTGGAGAACATGTCTTTGTCCAAAAGGTTCCTGAAAGAGGGGGAGAGAGCAGGAGTTAGCACAGCTTGAGGATCTCAGGGGATTCAGGCTGTTACTGAGACCCGGAGGCTGCCTCGGGCCTGGCTTCAGGCAAACAGGGACCAGGAGGCTCCTTCAGCACAGTTTATTAGGGCTCATTGGAGCTGGGCAGGCCCCAGAGGTTCCTCAGCTCAGCTCCTAGGATGTGTGGTGCTCCATGCCTCTCACCCCCACCCCCCCCACCACACACTCCTGCGTACCCTGATGCCCTGGACCCCACAGCCCCTTGCTCTTGGGCCAAATCTCAATCTGCCCAATGTTCTAGAAATTGTTCTAGAAATTCTCCTTTTACCACTTCTTTGTCTCAGAAAAAATAAAATAAAATCAAGCCATCAAGACTTACCCATTCAACGTCCCATTCTCTCAGGGCTCTACTTACGGCCAGTTTATTTGACCATCTCACCTGTGCTGATGGATTAATTAATGATAACTCCCAGGGGATGCGGACTCATTTGAACAGGGTCCTTCTGTGGTCAAGGCCAGAACTAACACATGGTCCTAACAATTAGACTTGAACTCATGCAGCAAGATGATGGACACAACTGGGAATTCCCTGGCAGTCCAGTGGTTAGGACGAGACACTCTCATTGCCAGGGGCCTGGGTTCAATCCCTGGTCAGGGAACTATGATCCCGCAAGCCATGTGGCGCGGCCAAAAAAAAACAAAGATGATAGACACAACGTTTGGGAGCAGAGAGATCACTAAACAGATGTGGAGCCCCTCCCACCCTGCCTCAGTTCAATCACAGCTCCTGCTCGCGGAATCCCGGGCACTTTGCTGAGTGTTCTGCAAATATTAGCTCCCAATTCTCATGCTGTCCTGCAAAGTCAGTACTGGGTAGGCATTATCCCATTTTACAGGTGGGAGATCCTAGGGAGATCAGGCAAGGGCATATCCTGCACACCTGGTGTCCCTCATGCCGCAGCGAACCAGCTGCTGTCAGGAAGCAACATGGCCCGATGAAACCTGGTCTCTGGCTGGGAAGTAACTCAGCCTTTCTGAGCCTACCTCCTCACCTGTACAACAGAGACAAGAGTGCCAGCTTTGAAGACTGTTGATGCTCGGCCCTACCTCCTCAGCCCTCTTAGTTCCTGTACACACCTACAGTCTCCTCCTGCTTCTCTTCCAAGGGCTTTCTCAGGTGGGCAGGGCGGCAAATACCAGAAAGTTTACACTCCCCATGGCAGCCAGTGATGGGCAGGAGTTGGGAGATAAATGCCCAGCTTCCTCCCTCCTCCCAGGGACAGCTCTGAGCTGTGCTCCGCACAGCCTCCCAGAGGTGCCCACCGAGAGACCCACTCATTGAAGACCCTTGCTGAAGCAAGGGCTTTATTGCTGAAGGGGCTTCCTGTGAGCCCTCCCTCTTGTTGGAGCTACTGACTCTTTCCTACACGGTCCTAAAGTCAAGCTCTGCCCTTGCCAACCTTCTTAGCCATGTCCCACCTCCCTCCCAGCTGTCCCCCGGGGTCTTCCCATCCCCCCTCTCCACTCCCACGCTCCCCTGTGGGCCCCAATGCCCCTTGCACCCTTTCCCCAGAGAGGAGAAACCCTATGCTAGGTGGCTTCCAACTCCAAATATCAGAGCTGGATGGGCCCCCCAGGATCATCTATTCCACCTTCCCCTTGAGGAGGGGGAGACTGAGGCCCAGGGAGGGGCAGGCAGTGGCCGTGCTGCATAACAAGCAGTGGCAGAGCCAGAAAGGTCTAGAAGGAGACCACACCCTAAGTCACCGTCACTGAAGCCATCAGCAGTGACAGCGTGTCTGGACAACTTGACCCACAGTCAACCCCAACACCCATGCTCCCCACCCTGAGGTGGGCGCCAAACACCAACCCACAGACAGACAGATGCAGCAGCAGCCTGGTGCCAGCGTCCGCCACCCTCTGCTGCCCGGGGAGGCCCAGATGGTGCTCATCAATCACCCCAGCTCTGGTCCCGATCAGATTCCCATCCTCTGCTCCAGTCTCTTCATTCAGGGTCCTCTCCCCAAAGGCAGCTACCCCGCTAGCCCTCCATGACCCAAAGGCACAGAACCCCTCTGCTGGCCCCCATCACCCCTCTACCAGACCTGCTCCCAGTGGCTGTCACTTTGGAAACCATCTGATAAACCTCCCAGCCACTGCAGTGAGCATCAGGTGAAATGATACACAGGCAGCTCTGAAAAGAAGGCAGCAGGAGCTACAGGTAAGATACCGCTTTTATATATGCTTATCCACACTGAGGTGGGCTGACCTGGACCTGGGCTGACCCTCCCCTCCTGCAGGTGCTAGGATTTGGGGCAGGAGCATCTGTATTGATTTAAACAAAGGACAAAATGCCTAAATTCCAAAGATGACCAACAGTGGTGGAACCTGAAACGTGATGAAGAGCTGGAAAGTAATAAAGAGGGTTGGGGGATGGGGGAGTAGGGGTGTGGTGGGGGGAGAACTCTTCTACTAAAGCAAGTGCTGAGGTTTATCTTTGAATTCTATAATGAAATTCTGTAATTATAGAAAACCCTAGAATGTTCAAGCTGGAAGGGACCTCAGAGGTTAACTTTTCTAATTCCTTTAGAAATCAGCAATGTGAGATTTGGAGAGAAGGCAACTGATTTCTCCAAGGTCTGGGTCTCCTCCTAGTTTAGTTCTGGAACTCAGGTTCAGTCATGTCTAGGCTAGTGAGAAAGAGTGAGAGAGAATATTGAGAGAAAGAGAAAGATACAGATATTGGGTCTTACCTTCAAAGAGAAGCAGACAGGTCCTGCCTGGGCAACAGGTACATAGCTGGAATAAGAACTAGAACCCAGCTTCGGTGGCTCCCTGCCCAGTGACCTCAGGGCTCTCACTGAGCCCTGGGGCATGGGTCATCCTGGCCATGATACCTGAGAGTAATGCAAACTCTCTTCCCTCTACTCTGCTGAGATTATCTTTACCATCCTTCCAGAACCGTTCCTATACGTTCTCCTCAATTGTGCCTTCCCTAGACAGACACTGACCAACAACCATTTCCTCTGAGCTCTCTCTCACCTGTACTGTGCCTTGTACACCCTCTGACTTGTAGGACCCGTTACCATACTCAGCACACCCTGGACTGCAAAATTAGGGGTGCCTCTGTCTCTGCCTGGGGCAGGGACCCCAACTCTGCTTCAGGCTAACCCAGCACCTGACTCGGAGCAGGGCCCTGGCAACTTGGATGGATGAAGGAAAACCAAAAGGAATGGCCAATGGGTGAGCAAGGCTCTTGTCTCCCAACATGGTCACTCTCAGGCCCGGCCCCTATACTTCCTCTTAGCTGTAGAGCCTAATGGTTAAGTGTATGCGCTGTAGTCACGCAAGCTGGGTTCACATCCTCTGGACAAGTTAATTGCCTTCCTTGGGCCTCAGTTTCCCCATATGTAAAGTGGAGTTAAATAACAGTTCCTCTGGGACTTCCCTGGTGGCACAGTGGTTAAGAATCCGCCTTCCACTAAGGGACACAGGTTTGATCCCTGGTCCAGGAAGATCCCACATGCCGTGGAGCAACTAAGCCCGCACACCACAACTACTGAGCCTGTACTCTGGAGCCCGCATGCCACAAACACTGAGCCCGCATGCTGCAACTACTGAAGCCCTAGCACCTAGAGCCCGTACTCCACAACAAGAGAAGTCACCGCAATGAGAAGCCCACGCACTGCAATAAAGAGTAGCCCCTGCTTGCTGAAACTAGAGAAAGCCCACGTGCAGCAACAAAGACCCAATACTGCCAAAAGTTTAAAAATTAAAATAAAACAAAACCAACACCAAACCAAACCAAAACAAAACAAGCCTGAGTTCCTCCCTTAGGACTGCTGTGGAGCACTTGGACATAGTGAGGCTCATCAGACAGGTTAGTCATCGTCGTCGGCCTGCTGCTGAGCAGAGCGGCCTCTCTCCCTGGCGAGTGCTCTGGCTCACTTGGTGACAAAGCAGAGACGGAATGGGAGACCCAAGCCACTTCTGCACTCACAGGTCCAGAGACGCCCATCCCATCGCATACATTCCCAGTGCCCTGTTGGGGCTGATTCACTGAGGACTCCAAGGCTCAGAGCTGCTGAGTGATTTGCCTACAGGCACAGAGTCAGTGAGAAGCCAAGGGGCAAAAAACCAGGTCTTCCACGGCGAAGCAGGGCTCAAACCACAAGGACACAAAAGACCAGACCATAAGGGCTTCTCTCCACTGTCTCTCTTTGGAGAACTCAGAGACTTTTTTTTCCAACAGGTGAAATGTATTTTTTCCTCAAAAAAGGATAAAATTCTTCAGCTGTCCGAGTGGCAGCTTAAAACTTGGCTTCATTTGTTCCTTAAATCAAGACCAGGGAGCAGAGCCGAAGGCGTTTCCTTACCACCCTCTCCCCCAAAATCATTTAAAAAACAGTTGGAGGAAGAATGACCGTGCACTGGGAGATTAAGAGAGAAGACCCCAGCAAAGACAGAAAGAGCTGGAAAGGCTGAAGTGAGAATTCCTGCCTGGTGCTAAAGGACAGGGCCTGAGGATGACACCTTTACCACAAGAGGCTTAAAAGAGTCGGAACACAGGTTTGATCCCTGGTCCAGGAAGATCCCACATGCTGCAGAGCAACTAAAAGCCTATGAGCCATAACTACTGAGCCCGTGTGCCACAACTACTGAAGCCCGAGCACCTAAAGCCCGTGCTCTGCAACAAGAGAAGCCACCGCAATGAGAAGCCCACGCACTAAAACAAAGGTAGCCCCGCTCACCACAACAAGAGAAAGCCCACGCGCAGAAAAGAAGACCCAATGCAGCCAACAAATAAATAAATAAATTTATAAAAATAAACAAAATAAAATAAAATTCCCCATTAGTTTAAAAAAAAAAAAGAAGAGTCAGAATAGAAGCTGGGGCTCTCCAGTCAGAAAGAGGAAGAGATACAGCCCTCTGCTCAGGGAGTCTTGTCTGAGGAAAAACAGCCCTGCCATCAGGGAGCTGCAGTCTGAGGGGAGACCCAGCCCCGCCCTCAGGGAGCCCCAGTCGGAGGGGGGAGACGCATTCCCTCCTGAGCTGAATTGCTGGGTAAACTGATTATCACACATTTAGGTTGTCTCTAAATGAAGCCCGTACATACTGCATGGATTTACTAGCCATGACTCTGGCTATAGAATAGAAGGAAACACACCAAGAGCATTCATCTCAGCCTTTCCTGGACTGGAGGTCCCCAGTAGAGGTCCATGGACCCCCTGAAACTATAAGCAAAATGTGGCATATTGGTCCATATGGATGCATTCTTTTTTGCAGAATTTTCATCATATTCCAAAAGAGGTTCATGAGGTTCAAAAGGCTAAAAAAATATGGTTTAACTTCTTTCCAACAAGCCTCCCTAAGCACCCCTCCAACCTCTGGCAAAAAGTTGGTGGTGTTCAGAGAATACGTCTCCCCTCCTCGGACTGGGGCTCCCTGAGGCAGGGCTGTGTGTCCCCTCAGACTGGGGCTCCCTGAGGGCAGAGCTGTGTCTTGAGCACATAGCTTGGATTTTCAATGCTGGGTCCAAAACCAGCTCTACCCCTTAGCTGTATGACCTCACTTAGCCTCTCTGTGCATCAGTATCCCCATCTGTAAAGTGGGGGTAATAATAATAGTCCCTCTTTCCTACAGGTTTTCTGAGAATTAATAGAGTTCATATATGCAAAACAGAACAGTGTCTGGCACACAGTAACTTGCATTTAAGTGCCCGGCATACAATAAATGCTCACGAAAGCCATGTGGAGAGTGAGGTGGCTTCTAGGGATTCCCCGTGTTCTCCCCTCCCTGCTCGCTAATCCTGGGCTTGGTCAGGACCTAGAACACCTGCATGTCCTCAGCCATCAGTGTTCACCTGGCTGTTGTGCAGCCTTCATTGAGGAGAGCAGACTGGGGACAGGGGAGCCACCATCAGGAAGAAACAGGAATCCTGAAGAGGCTGGAGAGACCCCAGAGCTGGAGGGGCCCTCCGGAAACACCCTATTTCTCTGTGGAGCAACTCTACATCAAACATCTGGTCAATCCCAAGCAGGCAGAGAGGGTGGGAGAGGGTCGCATTAACCATGGATATAATCTACACCAAATCCTTTGGTTGGGTACTTAACCTATGACAACCTATTCACCCTACGTATCAAGGCTGGGAGGTAGACATTGCCTCATTCTACAGGCAAGGCAGCTGGGGCTGAGGTGTGCCGTGTCATCCAGCTGGCCAGGAACACTGAGATTGAACTCTGAAGCCGGAGCCCATTCAGAGGTGCCACGGGGGGCACCTGCACCACCAAAACCCAGGGCCTTCCAGATCCCCACCCCGGCCAGCAGCGCCCCTCACATCCTCACTCTCCTCTTTCCTGCCCCCAGCTTCATCAGGGCTGCTCGCAAAGGGACACCTGAAGAGAACTGGAGGGCTTCTCATCTCCCCCTGCCCTACTCTCCATCCTAACAGGCAGAAGTAATCCCAGGAAAGGCAAGGAGGGAGCTGAGGAGGAGAGGGACCTTGGTACCCAGCCCCTGGCACTCGCCCATCTCCCCTTTCAGATCCGGTTCCTCACCCCCATGCACTGTCTCCCTGCCAAGAAACCTCGCCAAGGTCTAAAAAGCAATTTTCACATGGCTCAAAGAGCTCTCCTTCCTGGAGCTATTTGCATTTTTGTTATTATTAATTATTGTAATAACTGTCCCTCCTAAGCTGCGTGACTGAGGGAAAAGAGCCTGAGCTCTGGCCTCAGATCCATTCAAACTGGAATCTCCACACAGCCACGTGGTAATTCTGTGACCCTGGACAAGCTACCCAACCTCAGTTTCCTCATCTGTGCAATCACATACCTGCCTTGTGCAGTTGTGAAGCCAATAGCTTACAATAGAAATGTAGGAAGCATGCTCGATTCTTCTCTCCCTCATTCTCCCCACCCCCAATCCCATTCATCAAGTCTTAAAATTTCTCCTATTGGGACCTTCAGGCACTATGCTAGGCCAGCAGAGGCAAGTAAAGTTAGGAGGCAGAGGCACTTTGCAATGTTTTGGAATCACACTAAGTCTTTTTTTCTTGACCAGGAAACTAGCAGGAAAAGAGGTTGTCAGGGGTCCAGCCAAGCTGTACTTGGAAAATCAGTCCCCCGTCACTTAACACTGGCTGTCCACTGACTGCAGGAAAATCTGAGGAGTCAGCCCTCAGAGACACCAAACTCCAGGCCCCTTGTAGCCCCAGGGATCTCAGGTAGCCCGTGGGTCACCTGGAAAGCCTCCCTGTGGCAGAAGCCATGGCTGTCCACCCCGCAAGCATTCCTCACTCCCTTCCTAACAGAGTCCACGCTGGTTCAGGTACCTGATGCAGATGGCCTGAAGTCACAGAAGATAGGCTCCTGTCCCTTGTTGCTGTTGATTGTGTAACCTCCAAAACTTATACATTGAAACACCTACCCCCAATGTGCTGGTATTGGAGATGAGGTCTCTGGGAGGTAACTAGGGTTATTTGAAGTCATGAGGGTGGGTCCCTCATGATGGGATTAGTGTCCTTATAAGAACTTGGTCTCTGTTCTCACTTTCTCTCTCTGCCACGTGAGAACAGTGAGAAGGTGGCCATCTGAAGCCAGGAGTCCTCACCAGAACGTGACACCCTGATCTTGGACTTCCATCCCTGAAAACGATGAGAAATAAATTTCTCTTGTTTAAGTCACCCAGTCTATGGTATTTCGTTTTGCCAGCCCAAACTGACTAATATACTGGTTTAGGGGTGGATATGAGACCTAGCTTTGGCCACTGAAATAGAAGGGGAAGTCTGCTGAGAGATTTTGGGAGGGATTGTGCTTTCTAGATAAAAAGAACTTTTCAAAGAGAGGCATTTGGCCCATTGTCTTGCTTCCTGTCTTTGGATGTGGTTGTGATGCCTAGAAAAGAGGCAGTCATTTTGTAACAATGAGGCCCACCATTTGGATGATGGCAGAATAGAGAGATAGCTGCGTCCTTGATGGCAAAGTGAGCTGACAAACCAGAACTGAGATATCCTATCTACAGACTCATTGTGACCTGAGAAAAATAAACGTATTTTGGATTTGACCTACTATCAGATTTTCTGTTACCTACAGCCAAAGCATTCCTAACTGAACCTGACTCCTCTGTGCCCCAAAGCTTGTTGCAGCCTTATTCGCATCACCTCCTCCCTACTCTCTCTTCCCAGTGGTAGGTCACCTCCAGCAATGGCCTTAAGTCTGAACAGGGAGAACTGGGCTGGGAGAGGACAGATGGTAAGCTACTACCATATGGCCTGGATGCCATGGAAGGTCAGCTGCCATCCCATGACTCTCTCTGGTCTCTGCTCCCTAGGGATTCCTCTGATTCTGGGTTTGCCTCCCAGAACCAGAAGCGTCACTGAGAAAGGAAGGCCTCCCTCATCCCTGGAGATAGAGTACCTACTTCTTGGTTACATCTACCATGGTTGGTACCCAGGCCTTACCGCAATCCTCATCATCAGAGACCCCAATCCTCAACCTCAAGAATCCCTCAAAGGGGACTTCCCTGGTAGCACAGTGGTTACGAAACTGCCTGCCAATGCAGGGGACATGGGTTCAATCCTTGCTCCAGGACATACTGCGGAGCAACTAAGCCTGTGCACCTAGAGCCAGTGTTCCACAACAAGAGAAGCCACTGCGATGAGAAGCCAGCGCACTGCAATGAAGAGTAGCCCCTGCTCGCCACAACTAGAGAAAGCCCGTGCGCAGCAGTGCAGCCAATAAACAAACAAACAAACAAACCTTAAAAAAAAAAGAAGCCCTCAAGGTTTTGAAGTCTGAGGAAACTGGATTTGGATCCCCCTCTCCAAAACACATTAACTGTACAGCCTTGGGCAGGTTTCTTAACCTGAACCCTGATTTCCTACTCTGTGAAAAAGGGAAAATACTACTATCTAGTTCACAGGATTGTTAAAAAAAGGTTAAAAAAGATGCAGTAATTGTGGTAGGCAGAAATCTAAGATGGTCCCCAAGATCCACGCCCCCTGGTGTACAAGCCTGCACAATCCCTTCCCCTTGAGTGTGAGTGGGAATATGATAGGATACTCACTCCTGCTACTTTATATTAAGTAGCAGACTCTGGAAAGATTCTCCCACTGGCTTTGAAGAAGGAGGCTGCCATGTTGTAAGAGGTCCACATGGCTAGGACCTGAGGGTGGCCTGTAGGAGCTCAGCGCCCCAGTCCAACAACCAAAAAGAACACAGGACTTTAATCTTACAGCTGCAAGGAATTAAACCCTGCCGGCAACCTAAATGAGCTTGGCTTGGACCTCAAGCCTCGGATGAGATCATAGCCCCTGCAGACACCTTGATTTCAGCCTGGGGAGACCCAGAGCAGAGAAGCCAGCTATGCTGTGCCTGGGCTTTTGACCTACGGAAACTGTGAGATAGTAAATGGCTCTTGTTTTAAGCTCTAGGACTGTGGTGATTTGCTACGCAGCAATTGAAAACTAATATAATAATCTGAGTTTGGACCAAATTGCTATTTGAGTAGGTTAAAAACAGCTGAGTACAGGCAATTGCATATGGTTCAGCCTAATACAGATGTTAAGTGCCTAGCATGCAGTAAGCACTCAATAAATCCCACTGTTATTATTCCCCTGGCTCCATTCAACAGTACCTTACTGTAGTCAGTGGCTGAATGGACCTCTTTTTCCTAGCACTGGCTCTAACAGCTGCCACACACTGCCCCCAGACCCCTCCTTCCCCAAAGCCACCCTCCCCCTGCCTGTCTGAGCCCATTCCCACCCCTTCTGAGAGGTTGAGGGCACAGCTCTTGAGTTAGGCTGCCTCTCGAGCCCCAGGGCAGCAAAACAACAACCTGAACAGACAGCAGAAACAACATCTCTGGGGCAGAGGCAACGGCTGCCCACCAGCCCACGCCAGCTGGAAGGCAGAGGGCAGCTGCTTGAGAGATCCCATCAGGGCTAAGCCACTGCCTGGCTCTGGATTCTCCCCTTCTTGCTTTCCCTGTGGGTCTTGGGACCCCCGCCATGTAGAACTATGCATTGGTTCTGCCAGCAAGACCCCACAGGGAAGTGCACAGGTTTCCTGTTACATAAAAAATGCAAATTGCTCTTTCTAACCAACACGCTGGCCTGGATCCCTGCATCAGATGGGGCAAAGAGATATAGTGGGGGCTTTGAAACGGGACACTGGACAGGTGAGTTTTGATTGGGTCTGAGGGAGGCTAATAAAGTCAGGAAAGGTCTGGAACAGACCATCAGAGGAAAGAGAAGCTCGTGACTCGGAATTTCTACGATGTCTGCTGGAATCTGTTTTCACAAACCATCTACCTTACTCCCAAAGCAATCCCTCAGAATCTCAAAATGTACACGATATGTCAAATATATGTCCAAAAAGCTGGGGGTGGGGTGGGTGGGAAATAGGACTTTCTAGATGGATCAGATCTCCAGGACCCATACAAACCAGCTGTAGAAACAGATTTTTTATTTACTTTCAGGTATCAAATAACAGGCAACATAAATTACTATTCGTGGATTAATCCATTTAATCCTTCTACTGTGATAAGGATTATTATGCTTCCTTTACAGATGAGGAAACTAAGGCCCAAGTCAAGTACTTTATCCAAGATCACAGGGATATGAACCCAGGTAGACAGACCCCACAGACTCATGTTCTTAAGCACTGAGCCAGACAACCAGAAGCTTTAAAATCTTTGGCCCGAGTTTACCAAAATCAGTAAAAACAATTGTTTGGGACTATAGTTTAGCCCAGGAGATATCCAACATGAAGAAGCAGGGGCCCAAACATGTCCATCCCACAGTGTCACCTGCCTTCACAGTGGTCCTGTGCTGGGACTCAGACATGCCCCTGTGCCAGGTAGCTTTGCTCAGCTAGGAGTGTCCTAGGATAGGCATGGTGGGGGGGTCAGGTCCTCCCCTAGGCAACAGCACAGGCCTCCTAGGACTGCAGGGGCTGGCAGGGACCTTCCTAAGGAGCAGAGAGGAAAGGGAACTAGCTCCCAGGACCGCTAGTTTCCAGTTCCTTTGACACATTGGCCCCCTCATCCCCTGCTGTCAGTTTTGAAGCCCCCTGGAGCTCTCAGTCCACCAACGCCTCTGCCTGCCCTACTATTCCCTGCCCACCAGCAGGTGTCACCTAGATGCTCAGGGCAGGGGCACCCTGCAGCCTCCTCTCCTGGGGCTCCGTCAATGCTGACCATGAGATGCAGGGGAGGAGGCTTTGGCTCTCATTAATCAGTGGCCATGGAGCATAGAATATGCTGGAGAAAGCCATTCTGTGCATCTCTGCATCTCTCCTCCCTCCTCCTCCTCCTCCTCCTCCTCCTCCTCCCCTTCTCCTCCTTTTCCTTTTCTCTCTCTCCCTCTCTCAATCGGTTCTAGACACTGGATAGTTGGACCTGGTTGAGGTAAAGAGATGGATTTACAATTTCAAGTCCACCGACATTGTTTTTTTGCTTCCCCTCTGTTCCAGGTGACTCCTCCCTCCTCACCCCTTCCTACCAAAGCTCATTTTTCCCTACCCTTTGGCTTTAGAGAGGGAGGGAGCAGGGCCTGGGTCACACCCTCCTCAGGCTGATGTCCCATGAAAGGGAATGAACATCAGGGTTGATCCCAGAACCACATCCCCCAGGAACTCAACTGCATCCCTAGCTACTGCTTAGGCAAAAGGTTTGAGTCCTTAGATACCTCCACTTCCAGAGAGCAAACAGGAGGAGCCAAGTGCTACTGGCTTACAGTAATCATTGTAGTTATTTATTGAGCACCCACTGTGTGCAAAGCAAGTGCAAAGCAGCATGCTGGGTGCTTCATGATCCTCTACTCCTGTAAGTTAATTCCTCCAACAGTATTTGTTGAGGACCGGCTACGTGCCAGCCATGCTTCCAAGCGTATGGGTTACCTCTGCGAATAAGGTTTCTCCATGAATACAGGTTCGTTGTTTGCACTTGACAAATGGCAGAAACCGAGGCTAAAAGTTTGCCCCAAATGGTGGAGCAGATTCCATTTTAAGGGGTCTGATTTCAAAGCCACAATGCCCTGTGCCCTCTGCCCCCTCTCCCCTCCACTGGAGTAGAGGGTTTGTGGGTCTGAGTCAGGGTGGGGATCCCTGCCCTCAAATGCTTACAAAGTTGCTTTGGGGAAAGAGGAATGAAATCTACACACCTGAGATGTCTTCAGAGGCTCTGTGCTTAGCATGTGAGAGACCCGGTGGGCCCGGCTGAGCGCTCAGGACCCAGGGGACACAGAGGCAGCGATTTGGGCTGCGTGTCTCATGGGTGAGAAGGATGGATGAAGTGGGGAGCACGAGGTCAGGCTTCTCAGGATGGGGGGACACAAATTGGCAGAGATGACAAGGTGCTGTTAAGAGGCTCTGAGGTGAAAAGGATCCTGAGAGAGCTCTGACACAGGCATGATTGAAGGCTGGGAAGGAGCGTCAGGCGCACAGGGCTGCGCGCCCACAGGGAGAGGAGGGCAGGCTGGGGCAGCTGTGGATGGCTGAGGAGGTGAGACAGGAGCTAATGGGCTGTCAGGAATCTCCCAGCAGGGTAATGGCAAGATACAAATGGCCTTGGGAGACAATTCTGACAACACCGTGTGTGGGACCATAGGGGAGACATGTGGGATTATCACAGGAGCCCCCAGAAGGGCCTGACGCAGGGGGCCAGCTGTGTTCAACCTCACTCCCACTCACCCTACCCCCGACCCCCACCCCCAGCCCGAGCCCTTCCCTCTTTCACATCCCTCTGGCTCCATCTACACCTCCCCAGTGCCACAACTTGGGAACACAGGGTTGGGTGCCATAAGGGTGGGTGAAAGGTCCGACCAAAGAGAGGCCTGGAAGAGGATGGGGTGGGTGATTTGGAACAAGTGCACTCCCGGGACCCCAGAAATGCTGTTGGTCACTTGGGGCAGGAGAATGGCATCTCCAGCGGAAACTCAAGAGGTGGGCTCTGCCTAGGCCACTGTGCCCCTTACAGTCCCAGCAAGGCAGTGACCCTAGGCCAGCCACAGGGTGATGGCACTAGGGAAAAGTCCCCCCTTCCCCACTTGTACCACTTACTGCCTGGGGTAGCCTTCCTCTCAGATAGGAGAACCTGGGGGAGCCCCAGCTCAGGGGGAGAAGTGACTCCCTAAGCCTGTGTGACACGACTGAGGATTTGGGGATGGTAGCCCACAAAAACTCTCCTCCCCCTACCCTGCTGGACTCTAAAATTCCACACTCAGTGTTCTAGTCCTCTGGCTTAAGATTTCATACCCCCAGTTATTGTTTTTCTAATGGTGCCACTTTAAGTTGTTATCAGCTATCCACAACTCAGTATGAATGAGCCATCTGATCCCTTCCTGAGAGTCAGTTTTGTTGTTGGAGGTGAAGAAAGGCTTTCGAAGCCTGGGGTCTAGAACGGTGGGTGGGTAAGGGAGGAGAGGATGAGGGTGTTGGGGCAAAGGAGGGGAGACAAGAGAGGGAAGGAGGGCACAAAAGGCAGAGGCTGGGCACGCCTGCGAGGGATGAGGCAAGTCACTCTCTTCTCGATTTGGGGAGAGGATGATCAGAAACAGACTGCTGTGAAGACCCTGCTATGTCCTTTTACTACCTCCCTCTCCCGACTAGGGCTCCTGGACCCCCGTTCCTATGTCTTCTTATCTCCTCGCAACAACAGCCCGGAGCGCAAACTTTCCGGGATACAGCCCTAAGCCTGGCTTCCCATTTCGCCGTCGCCACCCCTGGCTGGGCAGGGGCTCTTGCTGGACAGGCAGAGGGGAGTCCTGGAGAAGAGGACACTCTGGAAGAGGGCGCACGGAGGTAGATGGTTGGAGCCGCAAGAGCAGAAGAGCTCCGGGTCCAGGGGCGGGGCCGGGAGACCCGGCCAGCGGGCAGCTCACCTGCAGGACACGGTGATCTCCACTTTGGTGGCCGGGATGCTGCCCGCCAAGGAGTCGAACTCGCTCAGCGACGCCATGTCCTCGGGCTGCTCCATAGCCCACCGCGCCCCCCACCCGAAATTAGTCAATCCCTGCGCGATGCACGCCTCCTCTGGAGCAACCGAAACCCTGGGCTCTTCCCCAACTCCGGAGCCGGGGCTGGGCGGCAAAGGGAGGAGAGAGAAGAGCGAAGAGGGGGCGTGGGAAGTGAGAGAGGGAAGGGGGGCGGAGGGCGCGGGGGCCGAGGATAGAGGAGGGGGTGCGGCTGACGCGACGAGTAGGCTGGGGGCCCAGCGGAGAGGGGCAAAGAGCCCAGGGAGCTGGGGCGCAGCGGGGAGAGGCGGAGGGGCGCAGCGAGGAGAGGCGGAGGGGCGCAGGGAGAGGGCACCCGGAGGGACGCACGGAGTCGTAGAGAGGGGCAGCGGGAGAGGGGCAGGGAGCTTCGAGGGGGGCAGAAGGGCTGCAGGAGAGGGAGAGGGGTGTGGGGGGCCGGATGGGGTGCGGGCTGCGGGGGTGGCGGGACTCAAGCAGCGCGCAGCGAGCCCGGAGCGCAGGGGCTGCGGTGCCTCTCGCTGGGTCTCCGCGCGGGCGGCGGCGGGGCCGGGGACGCGGCTGCGAGCGCCACCTCCTCGGCTCGGGCTCTGGCTCCGGAGTGCCCGGGCTGCGGGAAAATCAAATCTACCCGAAGCCTCCGCCTCCCGCCACCCCGGGAGGGCTGCGTGAGGGGTCCGCGAGCGCCGGAGGGGGCGCCCGCAGGGGCCGGGGCGGGGCCGCGGGCGGGGTCTGCGCGCGAGTGTGTGTCTGTGCGAGCGTGTGAATCTCTGTGTGTGTGCGTGTGGCGGGCGTGGGGACGCGGCTCCAGATGCTGGGAGCCTGGGGGGTGACAGCTAGAGATGGTCTCAGCCGTGCGCGCCTCCGTCTGCGCCCGCCTTCCACGCCCCACCTCCCTGAGGGGTCTCCATCCCCCGGGAAGGAAAGGGATGTGTGAACCAAGGGGCATCTGCCTGAGAAGGGTCTATGCGGAGCGGGGGTGGGGAGGGACCTGTGCAAAAGAGACAGCATCCCCCGCCAGAGGTTTGGAGGGTCTCTGCTGAGAGTGCGCCCCAACGCGGGGAAGGGTCTCAGTCCAGAAACAGATTACTTATCTCCCCGGGGAAGCGTGTGGGGCCGACCCCAGTTTCCGGAGGGGCCACCTCGGTTTCCCAGTGAGGGTCCTTAGGCCTAGGCAGGGTGGGTGCATGGGCGCTCCCCCATCCGCCTCTGGTTCCCTACGGTCCTGGCCACGCGGAGTCAGCCACCGAAGCCACGCGACAGCGCCCTCCCCATCCTCGGCCCGTCGTGACCACACAGCTTAGCAGCCCCCGGGTCTAGAAGCTTTTCCCAACCAGACAGAGGGCGGCCCGAGCTCCCCGGGCTTCTCTGCAACCTGCACCAAGTAGGCACCTGCTGTGTGCGGGGCTCAGATCCCAGCGGTGGGAGCGAGGAGGGAGATGAGGCACCTCTCAGGCGAGCCCCCTCCCAGCCATGCCCGTTGCGGCCCCACCCTGCCCCAGTCTCGCCCTTCTGGGCCTTGGTTTGCAGCGCTGTGACGTCTCTCCAGGGCTTCGCACAGAGATTTATCTCCAGGAAATCTCCCGCGGCCCCTCCTCAGCCTCAGTCTCAGCTTTGCGGAGCTGGAACCTCCTCTTCCGCGTCCTCCGCGGCGTTTGGACCCGACGCGCCTCTGTGCCGAGGGAGGGGTCCTGGGGAGGCCTAGAGCCTGAGGCTGGAGCCGGAAAAGCCACGCCCCCCGGGCCTGACTTTGGCAGCTGGGCCTTAACAGACGCCTCGAGATTCTGTTTGAAGTCAATTGCCAAAACATCAGATACAGCCAGAGTCAAAGATAAGTAAGAACACATTCATCGGCCTGGGTTGTTCTCCGTTTACCCATGGCCCACGTCAGCTGGTCTGGGTTCTGCAACCTGGGACCTGACAGCAAGAACAAAAGCGCTGGGATTCCCAGGGCAGTGGCGGGCTGCTGGGTCTGAGGGCTCCACTCTCTGGTTTGGGCTTAAGACCCTGTCTTCACGGAGAATAAGTCGGGCCTCTGGAGGGATGCAAAACGCTTGAAATCTCTTTTCCCTCCACCCCTACCCCCATACATGTCCTAGACATGCTCCAAACATACTTGTGGAATATGTTATCCATACATTCTACCAGTATTTACCGAGAACCTGCCCTGTGCCTGGCCAGGTGCTAGGGCCCACTGGAAAATTTCCTTGGTAACCACCATTCTGTTTTCAAAGAGACTATCCTGGACCAGACACCATGCTTAACTTTCTTAAAAGATGTTATTTGCAGACTACAAAATTCCATCATTTTAAAGTATACAATTCAATGGTTTTAAATATATTCACAAGGCCTATGCATGACTATAAATTCTCAAAATAAGTATAGGCGTGAGGTATTATCCCAGGAAGCTAAGTAGCTCGCCCATGATCACCCAGCTGGGAACTGGCGGAGTGAGAATTTGAATCCAGGCTGTTGAAACCAAAGCCTGATTCTGAACAAGAGTCTTGACTGACTCTTAGGATGGGGCCAGGTGATGGAAGGTCTTAAAAGCCATCCATGAAATTAGGCCCAGTCGAGGAGGACAGCAAGTGGGAGCCATTGCAGGTTGCTGAGCAGGTGAGTGGTGAGACTGAAGTTTTACCTTGTAACCTTGTAATGTGACAGCGTTGGCATAGCAGCCCCAGAGTCTCTTTCTTTCCCTTTTTTTAAAATTAATTAATTTATTGGATGCATTAGGTCTTCGTTGCTGAGTACGGGCTTTCTCTGTTTGCGGGGGGGGGGCGCTATTCTTCATTTCAGTGCGCGGGCTTCTCATTGTGGTGGCTTCCTCTCTTGTTGCGGAGCACGGGCTCTAGGCTCATTGGCTTCAGTAGTTGCGGCTCGAGGGCTGTAGAGCACAGGCTCAGTAGTTGTGGTGCACAGGCTTAATTGCTCCATGGTATATGGGATCTTCCCAGACCAGGGTTCGAACCCATGTCCCCTGCACTGGCAGGCGGATTCTTTACCACTGCGCCACCAGGGAAGTCCATGAGTCTCTTTCTAGAAAGATTCTGGAACTTGTGTGTTTCTCTCCATTCCTCTTGGTCATTGCTTTTCCATTGCTGGCTTTTTTGGGGGAAAAAATTATACCTGGCACCTTCTCTGTGCCAGGCGCTGTCTTAGGCTCAGAGAATAAATAAGTGAAAAGGACAAAGTATCTGTCCCCAAAGAGTTCCCAGGCCAGTGGCGGCCCCAGTGGGGTCATACAGAAAATAAATCACAGTACAGCATGAGGAGTCCTACAGAGGTAGGTATAAAGGGCCCGGGGAGAAGAGAAGAGTGACCAACAGTTCTGCCCCAGGAGTGGACACAAGGGAGGGTCAGAAGCAACTGCAAAAAGGAGGTGATACTGAGATGGACATTGATGATGGCTGTTTGGTTCCCTCAGAAGCAGACTCGGAGAGAAAGGTTTGAATGCGAGTAGTTTATTTGGGAGATTATGGAAATGTTATGTGGGGAGTGTGGAGGTGAGGCAGGGAAGGCAGCCAGTAAGGGTGATTTATCAAACCAGTTATCACTGTGGGCAACTAAGACTCATTCCCACCTAAGGAGCTCTGGGAGACCATACAGAACACACTTCACACTTAGCCCACTAGGGGCGAGGGAGCAGGGGTGTGTATACACCAACTTTCATCAATCACTGGCTCAGGGGCCAAGGGCTGCTTCTGGAGGGCGTTGATTCCCTGGCACTTCTGGCCTTGACCAGCACAAAGCGGCAGTGCACGTTCCAGAAGCCAGAGGAAGTATCAGGCAAAGAAGAACAGGTGCTGACAGTTGAATGTAGGGCTGGAATGCGCTAAAGTGGAAATGCGCTAAAGTGGTAAAGGTGAAGGTATAGACAGGACAGCCGCTGCTACAGATGATGAAATTCTGCCTGGAGGACATGGCTGAGCAGGTGCTCCTGGCAGGGGGCCAGCATGATTAAGGGCCAGAGAGCTGTGTTTGGGGACCCTAGTGTGGCTGGAGCACAGGATGAAAGTGGCGGAGATAGAATATGAGGCCAGGAGCTGAGGAGCCAGTGCAAGGCCATGGGCCTTGGTCTCCTCTGGGCACAGAGGCTTTTCAAAAGGGGACACTGAAAGAGGAGTGGTCTGAAAGACACCCCTTAGCTACATGGCTAACCACTGATTCCAGAACACAAAACCTGCTGATTGGGCCCAGGGCAAAATGCTCACGGTTCTCATGCAAAAGAATTGCTGGTGGTTCAAAAAGCAGCCTATGGGTGTTGCCGTTGGCGAGGTTATTTCTCCTTTAAAGGATAGGATAGTACCAAGTAATGGAGGTCACCTGTGCTGCAGACCTGCTGTCTGGGCCTGACAGCCAGATTAGAGCCAGTCATGGCCCTGCCCCCACCCCCTCCCCCCCAGCATATAACCAGTGCTTGCCCCTCTGATTACAAACTGTGAGCACAGAGTGGGCCATGCCCAGATCTGGAATAATCAGCATCAGTGTTTTGCCTTTGCCATCCAAGACTGCAAACACGCTCTCATCTGACCTAATCCGTGGTGTTAATGACGGCACAGCAATTTCGAGAGGCAAGCCACAGCATTGATAAGGAGAGGAAAAGCACCACAGGGCTTAGGAGGCAGAACTCACAGATGAGGCAGCTGCTGCCCTCCCTCCCTCCCCAAGGCCTGTTGTGTAAATGCTGCCCTCAGACCTGCCCTGTTTGAAGCTGGGGATGGTAAGAGAAAAGGAACACAGAGAAGCAGAAGAAGGAGTGTGCATGGGACAGGGAAGGGGGGGCTGTCCATACTGCACCTTAGAACAAGCTGGAAAAAGGCCTTCTTTACTTTGGGTAAATGCAACCCTAAGCCAGCCAGGGCACATGGCTTGTGGAGCAGGGTATGGGCCGGATTTGAGCCTCCACGTACTCCCTTGGCTGGGTGCCCTTGTGAGGTGAACGCCCTGCAGCACTGTACATGGGAACCCTGGGGAGACAGGGAAAGACAGAGGGCATGACAGGAACCTGAAACCACCATGGCAGTAGAGAGGTAGGGGAGATGAAGTGTCTGATTCCATCCATGAATAGAAATGCTAGAAGGGGCTTGGTTGGAGACCATCTAGGCTAAACCCCTTCTTTCACTAAAAAGTTTAGAGAGGGGGAGTAAAGGACTCAAGGTCACCTGACTCTTCCCTCAATAAGAAACTCCACTAATAACAAGGTTAGGCACCCAAGTGCAGTGCGGACTCGCCTAAGAAGGTATGGGGAGCAGTCATGTTCTGTTGGGGTGGAGGAAGATGCGCAAGTGGGCCGCAGGGCTCTCCATGCCTCCAGCCCCCATTCCTCCTGGAGATTCCCCACCATCCCAACTGGAACCCCACCCTGCCCCTCCTTTCTGCCTCTCCCCACATCCCAGCACCGCTAGCTCAGTCATCTGGGCAAAGGGAAGCCCCAAGGGCTTCTACCTGCTGGTGCAGCAGTATTTCCCCGCTCGTAGGATCCTGCCTGCGCTCCCCACCCCCACCCTGGGCTTCCTCTTTTACTTCTCTTGTGTTCCTCCTTCCAGCCTCTCCTGCTTTTCCAAGCAAGGGAGGCCTCCCTGCCTTTACAGTCTAGCTACTAGAATCTTCACACCAGACAGGGGATCCACTTGAAACCAGAGTTAGGTTGTGTCACTCCTCTGCTTGAGACTCTGCCCTCGCTTCCATCTCTTTCTATGGTAAAAGGACTTGGGCTATGGGCTCTGTGACCATAAAGGCCGGTGGCCTCTCTGACTTCATCTTGTCTTTCTCTCCCCCTCAAAGTCCTCACTCCAGCCACACTGGCTTCGTTATTGGCCCTGCAAGCTCCTGTCTCAGGGCCTTTGTACCTGCTGTTCCCTCAGCCTAGAAAACTGGCCCCTGGGTCCCCCAGGTCTCTGCCCAAATGCCCTCTCTGTATGGGGGCTTTCCTGGCCATGCCACTTAACACAGTATCTTGTTACTCTCAGCCCTCTGACCCTCCCTTATTTTTCCTCAGAGCAGTATCCTGGTCTGTTCTCCCCACTAGAATACAAGTTTTATGCAAACAAGAACTTTGCCTGTTCGTGGTTACTCTCCCAGCTCCTAAGATTATGCCTAGCACATAACAGGTGCTCAGTTGATCATATGACGACATGAAAAGTTCATCTCTTCCCTCTGAAACACTGACTCCTTCATGAGGACCCCTGGCTTCCACCTAGCAGTCCCCAACAGGGCCCAAGTCTTCACCACCACATGTGTCTCACACTTAGCCTTCCAGCCAGCAAGCATTTATTGAGCATCTATTATGAATTCAGTTGTTGAATTCACAACTATCAGATTGAGAATCTCTGGGCTCCTTGACCACCAGCACAGAGAAGAGAAGGGATTCTTATCTGTTTATTTTGTTTACTGAGAAGTGACCATGTAATAAGCTCTGCAATAAGAATTTAACATCCATCACGCACTGAATGCTCACAATAACACTGGGATGCTACTGTCTCCTTTGATAAACCTTTACTCCTCTGCGCTGTGAGCTGGGCTAGTTTACTACCAGGGATGGAGAGATGAGGGGGGCCCAGTCTCCTCGGAAGCTCTGCCCAGTGGAACTGGAGCACTCATTTTGAGTTATATTCTAGGAATCTGTAGAATATGGGCTTTAACTTGCCCAAGCTCACATAGATAAGTGGCAGAGACAGGATGCAAACCCAGGACTGAGTGAGACCAAAGCCCCTGTCTTTGCTTGACACCAGGCTGTCTCGTTCCAGTCTTCACTCAGGGCTTGTCTAGGAGCCTCAGGGTCTGCACCATGGCCCCTTGCATGTCCATGGGGCCTAGTCCAGCACCATGTGATCTGTGCTCAGGGCCTTGTCCCTTCTACTTTTCACCCTGTCCAGCACAGACATCACAGCATGTCACTATCCGCCCTCCCCCACACCACACCCACACACATTTAACCCAGTATTTAGCTCAGTATTGTTAGTTGTGGTATTGGAAACCTCAGTGCTGCAAAAGATTTTAAAGATAAGGTAACTTACTTCAATTTTACAGATCTGGAGACTGAGTCCTAGAAAGGGAAAGAAATTGGCCCAAGGTTGTTTTGCCAATCAGCAGCAACTGGAGGTAAAAACTAACAGGAGTTTAGATTAGAATCAACTGCTACATCTTTTCTTCTCTCACCTCAGCTTCAAGAAGGAATGGGTCCCCTTGACTTTATTTATAAATGCAAATGTGCCTTATCTCTGGGCCTTTTGCAATAAGGGCCAAGGTGACCCTCCATCTCCCCACCCCCACCATTAGCCTTTTATACCCAGCCAGAACCAGCCACATCTTCCCACCCCCACCACCAGCCTTTTACACCCAACCAGGTTGACCTGGGCCTTTCTTCCTGCCACTTCCTCTCCACCAGGCCCTCATTCTATCCATCTTTCAGGTACCATCTCTTCAGGAAGCTAGCCTGGATTCACCCAATGTCACCAAGCTTCTTCCATTGAACCTCTACACACTTCTCTTAGGTAGATTTTTCTCTCTTCACCTGCCTAGCAGGGGGCATGCCCCGAAGGTCTTGGTCCTTGAATCTTGGCCCTCCACAGCCTGGCCCTTCCCAGGCCTCGGCCTCCCTCTCTTCCTTTTTGCTAGATTTAATTACATTTGAATACATTACCCCCTAGTCAGCCAGTCTGCTCTTGGGCTTCCTGAACTCTCTCTCCACTTGCTATCAGCCCATTTCCTCTTATTTGCTCATCTTGGGAAACGCAGAATGAATCCTCGCATTTGAATCTTCAGAAGCTTAAAAGCAGTCTATGTCCCTCCCTGAAGTCCCAGCCTCCCACCAACACACTTGATTTCCTGATTGGCCCGGGTGAGGGATGAAACAGCTGGATTTTCACCTAGAAAGCTTGATCAAGTCTATTCCCCAAAACCCCTCCCATTTCTCCCTTGCCACAGTTGCTTAAGGGTCTGCCTGGGCCTCAGGACTCTGTGCCCCTCCCCCCCTCAGGCTGATGGGTAGGGAGGGGCGCTGTCACTTCACCCCTGCCCTCAGATTTTCCCTACACTGCTGCTCCTTTGCCGTCCCCTGGCTGTACCTGCACTGGGGCAGTCTGAAAAGCCACAAAGGGTGACACACTCTTTTTTTTTTTTTAAGCTCTAAATTCATTTTCATGCCAAGCTGCTTGTATCTGCCTGCCTGGCTGCCGAAGAAAACTGAAACGTGCACAAAATGCCACGCGCCTGGCTTTGTGTGGAAGCTTAAGTCCCAGTGGCCCTGCCCCCGGAGCTCGCCTGCTTGCATCTCCAGCTGCCTGCTGTGATTTCCCTGAGTTTTATTAACTCTGGGCCCTGCACGGAGAGAGGAGCTCATCAGACACACTTCACATCTTGCCTCCTCCACCCCTGGCTAAGAAAAGTTGCCCTGATTACGGGAAGTATGTGTTCCCCAGTTCTCTGATAATTCTATCGGGAGCCAGGGTGAGGCTCAGGTGTCAGGCTTTGAGAGCTGCTGCTGACAGCCTCTCAGAGGCCGCCTGCCTGCCTGCTTGGGCACAAAGGCAGTGCTGGGTTGTCTCCATTCCAACCATTCATGTTGTGACCTTGAACCCCTCACTGTATCTCTGCTTCTCAGGTTTCCCCAGCTTAAAAAATGGGGATGATGATGCCCATACACCCATCCCCTCCAAACTGGTATAAGATTCCAATTCGATGAGGATGTGCTGGAAGAAAATACCACCATATAATTGCCCAGGTTTAGACCAGCGCATGGCTGGAAACCAAGTTCGGCCCTCTTGTTCTATAGATGGAAAGGGAACCTCCATCTACAGAAAGAGGGGTTGCCAAGGTCACACAACAACCTGGCTCGAAAACCAGCTTCCATATTTTCTGAGTTGGAGGGAGGAGGGGGCAGAGAATGGTAAGGAAACCATTCCCGTGAGAGTTTCGGGTATGACCGAGGGACAGACAGGACCCCGAGCCTGAAGCTCAGCCCTGCCCAAGACCCAGCCAACTGACATGGAGCCTTCATCCATGAAATGGATTCATCTATGAAACGGACTTGACGATGTCTTGTTCACAGGCCTTTAGAGGATTAAATGTAATAATATGTGTAAAACACCTGCCATGTGGTATGTTCCCCAAACGTGAGTACCTTCCCTTCTCTTGCTTTATCTTAAACAGGTATCGCAAATGCTTTCAAAAAGGGAAGGCACAAAGGGAACATTTTCTTAGAGCTGAATGCTTCCAAAAAGACAATTGTGAACCTTGGATTCCCTTTCCTTGGGGGCTTTCCTTACGTGGTGAATGTGAAATGTCCATGTTCCCTGTCAGCGTAACGAAGTAGAAATATTGCTTCTCCCTGCTTCCCTGCCACCTCTGCTGTACAAGAGCTTCCTCACAGGTACTGGGCCAGCAACTTTTAATGGAGCTGTGGCCAGATCCTCACAGAGAGGAAAGTGATTTCTATGAGATTAGCAGAGTGGTGAGGCTAATACAGTTATGATCCAATAAACACACTGATTAGGGTCATTTGTGCTCCTTCCCTCCCTCCCTCCCTCTCCCCCTCCTGCTGGGGCCTCGGCAGGCCTAGTGCAGGCTCTGCTTCGGAGGGCCTTGGAGACGGCTAAGGCTGGGGCCTCTCAGCCAGCCTGGCCTAAGGATGCTCTAGGATGGACAGCCTGCAAGGCAGGAGACTTGGGTCCTGACCCCTGCCCCGCCACCAGATCATTCTCCTTTTCTGCACCTCATCTTCCTCCTCTGTATATCAAAAGTAGAGATAAAAGGGCTGAACTTGGGACCAGAAGTTCTCAAGTTCAAGTCCTAGCCCTGCCTTTTACTAGTCCTGCAACCCTGGGCCTGTTATTCCATATATTCGTTCACTCTGTACAAGGCTTTGTGCTACCTGTCTTTGGTCCTCAGTCTGCTCATCTGCAAATGGGCATTATAATGCCAACCTCAGAGGCTGGCTTTGGGGATTATGAGAAACACACATATAACAAGCTTTCCACAGACCATGGAATAGAGAAAGAGCAACAACAACTTTTCCTTTTCTTCTAAGGTTCCTTCTGGTTGACTCTATGGAAATATTTGCTATTGCTGAGCCTAAAAGAGGGGCTCCACAATTACTTGCTGAATGAATGAATTCAACTGTAAAATGGAATATTAAGTGGCTAAGAGGAGCTGGCTCTTTACGATGAGGCATACTATAGAACCAGGCCCTGGGCACAGGGGCTCATCCACCCTCACCATGCATAAGGGCTTCTCCTCCATCTAGTCCAGTAGACAGGAAAGAGGGCTGGTGGGCCTGTGCCGACAGAGAGCTTTCCCAGGCCTGTTCAGTGCCAGGCTGATATCTCAATTCTGGCCCCACGCAGTCTGAGCAGTTGCCGATTTTCCACATCCAAGGGGTGCCAGGCCTGGCTCAGAATCATGAAAGGCATTGGTAGGCTTTTGCCTTTTGAAGAAGCTGCAAGGCTAAATTGTATTCACACTGGCCTCTAGTGGCAAATTTCCAAACCAGCATGCTAAATGGAAATTTGGCAGCTGAAGGAATCTTCTCAGAATGACCTAGATTTAGAAATTTAGGGCTAATAGGGACTTTGTTCTGATCTTCGCTTGATGAATGAGAAAATCAAGTTTCAGAGGTAAAGTGAATCGCCCAAGGTCACACAAAAGCCTCACATCTCACTGTCCACGAACCTTACCCCAAACTGGCCATCTGTGGTTTCAGTTAGGGATTATGAATTATTACCTACTTGGAAGAACAAACAAGGGCCCATTTTTCAAAATCAGACGAAGCCAGCCTTAGAGTCCGACCCTAACACGTTTTCTTCCCTGGTACTTTGCTTTTTTTTTTCTCCCCTTTTTTATCTGTAAAAAAAAAATGTCACTGGAAGATCCCCTATCTGATGTTTACCTGAGGAACAGTAATCTACTCTACAGGCTCTGAGGCCATGAAGTGCTTTGTAGGCAGCAAACTCCACCACTTAAACAAATGTGCTTTTCAATGTTTCCTCCTCCACACGTTGCAAGAATGTAGTGCCAGAAGGGGCCACAGTGACAGCTCAGATTGGCTCGAGGATCTGGGGGTAGGAATCGTTTCCCTTGTGCAGGGAAAGCTATTTTGACATATTCTAGAGACACAATCCAAAAATAAATCAAGCTGAGGACTTCCACAGGGCTTAGTGGAAAGGCTTTGCTGCCATACCAGCTAAAACCTGGGTTTGGAGGCTTGGGATAAAGCTATTTCTGCAAATGGATCTCAGTCTTTTCCTGACAGAGACCAATTCTTAATTTGACTTATTCAGCAGTAACCTCAAAGAACTGCATAAGGTGCTAAAGGGACTCCAAAAGGGGAATAAGACACTGGCCTTTGTTCAGAGGTTAGCCCAGCAGGAGGGAGAGGGGTACAAGGTCAGGCTGCTGAAATGTTGGGGTGAAGAGGCAGGAGAGGTATGTGGTGGCTTCAAGGGCCACCTGTAATAACGAGAGCTGTTTCCTAGATGCCGGTCCCTGTTCCGAATACCTGCTCTAGCTTATTTAAATAATCTTCACAATAGCCTTATGAGGTTAGGACCATTATCCTCATTTTATAGTTGAGGAAACTAAGGCACAGAGAGATTAAGAAACTATTAATAGTTCACCACACTGCTGCTAAGCGGTGAAGCTGGGCTCTGAACCCTAGCAGTCTGGTTCCAGAGCCCTATACCCTCAATGTCATAACTGCTGATGACGTCTCTCCTGCGTTTCTGTGATGTTTACTAAACCACACCATCTCATACACCCTGGTGCCCACACAGGATCTTCGTGTCACACATGGTCTGATGTGCATGGTGTACCAAACGAGAACAGAAGGTGGAAGGGCACTGCTTCTTAAAGCTCAATCTAGCAGCCAAGGCCAAGAGCTGTTAAAGCTCATCCTGTGCTTTGAATCCTTTCTATTTTCTAAGACCACTACTGGTCTAGGAGGCACAAGAAAAGGTTATCGTCCTGATTGCTTCATGTTCTTAGGAACCACCTGCCTGCCCCAAGTTCATGTTGGACAAACAAGACCTTTAGGCTCTCACTACTCAAAATGTGGTATATGGACCAGCAGTCACCATCTCCTGGGAGGCGGTTAGAAACGCAGAATCTCTGGCCAGATGCTGAATCTGGATCTGCTTTCTAGCAGGTTCCCCAGTGATTCTTATGTGTGGCACAGTGTGAGAAGCCCTGGGCTAGGACCCTTGGGGACCACACACTTTCTAGTCTGGGAACCAAACTTCTTACCCATTCATGGGCACTTGTTTGAAGGCTTCTTTCCCAACTTCAAGCCTTCTCTAAAAAGTTTGGAATCTCCTACCCTTCCCACCAAAGCGATAGCTCTCCTGTCCCTTGATTAGCTCTGACAGTCCCACAACCTATCTTCATTAATCTCCATCTAAGTTACAAACTCATCCTGCATTCTTCGCATAACCTACCTTCACCTTGATCTATTTGAGCTGTGACTGAAATGAGCTATCTGTGCCCTAGCATATCCCACTTCCATGAGAGTTGTCCTAACTGTACTTCTCCAGAGACAGTGTGGACATTCATATGACAAAAGGATCAATCAGGTTTCCTTTTACACAAGCTCCCTTTACACAGAATCAGGAATTTCTACATCTCTGGCTAATTGGCAGAATCACTAGAAACTGAAACAATTCAAGTTTTACTCTTTGAGGTCACGTCCTTTATGAAAATTGGCATACGCTGCGTGTGTGGTCACCTCGGCATACGGTTGGTATACTTATCCAGAAACAAGGAACTGTGCCTGTGTAGCTCTCTTCCCAAGTGTAATCACAACCTTCTTTACTTCTCAAAGTACCAGTAATACATTTCTACCACTCCCATGACCTGGGTGAAAGCAGCAATTTTCAGGATTATAATTCTGGAAGGTCAGTGGTTGAGTGTCTTAATCCTTGCTCCTAGAGGTGGGTTCAATTATGTCCACCCAGTTCAGGCTGAAAGAAATGTATTTCCATTTTCCCAGAATAGTACTCTGTACCCCAAAACCATCTCTGGGAGGCTACAAAGTCATTTACATAGTTTGTTGTTGGGTTTTGCTTTTTTGTTGTTGAGAGAAAAGAGAGAGAAAGATGGAGAAAGAGGGTGAATATGGGGAAGGCTTGGGGAACAGAACCTTGTTTGGCCATTCCATAAAGTAAATCACCATTTCCAAAATGTGTAGAGTAATAAGGAGGAACAGTTAAGCTATAATCCCCTTTTCAATCAAGGAGCTACCCATTTAAGAAAACAAACACCACAACACATATTGCCTGTGGGCCCAGGATGACATGCAGGTGTTTCTCTTCCAGGTTCGGGGAATGGTTCAGGTCTCTCAGCACATCCACTTGTTAATCTACAGGGGCTTCCCCCTCACTCAGAAATGCTAACTAACATCACTTCTTTCTTTGGTACTGCCTTTTTAAAGTCAAACCTACTCTTGGATGGGAGAAGTCTGCTACAGATCCAAAAACCTAAAGTGATATGAAAACTTGAAGATCGGTCCTGCAGTACTACCTGAAATAGTTCAGAAGTCCAAATGGCTATTAGAACCTCATACAATATTTAAAAATCAAACTACAGCAGCGATTTCAACTATCAATGGCATTTTATTTTGGAAGTTTCTATGTATTCCATAGGTATTAACTTCCTTACTCTCACCAACCCCTCCCTAAAAAAAGCAGAAAGATTAAAAAAATATATATATAAAATCTCTTATCTAGTTTTTCTAAAGTGTTAGGTTAAAAAACTTAAGTGATACTTCTCCTTTATGAGGATACTGCTTTTTAATTAAGGAGAATTCACAGTCTGTCCTTATGCTCACTACAGATTTCTACTCCTTCCTGGGGAAAAAATGGTCAACGCTTCTGCTTCTTTTTAATAAATTCATTTCTCGATTATTACACATTATCATTCCACACTTGACACCTTCTTAGAAACTTGATTGTTGGATGCATTTTTCACTTGGCAAAAATTCAATGTGGCTTTGCGTGGGATGTCTAAGTGTCAGAAACAGCAGTGTTGATGTTCTGGTTTTGAGAGGGAAAATATATATAGAGATGCATCCGATCCCTGGAAGAACGAATGCAAGAGACTGAAATAGGGGGTGTACACAGTTAAGAAGGCTGATAGACACTACTTGGTTTTGAATTCTACGGCTGTCAGCCACCAAAGACTGCAGTGTAGGCCAGAATATAAACTTCTGCATGAAGAGGTTGAGAAATGACAGAGTTGGCTTCATTTTGTTCCAAGTGTACAGAGCAGATACACACAAGAAGGAGCAGTATGGGTCACTTGCAGTGAGCAGTAACCTGTGAACAATCACATATGGGCATTTCTGCAAATGCTCTGTCAACACAGGCACTGGGGAAGAGAAAAGAAGCATCCTATTAAAATACACTTCCATCTCTAACTCACCCAAGACCCTAGGCCTCCTCAGCGCCTCAGATTTGCAAGGCCAAAATGAAGTTTAGAATTACGTGTCACTCTAGGTCATCTGGAAACTGGTTCGCTGGGGCCATCTCAGAAGACCTGCGTGTGCCCAAGAGAGCAGCAAGTCTACCCAGAAGGGTATGCCTTAATGATCTTCACGTCGTCCACGGGGCGGTCCTGGGAGTTTGTCTCCACCATTCCTACTCGATTCACCATTCCTATACCCTGGCACACACGGCCAAAAATGGTGTGTTTGCCGTCAAGCCACTGGGTGGGAGCCAGGGTCACAAAGAACTGGCTGCCGTTGGTGTCTGGCCCAGCATTGGCCATTGCAAGAATTCCAGCCCCTGGTGGGAAAAAGGAAGAGAGGAAAAGGTATGAATAACCCCGACAGCTCCAGCCTGGACCAGCTTCACCAGCCTAGGGATAAAAAGAAGCCAGACCAACCACCCCAATGTCCTCATCTTCCTTGTCTTCACCTGCCCCCAGCCTCTATCCATGATGATCCCCCACTAGCCGCTGTATCGTGTGCTGAATTCCCCTCGAAAATCCAGGAAGGTCTCCTGCTTCTTTGAGGAAGCTTTTGCTTTCTTATGGTTTATAATAGCAACATTCAACAAGTAGCTAGAATTGAGATCACTCAGATCAGCACTCCGTATTGCTCAGGGCTCTGAGAGGCACCGCTTTCTCTAATCCACCAGAGCTCTTTGTGGCTCTGCAGCTGCGCAGCTACATGGCACTGTGCCACGGTGTCAGGCATTCACCTTGAATCACAGCCAAAAGAGTAATTTTAAAATCCATTCCCTCTTCCTATCCAGTCCAGCCAGATCATATACTTACCTGTGAATTTCAAGTCTGGATGAAGTTCATCTTCAAACTGCTTGCCATAGATAGATGCACCACCTCGACCTGCCAGTTAGAAGACAGAAACCAATCGGCCCACATTCTACCTCACACCAAGAACTATGGTCCAGGGTCAAATGGCTTTTGGAGTACAGGAGAGGAAAATCAGTGAGCGTGCCTAGCACCCTGCTAAGTACATTGCAACTAAACAGCCCAGCAGCCGAATCAAGCACTCACACAGCACATTCAAATCACTGGTTTCGTTTAGGTAAGATGTTTCTTTTCAAAATAACACTGAGTGTTTTTTTTTCCTGCTTATTAAAGTAATACATGTTCACTGTCAAAATGTAGAAAACATAGATCATTATCAAAGGAACATTAAAGTCCCCTGTAATCTAACCACCTACAAATAACCACCATTCATGGTTTGATGTATTAAGAGCTTTCTTAATTTTTTTACATTTTTATCGGTACTTTAGACAGGAGTGCTCCAAGCCCTAACCCTATGCCCATCAGAGACATTGCTAATCAAGCAGCAGTCTTCCCCGCTGAGCTTAGATTGGCCTCTGAATCCAATCCAGAACTCCAGGTAGCCATTTTTAGTGGATCAGAGATGGCATAAGAATTGAAAATTATTTGCCATCCTTAACCTAGATAAAGGAAAATAAAATTCATTTAAGTCAAAGATTAACTAGCTTAAAGAGAAACAAGGACACTGCTAAGTGGCAATGTGACAGAAAAGAATAATAATACAGCAGGCAGAATTCACTGGGAGGAAGGGCAGGAACTGTAAGGAGAATATGAAGGAACACGGCATTGGGAATGATTTGCTAGCAACAGCACCACCACATGTTATTTATATATCCATAGGAGTCCACACTCTTGTTGTGCTGGGCACCCAGGTTTTGTTGTTAGAGAAAATGATACGTTAAATAAGATGTTTCCATAGGAAAAAATGTCTTAATAGGAGATAACTCTCTTAATTATTTAGTCAACTATATGCCTTGTTGAACTACTTCGGCTTCTCCAAGTTGACCAATCAAGACAAAACAGCCTGAAACAAAGTGAACAGTGGATTTATAAGCTTACTCTGCTTGCCTGGTAGCCAGGAAACAGGCCAGAGGCAGGGAGCTCACTTCCTTCTACAGCCTGCTGCGAAAGTAGCATGTTAAAGCACCACGTCCACCCCCAGAGGCCCCTGGGGCACACTAAGGTGTTTCCATGGTAAAAAAAATCCTTCGCTGTATCTTTTAGGATGCTCCACCACAGGGAGCCTTTCACAGCCCCCGGTTCAGGAAGAAAACACTGTTCTCAAGCAAAGAGGAATGGGGGTGAATCCTAACAGAGCTGGGGAAACCTCCCACCTGACCCAGGCTACCTATGCTTCTGGAAAATTACTTAACTACCAAACTATGTAAACATTCATTTCAAAAACTCCAACATGCCAGTATACCTCCAAACAGCAATTATATAACCAGTATGTTCCCTCTGACTACAGAGTCAAGGTTCCTGCTTGAGCTTGGGGTAGGAGGTGGTTAGTAGAAGTATTAGGGCTGAAAATGAGAGAGGAGAAAGAGGGCTATGGGGACAAACAAGGTCAAGCCCTACCTCCAGGGCTTGAATGAGCAAGCTGAGGATGAAGTTCAGCAGTGCACTGTCTGGCCACAGGCTGAGCCTTGGAAGTGTGATCCCTGCAAGCCAAGGACTGCCAGAACCTCAGGGCCCCACTCTCTAGGAACTGAAACCTACCACATGAATGGCACCACAAACAGGATAGGCCAATCAAGAGTCACAGATGAAGCCTGGGGGTTTAAGCAATCAGGAGGAGATGAGAGGAAAGGGCATGGAGGCCCCACTTCACTCACTATGCATAGTTTGACCAACTGCAAGTAGTTTGGGACTCAAAGGCAGTTTCCTCATAGTGTTATCTTTTCATAACCTAATTCAGCTCAGTAAGGCTTGCAGCAAAATGTCAGAAAGACAAATAATTCCAATCAAAACACTCTTCTGAGCATGTAGAATAGGGGAGAAATGGCAGGGAGACAGGGAAAGATTTTAAAGAGTTCTCTGGTACGGGGCAGGCAACAGATGTCAATGATAACACACAAAGCCAACGATTAGGAAGCCTGTGCATGTGCTGTGTGCTTCCTCTAGTAAAGACACAAGGGAGACAGGCACAGGCCTGTTTTCCAAACTCTGTACTCTCAAAGTTCTTTTACTCTTCCACCCTCTCTTTTAAACATTTATTCAATGTAGTTAATATTTCAGACATAAAAAGATACAAAGAATAATATGACAAACAACTGCAGGCTCCCCTCAAGAAACAAAGTTTGGCCAATCCAGTCAAAAACCCCAGGCACACAGACACTCTGTTTCCCTCCCCCAACTCCGCCACGCCCCCAAGAGCTAACTGCTGCAAGGACCTCATTTTGCTCTCATGTATTCACTATTCTGACCAGGAATTTGTCATTTCCATGCGTTTTTCTTTTCTACTACATACTGTATGCATCCCTAAACAAATGTACTGTTGTTTGCATGTTCTTAGGTTTATATAAATGGTATTATACTCTATATATTCTTCTGCAGTTAGCTTTGTTTGGCTTGCCACAGTAAGTGATATTCACCCATTTTGTTCCACGCAGCTCTCTGTAGCATCCATTCCATTGTACAATTACAACACAATCTTATCTTTCTCGTGGTGATGGATATTTAGGGCCTTTCCAATGTTTTTGCTATCATAAACCATGCTGCAATAACCATTCTTATACTGTCTCCCAAACACAAGTGCAGGAGCTCTCAGGGACAACACCTCATGGGGGGCATACAGGCTCACAGTTTATGAGCGTTTCACCACGACTAGATTTCCCCAATTATCTTGCCAGAGTCGCTGCAGTGCGCACCCCCACCCACAGTGCTTTCACTCTTACTGCTTGAGGTCCTTTTGCCAGCCTTCTTCTAACATTTGTCGGTCTGAGAGGTGTCAGATCTCTTTTGGTGTTTTAAACTGCGTTTCCCTGAAGCTATGCATAATTTCCTGTCTACTGGCTATTTAGCTTTCCTCCTCTCTCAACAGCCACATTTCTACTGAGTGGTTTGACACTTTAAATTTTATATATATTTTAATAGTAGGATTATTCTAGATACTAATCCTTTGTCAGGTAATGCTTTTGCAAATACTTTTTCCAGTTTACTTTTTTCACTCTTTTAATGAGATCTTCTCATGCAAAGAATTTTTTGCAGTTGAAATCTCTTAATCTTTTTCTTTATGATCTGTGTTTTCTGTTTCTTAAAAAAAAAAAAAAAAACAAAAAAGCCTTTCTTATCTGATGTCTCTTCCTCCTCTTCCTGCTCACTGACTGTAGAAATGTCTCAAGATGAACTGGAGTGACATCTAAGACATGCAGAGTGGTCTCTTACACAAAGATTATCATACTTGGTGCTACTTGTCCCCACCACTCCCATGCCACAGCTGATGGAATCACAGATTAATATCTAGCCCTAAAGCAGCCACAGGTCAGCCAGCTACCCATTAGGAGGCCCACATGAAAGCTCTGCCTGGGGCATTCAACATAAGAAGGCAACTAACCAAACCAATCAAAGCCTCTCTTCCAGCAAGAGAGCCTCTAATAGATACCACAGATGTCCTCTGAGCATCTCCAACCCCTTCTCCATGGCCTGCCTCAACCTCAGAGACAAAAAAAGGCAGGTACTGACCAGTACTGTGTGCAGCTAGGGGTAACCAGATGACTCAGTTTTGACTTACTGACATAAACAGAAGCCACTGAGTAGAGCTTCTAGGAAAGCTATAGCATTCCTGATTAAAAAAAAAAAAAAAGGAAAATACACTCCTGTCTTTCACCCATAGTTCTTTCCTCATCTTCCTTCTTTGAAAGCAGAGGTGATGTTAGGAGCAGCAGCAGCCATCCTGCAACCATGAGAAGTTTGCGATCAAAGGCCGACACATTAAGAATGGAGGAGCAGAAGGGCATGGCAAGCCTGGGTCCCTGACAACTCTGCTGGGCAGATGAACCAATGTCTGCAACTGCTTACCTCCAGACATTTAGTTATGTGAGAAAAAAAAAAGCTCTCTTTGTTTAAGCCTCTGTGGTTGAGTTTTCTGTTACTTGCAGCCAAAAGCATCCCAAACTGATCCAATCACTTTGTTAGTAACAATAGGAAGGGGGAAATGACTAGTGGAGCTGCTGTTGGATTACCAGGGCAAATGCCAGATACCAGATCTAACACAGTAAATAATACTACAGTTCTCCAAGAAGCTTTAGCTCTTAAGATAGAGTCCTCTCTTTCTCACTTGCCTTTGGGGTCAGAGAGATCTGGATTTTGGTTACTACTCCACCACTTACTAGCTGTGTAACCTTAAGCAAGATACTTACCCTCTCTAAGCCCCAGTTCCCTTGTCTGAAAAACAGGAATGGTACTACTACTTATGTCTCATAGGACATTATGAGAATTAAATGAGATAATGCATGGAAACCATGTGGTATATAACATGAAGCAAACACAGTAGTATCAGTGATGATGAGCCTCCTTTAACTGAGATAATCTGAGCATTTTCTGTGAGAGGTGACTGCAGGTTTTGACGAGCAGTCCACCTGGCAGTCCGTCTGCCCGAGTTTACACTAGTTCCTCTGTCTTCAAACCTCCACCACTCCGCCTCTGCTCCTTGCTCTTTGTGGATAACTTTGCTTCTTACTTCACTGAGAAAAAGGAAGAGAACTTTCACATGTTCTCATCACCAAATCCACTTTCCTTCCTACATCTCTACCCATTTACCTCCCTTCCTCCATTATTAATACACTATATAAATAAACTGTTCAAATGACTATCCCACCACCACATACTAATCAACCCCATTCACGTTCAAGGAACTTTGCCCCACCTATGATTTTCCCTTCTCCTGTATCAGTTTTTCTTTATGGTAGATCATTCCTATCAGCATAAAAACATGGTATTACTATTTCCCATTCTGGAAAAACAACACTGTCTCACGTATCTCCCTATTTCTCTGCATCGATTCCCAGAAAAACCCCATCCCACTTCTTCTCCAGCCTCTTGAATGCTCTCCATTCAGATGTTTGCCCTCACCACTCCCCTGAAACTGCTCTTGTCAAGGTCATCAGTACCACCATGTTGTCACTAAATCCAATGGTCAATCCTCAGGCCTCACCCTGCCGGATCCAACAGCAGTATCTGACAGGTAGTGTCACCCTTCTTGAAATCCCACCTTACTGGCAGCTCTTCATTTTCCTCTGCTGGCTCCTTCTCCATTCCCCTCTCTCCTTTCACAGATGTTAGACGTGTACTAACATGTGAAGACTTCCTTTTCCAAATCTTGCTCGTTCGCCCCTTTATCAATCACAGGTGTGACCCCACTTAAATCTCTTGAATTTCTTTTTCTCAGTCTTGACATGTGCGTCCCAGAGGACCAGAACCAACAGAACCACTATCACCACAGTCCAAGCTATAAGCTTTAGCTTTGACAACAATGAAAGCTTCTAATTGGTCTCCCTGCGTCCGGCCTTGCCTCCTACTTTCTGCACCAGTCTATTCTCCAGGTGGAAGTCAGGGGGTCCTTTTAAAACAGCTCTCATCACACAGATTTAGAGAACAAACATATGGACACCAAGGGGGGAAGAGGGGGGGATGTGGGGGGGGAGAGGGGGTTGGGGTGGGATGAACTGGGAGATTGGGATTGCCATATATGCATTACTAATAAGAAAAAAAAATCAAATTGTACACTTTGCAGTCCTCTGCTCAAAATCCTTCAGTGACATTTCATCACATTTAGGATAAAATCCAAAGTCTTCACCACAACTTACAAGAATTTCCATGATCTGGTTCTCTGATACCTCCTGCCACTCTCCCCCTCACTCACCTGCTCCAGCCACACTGGCCTCCGTGCTGTTTCTTGCAGAGCATACTCTGGTCTAAGACCTCAGACTGCCGTTCCCTCTGGATTGTCCTTGCCTCTGACAGTCTCATGGTTCATGACTTTATCCAGAGCTCCGCTCAAATGCCTTCTTTTCAGAGAGGTCTTCCCTAATCACACTATCCAAAGTAGCACCTCCCTCACTATCCCAGGGGTCTCTGCCCGCTGGGGACACTGAACAATATGTGGAGACATTTTTGGTTGTTATACTGTGGGCTTCTACTGGTATCTAGGGAGTAGAGGTCAGGGAAGCAGCGAAATGTTGTACAACACACAGGACAGCCTCCACAACAAAGAATTATCCAGCCTAAAATGTCAATAGTGCCAAGGCTGAGAATTCTGCTCTACCCCCTTATACATCATTTTTTTCAAATCACTTGTCACGCGCAACCCGACAGCATATCAGGTACTTGTTTGTTCACTCTCTCCCACTAGAACGAGAGCTCCACCAGGGCTTTCTTACTCATCATCGTATCCCCAGCTCTACGAATAATGCCTGGAGTCCAACAGACATTTGTTAAACGAATTAACAACCAAAATAAATACTAAACGACCATACTTTTTTGAGCTCCTATTTTGCGTCAAGCCTGTGCTAACCATTTTGTAAACATCTGCTCATTTACTACTCACAACAACCCTCATAAGGTACATAAAACCACACTCCCCTTTTATAGATAAGGTGGCCCAGCAAGTTTACATAACGAGTCTACATTTATTACGTGTTTGTGTGAAGCCAAGATTCAACCCCAAGCCCAGCGGGCTCCACAACCCTCTGTTCACCCCCACACTATGCTACCTTGCCATATACCACGGCTGGATTAAATGTACTCACATATTTTTCTTATCAAGAGTCCCAAATGGTCCCAGCATGATGCTAATTCAAATCTAAACTCCTGTCTGGGAGTCTCCATGAACTGGGCTGACCTTAATCCCCACGCTATCTCCTACTTCTCTGCACACTCTGCCCCAAACTGCTCCTCCCTTACTGTCCCTAAACATGCAGTTCGGGGGCCTCAGAAATCACATTTTATGCATCTGTCCTGGGCGTGGAGAGGTGGTTGGGTTACATCACAGAGCCAGTCCAGCATGAGACACAACACCTGTGGTGGTGGGTTCTCCTTCACACCCTATGTGCTTCTCACTTGTGCCTCTGTTCTGTATTCATTCTAACTCCTAAACCTAAAATGCCCTTCCCTGCCCTCTTAAGAGTTAAACTTCTGCATTTCTTCAAGACCCACCTCAAAATATGCCTCCATCCCATTCTAATCCCACTCCACTGTACTTTTTCCTCTTATTAGGAATTATTCCAACCTATGTTCTATACATACTCCATAGCGCACCACCATGCATTTGCATGTTTATCATGTTATTACTTTCTAGTTGTTTCTCATAATGAATACCTTATCTTCCTGGCAGGGCAGGGAGCTCTGCAAAGAAGAGAAAAATGCCTTGACTTCTAATGCTTAAATACTCCTCACAGGCCTTAGAATAGTACAGGACACCCCGCAGACTCTTAGCAAATATTCATCAAATGAATAAAATTAACAATGAGCTTGCTGTTCAACAGGTTAAATTTTCAGGTGTTCCTGGAGCTACTAAGAGGTGAGATGAAATCAGAGTGAGGGTGACGCACAGCATAATCAGCATGTAATTAATCACTGCAATCAGGGCAGCTGGTGAGCACTGCGAGGCAAAGTACAGAGCAGGAAGAACGAAGGGAAGAGCTTGAGAGGATGCCGTGTCTTACAGGGAAAGGAGAAAGAGAAAAAGTTAGTAGAAAACAGATAAAAGACATTCAGAGGGCTAAGGGAAGGGCCAGCATAGAGTTATTACAATAAAGGAAATTTAAAAGAAGAAAAATGGCTTAAAATGAAGCAGGAGGTCAAAGTCAAAGATATCTGAATCGAGAAAACATCTGGCAAAGGTGTATCAGAAAGACCATGGAAAGTATAGTTCCAGAGTAGCCAGACTGAGGGATGGTTGAGGATGGAAGTGATGTATCGACCTACTGAAGGGCCCAGGATGTCACATGCTGCTCATCTGAGATGTTCAGCAAAAATTGTGTTACCTAGTCAGCTAGCAGTCCATACTAGTGACCCAGGGGGGCCTAACTCCTGTTTGCCTTCTGCCATGGGTCTGCCAGCAGGCTTAGCTCAACCACTCATTATACTTGAGGCTGGATGCAATTATTTGGAAATATTTTGAGTGATTCAATTTCATTAAAATTACATCATGGAAATGTGACATTATGAAGGACTGAGAACCAATTGCTGAAATATAGGGAAGCTCTGACATGAGCACTCACATCTGAGTCAATTCTGATTCTTGTACACTAATCAAGGACTCAGTTCACTGGTGTTATGAATGAAAATTTTATCTCATAACAACGAGAAAAAGGAAGAAGACAGGAAAGTAGTACTCAAAGTGTCGACAGGACGTTTTCAGATAAAGAAGGTGGAATGAAGCAGAATTAGACTCTGCCTCCCCCAATAACTGATGAAACAAACAAAAAATTCAATTTCTTTCAAAGCCAAAAATTCATCAGCAACAACCAAATAAGAAAAGGGAGACAAACTTATTCCAAAGATTCGGAATAGAATCAGTCAAGGAAAGAAATAAGAGATTCTTCTGCCTGCATTTCCAAAAGTAGTAATCAGGAAAGGAGTGCCACCCAGAGAATTTTCACAAATACCCTCCAATTTTGAGATGTCAACAGGGGAGTGGGTGAATAGCCCTGAAGAAGTTAAGGAGAAGCCCTCAAAGGCAGAAGCCCACACACCACAGGCGCTCAGGAGTGGCAGGTCAGGCTAACAGCAATGGCCACCTTCGTGGGGTGGAGGAACACGGGGCCGTGATGGGGATCAGGACACGCTATTCCAAAATAAGGCACCTTGGCATACTGAGTATTTCAAGCTGAAGGAATCTGAGAAATGGCAGGTGCAGGAAGACTTTCTGACCTTGCCCTGAGGTGGGTCATAAGACTCTCAAGTGAAATGTCCCCTCCGTATACCTGGAGGAAAGGAACATCCCTACTTTCAAGAAAGGAGGACACCCAAGAGGAATCTGAACGAACAAGCCTTGCTAAGTCTCCCCTAGTTTACCACACTGAGCTCATACTCATAACCCTTTTGTCCGATCACATTTTCCCACAACCTTCTACTCTTTATCAAACCTAGCCTAAAAATGCTCAGGGTAACCCCTTCTTTAGGTCTTCATTTCCCTATAAAGGAAATGTCATGTAGAACGTAAATAAATGTGTATGCTTTTCTCTTGCTAATATGTCTTCTGTTACAGAAACCAGCTGAGGATGAAAAAAGGTATGAGGCTCTTTTTCCTCTGCTACAGCTATATTCAGGGGCTACCCAGGGCCCGGGGTGCGGGTCAAGGGACACCACTGGCAAGGAGTCTGGGAAGACAGAACAGAAGTTAGCCCTCCCACAGGGGCTCATTCAGCACGAGATGAGCTGGTGTTTCTCCCGCACCCTCATCAGGCTAGAATAAAATGGAAAGAAAGCAACCTGGCATTTGGGATGGGGGAGATAATTGGTCCCACAAAGGTAGGGAGAGTGACAAAGAGAATCCACTTACACTGTACCTGAGCAAATAAAATGTAAGGTCAATGCAGGTTCCAACATTAAGCATGGATAAGATGACAAGAAATGGCACCTATGCAAGCACACCCACAGCAAATGGAAGGAGAGAAAGAAGGGAGAAAATATAATCCAAGAAGGGTTTCTCTGTGGCAGTCTCAGCTACATATGCCTCAACAACAATAAGAATGCAACAAAACAAGAGCTCAAAGACAAGATAACAAATCAACAAAATAAGGTGAAAAGATTACAGAGTTGAGGAAACAGATTGAGAGCCAAAGACACCAAGACTGCACTAATAAGTAAATTAGAGCAGTAAAGAACAGAATAGACAGGACTCAAAATTGAATAAGGCACAGAGTAAAGGTCTGAGATTATTTCAGTGGATGCAGCAAAAAACAGAAAAACATCATCTCACTTACTCAGAAGAGATGTGACAGATGTGGAAGGCAAAGGTGATCAAATAAAAAATAGTTTCCTGAAATAGAAAATCCAGTAGGTATAAGAGAGAAAATATTCAGAAATACAAATAAAAAAAATTTCCCTAAATTGAAGGCAGGAGTAAATCTGGCTTCAGTATTCTCCAAAGCCATGTTTAAAACCAGAAGGCAATGGAGCAGAATTGTCTAAAAAGATCTGAGGGAATTAGTCTGGCCCAAGAATAGTATATCCAGTCATGATCTTCAACTATAAGCCTAAATGGCAGAAATTCTCAAACATGATTGAGTCTGAAAATATATATAACACCCTCCAGCTCTTGCAATAAAAACCACTAAACAAGAAATTCTGCCTTCTAGCACTTGTGAATAGAAAAGCCTAGAGGTGAGCACTAAACCCTCTGAAATATAGAACCCACACTGTAACCAAGGGACTCACGGGTGCAGAATGCAAAAGGCTGTAAACTCTGATAAAGAAAAACAAAACTAACAACAAAACATTGGGAGCAAGGGAGAGAGGACAGGTGTGAGATAATAGAAAAAAAGATACATCTTTATATATAGATATATAGATACCTGCCCCTGGTTCCTGGCACAGAGCTTTTAAAACTCCTGTAATTTCCTAAGTGGTAAGAACACTAGGAGCACCTCTTGTTCTAATACTTGGTCTTTGACCCCATCCCTGACACAGGGCTCCTGAAATCCTTATAAATTCCTAAGTGATTAGAGGACTAGGACCATCTTTTGTTCTAATGAGGTGACTCTGGGTGGGCTCCTGGATGGGGGCTGGTCACCAGAAAGACCAAGTCATGATTAGAAGCTTGGAATTTTCAGTGCCTGCCCCACGCCCTTCTCCAGAAAGGGAAGGAGGGGAGAAAGCAATGGAGCTAATAATTGATCATGCCCACATGAGGAAGCCCCCACAAAATCCCAACAGTGTAGGGTTTAGAGAGTTTCAAAGAGGACAAACACATCCACAATGGGAGGGTGATGCACCCTAACTCCATGGGGACAGAAGTTCCAATTATCAGCACCGTCCCAGACTTCACCTGAAGCATCTCTGTTCATCTGTATTCTTTACAATATCCTTTAATAAACTGGTAAGTAAGCATTAAGTTTCCCTGAGTTCTCCAACCTCCTCTAGCAAATTCATTAAACATAGCTGGTGTCACAGGGAATTGCTTGTTATGGGGAAAAAACTCCACACATTTGGTGACCAGAAGTGTCAGATGTGAAGTGTTCCGTGTGACCATAAAAAGGTAAAGGAGAAACCCAGGAGGGAAGAACTGAGTTTTTCCCAACACAGGAGGTAGGCAAAACTAAGTTTTTCCTAAACAATAGGAACGCGTAGAAATTTAAGTACTAATTGCCTCATCTTTCTTAGCAGGAAGTCAGTTTTTCTGTTCAATATGTACAAAATTAAATACAATACTTTTCGTTTTAAAAACAATAGCACGGAACTTCCCTGGTGGCACAGTGGTTAAGAATCCTCCTGCCAATGCGGGTTCCATCCCTGGTCTGGGAAGATCCCACATGCCAAGGAGCAACTAAGCCCGTGCGCCACGACTGCTGAGCCTGCGCTCTAGAATCCCCGGGCCACAACTACCGAAGCCCACTCGTCTAGAGCCTGTGCTCCACAACAGGAGAAGCCACTGCACGAGAAGCCTGTGCACCCCAATGAAGAGTAGCCCCTGTTCGCCACAACTAGAGAAAGCCCGTGCACAGCAACAAAGACCCAATGCAGTCAAAAAAAATAAATAAAATAAAAACAACAGCATGCATGACATAGCCTATCTCTTGAAATTATTTCCATCTGGCTAGTTATTCATCCTTTTAACTACGTATCTGAAATGAAAGATGTCTAGAATAATGGCCACCAAAAGTTAACGTTCATCATTTCTGAGAGGTGGGGTATTGGGAGAATAGATAATTGTGGTTAGGTATTTTTAGGAGGTATACTTATGAGTGATTTTTTTTCTCTCTCTCTCTTCTTTTTTGGCCACACTGCATGGCTTGTGGGACCTTAGCTTCCCGACCAGGGATCAAACCTGGGCCCCTGCAGTGGAAGCATGGAGTCCTAACCACTGGACCACCAGGGAATTCCCTCTTATGAGTGATTTTTTGGTTCTTTTTTCTACTTTCCTCTATATTCTGTATTTTGAAATGTGTCCTTATATTTTGAAAAAATAGAATGCCTCTTAGTCATAAAGGGAAAAGGACAACTGAGAATGACAAAGAAGAAAAAGACAAAACTGGCACAGAGAGAACGAAGCTATTTAAAGGCAAAAGAGCAGGAGTAGGAATTAGCAGAGAGAAAATGCAGACTGGGAAGTAAGGACCCTTTAAACTTATAAATGTTAGCATCTACCAATTTCACTAATAAATTCCATCTAAATGATGATAACTCCCAAATTCATACCTCCACCCCAGACCTTTCCATGAACCCCACACTCATATCCCATTACTTAATATCTCTACTGGAAGATCTGACAAGCATTTCAAACGTAGTGTGTCCAAAACCAAAACCAAATTCTTGATGTTCTCCCTCCAAACATGCTCCTCTCTCCACGTTCCCATTTCACTAAACTCAAGTTAAAACCCTTGAAGTCATCCTTGACCACCTCTTTCTCTCACATGCCTGACCCTCCCCGCTTCCAACCTCAGCAAATCCCACTGGCTCCATTTCTATTAAAACATAACTTGATGATGAGACGAAGCGAGAGAGTAGCACAGACATATATATACTACCAACTGTAAAATAGAGAGCCAGTGGGAAGTTATTGTATAACAAAGGGAGTTCAACTCGAGGGTGGAAGATGCCTTAGAGGACTGGGATGGGGAGGATGGAGGGGACTCGAGGGAGGGTGGGGGGGAGTTGAGGGAGGGAGGGAATACAGGGATATGTGTATAAAAACAGATGATTGAACTTGGTGTACTCCCCAAAAAATAGTAAATAAATAAAATTAAAAAAACAAACAAACCATAACTTGATGGAAGCAACCTAAATGTCCATCAACAGATGAATGGATAAAGAAGATGTGGTACATATATACAATGGAATATTACTCAGCTCTAAAAAGCAAGGAAACTGGGACATTTCTAGAGACATGGATGGACTTGGAGACTGTCATACAGAGTGAAGTGAGTCAGAAAGAGAAAAACAAATACCGTATATTAACACATATATGTGGACTATAGAAAAATGGTATAAATCAACCAGTTTGCAAGGCGGAAATAGAGACACAGATGTAGAGAACAAACATATGGACACCAAGTGGGGAAAGCAGGGTGGGTTGGGGGGGAATGAATTGGGAGATTGGGATACCAAATTGTATGCTCTAAATATATGCAATTTATTGTATGTTAACTGTATCTCAATAAAAGTTCTAAAAAAACAAACAAACAAAGAAACATAACTTGAATCCAGTTACTTCTCACCACCGTCTCTACTATCAGCCTAGTCCAACCACGTACATCTAGACTGGATGACTACAGCGGCTTTCTAACTGGTTCCCAGCTCTCACTCTTGCCCCTACATCTATTCTCTTAACAACAGTCAGAATGATCTTCTTTTGTTTTTGGCTGCGCCGAGCAGCATGTGGGATCTTAGTTCCCTGACAAAGGATCGAACCTGTGCCCCCTGCAGTGGAAGCACAGAGCCCTAACCACTTGACAACCAGGGAATTCCCAGAGTGATCTTTTTAAAGAGTAAGTCATCATGTCATTCCTTTGCTCAAACCCTTCTAATGGCTCCCATCTTATTCAGAATAAAACCCAAGTCTCTACTTACTATACCCTACAAGGTCCTACATGATCTCCTACATAGGCTCCTGCTTCACTGCCTCTGGGCCTACTCTCCCCTCCAAGGGAATGTTCTCTGTCACAAGGTTCATTCCTTCACTTCCTTCAGATCTTTCAGGCAGGACTTCCCTGACCTTTCTACTAAAATCCCATCCCCACATCCTTTTCCTGCTTTATTGAGAAGCAGGAAGGTTTTTTTTTTCTTCTTTATTCACAGCCATATTCCTAGAGCTCAGAAAAATATCCGACACAAGGCAGGTGCTCAGTATTTGTTAAATGAATGAATCAAAGAACCCACTCTTCCTCAAAACAGTGCAAATGTCCTTCTTTACTCTTAATTATCCAGACTAGTCTATGCATTACTATAATTCAGGCAAATGTTATTTGCTCTTAGTAAGCAATATATGGAAGTTATGAAAACTCTATTATAAAGTGCAGGAGTCAAGACTGGTTTCTGGTCAATTCCATGTGTGTGTTTGTGGAAAGGTGTGTGCTACCAAAGGCAGTAGTCGTCACCAGAATCAATGAACCCAGTCCCTGGTATGTGGAAGAGAGCCCTGGCTGTCTTATACCCAGTTATAACAGAAACTAACGTTGACTGACTAAGTCAGAAACTAACGTTGACTTAACTGTACCTGTCCCTGTTGGGTCACCTCCCTGGATCATAAAGTCTTTGATGATTCTGTGGAATTTGGTGCCATTGTAGTAACCTCGACGAGCCAGTTCAGCGAAGTTTTTACAGGTCTTTGGAGCATGCTTCCAGTACAGCTCCAGCACGATGATCCCCATGCTGCAGGGGGAGAGGACAGTAGAGCTATGTCAAGAACAAGGCCACAGCAAACAGGAACATTACGCCTCTTCATTTTCAAGCTTGTAAGTCATGAAATTGTGATAAACATCAGATTTTATGCTCAGCAAAGGAAAAACAACACAATGCAAATAACATAAACACAGATACCTCCTTTGAGTAAAACATGCAGGAGCTTCTGGTACTTCTTTTAAGCAAAATAACCGTGGACAACTAAAAATTCTAACACCTTATATACAAGAAATCACTGATTGTTGGAAACCAATATAACCAACCCCTAAATCAGGGGCAAAAAAATCTTAGGATTAATTTGTAATTTTTTTTTAAGTTGGACATTAAAATATTGGGAATTCATATTTATTTATACATACATAAGTTTCTGGGTGGGGAGTGGAAAGTGGATAAATGGGAGATAGGAAGGGTTTCAGTGAATATCTTTTTTAAACTTTTGTATTTTTGAGCCATGTAAATTACTACCTATTAATAAAAAAATTTAATGGAAAAAAAAAAGGTAAAGTTTGCGTGTATTTAGGAAGGGTACAACAAAGGCAAAATCTGATTACTTCAAACCTTTATACCTGCCCAACGTGATGAGCGCTTCTCCCCTTGAAGTACTGCTAAGGAAGAAGACTTAGGACATGTACCTCCCCCTCCATTTCATCACTCACCTAGACTTTAAGCTCCAAGAATGTAAGAACTGAGTTAACTCTGTATAGCCTGAATACCCAGTGCCAAAAGCACAGTGTAAGCACTCTATAAATAAACGTGGTGTGTGCTAGAACATAGCTTTCTAAAAGCCATTCTACTGACAATTCATCCTTCACACTAACATTCAACACAGATTAACAATTACTCTGTGCAAGACACGGTTCTAAGTGCTTTCCCTCTCCCGGAGCAACATTCTGGTTGGATATTTTTTAAACACAGGGGATAACTTTTTGGAATGGTAATCAGAGAATACCTATACAAATTTGAAATGTGCATACCTTTTGATAGCAACTACAACTTCTAAGTTTCTATTCTATGGGGACACTTACAAAAATGCTTAAGGGTACAGTATGTGCAAGGATGTTTATTCCAGTATTTGTCCTAACAAAAAAAATGAGAAGCAATTTAAATGTTTTCAAAGAGGGAATGACTAAAATATGAAATGTCCATACTACAGAAGGTGGCATGTACTAGTGTGCAAAAGAAAAACAAATTACAGAAAAACATATATATACAATATGATATACAATCTTATCACTTAAAAATAGAACATAAAAGAGAGGTCTATATGTACAGTGAAGAAGATCTGGATGGTCATGCAACAAATTATTAATGGTGTTTTTACAGAGAGCAGTGGCTTTCACTTCTTATTCTATACACTTCTATAACTGCGTGGATTTAAATATTGATTTATTTTGTAACTTAAAAAAATTAACAGGTGAGTTGAGAAACTACATACTTTCAAGTTGAGGCCAGAAAAAGCTGACTTTTCTCATACAAGAAGGTGGAGAAAATGGCCCAGGGGCAAGAGCAACATCTGAGAGAACTGTGCTCTGATGGAAAAGCAGCATGACCAAGAAAAGAAAGATAGAAAGACGATGGCTGGGATTTGACTGCTGATGTGAGAATAGCAGATGTAGGGAGAGAGGTAGGCAAAGGCCAGATGAAAAAAATCATCTTGAAGCTCAGACTACAAAATTTCAATTTTATACTGTTGTGGCAGTAAGAAGTTACTTAAGGTTATTTGTCCTATTTGGAAAGATCACTTTTAACTTTTTCCAAAGAGGCAATGGAATGAATGGGGCTAAAGAACCTAGCGCGTGAGGCAAACAGACCAGGCTCCAAATGAGGTTCCCCTACCTACTAGCTACACGGGTTTAATCAAATCATTTACTCTGTAAACTTTGGCATTTCTCCTGCTAAAACTGGAGAGAAGGTGAAATAGTACCTACATGATTTGAGTTGCTAAGAGGATTAAACTAAATGTGATGTTACACATCAGGCGCACGGCGCTAGCTAGCTCTTTGGTGTTCAATATCATCTCTCTTTGATAGGAGGGAATAACTGTGCTTCTTCCTGTGTTCTCCTAAAAATCTTTTTCTGTAACTGTGCTACTTACAACCTTAATATCTACACATATCTCCTTCACTAAACTGTAAGCTTCTAAAGGCAAGACGGTGTTTTACCCACCTCCAACCCTCAGATCCTACGTCCCCGGCCTCTAGACTCAATACACGTTAATTGAATGAAAGGCTGAATGAACGGAGGGGTGGGAGGAGGGCAATCGGGCCGCTGCAGTTAAGGTCTCAGCGCGAGTCGGTTCGGAGCTCGGACGCGAGCAGTGCCGGTCCCCACTCAGCCCTCAGGCTGCCCTCACGACCACGAGGAGGTCGCACTCCCGAAGGAGCGCGCCAAGGAACCCAGCCCTGCGGCTAAGCGTGGGCTCCACGTTGCCGGCACCAGCCCAGCCCCAAAGGCCGGACCCTCACCTGGTCTCCAAGTATACGTTGGGCGGCTGCCAGGAATCTGGAGGGATCGCCGCCATAGCGCAGCCGGCGGAAACCCCCCGTACCAACACTACTTCCGGCGTAGAATCGCCGGGGACCCACCGCGGTTGCACACACTTCCGGTTACCGCAGCTCAACTCTAGCGATGCCAAAATTTGGGGGGCTTGAGACAAAGAAGAGGAAACACCCCCACCTCCAAGGCCGAGAATCTGGAGTGCGAGGCGAAAACAAGCTGTCCGCAAGGACGGAGAAAAGTGCAAGCTCTATTACACATGGTCTCCAAGTGGAGAGGTACGGCGCCACTCTCCGGATGCTCTGATTGGTTCGTTTAGGCGTGGAAGGCGTGACCAACCGGCAAATCTGCACTTCTATTGGTGTTAAATCCTAACCTTCCATTTGGAAGAATTTCCTAGTGCTACAATAGAGCGGGGATCGAAGGAGAGGAAAGTGGAAGGGAATAGAGATGAGAGAGGCCAGTAACTGTCGCTTGTGAGGCGCTGTGCATTTACATAGCACTTGAGCATTATTATCTACTCCGCAAAACAACCTTGTAAAGTAGATGTTATTATTCCCATTTTTCAGATGTGAAAACTGAGACTTAGCAGTTAAACGACTTATTTGTTCATAGCCATACAGCAAATCAGAGCTTCTAGACTCCAAAGGCAAAGAGTCTGGGGAGAGGGGAGAGGGAAGTGCTGGGAAGAAAATGAGAGAGAACGAAAAAGAGAGGCAGGAGAATGAAGATCAAATAGATCAGGGCTAGAGCAAGGATTAGAGTGGCTGTGGCTGGGATAAATGATGTCCCAAGGTTATTAGGAGAGTTTGCTCAGGATCAAAGAGAAACAAAGTAGAGGCAATGCTAGGAGGTATGGAGGGAGGACAGGAAGGAAATGGGGTAAATGAACATATTGTAAATGCTTTGCACACCACTTAATAATGATGGCTAAATGATTTTATGCCTGACTCCAGCTAAGCACTATTGTGTACTTACACATTGTTAAAAATCGAACACAAATAAAGCCCAGACTGAGCAGACAAATCAGTTTAGTCATACAAGCAAAACTTAATTTAGCTTATTCTGTAAAACAAGCAATAGGGAGGGTGGGAAGGAGTCGTGGGAGGGAGGGGATATGGGGATATGTGTATAAATACAGCTGATTCACTTCGTTGTACAGCAAAAACTGGCACAACAGTGTAAAGCAATTATATTCCAATAAAGAGCTTAAAAAAAAAACAAGCAAAACTTAACTTGGGCCACTACTTGTTAATGCCTCTAAAAATCATAAACAAAACTTAAACTTCTCCAAAATTAATGTGCAGTAACCACTTTTAACCCATTCCCTATCACTACAAAAACTCTTAATATTATAACCAATTACTGTGAAGAATAAACAGCCACTGCCTCCTCATTGTATAAGCTGCTTTATAAAAATATACCTCTAAGCTTCATTCCATGTTCTGAGTGCCCCCAGTTTGCAAACTGTTGTGTGTTTGTGTGTGTGTGTGTGCAATAAACTTTTGCTAACTACTATTCCAGTGATCCAGTGTTTTACTTCTGCTCTTTCTGAACTTCAAAAAAAAAAAAAACAACCTGAGGTACAGTCAATTTACAATATTTTGTAAGTTTCAGGTGTATAACCTAGTGATTCACAATATTTAAAGGTTTTACTCCATTTATAGTTATTATAAAATATTGGCTATATTCCCTGTACTGTGCAATATATCCTTGTAGCTTATTTCTGAACTTTTGACAACACTTAATCTTCAAACCCACATGAGGTAGATATCACTATTCCCTTTTTACTATGAGGAAATTGAGGCTTACAGAAATTAAATAACTTGCACGAAGTACCATAGTTATGAGCCTGTGCTCCTGACCACAGTTCAATCCTAGTTTGCTTAATTGCCAAGCCGGGGGTGGGGGGGACTTCCTAGGCGGTGCAGTGGTTAAGAATCCGCCTGCCAATGCAGGGGACATGGGTTTGATCCCTGCTCCACGAAGATCCCACATTCCACAGAGCAACTAAGCCCATGTGCCACAACTCCTGAGCCCACGCTCTAGAGCCCGTGTGCCACAACTGCTGAAGCCCACGCTCCTAGAGCCCGTGCTCCGCAACAGGAGAAGCCATCGCAATGAGGAGCCTGCACACCACAATGAAGAGTAGCCTCCACTCACTGCAACTAGAGAAAGCCTGTGTGTACCAATAAAGACCCAATGCAGCCAATTAATTAATTAATTAATTTAAAAAAATTGCCAAGTGGGAATAAGGGTACACAAGGTTGTAAAGGTCAAACTAGACAGTGAACTCCTTGAGAGAATAACTGGGCCTCCTTCACCTTTGTGCCCTCCTCACAGAGGACTGAACATAGGATGCTCAGGTTTCATTGAATGAATAATGGACAGAAAATTAAGTTTTAAACTGAGGAGTGCTGTGCTAATGTAAGGTATAATTAATTTTACACTTCCTGTAGTTTTGTGTTCATGCCCTCGTTATGACCCTCCAGCTGGATGGAAAACTCTTCATGCTTGGCCCTTTCTCTCTGTTATTACCTGAGTTTCCTTTCTTCAGACCTTACGTAGTTCCTTAGGAGGCTTCGGAGGCTTAGGGCACAGTGAGGGTGCATTGGGGTTTAACCCAAGAATATGACAGCATCTTGCTGGTTCATTCCAAAATCCTTCAAGAGGCTCAGTATTTGTTGGCCTTTTTGTCCCCAAGAGAACATTAGGTGTCATTGACTTCAGGACGGAGTTGACAAAGAGGCCTGGATTCCTTTTCTAAATTCACTATTAGATTGTAGCTTGTATAGTACTTATTTCATTTATTCTGTATCTAAGCTTAATGTGTCTTCTGAATAAATGTCCCTTATTAAAAACAAAATTATAAACTTTTACAGAAACATCATTTTTCAAGCTGGAAACCTGAAGATCATCCTCTTTCTTTCTGCTCCCTGTAAGTGACACATCATCAAGATGTCAATTCTTTTTTCCAAAGATCCCCAAATTGTATCCCTTCCTTCCCATTCCCACTGCTGTTTCAGACCTTTAATATCAGGATTATTCCAGAAGCCCCTTTGCTGGGTTCCCTGCCTTTTGGCTTCTCCCCACTAATCCACTTACACAGAGCAGTCAAAGCCCTCCTCCATAAATACTACAAGATATTCCTATAAAGTATTAAATGGTTTCCCTTTGTCTATTAAAGTCCCAAATCACTTGGCCTGGGTTTGAAGGTCCTTCATCATTGACCACTCACTGACCTCTCCAGACTGATTTCCAACTATTTTATTGCCCAGGCCTTAAATGTGGCACCAGCATTCCCACTTCCAGACCTCTGCCCAAGCTAGTCTTTTCCCTTGCAATGCTTTCCCAAACTTCGCCCATGCCCTGTTCCAACTCCTTCAGAAAACCTCTCTACTCTTCCTGTCTACAGTAGACTCTCTCCCCTTTCTCAGTCTTTAATTCGGTGCCACCTTCCATCGTTGTCTAACTGCTTGTGTCAGATCTGCTCACCAAGTGGATTGTTAAGAGCCCATGTTAGGGACCATGTCCTAATTCTGCTCAGTTCAGCATTCACACAGGGCCTGATCCAGACCAGAACCTGAAGAGGGAGCTTCCAACGTAATCTCGAGCAATTTAACCTTTCCATAAACTTCAATTTGGTTGGTATGAGGGTAAATGAAGGTTGTTAAAGCAGTTTCACAAGTATAAAGTCCTTTGTAATGTAAGAGTAAACTCTCAATAAACATTAATGAGTGTGTAAATTTGTGTGATTTGTTTGCTTGCCTTTCTTTTAGATTCCTAAGGTAACGGCCTGCGCACCACTTACGTTATCCCTCCCACTCCCACCGCTTAATGCCCAACACGCAGCCTGGCACGTAGCAGAAGGCTCAACAAGCGCTAATTGAATGAATCAGTTCAGCTATGAACGGAAGCAGCCCTGGCAAGGACTGAAAAGGAGAGAGGAGGAAGAACTGGACGCCAGGGGGAGCAACAGCGCGTTCTCTTCAGATCTCGCGAGAGTTCGCGAGCGCTCCGAGTAGTTGCGCGTTCGGCTTCTGGCGGAAGCGTGGGGCGGGAAGAAGGAGCGCTGCTTCGCCTTTGGCGTGGGAGTTGCTTCCGGGTTGCGCGCCCGGAAGCAGGAAGTTGTCGGCCTATCCTCCTCGCCCGGCGGCTTGCTTGTCCCCGAGGCGGGAGGAGCCCGAGGGGGCGCGGGCCTCGCATGTGAGTGACTGGGGCCCGAGGCCGGGATGGGGGGAGGCAGCTTCGTGACAGCCTCGTCGCCGCACCTATCTATGACATCCTCTCACAGGCTACCTTTCGGCGCCACTGCCACTCCTGCCCCTGCCCTGACCCCTTTTCCGAGCCTTTGGCGTTTTGCAGACTGACAAGCATCCTCTAGCAACTCCCCCGGGGTGGACTCCGTTAAGACGCCTCCTTTTTTCCCCTTCGCTCTGCCGGGGCGAGCAAAGCGAATTCCACCCTAATTGAACTTGTTTCGCGGGCATCACAGCAGTGTCCAAAACAGCGGTGCTGGCGAAGTCTGGATTTCACTGCCCTTTTGACAGATTTCTAAGTGTATGTACATGTGAGTGTTTAGAGTAGATTCCCCGCGCCTCCGAAACATCTTTTTCTAATAATTGTTAGGGAGGGAATTTTTGTGTGTGTGTGGGCTTGGTATGTGATAAACATGGCATCTCAGACTTCAGAAAGGAATATGACTTGGTTTATTGACCAGAGTAAATGAACTGTTTGTAATCTCCTTTTAGAACAAGAAAATTCTCCTGCCTCGTGTTGCGTGTTGGGTAGTATTTTAAGATCATTAACCCTGCAAGCCACACTTTCCGGTCTAAGAGCTTTGGTATTCGCCAGTATACTTCTAAGGTATTTGGCCGTCTGCTTATAATAGAGATTATTCCCAGATACTTATCCTGACTCTCTCTGTCTGCTTATTTGTTCCCATGGTGGAATCTCCCACGGATATCTCTCCCTTAATAAACTTGCTTATTTGAGTTTGAGTTATCACAGTTGCCCTCTAAGGAACAAATTTCGGCCTTAACCTAAATTTAGCTTTGCTACATTGAAGTTTTGAGTGAAGTTCACATGGCCCAACTTGAATACCACAAGCCGTTTGCCATTTCTGCTTTGGACCAAAACAATTTTCAACATGCAATTCAAATCCCTTTTCTTCCACAGCTACTCTAAAACTCCATAAAAAATATCCAACTATGAAGTTCATAACTTGCTCACCTAAACTCTCATTAGGCTGATGTAGCTTTTAAAAACAAGGAGAAAAAGTAAAATAAATAAGTCTTTACTTACATCACATTAGTTTGAGAACAGAATGATCACTTTAGGTCCTTTCTATAAATTTGTTCCACAGACACTGATAAGGTTCCATGTCTCTAAGGTGAATTTCCATGTGTGTTATTAGTTTGTGTTATTTTCTCCACTTACGTGTGCTTTCAAGAAACAACTTAGTGTGAAAGAAAGGCAAGAAAATAGATGTAATACGAAGTGATAGAGTTGTGTTTAAGCTTCAAAGGGCAGAAATGAAGGTTGGAATAGAGTTCACTCATTGGACGAAGCACTGAGGGCTAGGTTTTGTAAGCAGAGGAAATTATGTGTACAAAAGCAAAAAGATGTGAAATAGTATGGCAGTGAAGAACGTGAGGGAGGAATGGGAAATGAGACTGAACAGGTAGGCAGTAACCAGATCATAAAGGGCTATGCTAAGTATTTTGGACTCATAATAATTATTAAGTATTTAATTTGGGTATTGAGACAGATGTTTTAGATACATCGCTTTATAATCCCTTAACAACATGGCTGAAAAGACACAATTATCCTCATTTTATAAATGAAAACTCTGAGGCTTAAAGAGGTTAAACAGTGTCTCATGGCCACACAGTAGATGGAGAATCTAGTATTTGCGTTCAGCTTTTTCTAACTCCAGTGCCTGTGTTCTTAACCACCATGCTAAATTGTTCCCTAGTAGGGAATGGGAAGTCAAGGAAGGTGCTTTAAATAGATGAGCAATGTGAACCAATTTGTGTTTTAGAAAAATAACTTGTAGACTATGGATCAGAAAGAAGAAAGAGGATTGGAAGTATAGAGATTGAATATATCTGTGTGATGGTCTGTGGGAGAGATGTTGAGGGCCTTGACTGTCGTTAATGTAGAGCTAAAGAGGAGGTGATGAATGTGAGAACTATACTGGGTGTAGAATTGAGGATTTGGTGATTGGTTCATTGGTGGGGATGAGGAAGCTGGAGGAAAGGTTTTAAATTTGGAGAACCGGTATTTTCATTAATTAAGAAAAAGGAATATAGTAGGAGAAATGGTTTGCAGGGGGAAAATAAGTAAGTTATAGACACATTACATGTAGGGGACTATAGGAAATTTGGGCCAGGGTGTCTGGTAGTAGTTTGATAGATGGGTCTTGAGTTCTGGAGAGAGTTCTAGATTGGAGAAGAGATTTGGGAATCACTAATAGCTGGTGGTTAAAGCCATGGAGGGAATGAGACGGTCAAGGACAACCATGATGAATACGAGCATTCCAGGACATAGACTCAGAAGAGAACAAGAGAATTATGCCAAGGTTTGAAAGCCCTTGAGGGAGATAGTGGGCAGCAATGGAAGCTGCCGCAGAGATGTCAGATGAGGTGTTAACTGAAAAAATGTCCTTTGGACTTGGCACGTGTAGAAAGCCTTTGGTGACCATAGTGAGAGCAATATCAGTGGCAAGAGAGGGTCAGAAATGAATGGGGACCTGAGAAACAAGAAGGTGAAGTGATACTTTTTTTTTTTTTTAAAGGGAGCTTGGCTCTGAAGGGAGGAAGGGTATAAGCTCTGCAAATCTAGAGAGGAAGGATTTTTTTTTTAATGGTAGAAACTAGAAAAAGTGAAGATAGGAGCAGGTAGAGATACGTTTAAGGATGTGGGAGTTCCTGCTTCAAAAATGTGAAAGTCCTAAAAGGCCAACAACAACAACAACAAAACCAAAAAAACACCCACACCAGCATCTATTGTAGATTTAAGTAGACCAAAGAGACATGACAGCTGTGATATGTACTCATTGGTTGGAGCCTAGATTTCTAAAAAGCTTATGTGGCCTTTTGTGGGGATTTTTGGGGGTTTTTTGGGTTTTTTTGTTTTTGTTTTTTGGGGGAAGGGACCTCTTAGGGAAATTTGACTATGGACTAGATACTAGGTAACGGTGATTCTGCCTGTGCCCTTGCAGGTATAAGCCACTGTTAAGAGTCAGGCTCGCTCATCGGAACTTCGCTCTGTGGCAAAGCTCATTTCTGCCAGAGTTGGACCTTCTTTCTGGAGGTAAAGGGATTGCCATCAAGCTTCAACTGATTTCACTCAGTCCGAATGAATTGAATATACTTGATGCTTAGCCATGATTTTGTGTTTGTTTGTTTGTTTTTAAGGGACAAGTTTTTGGTTTTGTTTTTAATACAAACCATTGTGTTGAGAGTTGACTTTCAACAGATCGCAGCAAGGGAGCTGCTCTGTAGTCTGACCTAAAGGGTCAGGATTTTTTTGTCGTTTATTTAACATCATATCCACTAGATGCCAGTACTACCCCTCAAGTGTGAGAATCACAAATGTCTCCAGGCTTCCAGATATCCCCTGGGGGGCAGAATTGCCCTCGGTTGAGAACCACTGATCTTACCAAAGGCAAAAGGAAGGCTTATTATCAAGACCCCCATGTGCTCTTAGACACTTCTAAGAGCTAAATTATTAGCAACTACCCTTCTGATGACTTGAGAAATGTGTCACAATCTCAGGGAAGAAGGATGTACAGCTTGCAAAAATGTGTGTATTCAGAATCATGTTATTGTGTACTTGAATCACACACACACACACACAAAAACCCTGTTGTTTTTGCAACACATACTGGGAGTTTAATGAAATTTTTATGTGTATCAAAAGTGGGCAGAGGTTTACAAAGGTTGTGAAACAGTCTTCAAAACCAGTGATAGTTGATTCTCCTTTTAGCCTCACCTGCACTTCTGTCCCCTTCATGGTGCCCCTAAGGGCACACCAATGTGACATTCTCTTCTCCCTGAGGATACCTACACATACTCCGTCTCCCAAAACTTTATAAAGTTTTTTACTGGAATTTCTTTCTAGAATTCCCACTGCTTTCCTTTTCTGGTCCTCTACTGAATTTTGATGGATTTTGACTGAGTATCATTGGATAATTTATTGTAGTTTGCTTAAGTGAACATTTTCCTTGCTTGCTTGCTTGCTTAGAATGTCTTTGTTCATTTAAACAGGAAAATGCTGGGTCTCTGGAATCACTAGTCACAAAACCAAAGATGTGAAAAATATTGTAATAAGTTATTGCTTTATTCTTTTACCAGGAATCATTGTAGTCGATAACTTTCCAGTTTTCAGCCACTCATTTGTGATAATCAAGGGACATGGTGCTGTGGTTTTGGAACTGCCCGCTCAGAATAGGGAGATACTTAGTAAGGGAGGCAGCGTGCATAAAGATTAAAAGCACCAACCCTGAAGTCAGGCACACTTGTGTTCACATCCTAGCGAGTTATGAAACCTTTCTGAGCCTTACTGAAATTGCTGTGACGATTTACTGAGATAATGCTTCTGCAGCGCTTAGCACAAGGCCTGGCGTATCGGATGGCATAACAAAAAATGGTTGTATAGGAATGCAGTTGTACATAAGACTTTAACTTCTCATGTACTGAATTTTTTCTACTTCCTGAAATATTCATACACTCCTAGAATTTTAGAGCTAGAGGAAACTTGAATAACTTTCTGGTTCAATCCTCTTATCTTTTGGGTGAGGAAATAGACCAGGTGATTTAGCTGGAATCATAGCAGTGAGTGTAATTAATGCCACACCAGGGGTAAGTTCAAATTCTATAAATACACATTTTAAAACATCTTTATTGAGATGTAATTTCTATGCCATGAAATTCACCTATTTAAAATGTAGAATTCAGTGGTTTTGTATATTCACAAAGTTGTGCAACCATCACCGCAATTTGTTTTGAACAAATTCACTCAAGGAAGAACCCCTGCATCTGTTAACAGTCACTCCCCATTCCTCTCAACTCCCCTCCCCTAGGCAACCCCTGATTCATCTGTTTTCTGTCTCTATAGATTTGCCTACCCTCGACTTTCATATAAATGCAGTCATGTAATATGTAGTCTTTTGTGACTGTCTTCCTTCACTTAGCATAATGTTTTCAAGGTTCATCCATGCTGTAGCATGTATCAGTACTTTATTCCTTTTTATTGTTCAATAATATTCTATCGTATGGATATTATTGATATATTGTATGGATATTATTAATATCCATTTTGTGTATCCATTCATGGACATTTGGGTTGCTTCCATTTTTGAGCTGCTATGAATAATGCTGCTTAAACATTCACATACAAGTTTTTGTGTGGATATTTGTTTTAAATTATTGTGGGTACATACTTACAAGTGGAATTGCTGGGTCGTATGGTAACTCCACATTTGAGTTGTTGAGGAACTGCCAAACTGTTTTCAAAGCAGCTGCATCATTTTACATTCCCATCCACAGTGTACAAGAGTTGCACTGTCAGCCCTTGTTATTATCTGACTTTTTGATTGTAGCCATCCCAGTGGGTGAGAAGTGGTATCTCATTGTGGTTTTCATTTACACTTCCTTGATGGCTAATGATGTTAAACATCTTTTCATGATTTTTTCAGCCATTTGTAGATCTTCTGTGGAGAAATATCTATTCAAATACTTGGCCCGTTTGTAACTGTATATTTGTGTTTTTATAATTGAGTTGTAAGAATTCTTTATGAACTCTGAACTCCAGTCCCTTATCAGATATATGATTTGTACATATTGCCCCCCATTCTGTAGGTTGTTGTTTTACTTTCTTGATAGTATCATTTGCAGCACAAAAAGTGTTAATTTTGATATAGTCCAATTTATTTTTCTTTTGCTATTTGTACTTTTGGTGTCATATCTAAGAAGCCATTGCCTAATCCAGTGTTATAAAAATTTCCCCCTTTGTTTTCTTCTGAGAGTTTTATAGTTTTAACTCTTTAAGTTTAGGTCTTTTATCCATTTTGAGTTAATTTTTGTCTATGGTGTGAGGAAGCATCCAATTTCATTCTTTTGCATGTGGTTATGCAGTTGTCCCAGCACCATTTGTTGAAAATCCATATTTTCTTTTATTTCATTTCATTTGGCCGTGACACACAGCTTGTGGGATCTTAGTTCCCCAACCAGGGGTTGAACCCAGGCCCTTGGCAGTGAAAGCGCTGAGTCCTAACCACTGGACCAACAGGAGATTCCCCCAAACACACATTTTTAAAGTAGAGTTTTCACCATCCTTTTACCTGAACCTTGAAATGAAGACCTATGTGGTCTTTAAAAAACACTTTGAGCAGTGGCAGAGTGTGGAGAAAGGATGTGTCCCCTTTAATGTGTGGGGTTCCTCCCTCCCTCCCCCATCCTCAAAATCTAGATTACCTGACTGTTAATCCACCTTTAGAAGTCTGATTCTGATTTCGTTGGTCTTGGGTTGGGGCCTTGGCATGAGCATTCGCTAGAAGCTCTCTAGGTGATTCTAATGTGCAGGCACAGTTAAGAACTAGTGAAGTAGGAGGTTGATAGTCAGAGGACCAAAGGGAAGGAGTCATTGGGAGGCGCTGTTAGAAGAGGAGCTATGCCAGGGTGTGTGCTGGCTTGTGGCAGTTCAGGCCTCCTCCTCTGCTGGAGCTTCATGACTGTTGTCCTCTGCTCCACAGGGGGCAGCGTCTCCTTACTGAAAAAATAGAGTTGTACCATGTCAGTGCTTTTTGATGTTAGAAGCACCTTGGGTATGAAATATGTGAAATAAGAGGACCTTCTGCATTATAAACAAACAACAAACAACAACAAAAGCCAACCAACAGAAGAGAGCATAGATCCCAAGCACTGTTTTTTCTCCTATAAATGAAGAAAAACATTGTTCTGTAGCACAAGCACTTTTTAAAAGAACTGTTTTATTTCATTTTACAAATTATACAGAGATAATTCTATTTTGCCTTTAGCTTTTAGCTTTTATTCTATGTCCACTGTGAAACAATCTGGCTTTAAAATAACTATGAGAATGCAAATTGAATTTTGAAGTGAGTTACAGATCTTAGGTCTTTTAAGATTATAAAATACAAACAAAATGCCTTTTATTGTCTAAAATTGTATTTGCAGAAAAGCATGAGGACTGCAGCCTGGTAAGTCTGAAGTGCTCCCATGCCTTGGTTTTGTGTTGTCTGACATCCTTGCTCTGCCAGGAACAAAGCATATCAACATGTTCCTCAGTAAATCTTGCCTTCAGTGATCAGTTCCTCCTCTTGTGTTGCTAAAAGGTTCATCTGATGGAAAAGGAAAGAAATAATTGATCAACAACACTTTCCACATTCTGTTTCACTTTTAGTAAATTACCAGTAGCGGATCTCCTGTGATTGGTTTCAGAAATCATTTTGGATGGCACTAGTGTTTCTGAGTCCCATTAGGAATTTTTTGTGCTCTGGACTGGTATTCCTCAAAGTGTTTGGGAACCAGTGCTGGTCTGTAAGCCATTTGTTACTAGCCCACAATTAAGAAAGACTTAAAAGTTTGTATTGCATCTTGACACTGTCTTGACATATTCATTGTGTTTTACAAAAGAATAGGTCTTCAGTGGATTGGGAAAAACACAGAACTGGTCCTTCCTCACAGGTGGTCAAGAAGCACTGTTCTAAAGGAAGTAACTTTGAGGAGGCAGTACTTTAAAGAAACCATCTTTCTTTTTACATTCATTCTCTCTCTCTCTCTCAGGGATTTTGTATTGGAAGACATGGATCTTGCTGCTAATGAGCTCAGCATTTATGACAAACTTTCAGAGACTGTTGATTTGGTAAGACAGATGGGCCATCAGTGCGGCATGTCAGAGAAGGCAATTGAAAAATTTATCAGACAGCTGCTGGAAAAGAATGAACCTCAAAGGGGGCCACCCCAGTATCCCCTCCTTCTAGCTATGTACAAGGTAAAAATATGTTCTGACTTGGAAATAGCTTAGACAGAACACAGACTCTTCAACATTCTCCCCAAATATTACTGTTGACTGTTTCCACCACTGAATCTTGGTTTTTCTATGGGTAAATTGGCCTTTACTCTTTGTTACCATGTGTTATTAGGAAATTTGACTGTTTTGTTAAATGTTTAGATGAAAGCTGTGTATTTATCTTTAACTGTATTTGTGTATATTTTTAAATGGTGGACATAGCCCCTAGCCCATATGATATAAGCTTGGTGAGCCTTGCAATCCTCACAGATCTCAAGCTTTAAATGCTTTCAGAAGTGAAAGTCAATGGCTCGTTTATGAAAATAGATTAGTACTTAAAGCACATTGGAAATAGTAGAAGATGCCTGTTTTTTCCCTTGGCATTAAAGTATTTTGTTGGCTGGGACAATTATTAACCCATTTCCTCTCTTTCCTTGTAGGTCCTCGTAACCCTGGGATTAATCTTGCTCACTGCCTACTTTGTGATTCAACCTTTCAGCCCATTACCACCTGAACCAGTGCTTTCTGGAGCTCATACCTGGCGCTCACTCATCCATCACATCCGGCTGGTGTCTTTGCCCATTACCAAGAAGTATATGCCAGAAAATAAGGGAGTCCCTCTGCATGGGGGTGATGCAGACAGACCCTTTCCAGGTAGAATACTGCATCTTCTACTTATTAGATGCAGCTTTCTTGGCAGTATATCATGAGAAAGGAAATAACATTTATTGACATCTAATGAGAGACACTTTCCATATGTTGTCTTATTTAATTCAGTCCTCAGTGAAACTCTATGGGATGGATTTTATTACCCCATCTTGTACATTGAGAAACTGAGGCTCAGAGGATTAAGAAACTTGTCAGAGAAACACATTTGGTGGAGCCAAATTCAAGCCCCTGATTCTAAAACACGTAATGAGGAAAAGTGTTTTGCTCATAGAAGGGATTTGAGTGTATCTTACTCTACTGTTTTCTCTCCTGTGATCTCTATCCATAATAGATATTTTAACGAATAGCTTTTGGTTTATTGAAAGTATCTGAGTCCAGATCCTATAATAGTCCTTAGCCTATTGGGCTAGGTTTTTTGTCTAGGTATATCCCTCTCTTTCAACTGAGTCTTTTCTCTTTGTTTCATAGCTCACTTACGTAGTGCGCCTAAGTGTACAATTTTGCCTGTAAGTTGAATTTAAGAAACACTTAAAAAAAAAAAAAAAAAGAAACACTTAAATATAGTAGCAGTGCATCAACGGTAGCATAGGAATTCCTGGTCCAATAGACTGTTTGAGGAGTTCCCTTTTTTTTTTTTTTTTTTTCAGGAGTTCCCTTTTGAGAACAGTGTAATGTGGTAAGACTTGAAGTTTACTTTTTGAGAAAGAATAGAGGGATATTATTTGGGGATTTTATTTTATTCATTTATTTTTTTTTATCTTAGTGTTTATCTTATTTGCCTGTATGAAGGAATATATAAGTTAATATCACAAGTGGATTGTAGAATTTTTTGTGTAACTGTGTTCTAAAACCTTTAGGCTTCAGCATAACTGTTAAAGAAGTATGTTTTCTGTTCAGTGTTGTTTTCAAAAAAAATTTAGTAGTTGAAACTAAGCTTTATAATCATAATGCTACTCTTTAAACCAAGACCTAATCAGTCATAAAAATCATCACTTGGTTTAGATCTCCTTTGAAAGCTATTTTTGTACACTTGAGGAAATCATGGAAAGATTTCCAAAATTATATCAAAATCAGAGGAAGAGAACATTGTGAAACAAAAACCCAGCCTCGTAAGTTTTTTTAAAAAATCAACTCATATATTTAAACTTCTAAGTTCCAGATATAACTTTCCTGGGAAGATTATTTTTGAAATGTCAGGAAAGCTCAAAAAAATGAAGTTTCCAACTCCTATCAGAAGGGTCCAGAGCATGTAGGGGAAAGAGCCAGAGAAACTTCTCAGTTAGGTCAGCCTGTGCTGTTTCCTCAGATGCATCAGCCTCCTTTCCTGTCTTCCCCTCACAGCCTCCTTTCCTGTCTTCCCCTCACAGCCTCCGTAAAGTCATCTTTTGCTCTTTGGTGCGCGAGATGAAGTCAACAGTTTTTAGGACCAGGTTAATGGCATTTACTTTCTTTCTCCCCGTCTTATAAAATACGTCTCCACAGACTAAGTTAAGAAATAATAGTCAGTGGACAGTGATTGCTCATTCTGTGTATCAGAGTTTAAAAATTCAAGAAACATCAGTGTCTTGTCAACAAGCCGGGTTGTTTGGCCACTCCAAATGAATATTTTGCCTTGCAGATGGAAATAAAAATGAGTCCTTAGAGCTCACTTGTAAAGAGAGAGCATTGGAAGGGTGTGGTTTTAGGTCTTTAATGTTGTTGATTCTATTAAAGTGCTGCTTTTACTTGTAAATGGAGATGTTGCACCCTATTTTCCTATGTGTGGTATTTCTAGGAAGCTGCAGACATGTAAAACTAAAAGTGTTTTGCATAGCATTTGGAAGGAAACTTAAAAATGCATAATGATATAAGGGGTGAATAGAAACATTGGGGAGAATTAGGTATAAGAAATGCAAACTGCTGGGCCTGAAAGAAGGCCAGAAAAGTAAAAACATATATATAAATTATTCCTATTGTCATGGTACCCCAAAGCAGCTGCCTTTCAGTTAGGACTACTTAGCAATACCTTTAAAGTAAATGTAGAAGGAGAATGTAAAGTGAATGGAGCTCCCCATAGAAAAGCCCTTCAGTGTATTGTTTCCTTAAGGGCTGGCCTAACATTCCCGGGAATTATCTGACACTCCTTGCAGGGAGCAGCACTGACCTACCAGAGGCACCACCACCATTGCTGCTAGGTTTGCTCGTGACCACTGGTGGTTTTTCCTCTTGACTCTACCCAGGGAATAAAAGGCAAGAGAAGTGGGATTCTATTTCTAGGTTTCAGCCTTGGGTAGGGAACCCTGCCCCAAAATCCTCTTCATGGGGTGAATGAAGTGACTCTGCAGTGAGTCATGTAAACATCCCACTCTGCAGCAGGAAATAAATAAGCTGGCTTATTTAGTACTCACCAGGTGCCAGGCCCTGTTCAAAGGGCTTTCCATATATTGGCTCATTTGATCTTTACAATATCCCTGTGCAGTAGGTTCTGGTTTATGTCTGTTTCACAGATGAAGACACTGAAGTACAGTGAGAATAGGTCACTTGCCTGATGTTCCAAGGCTAGTAAGTCATGGAACCATAATTTGAACCCAGGCAGCCCAATTTCAGAGTCTGAGCTCCTAACCTCTGATGTGAGTAGTTTGTAGCTACGTGGTATACCTGAAGAGTCTAGCTTTATGTTTGATTTTGGAGTTCTACACTCTTTCTCTCAGGTCACCAGATGCTTTCTCTCTTAGTTCCCTAGTCCCTAAAGAAATAAGGTTCTTTCTGGTTGGTACTGCACGTCCAAAGATAAACGGTTCGCCAAGCCACTGGCCCTTTAGCATTTTCCTGAACTAGTCTTCTCCTAGGCATTCAGCCCAGCTCATCCTCCCAGTCTGCACCCTTATAGGTAATGTTTGACTTACTGTTTGACTTAATCCTTTCTTTTATTAACCTGTAGTTTTCCATTCACATTCTTAGTTCTAACCCACCCCCACCCCTGGCCTCATATCTTTATATCTGCTTTGACCCTGCCAGGCATCCTCTTGGCTTTAACTCTTCCGTGGAATCATTGAGTCTTACAGCTCAAAAGGAACTTTAGAGTTGATCTGGTACGTACCCCCATTTTGTAAAGAGGAAGTTGAAGCCAGGAGAGGTGAAAAAGCTTGCTTACCCAGTTACAGATGACAGACTAGCACTTGAACTTCAATTTCTTAACTCTAGTCCAGCATTCTTTCCATCACATCACATTTACTGCCTGCTGCCTCTGCCCTCAGCCAAGCCAGGTTCTAGCATGTTAGGCCCAACTATTTTGTTTATTTGGAGCACTTATAATTTTTAATTGTAACACCCATATATAGTGAGGTGGCCAGGGACAGTTCTCACATGCAGTGAGTAAGTGCATCTCTGTGTCTGTACTGCATAATTGGAACTTTATGTATATATGAACTTCCAGGGGAAGGTTGAGGTGGACCTATCAATATCGAGGAGTTTGGGAAATAGCAGATCATTCACTGGCTTAGAACTAAGATAAGGACCTAATCAGACTTAGAGTCCAGACCAGTGCTCAAAGATGAAATGCTCAGACCTATTTATTTGCAAATAAAAGAGTAAAGTGATAAAAACTCTGTCAGGCACTTACAGTATACCGTGTACTGTGCAGTGTATTCCTCAGTCTTCACAGCAATCACATAAGGTAGTTAACATTTTATGTCCATTTCCAAGATGAGGAAGCTGATGTGCAAGGGGGTAGACTAATTTACCTAAAGTCTCACATTTAGAGACAAATTTTTATACAAGGAGAACTTATAAAAATAGATGGACTTTATGGTTTAGAGTGGTTCAAATGCATTGCTTCCTGAAGGCGCAGCTGTTGGTGAAATGATTTCTTGAGTTCCTTCCTTCCCTATGGTGTATGAAAGTGGCTCTGGGCCTGTTGCCACCCATGCAGGGGCCCTGGCCAAGGATGCCTTCACCATCAAGATTTCACCTGTGCCTCATGCCCAGGGTGCTAGAAGTGCTAAGCAAAACGAGCTGCTGGAGAGTAGCCTGATTACATACTGAGCACACACCGGTGAAAGTCACAGAGGCTTTCTCGTGGACTTTGAAGGCTTTTCTTGGGTACATTTTGAATGTGAGAAATGATGAGGTTATATTTATTTAATCTTTATTTTGAGGTTTCTCCAGATTCGGATTACTTGTTTGATTTTTCTCCCCATGGATTTAATCCTAGTGTTAAAGCTTCTGAAAAGTCAGGGTTTCATTCATTCATTCGTTCAGCAAATGTGTACTGAGACCCTGCTGTACACCAGGCACTGTTCTCAACAGAGCAGCGAACAGAACAGTCTCCCTGCTCTTGTGGAGCTAGTCTTGGCTTTGTACCTTTCTTCTTCTCTGTGCTTTTTATCCAGAGGGAGATTTTTCAGTCCTGGAAAGAAATCTTTTTTTTCTTTTTTTTTTTTCTTTTTGCCAGATTAATAGTCTGTGTAAAAGGACTCTCTCCACTTAGAATTCCAGAGTCTGTTATGGTCCAGAACAAGCCAGCCTGAGTGCGTTTTCTTTGTAAACAGCTCTTAGGCACCAGGAAGCCTCCTGACAGGCTTGGCTCACCACTGTTCTGCAGAGTGCCCAACTTGCAGAGAAGGCTAAGAGGTTACAGTTTCTGTCTTTCTTAAACTTCAAGGCTGTGTTTTGTCTAAGAGACTGTTTTTGACATCTCAAACAGCAAAACGATTCCATAATCATGGGTGAGAATTTGGAATACAGGTCACGCGTTTTATTGAACTCTTTCTTTTTTTTTAAACCTCTCGAGTTTTTAATTTTTAAATTTTTTGTATGCGTTGGGTCTTCGTTGCTATGCGTGGGCTTTCTCTAGTTGTAGTGAATGGGGACTACTCTTGGTTGCAGTGTGCAGGCTTTCTCAGTGCGGTGGCTTCTCTTGTTGTAGAGCACGGGCTCTAGGCACATAGGCTTCAGTAGTTGCAGCCAACGGGCTTCAGTAGTTGTGGCTCATGGGCTCTAGAGCACAGGCTCATTAGTTGTGGTGCACAGGCTTAGTTGCTCCACGGCATGTGGGATCTTTCCGGACCGGGGATTGAACCCGGGTGCCCTGCATTGGCAGGCGGATTCTTAACCACCACACCACCAGGGAAGTCCCTTATTAAATTCTTTTTTTAAAAATTAATTAATTAATTAATGGCTGTGTTGGGTCTTTGCTGCACACGGGCTTTCTCTAGTTGTGGTGAGCAGTGTGACTCTTCGTTGCGGTGCATGGGCTTCTCATTGCAGTGGCTTCTCTTGTTGCAGAGCACGGGCTCTAGACGAGAGGGCTCCAGAGTGCAGGCTGAGTAGTTGTGGCGCACGGGCTTAGTTGCTGTGCAGCATGTGGCATCTTCCTGGACCAGGGCTCAAACCCGTGTCCCCTGCGTTGGCAGGCGGATTCTTAACCACTGCACCACCAGGGAAGTCCTATTGAACTCTAATATGTGAAGTTTCACTTCTTTGTAACACTTTTTTTTTCAGTATAAAATAGCTAGTATAAGGAGGATATCTTGAGTAAAGAAGCCTTGGAAATCAAAAGAAAGTTAGGAAGGTGCTATCCAACTTCCACTGGCCTTTCTGTCTGGTGCTGGAGGAAGAGTGGATAGAAGCAGAGGAGGGCTGCAGAGAAGTGAGATGCAGCATGTTAGGTATTGAAGAAAAGCTGTGGACTGGGGAGGCATGGGGTGGTCTGCTGTGTACTGTTGACTATTTTCCAGCATGGGACTTTGCTCACTCTGTGGTATGTTGGCTCTAGCCAGTTGTATAGAGCACACATCAGATAAAACCTTTTCAGACAGATGGAGGCCAAGTTGAAGTCTGGGCACTTCTTTTGTTGGAAATTCTATGAGAAGGTTAGAAAGAGCCCCAGTGGCATACTGCCCCCTACTCACAGGCACTTCGCCTGGCCATTCCTCAGTCCTTCCCACCAAATATAAGCACATTCTTTATCCACCTTGATGACGAAGGCTGCAAAGAAATCAGAAGTAGCTCTTCCTCTTGCACTATGCTCCCCTAACTAAGTTACTATTCTCAGCTTGAGTTTTCATGGTCTCCAAAGACTTTTTTTTTATTTTATATTGAAGCATAGTTGATTAACAGTGTTTTGTTAATTTCAGTTGTACATATACATGTATCTGTTCTTTTTCTTTTTTTCACCATGCCACACGGCTTATGGGATCTTATTTCCCTAACCAGGGATTGAACCTGGGCCCTTGGCAATGAAAGTGTGGAGTCCTGACCACTTGCCCACCACGGAATTACCTCCAAAGACATTTTTATTTGGAAAATACATAAAACATTTACATACAAAGACAAAAAAAGGGATATAAAATTTTGATTTTTAAAAATATACTTTCAATGAAGTAAATTTTCTTACCTCTCTCCCTCTAACTCCTCCACCCAAGCAACCACTGGTAATAATTTGATATACATCCCTCTGAATTTTTCCATGGCTGTATAGATAGCTATACTTAATATCTATAAATACAGAATAGTTTTTGATTCACATATGTACATATTTTTGGCTAGACACATTGTATTAGTTTCTAAGGCTGCCATAATAAAGTACCAAAGGGCAGGTGGATTAAAACAACCGAAATTCATTTTCGCACAGTTTTGGAGGCAAGAAGTCCAAAATCAAGGTGTTGGTAGTGCTCTTCTTCTCAAAGGCTCTAGGGAAGAATCCTTCTTTGCCTCTTCCTGCTTCTGGTGGTTGCCATCAATCCTTGGCATTCCTTAGCTGTGGTAGCATAACTCCAGTCCCTGTCTCTGCAGGGCCATCTTCCCTCTGTGTGTGTCCTCTCCTTTTCTAATAAGGACACCATTTAGATTGAATTTAGGGCCCACCCTACCTCAGTATCACCTCATCTTAATTAATTACATCTGCGAGGAGTCTATTTCCAAATATGGTCACATTCTGAGGTTCCAGAAGGACTTGAATTTTAGGCGGGACACTATTCAACCCAGGATACAGATTTTTCAGGATTTTATATTATTGCATTCTGTGAGTATTCCATAATTAAACAGTTTCTAGATTTTTTACTATCATAAAAGAAAGACTTGGGACATTCATATACACATTTTTTATATACATATACTATTATCTCTGTAAGATAGATTCTTGGAAGTAGAATAGCTGGCTCAAAGAGCATGCACATTTTACATTTTAATAAATACTAACAAATTATCTTCATAAACTTACACCAATGTGTAACTTTCATTTAAAGCATATGTTCAATTATATCTCAGTAAAACTCTTTTTAAAAGAAAAAAAAAATAAGGCATATATTGATCATCAACACTGGATATTACCTTTGTCTTGCCAGTCAAGAAACTGAAAAGTAGTATCTCACTGTAAGTTGCATTTCTTTGGTTATTAGTGGAGTTGGATGTCTTTTCTGTGGTTTTTAAGGCCATTTGTATTTATTTTTCTGTGAATTACTTGTTCATATTATCTACACAGAGAGAGCAAAGCAGTGCCCTTTCCCTCCAGTCCTGCCCTCCTCATGCCCAGCACAAAGAGAGGCTCGAGCTCTCTCGTGACCCATGAGCAGTCAGATGTGAGGGTCCTCAGGCCCACAGTCTGCCCAGCATCTATCACATGAGGCTTTTAATATATTCTCTAACTGTATCTGTACCTGAGGGGAGTATCCCCCATAGATTTTAAGCAATGACCATACTTTGTAATTCATTTGTATCACCCCAGGATGCCTTCTGGCACTCAGATATTTCCCAGAGTTAATTTGGCAGAGGGCGGATTGTTGCCTGTTGCTCTTCTTACATATTTTCTCTTCTAGGTGAACTTTAGAATGCTGTGGGCACAGCCCACCCCATCCCCACCTTCACCAATAAGAGACTCTGATGGGATTCTCTCCAAGTTGTATTAAGTTTATATATGTATTTTTTGAGTAGACTTGGCATCTTTATGATGTTTAGTCTTCCCATCCAGTATCATGGTATGATATGCTTATTTAGGTCTTATTTTATATCCTTCAGTAAAATTTTATAGTTTTACCTTTCTTGTTAAATTTATTGCCGGTTATTATGAATGAGATCATTTTCCATTTCCATTTTTAAATGATTATGGTCAGTACTGTAAGACCTGTATTGATATTTACTTGTCTAGAGAGCTCTATCTTGTATTCTGCCACTCTTTATAGTACTCTGTTACTGTTTTCTTTTCCTTTCCTGATTTTCTTTCTCTGGGCTTTCTTCTTCCACCTGCTTTTCACGCATCCCAAGAATATCTAAAGCTCAGAATAAAACTAAGTTACAGTTAAAATAATCTCTTGATACTCTTAGGTTCAGAACTGCCTGCTACTAGCCTATGAAGCAGCTTTGTATAAATGAGAAGAATTTCTCCTGATACTTTATTCTTATCTCCTAGGAAGATTGTCTTAATTAATTCATTTGGAATATGATACATTACTGCAGAAAAATGTGATGATAAATATATGCAACTGTCCAGTGTCTCCCTTAGGTGAGGAGCTCTTGGGCCATGTCAGCCTGTGCAGACATTCTCCCTAGAGCTGCTCAGAGCCATAGGTTGTGTCATCGCTATCTCTGGAACCACCCCTTTCTTCCCAAGCCCACTGCCTCAGTTAAGACTCTCGTTATAGGGATTTCCTTGGTGGTTCAGTGGTTAAGACTCCACACTTCCAATGCAGGGGATGTGGGTCTGATCCCACATGCCCTGCAGTGCAGCCAAAAAAATTAAAAAAAAGAAAAAAGACTCGTTATATTTCACCTCTCCTCACAGTACAACGCCCCCCCCCCCCCCCCCAAAGAAAAAAGGACAGAAACAAAGTATAACCAGGTCTTCCTCTTCCCAGCTTCTCTCTTCCAGGGCACCCTGGTCACAATCCAGAATGACCTTCCTAGAAGGAAGCCCTAGGCCCTCATCACAGGCTTCCTCAGCAGCCTCTGTCCTCTCATCCCCGCCCTACTGCATCCTCTGTGCCCTTCCCACTGCACCCAGGCGCTTTGGTAATTCCTCTTGCCTCTCCCTCTCAGTTTGTTCATCTGTAAGATGAGAATAGCGATGCCTCCGCAATAATTACATGGTAAAGAGTGGACAATAGGAGGCTTACAGGCCGAGCAAACAACTGGTTGGTGCTTAGACCCCTGCCGCAGAGGCAGGTCCCTCCATGTGCTTTTGGCGGCGGCAGCGGTGACGTGAAACTGGAGGAGTTGGGGATTCTAGAGGAGCGTGGTGTGTTTGGATGCATCACCTCAGGAGAGTGGCCCGCGCAGCCAGATGTGCCACGTGTCTGGGACTCGTGGGGCTGCAGCACTGGGGATGGGTCTTGTGAATCATGTCTTTACTGAAGACAATTTGAAGAAATTAGGTACTTCAGATCTTGGAATTGGACACATGAGGTATGCCACTACAGGAAACTGTGAATCAGAAAATTGCCAGCCTTTTGTTGTTGAAACACTTCATGGGAAAAGAGCTGTGGCACATAATGGCAAATTGGTAAATGCTGCTCGCTTAAGGAAAAAGCTGCATCATGATATTGGTCTGTCAACAATTATGGTAGTGAAATGATCACCCAGTTACTGACCTCTAATAAGGAACATTTGAAAATATTCCAGAAGGGAAGAAAAAAGTCTAACTGCAGCCTCAGTGTGCCACTGAAACAGGTGCCACAAAAGGGTTTTCTGCTGCTCCTGGAGGCTCGTGGTGGGCACAGTGTGTGCCACGGCGTGTGTAGTCCTCTGGATGAGAAGAGTGGGTGGCAGCTGCCTCAGGGAAACACGGGTTCTGTCTGCAAGAGATGGAGGATGCTCAGAAGACATGCTGAGAACAAACACAGCCCTCCCCCAATGAGGATTTCTTATACTGCAGGACTGCTGCCTTCTGCTGACTACAGAAAATGTTTTGTGGTTAAGAGTCAGTTTCCACATGTGTTTATTAGTTTAAAGAACTGACTTCGTTTCGGCCACATTTGGTTGTCTGCTGTCTTTTGTTCTAGGCTCTCTCCTGGCTGGGTTTCCATTGGGTTTTAATCAGAAACTATCTGGTGAAATATTTTGGATTCAAATTAGAGCTTATCACAAACACATATCTCAGAACACAGATGAAACCCAGAATGGAACAGAAAGCAAACAAGAAATAATGCAATAATATTATGAACAGAATAGTCTCAGAGGGAAGGAACGCAGAGAAACGAAGAAGGGCTGCATAGAAACAGAGCCAGCCCCTCAGAGAAGGACCAGAGAACGATGTGGGCGCAGCCAACGAACTCTCACATCAAGGTCTGGGTGGGGCATTCTTCTGGTTCTGACCAACCTGCAGTCCTTGGGGCTAGAAACCATGGTTAGTAGCCCCTACCTTCCCTGAGCTCAGAGCGCGAATGGGCAGATGCGGTTCACTCTACTCCAAAGATGCGTCCCTGAAAAGTCCTGTCTCTCCTCCTCATCCCTTCTGTTTGCATCCTTTTGTCAGTTTTCTTTCCCAGAGCTGTCCTGGCCTCCACTTGTATTTGTGAACCCAGGGTCTAGGGTCTCAGAGAAGAGGGGCTCATCACTGACAATGGGACCGCCCTTCCTGCCTGCCTCTCCCGCCTGTGCTGTAGCCAGTTCAGACCTGCGGGTCACAGGTCAGAAAATGGTGGAAGAACTGCATCTCCAACCCCATGTCTCCAAATATAGCTTCTCAAACTGTTCAACTTCAGTTGTTTATTTGACTTAGGAGATACTTGTACATGTTAAAAAATATTTTCCATAAAGTCTAGAAGAGTATACAGAGAAAAGTGCCTCTCCTTTCCACCTCTGTCCCCTAGGCCCTCTGTTCCCTTCTCTGGGGTTAACTTATTTGATATGTACCTTTTCAGAGGTCTCATGTGCTTATCACTGTTAGCTTTTAAAATTATTCTTATGTCTTTCTGCTTTCATTGCTGGGGCTACTGGTTTTACGCGCTGTATCTGCTTTCTCCATATCCTTCCTTTCTCAGACTTTGACCCCTGGTGGACAAATGACTGTGAGCAGAATGAGTCGGACCCCATCCCTGCCAACTGCACCGGCTGTGCCCAGAAATTACCCCTCAAGGTGATGCTCCTGGAAGATGCCCCAAAGAAATTTGAGAGACTCTGTCCTCTGGTGATCAAGGTGAGCGAGAAGACAGAGTCTCCCACTGGTTGATTACCCGTTTAATGGCTAGGAAGCATCAAGCATGGTGACATTCGTGATTAGTAATTCCATGTTGTCTTGTTGCACTTTTGTTTTCTGCCTCGCCAAGACGGGACAGCCCCTGTCATCTGAGGGGCTTCAGCGTTTTTTGTGCCAGTATCCTGAGGTGACAGAAGGCTTCACTGAAGGGTTTTTCACCAAGTGGTGGCGCTGCTTTCCTGACCGGTGGTTCCCGTTTCCTTATCCGTGGTGAGTGTGGAAAGAGGCTCTCAGTGTGCATGTGTGCAGGAAGAGGGCAGACTAGATGTCAGAATGGTACTGCTGAGACCCTACTATGCCTGGCACTGTGTAAGCACTTTACAGTACGCCCTTAAAGTTAAATGATACTCAGGAGCACACTGCTGCAGAACTGATGAGAGAGAAAGGGGATGAGTCGAAGAGGTGTGTCAGGAGGGGTGGACCGAGCTGCGTAGTAGGAGAATGCCGAGTGGACACCGAGATTCTCTGATAGACTCATGATTTACTTCTAGGTATGTGTTTAGCGTTTGTATTTATGCCAAGTGGGTCCTGAGCATCGAGGACTGCAGAGAGAGCACAGAGAATTAAAGGGGAAGCTATTTCTTGGCATTCGTTTGTGCTGGACAGTGTGCCTTGGTGCTTAGTGTCGGTCACGCATTGGTGACTCTCATAAGTAGCTCTGGGGAGTAGGAATTAGCACTGTGGTTTTTCAGACCAGAAAAGTGGGGATCAGAGAGGTTAATACCTGCTTAAGTTCATCCAGCCGTACGTGACCTATCCCCCTGTTTCTCCCTGTGTCCTGTAGAAGACATGGTCCCTTTCTTCAGGTGAAAGTTGCTTTCTAGAAAGAAGAGGAAGGGCCCTTTACTTCTAGAACCATTCCAAAGAAAATTAAAACTGCTTTTTCAGGCCTTTTGTTGGATAATCTCCCTGCTTCTGCCTTTCTTTAAATGTGTCATTTATTCGCATAATCAAATACTCGGTCTAACAAGCTTGTCGGGCTTTCTGCTTCGTGCTGCTCGACCTCAGAAGGTTCACGATTTTTGCCCCCTCCTCCTCCCTTCTTCTCTCTTGCCCTGCCTGCTGTTACTTCACTCTCTTTGCCAAGAGAGAATGAATGGAGTGTTTCTTTTCTCCCTCTATATGTTGTTTTAGCTGGATTTTATAAACACCCCACCCACACGGACAAATCGTGGCTGTAGAGAGAGAGTGTGTGTGTGTGTGTGTCTACATGTTACAATTAATTGACTTGGCATGACTGTTCTTCGTGGACCTAATACTTCGGATGTTGTCCTGACATTTTTTCCTCTTGACCCACCGCCCACAGTTTTCCCACCCTTGCTGAGCTCTTAGTCATGGAGTTAGGCTTGCTTGCCCAATTTAATTACTTTTTTCTCTTTCACCCGTTTTACAGGAGAAGACCTCTGAACAGATCTCATGTTTTACGTGAGCTTTTTCCTGTTTTCACCTACCTGCCATTTCCAAGAGAAGCCTCCTTGAAAAAGTGTTTCCTTCTTCAACCAGAACCTATTGTGGGGAGTAAGGTAGGACATTTTGAGAGGACTTGGATCTAGAATGTTTCTCACTTGGTACCTGGGCTGATGTTATAATCAAAGCCTTCCTTGCGTGTCAGCTTAGAGGGTGAATTGAGCGGTCACCCACGTAATCTGAAGTTCTCTCCTCCCGCTGCTTGCCCACAGACCTGACCTTTTACTGAAGGCGTGCTGATAGAAAGTCTGGTTACCTTGCAAATGTATCTCCTGCCTGTAACACGTAGGGGCAAGCTACTTTTCTGCGTTAAAGGAGGTAGAATCCTAAAATTTGAAGGGTCCTGAGCATGCAGGTAGCCTGACTCCCCTACCTCCAAGTAGAAAGCAGGCAAACTATAAATGAATAGTATGTAAATGAATAAATAGTCCAACTTACTCATTTTGTAGATATGGAAACTGAGCCCCAGAGAGGTGAATTGATTTGCCCAAGGACACAGCACGTTAATAAGAGGTCTCTCCTCGCTCTCCCCAGAAGTAAACAAATGAGAAACTTCAGATGGATAACTGGGGGAGGAAAAAGCTTGGGAGCATGGGGAGGTTTGGGAACAAAAGGGTTGACAAGCCCGTGCCTGAGGCAGGCAGCCCAGTGTGTGTGGCAGTGCTTCTCAGCTCAGCCCGTGGCCAAGTACCCAGAGCCCACATTTACGTCTCTGGGACCAGCAGACTGGGCAGAGCTGTGCGGTGTTTGCGTCTGTTTGCTTTTCTCTGAATTGCTCTCTTGTTGAGTCTAATTCCTGAGGAGGGATTTTGAGCCTGGATTTGTTTGGAATAATTAAAAGGATGAATTTTCCTTTGTTAAAAAATTAAATTTGCTGAACTGTGACCCCTACCAACTCTGGGTTGTGTCTTTAACCTCCTGACACTATCGTTTGGCTCCAGTTTGCTGAATCGTGTTAAAGGAATTTCAAAGCCTTTAAAAACAATCATTTTGTCTAGAAGTAAGAACTTCTGTCTGCCAGCTGTAGGGTGGAGGTGCTGGGCTCTTGCCTCAGGTTTTAAAGAAGTTTATCCTGCTGTCTTCAGCTAGAACTTGGGCCCCTAGTATGATTTCATCTTCATAATTATGATATAATTCTGGGCGAGGGCCTTGATCTTTATCTTGGGTTTTCCCACTTGAATCTTAAGTAAATTTCACCAGACTGCTTAACAGGGACACCAAGGAGCCCAGCCAAAGGGGTAAATACACAGTTACACAGACGTCTATCAGAGTCATCTTGTTGTGGTTCTCAAGAATGTTTTGGGAAGGGAGGTGGCCCAAATAGGCAAAAATCCTGAGAGTCTGATTTCTTAGAGCATCTGTTCCCCACCCTGGCCCAGGCTCTCCTTTCTCCACAGCATTGTTACTCCGCCCTTGGTCCACATCCCTGGGCCCTGGACCCTGGTAAAGCCACATGTCTGTGGGCGCAGAATCCGAGAGGCAGCCTTGGGTTAGAAGATAAGCAGCAGGGTCTGATTGTTAAGAGGCCCTGGGGGAAGAGGTGAGGGCCTCCAAGGCCCACTTTACCCACACCACGGTGTTGCTGAGGGCTGGCCCACGCCATCGCCTTGTCTGTTCCTCCTCCTCCTGAATGTGGAGGAACATGGTTCCACCCCGTCTCAGGCCTGTATGAAACAGAGATACATCCGCTTATTTTTGGTCTTCTGGGCTTTTTCAAGACTGCAGATGTCAGGGCTTCTGCCAGTGTTAGTCCAGTCAGTCACAGGCCAGCTCAAGACATTAGTTCTCCTTCTGTCACTATAGCAGGAGATGAAATGGCTCTAGGGTTTCCATGGACACAGAGTCATGGCCAGGGCCTGTGGAAGCAACAGAAAGACCAGGGTTGGGGGCAGAAGAAGATATAGGGCCACATCCCAAGGCTCTGGAGGACCCAAGTGGTGAAGGAAGAAACCAGGATGTGGCTCAGGGAGCCAGACTTCTGACCCCTGCTTCATAAGGGCGTATAAAGGGTTTCCCTAGAGGGCAGGGGCTGGGAGGAAGGGGAATAGGGGAGGGAAGGTGAGGCCCCAGAGGTTTTCTCTCACCATCTAGATGAGAAGAGAAGCCTGAGCAATACCAACCTCTCTCTTTATCTCTACTCCCTGCCCCTCCCCAACCGCAGGGTTCACAGCTCTGCCTGGCACACAGCAGGTTGCACTTACTGCCTGTTGGTAGCAGTAGTGTGCCCTCAGAAGTGCAGTAGTTACCTGTGTAGGTATATATAACCAGATATATATATATATATATATATAACCAGATAACCTGTCCTGGTTATCTCCTTAGCTCTCAAGATCAGGCTGATCTTGCTGTTGTTAGTTTTTAATTAGTAGCATCATGTATCTGCTCACCTGGGTCTTGCCAAAAAGTATAGACTTTAACTTGCTGCTGTCCAATTCTCATCAAAAGCCTAATGGTAAGTAATAATATTCCATGGACTGTTGTCCAGAGGATATGCAGACTCTCTCTCTGGATCAAACCAGACCCTCAGAAGATTGCCTATTTAGACCACCATGTGTTGGCCTCTACTAGACTTTTGTTAAAATACAATTAGATACTTGTATTTAATAATAGATAGTAGGTAGTAATTGACCTACTTTGAAACTGTGGCTGGAAACAGTTGTGAATTATGAAGCTTGTACCATTTCTGCTACAGGGCTGTCGTTGAGGATGTTTCCCACAAAACTACACAGTGTCTCTTTAGGAAAAACCATGGAAGAAATCTTACTCTGGTCTCAGTACTGGGAGATGCCACGCTTAGGAGAAGCTTAGTTTGTTTTTGTCCTTCGGACATAATCGTGAATTGTGTTCTTGGTGCTGTTTTCCTCTTTGCTTAGGGTGCTACGAAACTCAGAGCCATGTGTATAAGAATTTTTGTGTATTACTCTCCCATGAGCTGGGGTTTTATTTTGTTTTCTTTTCTTCCTTTTCTTCTCCCGTGTCTTTTCCTCCAGATGCATAGGATGCATGAGCTCTTTACCATTGGCAGTGGTGAGGCCATGCTGCAGCTCATCCCTCCCTTCCAGTGCCGAAGACACTGCCAGTCCGTGGCAATGCCGCTAGAGCCAGGGGATATCGGTAGGTGAGCCCCTGGAGCACAAGGTCAGCCACAGGATCTTTTTCGTTTTTAACTCAAAATACGTTCTAAAAATTAAATATTGCCTTCACAAATATTCATTAAGTAGAGTCCAGAATAGCCTTCTTTTATTAACAGGGTCAATATTTATGCTTAGATATAATGAGAAGTAATGAGAAAATGTGGCAGAGAGAAATGTCTTGTGTCCATTGGCTTTAGAGATTTCAAGTTAGAAGGAATTATTATGGAAAATATTTAGAATAATCCCTTATTTTACAGATAAGGAGATTAAGACCCAGAGAGGAGAGGTGACCATCCCAAGGCCCCACCAGCAGTTAGGCAAAGCATTAGTCTTAAGCGCCTCCTTTCGCAGAGTCAAGCCAGAGGAGGTACAATTCAGATTTGAGGAAATCCCTTCTGTGCCCATTTTGCTAATAAAGCAATGCAGGCAGTATGTAAGTGCAAAAGCCACACACGGAAATACTACCTTCCGTGTGGGTCCCACAGCCAGGTCACAGGCTCACAGTCATGACTCACCCTTGGCTCCCTGACTTCCCAAATGTGACTCGTTCTGTACCTTATATTCTAAAAATCCATTCCAAAGAAACAGGCTTCAATCAGCTGCTGTCAGTAGCAGTCAGTTTGATAGTAGAATTTTCTTGGCAGAAGCAGATAAATCAGCAAGCATCACCATTGCCTGCCTTGTTTTTCTTGCCTCACAAAACCTAGGGGAGCCCTGGTGTCCCTGGCAGAGCCAAGACTGGTTTTCTAGTTGATTTCTTTTAATTTTATCTGTTCAGAAAACCCCACCCCCTAGAGCCCCCATTTGGAGGTAGGATGCAGACTGCAAACTGCCAAACTTTAATCCAAGTTATATAACTTTTATTTAAATTTAAAAATGAAAAAAATAAAAATAATGCACAAATTAAGCATTAACCAATAATGGAGCACAGCTGGCCTGGCTCTTGAGAATTACTACAAAAAATAGGATTCTTATGTGGAAATTATTCCGAACCCGTCTTCCTGGAGTGGTGCTGCACAAGTCTGTGTGGCATTCTGGGTTTGGAGTCTGTAGTTGTGCTTGAAAAAGTTTCCGTCTTATGTTCTACAAATGCCTGACAGTTCAGACAACTGCAGAAACACTTTAGTTAACCAAATTCCAGGTTTTCGTCTCCCACAAGCATCCAGAGTGCCAATTATAGAATTAGGGAAAAAGAAAAAAAGGTGGGTGACTGGCAGTGATCAAAGAAGCTTTGAGCATCAGAGGCTGGTGTGGGCTGGTCCAGAACAGCCTGAAGTCCAGAGTGTGATGCTTGTCGTGCCATGACCTGCCAGCTCACTGACCAGAGGGGAAGGAGCCCTGTGGTCGGCAGTGTCCGTGGTCAGCAGCACGTGACAGGAATGTCGAGAAAGGATGGAGACTGACCAGGACAAGGGGAAGAGGGCAAGTCAGGAGAAGAGTGAGGGTGGGGAGGGCTGAGGAGGACAGTGGGAAGTTGAAGCAGTGGCAGAAATAGAAGCAGTGGCCGCAGCTGCCACAGTGAAAAACGAGCACAGGAAAGCAGACGCTGACCATGGAGGAGAACAATTTAGTGGCTGGAGGACAGGTGGCAGCTCGTGTACCTCAGAGACCCTTAAGAATAGCACTGTGACAAGCAGGTTCTGTGCTATTTTGACAAAATAAGCATTATTCATGAAGGTTGAGGGGAAGGGGACAGTGTTACAGATCACCAGAAAACCTATGACGGGCGGCATTTTCAGGAATGACGTGGGTGTCAGGCATCAGATGCTGACACTCGTGAGCCCACACACCTGCCATGATGCTACAGTCACGCACGTAGTGACCTTTCTTGAGTCACCAAGCAGAGGTTACATTGCGTTCGGCACTCTCAGTTTAAAGATGGGTAGTATATATCATTCTCTAGAAAATTTTCCATCAGGAAGTTATTGAAGTGTTAAAGTTTTTTAACTTTATCTTCCTAGCCTATTCCTGTCGCTCAAATGACATAGGGCAGTGTTTCCTAATCCATTCTTCAGATCAGTCATGACCCCAGAAGGCAAACAGGAGCCCCTTGGAAAGATCCTTGGCACATAGGGCTCTTGAGTCATTGACTTTGGGAAATGCCTGTCTTGTCAAAACATAGTATACATCAGTGTACAAAAGGCTCTGAAAAGCCTTGAAGGAATCTAGCATTTTTCAGACTTTCTTGACCACGGAACCCCTCTTCCTTGGACTATTTTATAGAATGCTACTCTTTGAAGAATATAATTTAGGAAATATATTCTAATATATTCTGGTTTGTGTTAATGTGGATGTTCTGTAATGAGACCATATTATATATAACCTCAAGAGAATTGGATAGGGGTCCTGGCCCCCCTCAGAAGCAGTCCTATCTTCTTGCTGAAAAAAATGAGACCTGAGGATCGATGCTCCATATCAGCCTTATCTAGAGTGTCCTGCTTGTGTAAACCTGCTGAATGGTGATTGACAGTTACCCAGCTGAGGGCTGGTGATGAAGCACTTTGATTCATAGTGGCTCCCGCTGGATGTCACAGAGAGGACTGATAATAACTGGGGATACTTATGCCAGGAAGAGCTAGAAGCATGGCCTCCATGAGCCTCCAGAGCAAGCAAGGCCTCGGAGTCTGTAGGTGAACGAGAGGGCAGCTCTGGCAGACCTGCCTTGCTGGTGCCCACAGGTAGGCCCAGTCCCTGACGTTCACGTGCTTTCCTTGTTGCTGTTTCCCTTCAAGGCTATGCTGGTGCCACCCACTGGAAGGTCTACATTATAGCCAGAGGGGTCCAGCCTTTGGTCATCTGCGATGGAACCACCCTCTCAGAACTGTAAGAAACAGAACTGAAGGAACAGCTTTGAGAGCTGAAGACCGGACCAAAAGGGGGAAAACAAAAACAAAAAACGATGAAACCACTTTCCAGGGGTTGGTTACTTAGTTACCTGCCCTGTGCATGCATGTGTGAGCCACTTGTGTGCTGGAGGCAAAGGCCAGAGCCCAGCCCTCCCAGTTCTTCCAGCCCAGCCGCTTGGCCAGGACTTTGCCAGCACCTGTCTGTGAGAGTGGCCTCTTCCAGGCCTTTTGGCACCTTGAGGCTGCCCTTCAGGCAGGGAGCAGGGTTGGTACCTTCCCTGACTTGCATGGCATGATCGCCTCTGCTGGCTCCCTGGCCACGAGAGGGCAGTCAGCAGGGCCTGACTTCAGAGCCATCCTCTACCATGTGGGCCTACCTGTCCTGTCTGCCTGGTCACACCACCCTTTATTTTTTTGGGAAAGCCATGGATGATTAAAGAAGTCATTGCAGTCTCCCAAGCAGAATGGAATCTAGAACCAGTGAAAAAGGATCCAGTAATCTCAAACTGCACTCAAGAAGTGCACTTCTTTCCCAGTGTTTGTGGCTCTTAGAGTCTGTAATTGAAATGGTAATTTTTAAGGTAATACTTTTCTCCATTCTGTGATAAAGTTCTTATGTTTCCGCCCTACCCCCCCTTCTCCTTTGCCTGTTTGGATGGCTTCTCAGACATTGGGCTCCTGGTCCCCCTCCCTTGGCTGGGCCAGCGCCCTGTACTGCTGAGGCAGCACTGCTCTTGTCAGCTGTGTTGCTTTTACCAAATGTCTTCAGAGGGGCATGAGTTAGTGCTGGCCTGGGGAGAGGGTGCCTCCCTGGGTTTGATCTTTAGGGTCCGACTTTCTGCAGGGAAGATGTTTTACAGATGTGTCAAGCTGATGTTGTAATGTGGTTGGGGAAGGAACTCCAGACTCAAAGTGTTGGCCAGCTGGGCATGCGACTGTGTGACCCTCTGTCTTGAAAGGATTTCTCTCTCTGTGCTGGGAACCAAGATGAGGTGTTTTTATTTTTTGTGAAAATATAAAACTATGTTCGTTTGATTGGGTGATTCACTGTGCGCATTGTTTTCCCCAAGTGTGTTTCGTGTGTCTTAAGTGTGTAAGTAAGGACAGTCTTTTCTTGTTTCCTTTCTCCCCTTTATTATTCCTCTACTGACCCTGTTAAAAATCTGGCCTCTGATCATGTGGTTGCCAAGTTGAAGAAAAAGCAAACCACACTACAGCCTCTGGTTCAGAACTGCAGAAATCCAACAGGTGCTGGAGGTGTCTGTGTTGGCTTACAGACCAGAGGCAGACAGTGGTGAGAGAAGAGGGTGGGACTCCTTGTGGGGTCCTCTTCATCCTTGGAGGCACCCCTGCACCTTGTCCCCAGGCCCTCTTTCTCTGCGCATCTCATGAGCAGCAGGGAGGATCATCGGGTGTTTGAATGGCCTGTTTGTGGGCTTGTAAAGGACAAAGAGGGTTCACAGAGCTCAGGGTGGAAAAGCTCAGCGCCTCCTCCATGGGCTTGAGTGAAACTGGGATGAACTGTACCTGAGGGAATTTTTCCTTAAAAGAATCAGCGCCTCCGTGTGAATTAACACAGGAAAAACAAAACTTTGTGTCCATATAAAAGTCATGCTGCTAAGCAGTTATAATTTAAGAGGTTTTAAATCAGAGGGATCATTCAGAGGCCAGCTTTGTTCAAGCTTTTAGAGCCTTTTCAATGTCCTTACCCCTGCTGCACACAGGGAAGGTTTCTATGTAAACAAGTTCTGTAGAGGCCTCTCAGTTTTCTTAAGTTAGGTCCTTTGGGTTAACAAAAGAGAGTTTTTTAGGAGCAAAGCAACTGTTCTGTTGATTGAAATTTCTGTTTTGCTTTTATGAGTTACCCTGTGTTCCTTCCATGTTTTACTCCAGCCCTTCACACCTTGAATGTTCATAAAATACCCTCTTCAGCTCAAAACTGAAAAACCCTTGTATGTGTTGGTATTCTGAGGCATCCTTTGGGAGGTCCCCTGAGCTGTCTACAGTTCAGCAAAGAATGGTGGGGCATCAGATACAAAGAGACTTCTAAAAGTCATTTTAAAATCTGGCCCGTTCAGAATTGAATGTCGATTTATATTAGGGGAGATGTTCTCCAAAGAGTGTTTTCTGCTTTTAATTACTGGAAACTGAGATGTAATTCATCTTCTTCTCAAGGTAGTTCTGAAAAGCAGGATCTACCACTGACCAGTTAGTGATCAGCAAGTTGCCAGCCAGTTCCTTTCTAAAAAGTCCCTCCATGTGACATGGTATGGGAAAAAGGATCATAAAAATGAGGAAACAGGATCAGGGGCCTGCTGGGACCACATAACTCCCCATCTCTACCACCACGGTAAGAACAAAACTGCAGAGCTTGCTTTAAACAAAGGGACTTGCTCTTGAGTTTGTTGAGTGTTTACTGAGAGGTCCCATGGCAGTGACCTCCGCACGTGGGTTAGGTTCCCCTTTCTTGTTGGTTCCCGGAGCAGAGGCTCGTGTCCCCAAAAGTCAGCTCTCTGGGGAGAAAGGCTGCTTTGGCACAGGTTGAAGTATTATATCCAGGTGTCCTGAGGTCCCCAGGAGTCAGGTGTTGAATAGACACTGTGCCTGTTCTGGCTTATGAAGAGAGGAGGAACTTATCCTCTCCCCACTCTCAATTTCTTCAGGAAGGGGAGAGAGTGAAATAACAATGGTTTGTGGAAACAGAATCTGCCTCTTTGGCAAAATACAAAACAGTCAGTGAAGCAGACAGATTTGGAGTCATTTTCTGGGAGAAAGAAATGGTAACATTTGTCCAGTCCATTCCAGTTTAAGAGTGTCCTGATATACATAATCTCCTCTGGTCTTTTCTCCGTCCTGTAAAGCAGGTATTAGGTCCTCATTTTACAAGTAAAGAAACTGGAGCTGAGGACAGTTCACTGCTGTCCAGTAGATGGCTGGTTCCACAGCACATTATTTGCCTGCTACAGCATAGCAGGAGTGAAGCTGTGGGTTTCATCGACTCAGATGTGCCCAGCCGGGTAGGGAGAGGGTCAGCAAGCTGGGAACTCTTCAGGGATTGTTTTCAAAACTGTTTTGGACAGAAATGGAGAGAATCTAACAGATGACTTTTATAAAAAGCCTTTCACTTTTTCCCTCCCCTTCTGAAAACTCTTTTTTAAGAGTGGATGTGGCTGGAACACAACCATATCCAGCCATTTTCCTGTCACCATAAGTTTCCAGATGTGTGACCAGAAGAGGGACTCTGCCCAATTCCAGTTGTGGGTCCCCTTGGAGTTTACATCACTTGTTTTTGACTTCTCGGTTTTCTATTCCCTTCTTCCAAAACCCAGCATAGGCCTCAGTGTAGGAACAATTATTTTAAAACAAAATAGTTCCTTAGCTGCAGATGATGGCCTCAATCATTTGAATGCAGTCTAGATGATATTTTTGCTCATTAACCAGTGGCTTCCATAGTGAAAATTCAAAACCTCAAAGCAGTTGTTTGCCTCTTATCTATTCCTTGCGCAGCAGAAGGCCAGGTTGTAGGGGAAAGAGAAGTCAGGTTGCAGGGAGAGGCAATCTTGTCTACCTTCTGAGTATCAGTTATTAAACAGGAATCTTTTAGGCTTTTGAGTTCTGTCGATGGAAGAAAAACTCTCCTGAGTTACAAGTTCCACACTCATTAACTTTCACTTTTAAAATTTTTCACCCACTAAAATTGGCTGAAGGAAGGGAGTGCCAGAGATGTGCTTTAAAATAGCGTTTTGGTCTGAGATCCTCTCCACGTTTGCACCTGTGGATATTGGGTCCAGAGCCGATGCATGTCCAGGCCAGGAGGCTAGGAAGGTCAGGTGCTTATGGAGAGAGCCCTGTCACAAATGAAAAATGGGAGGCTCTGGGAACGTGCTGTGTCACCATCAGTCTCCCCATATCCAGCAGCTTCTTTTGCAAAAGCATCTTAGAGGAGATGGACAGGAGGTCTCCCTCGTGCACCACATCCAAGTCCACCCACCCTGGGCGCAACGTGGCTTTAAGTGCTGGCCTTGGTGCGAAACCCTCCAGCCAGCTCATTTGTGGTCCAGGTCCCATAGTGTCTGGTTTCCCTGCCCTGCATAATTTAAGCATTAGAGCTAAATACATCTGTCATTTCTCCCTCTCTGGGGACCATGAAATGTTCAGACGTCTCCAGAATAGTGGAGAGAAGAAATGTTATGTAACTCCAGGCAGACGCCTGAAACTGTACAGACATGGTGGGGCTGCCCACTCCTCCTGCGTTCGTGCGTCTGTCAGTCAGCCAGCGTCAATCCAAGAGTGAGCCACGGCTGCAAGCACCCGTGCTGAGGAGGGAAACCAGTTTAAGTTTCAGACAGACGTTGGAGTGTCGGGACATCGGCTTTCTGCCAGGCTTAATTGACCTCATTATTCCTCACAACAGCTCTGTGGGGTAGGTGAAGTCAGCAGCGTCCCAGCCTTTGAACTTTAGCCCCTCAGAGCACTTCCAAGCTTTCAAGGAACCAACTCACCTGTGAGAGTTGGTGACAGGAACTGACAGACGCATGGCATTCTCAGAGGAGCCCCAGCCTCATCATAGGTGACTTTCCCTCCAAACTTCTCTCCATAGTCTCACCCTCAGAAAAGTACTGGCTGTGGTCTGTTCCTCCACCTCCTCCCTCCTGGGGAAAGGTCAGTAACAGACGCCTAGGCTGGGGGAGAAGACAAGAGGCAGAGGTAGGCAGGAGCTCAGTGCTCAGCCTCTTCCCTGCCACCATCAGGGACGGGAGCCCAGACAGCAGCTCGTCTGCAGGGAACCAGGGTGGTGGGCCTGGGTGGTCCCTGTGAGCAGAGGGAGGCAGACACCTGTCCAGCCACACGTGCTCCAGAGGCTCTGTTACGCTGTGTTCAGTGTGGAATGTTGACCGTAACTTAATGTACTGCAAACCTGTAAAGAATGTATGTAAATTAAAGTTTTATGTAACAAAAATTTTTACTTTTTGCAATTAAAAGTGGGTGCGTTGGTTGATAAGAACTGTCCTGTACTTGGGGTCATTCTTTGGTTTCCAGTTTTCCCTTCACCTGTAACTCGGAGACTTGTGGCCACATGCTACTCATGAGGCAGGCCTCGAGGCGCTCCCGGGGGCCTTCGGGTCACCTGTCCACACCGGCCTTGGTCCCGTCAAGCATGTGCACCCAGCTTTGTGCTCGCTCGCATTCACAGATTCTTCTTTTATCCCTGTTCTCTTTGCCGACAATGACTTCTCATTTCCTGTTCCCATGCGTTCTCAAAGCTCGGTCTTCCTGCTAATACCCTGTTCTTGCACTTTGCCCAAAATTCAGATGAGACCCTCAACGCCTTTTTCCTTCTCCCAGACAGTCACACACGGCCCAGGTGCCCTCACAGTGTCACCTCATCTGTGGATGTCCTTGCTCGTTGCAGGAGGACAGCCAGGCCCCCTTTGCTCGCTCACCCCCACTGCCACCAGATTAGGGCCACTCTCAGCACTCAACTCAGTACAGATTTGATTTGTCATTTTTGTGTGTTCATTTTTTAATAATTTCTTTTTAATATATGCACAGTTTTATATAGATGCATAAATATGGCCATTTCTTATATGGCGTTTAGTGTCCCATTTTATTTTCTTTCATTACTTGCTGTACCCTTCTCCCTCTCCCTCACCTTCTCCCTCCCCCTTCCCTGGTTAGGCAAATGTAATTAGTGTATAACACAGCCATACCCTGCCATGTATCTTTCCACATTTTCTTCCTTGTTCTCTAATCACAGTCATAAATCATAAGACTTTTGTCATTGCTTTGCCAGCATTGGGATCATATTACAGGCGCTTGATGTTTCTTGCTTTACTTACTCAATACCCCACAGCCTTCTCTTCAAGTCAGCTGGCATAGCTCTCTAATCCATTTTTTTTTTTTATTTAATTTTTGGCTGCGTTGGGTCTTTAGCCACCTTGTATTCCTCACCTCCCCAGCCCCAGTCCCACACCCTTGAGATCTCCTCCTATGTGTTTCCCTGTTTCTGCCAATACATATCATGTTTCTGCCAATACATATCAGCCAGAGACCTATAGCTTTTTTTTTTTAATTAGTTATTTATTGGCTGCATTGGGTCTTTGTTGCTGCACACGGGCTTTCTCTAGTTGCAGCGAGCGGGGGCTACTCTCATTGCCGTGGCTTCTCTTGTTGTGGAGCACAAGCTTTAGGCATGCAGGCTTCAGTAGCTGTGGCATGAGGGCTCAGTAGTTGTGGCTCTTGGGCTTTAGAGCGCATGCTCAGTAGCTGTGGTGCATGGGCTTAGTTGCTCCACGGCATGTGGGATCTTCCCAGACCAGGGCTCGAACCCATGTCCCCTGCATTGGCAGGCGGATTCTTAACCACTCTGCTACCAGGGAAGTCCCTAATCCATTCTTTTTAATGGCTGATATTCCATGGCATGAATATGCCATCATTTATTCAACTGTTCTCTTATTGTTGGTAAATCACATCCTGTTAAAAGATTATCTGGATTAGAAGTCAAGAAGTTGAGTTTTTATTTTTTTTTAAAGAGAACTTTGTTATTTTTTGGCTGCGTTGGGTCTTCGTTGCTGCATACGGGCTTTCTCTAGTTGCAGTGAGCGGAGACTACGCTGTGTTGCGCGGGCTTCTCACTGTGGTGGCTTCTCTTGTTTTGGAGCATGAGTTCTAGGTGTGCGGGCTTCAGTTGTTGCAGCATTCGGGCTCTAGAGTGCAGGCTTAGTAGTTGTGGTGCACGGGCTTAGCTGCTCCATGGCATGTGGCATCCTCCCGCACCAGGGATTGAACCTGTGTCCCCTGCATCGGCAGGCAGATTCTTAACCACTGTGCCACCAGGGAAGTCCCTAGAGTTAATTTTTAAAATACTTGTTTTTACAAAATGTATATTCATTCTTGTTTGCTCCAAGTCTAATGTAGCCTAATCTTCAAAAATTATCCCATTCCACAGTGCTATTCACTTACCTGCTTGAAAACTGCACTTCAAAAAAAAAAAAAGTAAGGCTTGATTCCATGTAAAAAAATGGCCCAGTTGCCTGTTTTCAGTCCTTTCTTAATCCCTTTATAGCCTTTGACACTGACCTGTGGAAAACGCCTCGCTCCCTCGGCTCTTGTGAAACTCACGACTCCCCTTCTGAACCTCGTCTTTCCACTTGTTTCCTCTGTAGGATCTTCTGCCTGTCTCTGAAACATTGGTCTCCCCTACCAGTTTGCCCTTGGGTCCTCCTCTTGTCTTTCTCCCTGGGAGAGATCTCAGCTCTGTGCTTTACCTTCTACCCATGGGCAAGTCACCTGCAACCTCCATGCCTGGCCCACTTCTTGCCTGAGCTCTAGTCCTCTAAATGCATGTGTTGGGAGCTCATCTCCATCAGCGCTCTCCCAGAGCATCTCTACTTCTGCTCAGGACCAAGCTCTGGAGAGTTCTGCCTCCTTGTCACATGTCCAGCCCTGTGGCTGCTGCCTCAGGTTAGAACCTCGCTGTTTTCACTCCTGGGCTTTGCCGTAACTGCCTAATTTGTCTTTCATGCACATCCTGCCTTCCCAGTTCAGCATCCACTTAGCTGCCACAGTGATCTTTCTAAAGCACATGTCACCTCACTTCCTTGCTCAGTGCTCCTTAGTGGCTCTCCATTACCCACAAGACAAGACATCCTGGCTGGCCCCTTCAGCCTCATTGCACTTCATACCTTTACTTCCCCTCCTCTTCTACCGTGCCTCACCTCTACTGGACCATCCATAATTCCTGGAAACATCCAGGCTGTGTGTGTGTGTGTGTGTGTGTGTGTGTGTGTGTAGAGCAGTTTTAGGTTGATAGCAAAATTGAACAAAAAGTTCAGAGAGTTCCTGTGTGTGTGTGTGTGTGTGTATAGAGCAGTTTTAGGTTGATAAAAAGTTCAAAGAGTTCCTGTGTGTGCGTGTGTGTGTGTGTGTATATATAGAGCAGTTTTAGGTTGATAAAAAGTTCAGAGAGTTCCTGTGTACCCCCTGTCCCCACACAGGCACAAATTCCCCCACTATTGACTTCCTGCACCACAGTGGTACATCTGTTACAATCAGTGAACCTGCATGGACACATCATCACCCAAAGTCCACAGTCCATTTGCATTAGGGTTCACTCTTGGTGTTCTACATTCTGTGGGTTTGGACAAATGTATACTGACGTATCCATCACTATAGTATCATACAGAATATAATATCATACAGAATAGTTTCACTGCCCGAAAAAATACTCTGTGCTCTGTCTATTCAACTCTCCCTCCCTGCTAACCCCGGCCACCACTGATCTTTCTACTGTCTCCATAGTTCTGCCTTTTCCAGAGTGTCATATAGTTGACATCAGTCACACAATATGTAGCCTTTTCAGATTGGCTTCTTTCACTTAGAAATATGCATTTGAGTTTCCTCTGTGTCTTTACATAGCTTGACAGTTCATTGCTTTTTAGTGCTGAATGATATTCCATTGTCTGGATGTACCACAGTTTACCCATTCACCTCCTTGGTTGCTTCCAAGTTTTGGCAATTATGAGTCAAGCTGCTGTGAACATCCATGTACAGCTCTTTATGTGGACATAGTTTTCAGCTCCTTTGGGTAAATACCCAAAAGCATAATTGCTGGATTGTATGATGAGAGTAATGTTTCATTTTGTAAGAAACTGCCAAACTCTTACAAAGTGGCTGTACCATTTTGCTTTTCCACCAGTAATGAATGAGAGTTCCTGTTGCTCTACATCTTCACCAGCATTAGGTGTTGTCAGTGTTCTGGATTTTGGCCATTCTAATAGTTGTGATACCTCACTGTTGTTTTTTTGTTTGTTTGGTTTTGCTTTTGGTTTTGGCCATGCCACGTGGCTTGCAGGATCTTTTGTTCCTCAGTCAGGGGTTGAATCCGGGCCACGGCAGTGAAAGCGCCAAGTGCTAACCACTGGATGGCCAGGGAATTCTCTTGTTTTACTTTGCAATTCCCTATGGCATATGATGTTGAACACTTTTCAGTATGCTTACTTGCCATCTGTGTATCTTCTTCAGTGAGGTGTCTTGTTCAGGCCTTTGGCTCATTTTGTAATCAGGTTGTTGGGTTTTTTTATTGTTGAGTTTTAAGACTCTGTATATTTTGGATATTAGTCCTTTATCAAACGTACGTTTGATAAATATTTTCTCCCAGTTGATGGCTGGTTTACTCATTGTCTTGACATTATCTTTCATAGTGCAGAAATTCTAATAAAGTCCAGCCTCTCAGTTGTTTCTTTCATGGAACGTGCCTCTGATGTTGTATCCAAAAAGTCATCCCCATACCCAAGGTCACCTAGGTTTTCACCTGTGTTATCTTCTAGGAGCTTTATAATTTTGCGTTTTACATTTCGGTCCATGATCCATTTTGAGTTAATTTTTATGAACTAGGTCTAGATTCATTTGTTGGAAAGTGCATGTCCAGTTGTTTCAGCACTATTTGTTGAAAATACTATCTTTGCTTTACTGTATTTGCTCCTTTGTCAGAGATCAATTTGCCATATTTATGTAGATCTATTTCTGGGCTCTCTATTCTGCTCTATTGATCTTTTGTCTATTCTCTTACCAATACCACATTGTTTTGATTACTGTAGCTTTATAGTAAGTCTTGAGTGTCAGTTCTCTGACTTTGTTCTTCTCCAATATTGAGTTGGCTAATCTGGGTCCTTTGCCTTTCCATGTAAACTTTAGAATCAGTTTGTCGATATCCATGAAATAACTTGCTGGAATTTTGGTTGAAATTGTGTTGAATCTACAGATCAAGTTGCATCCAGGTTGTTTTTAACTAGAAGTTATAATTCCTATCCCATGATAATATTTTTAAACTTCAGTATGTCCTTTTGCTTAGTTTAAATCCCATTTTATTAGTGCACATTCCTTCAACATGACACATGTCCTTTAGGCTTTCTTAATAAATCAAACAGATACCATGTTGAAGATGATATTTCACCAACCTTATTTTTTCAGAATAATGACTTTATTATTTCTGTAAAAAATGATTCATCTTCTTATAAAGAATTAAAGACAGTCTGAGTGATCTTATGAAAACCTCCACCCAGCAATAACTACTGATTTTAGGTGAACAGCATTCTAGGCATCTCAAGGGTATTTCTAGCCAGAAGGCTAGATAGAAATGCTTTTATGGAAATGGGCCCAGTCGGGCCATTTAAAGAATAAGAACACTATGTCAATTTTATGTGAATGTAATAGAAGAAAAAGACAGTGAAGTAGACATTTCTTTCCCACAAAAAAATATCAATTCCTAAAAGATCTCTCTGAAGTTAAGATTATGAGAAACATGGAGAAAGTAGAACCATTCTTAATAAGGTTTCCTTTTTAGATGGCATGGTTCAAGGCTCTGAAGGTAAGGAAACAGCTTGCTCTTTCTTCAACCTTATCTCTTGCTCTGCTTCTCAATTTATAGGAATTATAACTACGTTGACATTATCAGAGTCCATAGCATTTCCTTCTGCTCTGAAACCGTAATTCTCAGATTTATTTAGCCTTCATTTTATATTTAAACTGATTTGTGACTCATCACCAGTACTTTTACCGTCACTTCTTCATTCCCGAGTTTTTTTTTTCTCTTCCCTGAGTTGTTTTTAAACTCTTGGTTGGCTGAATCATCACTGAGTTTTTCAAGGCTGGCTCATGAACGCTGTATTTTGTGTGTTTGAAATGTTTCTGTGGTCTTTATGCTTGAATGCAACTTGGCTGAGTAAAGTATTCTTGTATCTCACTTTCTTTTGCTCAGAACTTTGGAGAAATTTTTCCGTTGTCATTTGACAGCGTTGACAGTTGGTAGGGACAAGACAGGCCAGCCTGAGATTCCCCTTTAAAATAAAAGTGCCTTTTTTTCCCCTTATTCTTCTTCCCCTCTTCCTCTTTCTTCTTCTTCTCCTTCCTCTCCTTTTCCTACTCCTTTCCTCCTTCTTCTTCTTTATCTATGTGCCCGAAGAATTCTTTCTTTCTTGTTCTTTATTAGTTTTTCCTGGAAAGAGTTGTGCTCTCTTATTTTTTTCTTTTCTTTTTTTCTTTTTCTTTTTTTTTGCCACACCACGCACAGCTTGCAGGATCTTAGTTCCCTAACCAGGGATTGAGCCCAGGCCCCCACAGTGAAAGCACCAAACCACTGGACTGCCAGGGAACTCCCAAGGCATGCTCTTTTGAGTTGCAATTCCAATCTTCATTCAGGGGAAGGTGTCTTGTATTTTCTTTAAAATGAATACTTTTTCTTTTCCATTTGTTAGGTTCTCTGTTTCAGATTCTATATTTATTCCTTTGCTTCATTGTCTTGATCTGTTATGCTGTTATGAGTATTGTCTTCTCTCTCTCTCTCTTCCCTCCCCCTCCCCCCACACCACACAGCATGTGGCAATCCCAGTTCCCAGACCAGAGGTCGAACCTTGAGCCCCCTGCATTGGAAGTGCAGAGTCTTAACCACTGGACCGCCAGGGGAATCCCTGTCTTCTTTTTAATACTTACCTTTTTTTCTCATTTACTATGATTATCTCAAGTCTACCCTCCATATCAATTTATTTTTCAGGCATATCTACCCAGTTTCTTGTTATTTCTGATATGTTCGTTTTATAAAAGTCCCATCAGTCTGTTCCCTTTTTATTTTGTTCTGTCATTTCATCTTTGCTTACTTCTTGAATTCATGTTGATGTTAAATTTTTCTGTAGTTCAAAATGCTGTAGGAAAATTTTTTTCTCTTCCTTGGGTTACATCTTTCTCTAGACTTGGTTTTCACTGATCACATACATGTTGCTTTCTTTCGTGTGTTTCTGTAGCTACCCTGCCATGTCTTTTCAGTGTCTCATGCTTAACATGGCAGCTCTGGCCAAAACTTCTGTTTGTTTGTGTTAACCTGGGTACATTCTCAGTTCTAACAGTGTCTGTACCCACAACTAAGGTTTTACAAATGCTAACGTTTTACCATATTAACGAAGTATTGACTTATGCAACCCATTTAGCACTTGTTGCAGAAGCTCCATCTTTGCTCTTTCTTACCTGAGGATCCTCCTCACCAAGTAGACAGCTGAGAGTCTCTCTCCCTCCCTTCCTGACCTCGAGTCAACTTTCTCCTTCTTCACTCTGTCCTGATCAGGAACTTATATTTTCTCAACTGCCCACCGTATTCCATCTTCTCTTGTTTAATAAGTCCTTATTTTCCATCCCCACCAAGTAAAAGTACTGAAAACTAAGTTAATGAAAACTTTGTTGGCACTTCCCTGGTGGCGCAGTGATTAAGGATCTGCCTGCCAATGCAGGGGACACGGGTTCCATCCCCAGTCCAGGAAGATCCCACATGCTGTGGAGCAGCTAAGCCCGTGTGCCACAACTACTGATCCCGCGGACCCTAGAGCCCGTGCTCCTCAATAAGAGAAGCAATCGCACTGAGAAGCCCGTGCACTGCAACGAAGAGTAGCCCCTGCCTGCCGCAACTAGAGAAAAAAGCTCGCGTGCAACAATGAAGACCCAATGCAGCCAAAATAATAATAATAATAAATTTTTAAAATATTTTTTAAAAAAGAAAACCTTGGGGCTTCCTAGGTGGCGCAGTGGTTGGGAATCCGCCTGCCAATGCAGAGGTCACGGGTTCGATCCCAGCTCCAGGAAGATCCCACATGCCGCGGAGCAACTAAGCCCATGTGCCAAAAAAAAAAAAAGAAAAGAAAACCTTGTAAATATAAGAAAATACAGCATTAATCTAAAAGCCAACTCAATAGCCCATTCCTTTCCAACTTCTCAGGCACATACACACACACAGGGCCTCCTTGCCCCTCAGGAGCCTCCGCCTGAAATGGAAGGCCCAGGGACTCGGGAGCCAATGGCCTCAGTAGGAATCCCACTTCTGGCTTGTTAGGACGGTGACCTTGGGGAGTTCCACTGCTCTCTCTGGTTTTGGCTTCCTCATCCGTAAATCAGTGCAGCTAATCCTGTCTTCAGAGCATCAGTATAAAGACACCTGAGACAGGTGTGCAAAGGGCCCAGCTCTGTCCCTCCACACAGCAGGGACTCGGTGTGTTCTCCCGTTTTCCTCTCATCCTCAGCCTGTATCCTTTCTCACAGTTAGCTTCTGCCCTCCACTGTGGACAGTCCTCGTCCAGCCTCGAGAGCCATCCTTGAAATCACAGAACTAGAGCAGATCCCAAAGGTTCTCTAATCACCTGTTCCCCTTTTATGAGTAGGTGAAGCTGAGGCCCGTAGTTGGTGGCTGAATCAGGAGTGGAAGAACCCACTGAGTGTTCCCGACCACCAGTCCTCTTAGGTTTATGGAAATATTGTCTTTCTGCTCCCCACCCCCCTACATAGTCCTCTCCTTGGCTCCTCTTAGCCCAGTTCCATCCTGAACTCTCGGTAAAAATCACCTGAAGATATCACCTCACAGCCTCTCACCAGGCTCAACCTTCATCCTCTTTGCCGACTCCCAGCATTTAACGTTTTCCTTCGCCCTGTCTGGCCCGGGTTTGCAGGATAAGGACAAAGCTTGTTCTTTTCAGCTGAATCCATCCATCTAGAGGCTGGGCCCTTCGGTGTTCTTTCAGAGGCCCTGTGCTGCTCTCCTGCCCTCTGGTTCCCTAAGGCAGTTCATGTAGACAGGGGCAGCCACATTCTCTTTCCACCCACACATATCCCTTCCTGGCTGAGGACAAAACTCTACACAGATGTGCAGCCAACAGCATACTCAGGAGGCCTCGGAGAGAACTGCCTTGGCCGGGAAGAAACTTCTTGGCCCCCAGGCTCCCCAACTCCTGCCCAGCCCCCAGTGCCTGGCGGTTCTGTCCTCTGCCGGTCTCCAGGCATCTCGCGTCAAGCTGTGCAGAGCATCAAGGGCTGGCTATATGTATTAGGTTTTTGTCCAGATGTCCTTGGAGTTACAGAAAAAAACATGGTGCCAGCCCCTTGAGGTTTAATAATCTTGTTGTGGAGACCTGAGGATCAAGCGTAAAGTGCACTTTAAGAACTAAATACTGGGAAGTAATATGCTCTCTGAGAATTAAACCATGTCAATACAAGATGAATCAGAACAGATACGCAAAGCCACCTGAAGGAATGGTTTCCAAACGTGACTGAAATCAGAATGGAGCTATAACACAGAAAAATGTAAAGAGTGTGCCCAACAGAAGATGGACAGAGTGGCCACCAATGGAAGCCCAGAAAAGGGAGAGCCTTGGAGGCAGAAGTGCCTCCAAGAAGGTGCCCATCTGACTGGGGAGACAGTGCCCCCCAAGTAGTTGGCATAACCAACCTTACCCATACCTCTCTGGATTCCAAAGCTTCATCCATGCTAAGCTGCCAGGGGAATGCAAAATGCTGGGAGCAGGGGGTGGGGGGCAGGGGTGGACTGGAGTCGCTGGTGAAAGCCAGGCTGTGGACAGGCCCTTCATGAGTGTTTCCTGAATGAATGCTGCAGGATGAAAACTACCCCAAAGAAGGTGAGGCCTGAGCTGGGCCCTCAAAGATGTGAAAGGACTTAGGTATGTGGAGGAGGGGCAGGAAAATAGATATTCCAGAATGCGTGCTTTGCATGGAAAATGAAGGCACAGAGGTAGAAACAGCATGATGTGTGCAGAGGACCAGAAGGAGGCTGGCAAACACAGCAAGTGGGGGGTGGGGGGGGGCAGGGGCAGGTTGTGAGATCAGATGCAATGCAGTGGGAGCCATTGCTCAGAAGGGAAAAAACAGGGTGAAAGTGGCATTTGAGAATCATTAGCCTGGCTGGGCAGCTGACAGATGCCAGGAGAGGAATGGGGGTGTGAGGGTGCCAGGCAGGCAGCTCGGAGGCTATGGAATAACCCAGGTCAGAGTCATGGGACTGTCTGCCACAGCAGGCACTGGAAATAAAGTTGGGAAAGACAGGCAGGGATAGGTACAAAAAGGATTGCTACAGCATCGTTTGTATTAGTGAAAAAAGAAAAACAACCCAAATGTCCATCAGTAGGAAAATAGATAGGTAGATAGCTGTGTATTCATACAGTAGACTACTGTACAGCAGGGAAAACGAGCGGGTAGCTCTACATGCCTTGATGTCAGCAAATCTTAGGATGGAAGGAAGGAAGGAGGGAAAGATGGGGAAAACAAGTTTTAGAAGGATCTAACCCATGCTGTCCAATGCAGTACTAGCCACGAGCTACATGCAGCTATTTAAGCTTAAATTAACTAAAATAAAAAATGCAATTCCTTAGCTCCACTAGCCAAATTTCAAGTGCTTGATAATCACAGGCAGGTAGTGGCTACCGTACTAGATGGTGCAGATAAAGAACATTTCCACCATCACAGAGAGTTCCTTCGGAGAGCGCTGATCTTTTAAAACATACAAAACAATATTACATATTGTGCCTGGATAAGGAATGTGTAAATGTCGAGCAAATGTCAAAACAACAAAATCAGACAGCAGTATGTCTGGGAAGGCGAGTGTTCAGGATCAGAGAGGGGACGCTAGAGGCGGCCGTGCTTTATCTCTGAAGTCAGGTGGTGGCTAAATGAGTGCTCGTTGTATTATTATCTGTTCTTTTCTATGCCGTAAGCATTTCATAATAAAAACATTTTTAAAGAAGATGGACAGTGTGATAGAGTCTGAGTATAGGACAGGCAGGAGACCAAAATGGCTGGAATTTTTTGCCTGGGAAACGCCAGGAAGAAGGGGGTGGCACTGGCTACAGGGACATCTGACCTTCCTCATGCTGGTATCCACACAGTCCCACGTGTGCCATTCAGCCACTCCCTTGCTGCCATCACCGTCCTCCATCATCATAGACACTCTTCTCCGGTCCTTGCTGCCATGGTTGCCTCGCCCCCCTGCTGGTCACACACACACCTCCAGGTGGCCCTCCTGCTGACCCAGACTTAGCCCCCACCATTCTGACCACATACCCCTTCCCACAGGCTCCCCCACCCCAGCTCCAAAACCAAGCTGGCCCACACTCCTAAAGAGGGCCACTCACGACCCATTAGTGTCCCAGCAAGGCTTGGAACAGCTGTGCTGTGTCAGGAATTTGTCTGCACCAGGAAGCCAGTGGCCCAGGGGAGGTCTGGGCCAGGCGCCCAGGCCTGCTGAGGCCAAGAGGCTCCTGGATGCAGGCTTTGGGCATTAGCCGAGCTTGGCCTTTCAGGAGAGAGAGGGAGCCTCTGACCCCACTGGGCTGGGCACCAGGGCCTGGTTATGATTCAGGACTGGCTGGGTCAGCCAGTCTCTCCTCTTCAGAGCAATTTGTTGTACCCTCACTGTGGTGGGTGATGCCCTCTCCTCAGAGCCCCTCAGTCCCTAGTCCCAGAGCCAAGAAGCCCTAGACCAGGAGATTAATTAGCAGACCCATTCTGCCCCTGTGAGGCACCTGGGCACCTCCTGCCTCTTTCCACTGATTCAAAACAGCTACCACAATTTATCACGTGCTACGTATTTGACATTAAATTTATTGAATCACCCCAGCAAGTCTCTGAGGAAGGTGGTATTCCATTTTACATATGAACAAAGTGAGGTTTGAGGGGGTAAATCATTTGCCTAGCTCGTGAATGACAGTCATGCTTAGAACATGGATGAGTCTGACCTGCTTTTACCTCTGAACTCTCTGGATCCCCTTTTCCTCTCCCTTCCTCTGGCACTCACCCTGCCTCCCTGCCCTTCAGTCTGTCTCTTCCTCTCCAGCCTTTCTCTGCTCCTCTATCTGCATGACTCCCTCCTCTGCTCCTTTTTCTTTGCCCAATTTCCTATCTCCCCTGCTTCCTCTCCTTCCCTGACCCAGAAACACAAAGATAATTCACTATACAGTGAATTGTTTTACCATCAAGTGGCTGGGACTGCAAAAGCCAGGTTTCCAGTGTGGTTTGGTTTCAGTGCTGGTGACCTTTTGTTTCCATGAGAACACAGAATGTAGCACCCAGCAATCTGACCTAAGCCTGACATGTAAATTCTAATAAAAGAGCAAGCTGAGCTACAATGGGGAGAATGGGAACTAAGAAAATAATATCCACAATATAAGAAAAAGCCTTGCTCCCAAAGGCAAGTGATTCACCTGATATCTAACCTTGAGAACTGGCTAAGTTACACCACAGCTACTCTATAGAATATTTTGCAAACATTGAAGAGTGGTAGTTAGAAAGATATGAGCAAGTTGGAGAAATTATTTATGATAGTTACCTACCCCAAAAAAGTCACAACCCAAAATTATACATGTGCTATTGTTTCATTAAGGAAAGAAAAAGGAAAGATACTAAGACTATGCTTCTCAAACTACCAGTGGTGAAGCACCAGTTTGTGTTTGTAAAATTTCCAGTCCATCAACAAACCAACAGTTTTGTAAAATGCCATAAAAATAAATGACAAACACGTATCCATCAAAGGACTAGCATCTAAATATGCTTTTTAAAAAATTTGCAAAACTAAACAGTAAAAAAAACAATCCAGTTCGAAATAAACAAAAGACATGAACAGACACTTCGCCCAAGAGGATGGCAAATAAGCATGTGAAAAGATGTTCACTATCATTATCCACTAGCAAATGCAGAGTAAAACCACAGTGAGATCTCACTGCACACTGATTAGAATGACTGCATCAGTTTCCTAGGGTCATTAGGAAATAACAAATTACCACAAACTGGGCAGCCTAAAACAACAGAAATTTATTCTCTCACAGTTCTGGAAACCAGAAGTCTGAAATCAAGGTGTTGCGGGTGCTGTGCTCCCTCGAAAGGCTCCAAGGAAGAATCCTTCCTGGCCCCCTTCAGCTTCTTGAGCTGCTAACAATCCCTGTGTTCCTGGGCTTGTAGCTGCACCACCTCAATCTCTGCCCCTTCTTTTGTCATCACGTGGCCTTCTTCCCTGTGTTCTGTGCCTTCACATGGCCTTTTTATAAAGGCACCAGTCATTGGATTTAGGGTCCACCCTAATCCAGGGTGACTTCACCTTAACTTGATTATATCTGTAAAAGCCCTATTTCCAAATAAGGTCACATTCATAGATTCTGGGGGTTGGGACTTGATCATATCTTTAAAGGGGACACAATTCAACCCACAGTAATGGCTAAAATAAAAAATAGAGATAACCACAAATGCTGGCAGGAATGGGGAGGAACTAAATCTCTCCTACATTGCAGCTGGAAAACAGTTTGGCAGTTTTTATGAAACAAAATATGTATTTACCAAATGACCCAGCAATCATATTCTCAGGCATTTCTCTCAGAGAAATGAGGACTCATGTTCACACAAAAATCTGTACACAATGTTACAGCAGCTTTTTGTTCATAATAACCCCAAACTGGAAACAACCCAAAGGTCCTTCACAGTGAATGGTTACACAAACCATGGTACATCTATACTATGGAACACCATTCAGCCGTATAAGGAAATGAGATTGTGCTACATGCGACAACCTGGATAGACTGCAAAGGCGTTTATGCTTAGTGACATGCTATATGATTCCATTTACATGATATTCTTGAGTGATAAAACTATATCTGGAGAAAAAAGTTAACAGTTGCTAGGGGACAGGGTCGCGGTGGGGGCTGAGACTACCAAGAGGTACAAGAGGGAGTTGCTTTAACTTCTGTATGTTGGTTGTTATAACAGCTACACAAAATCTGAGATCAGACTGCACAGAACCACACATGTACACACATACCTGCACATACACATACACAGGTAAGTGAAATCTGAATAAGGTCTGTAATTCAGTTAACAGTCTTGTACCAACGTCAGTTTCCTTGTTTAGATATTGTACCACAGTTATATAAGATGTCTGGGGGAAGCTAGGTAGAGAGTTCACGGGACTCTCTGTGTTATTTTTATGACTTTCTGTGAGTCTATAATTATTTCAAAATAAAACGTTAAAACATTATTAGAAAAACAAAATGAAAGTAGTTATACAAGATGCAAGCCTCAATTTTTGATCCACGTGTTCAACAGACATAAAACAATTATGTCAAATTGCTGTAAGAGTTCTTCAATGCCCACTCTCGTTTTCTGCAGCTGTTGCGCTAAGAAGCAGTAGGGAACATCTGGCAGAATGGCACCAGGCCGTGGACCACACTTTGAGTAGCACCTGCCCAAAGACTAGAAGCAAATACTACAGGTGGCATTTTTTTCCCTTTTTGGCTTAATTTTTTTGTTGTGGAATTATATTGCTATTCAAAATGAAATACTTTAGGGAATTCCCTGGCAGTCCAGTGTTTAGGACTCTGCCCTTTCACTGCCAGGGCTTGCCTTCGATCCCTGGTTGGGGAACTAAGATCCTGCAAGCCACATGGTGTTCCAAAAAAAAAAAAAAAGAAAGAAAAGAAACAATTTAAAATATGTATACATAATAACACAAAAAATAAATTTCCTCCAAGTCCTGGTTAAAGAGAAAAACACAGTTGATGTAAACCACAGCCAATCCTGCATGTGCCTAAATCTGTCACCTCCCCTCCCTCTCCTCCTCCACTAACTTTACCCCCCTCCTGTCTTCCTTTCCTCTCTCTACCTTATCTGCTAGCCCTCAACCTCCCTCTCTCCCCAGTGGCGGGTCCCAGGCTCTGGTGCACCCCTCCCTAGTCCCCGAAATTGGGGACACCACTTTACCTCTCTGAGCATCAGTTTCCTCGTGTGTGGTGATTTTGAGACCCACCTCAGAGCTGTCCTCTGAGGAGTGAATGAGGTCACCCACATGGCAAGGGCTCTGAGTGCCATGTGGGAATGTACATATACAGAGCAGGACCCTCTGGCTGCGTGCAGTGGTCCCCAAACACCAGACCAGCTCTGGTCAGCCCCCCAGTCTTGTTCCCATCTCACCCTCCCCTCTCAGGCAACACAGGCTCCTCCTCCTCCGCCTCCTCAGTGGGCATCCCCTCCCCCCACCAGCACCTCTGCCCTCCAAGTATGCATGTCTTCCCCTTCCAGCTGTGAGCTTCCCTAGGCCAACGGGGCTCTTCCCCAGAGGAAAAGCCAGGCCAGGCTGCTATATTTTTTTTTCTTTACTACAACTTGAGGCCCTGTAATTTATCCCATGTGTAGTAATAATAATAATAATGAAGACATTTATGTTGGCTAACTCAATCAGCACTTAGGATATGCCAGGCACTATCCCAATTCCTATCCATGTACTAACTCATTTAATGCTCACAACCATCCTATGAGGTAGCTTCTGTTCTAAGCCCAATATACAGATGAGGAAACTGAGGCCAGCAAGCAGGGAAATAGCTTGCCCAAGGCCACCCAAATGATAAGCCCCACACTCTTATCCACAACGCTATTCGTGTTGCCTGGCAGTTTTCCTGCTTCATGATGGTGGGGACCAGATCTGTTTTATTTGCCCAGCTCAGTGCCTGGCACAGTGGAGAAGCTCTGTAAATCTTTGTTGAATGAATGAATGAATGGGTGAATAAATGCTGCTCATTGTGCTATCTTAACCATTATTATATGTATAGTTCACTGGGAGTGCAGGCTTCAAGGATTCCAGCTGTGGGGACTTACCCTGTGGTCCAGTGGTTAAGAATCCGCCTTCCAATGCAGGGGACGCGGGTTCCGTCCTTGGTCGGGGAACTAAGATTCCACATGCTGCGAGGCAACTAAGCCCGTGCAACACAACTAGAGAGAAGCCTGCATGCTGCAACGGAGAGCCTGTGCGCCACAGTGAAAGATCTCACATGCCACAATGAAGATTCTGCATGCTGCAGCTAAGACCTGACACAGCCAGAAATTAATTTTCAAAATAATATTTTAAAAAATTTTTTAACAAACAAACAAACAAAAGGATCCCAGCCAAACTCAAAGAGTACTGGTTCCAGCTTCCTACCTCGAAAGGCCAAGACCTTGGTCCCTGCCCTTGCATGGTCGTTACAATGCAAGTTCTCGGCCACTAGGCCTATTTCCCTTCCAATACACTCCCCTCAGAGCTCCCGCTACATCAGCTCACTCACACTCTGTTTTTCTGCTCTCTCTTGATTTCAAAAACAGACACATTCTATTTTCTATATATTCAGAGCAGGAAGTGTCCCAGCATCCCAATTTCAAATGAGCAACTCAAGCACATGCATTCATGGAGGATACATGGAAGCTATGATGTTATCCATAGTGAAAAGTCCTATTCCAAGGCTGGGTGGTTGTTTTCTACTGTTACTGAGGGCCTACTCTGTGTCAGATACTGTTCTAGGTCCTTTATATATATTTGATCTGATTTAATCCTCCTTCCAGCTCCATGAGGTAGGTACTATTACTGTCACTGGTTCAGTTGAGAAAACTGCCAAAAACACAGCTAGAGAAGGAACAAAGCCAGGATTCAGACTTAGGTTGGCCCAACCTTCACCAAATACATCTTGTCTTCCTCCATCCTTCCACACGCCACTTGTACCTTCTTCATCTTGCCCAGTCCACTGGGGGTAGGGTCTGTGTGATTTCCTTCCTGTTATCTGTCCTCAGCACCCAGTGGGTGTGACCTGGGGTGCAAGCAGTCGTCGCAGAGGTTATTGTGATTTTGCCCCTGGATGACCTGTCCACAACTCAGGAGGGACTTCAGAACTCACACAGCTCTTGGCCTGAGCCCCCGTTACCGAGAGAAACGAGGCTTTGGCCAAGGACTCTGAGGGGAGATAAATGCTGGGAGTGGACTCAATTCTGGTCGAGACCCAAGCACCCAGCCCTCCCCGAGACATTGTTTGAGCCGGGCCAGGCCTCCAGACACAGCCCCTCCCGCCCGCCCCAGCCAGGGTGGTGCTTGTGTGGGAAGGACTTTAAATCCAGCTGCCAGACCCCTGAATGGGAGAGGCGGAGAGGACTGGCCACCATGCACAGCTTCTGCAGCCTCCTGGCCCTTCTGCTGCCGCTGCTGCTACTACTGGGGGCCACCACGGGCCCCGCTGGAGCCCTCAGTGAGGATGAAAAACACGTGATGGTGGAGCTGCACAACATCTACCGAGGCCAGGTGTCCCCACCGGCTGCCAACATGCTACAAATGGTAAGTGTGGCCAGGGCCCCACCGACCATCAGAGTCCCTGATGTTGTAGAATTCACAGGCCCCCATAAGCAGCCTCATTATACAGATGAGGAAACTGAGGCTCAGAGAGACTTGCTGGTCCCTCACGGGCTTGCACGTCCCACAGCTGGTAGAGCGGTCCCACAGATTCCCAATCCAATGACCCCTTCCCAACACTTCCCAAAGTGCATGGGACCTGGGAGGGGGAATACAGGAAGTTTCTAACACCTTGGTGAAACGATCTTTCAGATGCCTTCCAAGGAGATGAGAAGAAAAAACAGGGCCGCGGGATGGGTCCCAGCACCCAGGATAGGGGGGATGTACTAAGGAGGTGGGGTGAGAACAGGAACCGGAAGCAGAGAGGGCTCTGGATCACACAGATCAAAATCTGTCTCGACTACCCACAAGACCTGTAGTTTGGGGTGAGTCCCTTAACCTAGTAAGGACCCTCAGTTTCCCATCTGTAAAATGGGGTCATAATTAGAGCTACATAAATATCAACATGGACTGAATCTCACAGATATAATATTGTAATGGGGGAAAACAAAAGCTCAAAAAAATATACATACGTATATTTTTAACATTAGGGTATATTTATGTGAGGTTTAAAAACATGTAAAAAAGTACTGTTGTATTACTGGTGGAGGACATACGCAGATGGACATACCTACAGATGACAGAAGCCAGATTTGGGGCAGTGGTTACCACTGTCAGAGAGGGGGAGTTATTTGATGGCAGGGTTAAGGGCAGGATGTTTGTGCTCAGGATTAAAAGAGATAAAGTGAGAAATTCACCCCCTTCCTGCCCTCCCTGAGGACTAGACTGGCCCATCTTCTCCAGTCACTCTTAGGTGAGGGGCAGTGTCCAGGGATCCCCTAGCTGGTGCCTGAGAGCAAGGTTGCACCAGGGGTCCAAGACCAGAGTTCTAACAGCTTTATCCAATCTAGTGAAATGACTCTGGGTGGACCCTTTACCTTCAAAGGCCTCTGTTTCCTGATCACATGGCGTTGGTAATGCCTGCCCTGAGGGTCAGACAGGATGACCTGTGAGAAAGATCTAGGAAGGGCTCCGCAAGTGCACACAGCACCACCCTGCACAGCCCTGTCAGCCTTGGCAACCAGGAACTGCAGACAAAAAACTAAGAGCCCCAAATGCTGGTACCAGCTCTGCCAACAGTTCCACAGTTGAGGCCTGGAACTCATTGTTGGGCCTCAGTTTCCCCATCTGTAGGTGCCTGATGCCCTACAGTCTTACTGGCTGAGGCTGGGGGATAGACAGGCTGGGAGCTGCTTTGTGGACAGAGGTGGACCTCAGGAGTGGGGCAACATTCTAGGAAGCAGTTCAGATATTAACGGGATATGCTGCTGCCGGGTAGGAAGTGATCTGAGGAGGGGGAGGTAAGGCTGGACTGGGACACCAGGATAACTTTGGGACAAGGTTTAGGCTCAGCTTCAGCAGTGATAAACACAGAGACTCTGGAGTCAGATGGCCTGGGTTCAAATCTTGACTTTGCCATTTGTTAGCTGTGTGGCCTCAGCCAAGTTACTTAACCTCTCTGTGCCCCAGCTGTTAATCAGGGATGGTAACACTACAATAACTCTCTTATAGGGTGGTTGTAAGGATGAAATGAGTGACTATGTGTAAAGCACTTAGAACAGTGCCTGGCACACAGTAAGTGCTTAATTAGTGTTTGATAACAAAAAGAGGGAATGGATCCAGGGTAAGGCACGTGGGGTTATCACGTACTCTTCTCTCTCTCTCAGCCTCTAAGTCTAATCATCACCACTTTTACCTCCCAGAAGGTTCAATTTTTCTTAATCCCATCTCCCCGCGCCCCTGCACCATCTTTTTGACACAACCCTGGTTCAGTCTTTCATTTCTTTTCCCACGGACTTCTAAAACAGCCTCTACCTGCTTCCCCAGCCTTTGGCCTCGGCTACCAGAATGGATGATCCAACACACTGGCCTGACCCTGCTCAAACCCTTCCAGGCTCCCATTGGCTCCCTGCTGCCTCCAGATAAAGTTCCAGCTCCTGAGAAGCCTTGCTCTACGTGTCTGGCCCCGCCTACCTCTGCAGCCTCCTTTCCTGCACACTTTGTGCTTCAGTAACCCTAGCAGCTTGTCTTCCCCACCAAAATGTTGTTTCCCACCTCCATGCCTTTGCTCGTGTTTTGCCTTCTGCTCAGGATGCCTTTCCCCTTTCCACCTGGCCAATACCTCATCTTTTAACACGTGGCTTAATGTCTCCTTCTCCGTCCTCAGGTTGAGCTAAACGGCCCCCTTTCGGTGCCCCTATACTACCCATCGCATATCTGTCAGTTACCACATGGTGGCCCAATTAACAGTTTATGACACTGGGAACTTGGACTTCTTAGTCCTTGCTGTCGCCCCAGGGCTGGCACAGTGCCCAGGACTGTTGACTGAATGAGTGAGTGAGTGGGTGGATGAATGGACTTGCTTTCAGATGGTGACCAAGTGACCAATGTGGGGGGGGGGTGCCGTGACTCGTGAACCTCCACAGGGGTCTACAGACAACTGAGAAGCCTTAAGACCCACAGAAATGACTCTCTAACGGTGGGACTCCAGGCATCCAGTCAGGATGGTAATTACAGCCGAGCTCTGTAGGGCAGATGGCTTTAAACAGGGCTGTGTCTCAGTCATCGCCAGCTGACAAATGTCTGTTGAGCACCTGCTCTGAGCCAGTACTGTGCCAGACACCCTGAAGGAGCCTACAGTCTAGTTTGGGGCCCTGAAGGGCATCCCAGACACGCTGGGCCTGGTCCCCAGCACCCTGCCCCTTTTCCGTTCCCTATCCTCCACTACTACCAGTTTGAGAAAGCCTCAGGGATCAGTGACTTGGGACAGAAATGCCCAGAGAGGAAAAAGAATTCACCTGAGTTTACAGCAGTGGGGCTATCCCAGCCCAGTGTTCCCATCCACACCCCAGACAGCTGTTCCTGAGAACCTTGGGGGGGTGGGCAGGGGGAGTGGGTATGGCCACACAGCCCCCTTCCCTCAGGGTCACCCAAGCTCTTGGTGCTTTATGGCCTGTCTGGCTCCTGCAGCTGGCAGGGGCCCCCGGAGGGTGGAGTAAGAGTTGCTGCCAGGCCATCCATTTCTAGGAAAGGCCAAGGACAAAGTTTAATGGGATCCAGGCCTCCCTCCTCAATCCTTTGGTCAGATGCCTTTGTTAATCCCTCTTCCCACCCATACTGGGCCTGACCTCTCAGCCAGGGACACAGGACCTCAGAGGCCCCCTAACCTGAAATGTCCTCTTCCACCATCTCACCTTAGGTCCCCACTGGAGAACACTGCCTTTGCGACCTGACAGCTCTTTCGGCCACCAAGGCTCTGAAAATAGGCCTTGCAGCGAGGGTCACACAGACACACTTAATTTTCTTGGGGAAGGGGTTGTCCAGTTGACAAGAGAGCAGTTGGGAGGGCAGCCTGGAGCTGGTAAAGCCATGGAGGCTGGGCTACCCCAAGGGGAAAGTGGGAGCTTAAAGGGAGTTGCTGCCCCCTCAAGTCAGATTTCCAGTGGGTGGGTAGAGGAAGCGGAATGGCTGAATAAGCAACCCAGCCCGGGACCATCAGACATCTTGTGTGCTTCAGAACAGTTCAGGCAGCCCTGGCAGGGGCATCACCACATACCTTTCACATAGAATGATACTAGTATTAATTTATAATCCCACCGTCAAAAACATCATCTCATTGATTCTTCCCAAAGTCCTATGCCAGTTCATAAAGTTAGGCAATGTCTGCAACCACACAGCTGATGAATGGTCCCAAGTTCGGCTAACTCCATGGGCTGGGGTGGCACCCTCCCACTCCCCACAGAAGCCCACCGCGAGCAGAGCAGTGTTCCAGGTCACGGCCACGAGTCACCCCACAAGGAGGTCTTCGGCCTCCAGAGGCCCCCCAGGACCCCCTCAACCTTCTTTTCTGATCCCCACCCCGTTGCGGGCATCCTCACCTCCCTCTCCCACCCTCCTTTCCCGCCTCCACTGAGCCTGAGGCGTCCTCACCTTCCTCCGCAATCTGCCCCGCAGAGGTGGGACGAGGAGCTGGCCGCCTTCGCCAAGGCCTACGCGCAGCAGTGCGTGTGGGGCCACAACAAGGAGCGCGGGCGGCGCGGCGAGAACCTGTTCGCCATCACGGGCGAGGAGGACCTGGACGTGCCGCTGGCCATGGAGGAGTGGCATCACGAGCGCGAGCACTACAACCTCAGCGCCGCCACCTGCGCCGCCGGCCAGATGTGCGGCCACTACACGCAGGTGCGAGGATGGGCGGGGGGGCGGGGCCACACGGCAATGGGCAGGTCCGGGCGGGGCCACCTCTCCCTTCAGAGCCCTGGAGTCCGTAAGCCCCACTTTCATCCTTCATAAAAGTCGTCTCTCCACGGCAATTCATGTGCTGTCCAGGCCCCCAACGAAGTCTGCTTCTCAGACTGCCTAAACCATTTTCAGTTGCCTCTTTAAAAATCACAGTGTTTTGAAAACCTAGGCCGCCCCTCTTGGCCTCCTGGCCCTGAAGGGACCGGAGTTAGGTGTCCCAGAGCCTTTTTCCTGGAGGGTAGTTACTGTGCCAGTCGATCCTGATGGAGCTCTAAGCAGTCCTGTCCTCTGGCCTAGGTTACACACAGCTGTTTGCCCCAGCAGTAAAGCTCTCCCCGACGCGTTCTGTCTTCTCTCTCACTGTCCCTCTTGTCATTTCTCAGGGTGTCTAAGTTGCTGCTTCAATGCTGCCAGAGACTGATAAAGCAAATACACAATTTTTCTCTTGCCTTTAAATACTACAGGCAAAATAAAAGAGCAAACTGTCACCAAGTGAAGGTCTCAGAGAGCCTTCTGAGAGCATTTCCTACCTCTTGTAGTCACTCTGTGCTATGTCAGGGTTTTACTGCATTTTGAAAGTTTGAGTTTGCAGACAGGGGCATAGGGGTGTGTGTAGTGGAATTAACATTAGTGTTATTGAATTCTTTTTTTTTCTTTTCTCCTCGCAATGCTTATTTGTTGTTCAAACAATAACATGACAAATTTTAAAAAAAGAAAAAGGAAATGAACCAATCATCTTCCCACCCATATCTACCAGTTCCATTTTCCAGTGTTTCTTTCGGGAAGTACTTTTAGTGCTGATCTTTGAGAAGGAAATCCCAACATCACCCACCCAGATCAGGAAGTTGTGAGGCCCCAGCCCTCCCTGCCCCCTTCCCTCTGTTCCCTGCCACTTCTCACACACCCTGTACGTACATCCTCCTGCAGGCATTGTTGTCAGTGCCCAGCAGGAGTGGGGCTGCCCCACCTCCACCCCTGTGTTCTCTAAGGCTGAGTGCATGTGGACCCTGGGGTCATTTCTGCCTGGGAGTTGCTCAACAGTGGTACCTAAGGGAACCCTCGGCTGATTCAAGCATCAAGACCCCAATCCTGGGGGAGCTCTGCAGAATTAACAGCGAGATCCTGATCTCACAACAAAAAACTGGCCTCAGTTTGAGTGACTCCTGGGCAGACTGGGCCTAGAAATAGCAAAGGGAGGCTATATTGGCTTGTCTCTCAGCCAATGGCAGCGCACAAAGGTTGTTTTGACTTTTTAAAATTTATACTTAAGACAGAACTGCTACCAGTTAGGAGGCCCACACTTAGAAGTGGCAGAGCAGATCCCTGCTTACTTGTGATTTGGGGGGAAGTTTTACTTCCCAAAAGGCTCCTCCTGTCCCCTTCCTTGGCCTTTGCTTATCGCTGATGTTTAAGATTCTCCCATTTGAGATTCATACCTTTGTTACATCCCTTGTTTAAAATGCAAGGGCCTGTAGGAAGAGCCCACAGGAAGAATTCATGAGGGTCTATCAAAGCGGAAGGTTTTCAAAGGGAGAGAGTCCTGTGAAATAGTGTGTGTGGTTCGTAGAGGAGAGTAGGCTGCTTGGGACAAATTTCCCCCCAAACCCCCTGTTCAGAGTTTTGTCCTGAAGCTGTGTGTTCTCAGGGACGTGGATGTTACATATAGGGTTCCTCCTCTCCTCACTCACAGAAGGCTGATGTAGAGAGACACTAGCCAGGAGCCATCTTGCCCAGGCTAAAATGTTGGGTTTGCCCTCCTGCAGGTGGTCTGGGCCAAGACAGAGAGGATTGGCTGTGGCGCCCACTTCTGTGAGAAGCTCCAGGGCGTTGAGGAGACCAATATCTACTTGCTGGTTTGCAACTATGAGCCCCCGTGAGCGGCGAGGAAGCCCTGGGGAAAGGGGCGGGCAGAGCCAAGGGGAGGGCTGAGCCGGACACAGTCTGAGGAGGAGGAAGGGGGCCAGTCTGGGGTCCATACCCTACATCCTTGGGGGAGCTGAGGGTGCCCATGGCTGCCTGCTCTCATTGGCCCAGCAAGTTAGTTTAGGGCAAGACCGACCCTGGGAGCACTTCCGGACTAGCGTGTGTATGAGGGATAGGGACGGGTTGGCAGGGACCCCTCTCCCCCCAGCATCCTCCTCTCCTCCTGCAGGGGGAATGTGAAGGGGCAGAGGCCCTACCAGGAGGGGACTCCGTGCTCCCAATGTCCCTTGGGCTACCGCTGTGAAAACTCCTTGTGTGGTGAGTGTGGGGCGGGGTGGAGTGCCGGGAGGAAGGTGAGGCAGGAGACGCCTACTGCATAGTCTAGAGCCTTCCGTGGCTCCAGAGCTGTGCATGGGCCGGGCGGGGGGGGGGACCCTCAGCGGCCCCCACCCCATGCAGGTTCCCAAGCCCACTCTGCCCACTTTGCCCTCCTTGCACACCACCTTTGGCGCCCTGGCATTCCAAGTGACCAGCTCTCTACCCTCCAAGCAGAGGGTGGAGGAGCGTCGGGGGCTCCTGAGCGTGGGGGGACTGGGGGTGGGGGTGGGGGTCGTGGCCAGGTGGGTGGTCAGAGGGACTCCAGTAGCTGGGCCTGCGACTCGACGGGTGGTTAGGAACAGGAATCCGGTGGGAGAAATACCCTGAAAAAATGTAAGTGTAAGTGTAGAGGGGGAAGACTTGGACAAGAAGGTGGATGGAGGGGCAACTGTCAGTCACAAGAAATAACACGTATTATCAATGAGGGACGTGTTCGCTGGAGAGGAGGTGTGCATGTGTGTTTGTGTGTCTTTGTAGGACATTTGGTCACCTCACCTTGATTGCGTGGGGTGAGGGATGCAGGGTCCTGCTTGCAGCACTAATGCCAGGCCTTGTCTCTCTTATCAGAACCCATCAGAGGCCCAGAAGAGGGTCAGGATTTGCCTTACCTGGTAACTGAGGACCCATCTTCCCTGGCAACAGAAGCCTCAGGCTCTAGGATAGAGGGTATCACTTCTTCCTTAGCAACGGAACCTCCGTCCTTATTGGTAACAGAGGTCTTAGGCTCCCTGGCAACAAAGGCTCTACCTGCTGTAGAAACCAAGGCCCCATCTTCCTTATTAATAGAAGACTCCTCTTCCATGGCAACAGAGGCTCCACCTTCCTTAGCAACTGAGGTCCCTTCCTTTTTGGCAACTCATGGCCCGCTCTCCTTCGATGAAAGGCCAGCTACCTTCCCCAAATCGACCCATGATCCTACCCCCAAATCGGCAGACAAAGAGGCCAGCAACACAAGAATGCCCTCCAGGAGCCCAGAGAGTACTCTGCACCCTGAGATGTCCTTGACGGGGACATGGGAGCTGCTACCCCGCTCCCAGAAGGAGGGTGAGGCTGAGGCCGAGTTGCCTCATTCCCGTGAGATCTTGGCCTCAGTTTTTCCAGCCCAGGACAAGCCAGGTGAGCCGCAGGCCACACTGGAGCACAAGGGGCACACCTCCTCCAAGTCCCTGTCCAACTCCCCCAATGCCTCTGCCACCGCTAACGCCATGGGTGGGCGTACCCTGGCCCTGCAGTCCTCCTTGCCAGGTAAGGCCTGTAGCGCCCATCCTACCTTCCCTCCTGGCTCCAGAATGTCAGCGCCTCTAGCATAGATGGTATGGGCAGGGTGGCGCATGCGCCCTCTGAGTGGGAGCTTCCTCCCTGGCTGCGGGGGCCCCCATGTGCATGCCTAGAAGGGTGGGTGGGAGGTCAGGTAGAGCTGCCTCCAGGCTGAGGCAAAGCCTCTCCCTTCCTGCAGGTGCAGAGGGCCCTGAAAAGCACGGCATCAAGTCAGGGTTGAACTCAAGCCCTGGGCACATCTGGGGCCTCCTCCTGGGACTGCTGCTACTGCCTCCCCTGGTGCTGGCTGGAATCTTCTGAAGGGGTCACCACTCAAAGGCAAGGCCTCATGGGGGGGACCCTGACCTCATGCCCACTCTGCATTGTCTTTCTCCAATAAGAGACCACAGTTTCTTGGAAGGTCCTCTCTGTGGCCCAGCAGCTCCCTTCATCCCAGCCAGACTCCAGGCCAGAGGCCTTGTGCCCTCAGACTGCCTTGACAGGGCCACCCGTGGCACTGCCCCAAGAGTGCCTCTGCCTTTGGGGAGGTCCACCCCTCAGCCAGCTGCACATTGTTCTGAGCAGTGTTCCTGTGGCCTCATGTGCCCACTCTCCAGTTGTCCTGTGGCCACAATCCTGCTCTTCCAGGAACAGAAGATCTCAGGGCTTCCAGTCCGCCCCTTCCAGTCCCCTGGCCTCCTTCTTGAGTCTGGGGCTATTTCCAGGAGTGTTTCCTGCCTTCCCAGGGTGAAGAGGTCAGCTGTCCTCCTGCCATCTCCCCCACCTTGTCCCCAGCCCCCCAAACAAGACGCATCTTGGCTGAAGCCCCTCTGGAAGGGAAAGGCTGCAGGGCACATGCCTCACCCACACACGTCTCTGGGAGCAGGGGGCCTGGCCGCTGCGAGCTCAGGTTGCTGCCCACTGACTGCATGTGTGTCTGGACCCCTTCTGTTCCTCCCATCTCAGTCTGGGGTGGGGGATGGCTGAGGACTCTGGGTGGGTCCCTGCCTGCCTGGCCTTGCGTTGTCTGCGTAGGCAAGGTAAGGGTTCTCCCTGAGTGTCCCCTCCCCTAACTTGCCCGTTTATCTGGGAAGGCACGTTGTGAGGGGGCAGATGAAAGACAAGCCCCATCCGAGAGGCGTTCTACAGGTGGGGTAGGCAGGGACCAGGGAAGGGATGCAGCCCCTGACTCCTGAATAAAAGCCTGTGTAAGAGGACCAGTCTCCATGCTTGTGAGGGGTTGGAGGGGCTAGGGAGGGCTCTTTGAAGGGGGCCCCGAGAGGCTCACCTCCTCCCCTACGGACCCATGGCAACTTTTCCCTCTCCTTCACACCCCTGCTCCCCCAAACACTCCATTTAGTTCTTTGAGGCACTTTTCTTTTCCTTCCTAACCCTCGCCCCCAAATCTTCAGGTAGCTGGCGGGAAGGGGATAGGTCCAACGTGAGGCCAAGGGTGCTCCGCTGACTATCCCAGCTCTGGGAGTAACCAGTGGAGACCTTCTGGGTTGATGACCCAGAATCAAGGAGTGCACGTCAGGCGTGGCTTTGCCAACCCCTGGTGCTCGGAGGACTCCTGAGAAAGGACCCTGGAGTCCCAGACACCGCCCAGGGAAGCACAGGATTGTCCTGAAGCACTGGGGGGCAGGAAAGCACAAGTGTGTGTGTAGGGCTAGCAACGGGAGGTGATGAGGGCAGCTCGGGATGCAGCTGGGGCTCCTGGGGAGGGGCAGTTAAACAGGAAGCATCCAAATCAGTCCAGGGCTGAGTGCTGTGTATGATAGGATATAATGTATCTCTATTAACGTGTAACTCCTATAACATAAAATCCACCCATTTAAAGTGTACCACTCAATGGTTTTTAGTGCATTCACAGGGTTGTGCAACCATCACAATTTCTGAACAATTTTATCACCCCAAACTGAAACCCCATACCTGTCATTAGTCACTTCCCATTTTCCCTCCACTCCTCCCTCCACGCCCTAAGCAACCACTAATCTAGTGTCTCTATGGTTTTGTCTGTTCTGCCATTTTGTAGAATTAGAATCATATAATATGTGGCCTTTTGTGTCTGGCTTCTTTCACTTAGCATATTTTCAAGGTTCACCCGCGTTGTGGCATGAGATAGTACTTCATTCCTTTTTATTAGCAGGTAATATTCCTTTGTATGGAATATACTTTATTTATCCATTCATCAACTGGTGGACACGGGTTGTTTCCAACATTTTGACTGTTATAATGCTGCTATAAACATTGATGAAAAGTTTTTGTGTGGCCATATGTCTTCATTTCTTTCGGGTACATACTAGCAGTGGTATCATATGGCAACTCTGGTTACATAGTAACTCTATGTTTAACTTTTTCAGGAACTGCCAGACTACTTTCCAAAGTGGCTGCACCATTTTACATTCCCACCAGCACCGTACAAGGGTTTCAGTTTCTCGCCATTACCAACACTTGTTATTGTCTGTCTTTTTTGATTAGAGCCCTTCTGGTGAGTGTGAAGTAGCATCCTGCTGTGGTTCTGACTTTCATTTCCCTGATGGCTAATGATGTTGAGCATCCTTCCCTGTGCTTAGTGGCCATCTGTGTATCTTCTCTGGAGAAATATCTACTCAAGTCTTGCCCATTTTTTAACTGGGTATTTGTCTTTTTATTATTGAGCTGTAGGAATTCTTTACATATTCTAGGTACAGCTCCCTTATCAGATATATGATTTGCACACATTTTCTCTCATTCTGTGGGTTGTCTTTTCAATTTTTCTTGATGATTTCCTTCAAACACAAAAAAATGTTAACTTTGATGACTCCCAACTTACTATTATTTTTGCTGTTGTTGCTTGTGCTTTTGGTGTTATATCTAAGAAACCATTGCCTAATCCGAGGTCAAGAAGATTTATGCCTATGTTTTAAGAGTTTTATAGTTAATTGTGTGAATTAAAGTGTGAATGTTTATTTCTGGACTTTCACATTCCATTGATTTATGTATCTATCTTTATGCTAATACCACACCATCCTGATTACTGTAGCATTGTAGTAAGTTTTGAAACTGGGAAGTGCAAGTCCTCCAACTTTTTTTTTTCAAGATTGTTTAGGCTATTCTAGGTCCCTTGAATTTCCATTTAATTTTAGGATCAGCTTGCCAAATTTCTGCAGAGAAGTCAGCTGAGATTTTGATAGGGATTCTGTAATCCACCACTTTAGCTACGTTAAGGCTGCCGACCCATGAACGTGGGGTATCTTTCCACTTATTTAGGTCTTCTTTACTTTCTTTCAACAATGTATTATAGTTTTCAAAATATAAGTTTTGTAATTCTTTTGTTAAATTTGTTCATAAGTATTTTACTAATTTTTATGCTATTGTAGATGAAATTGTTTCATTAATTTCATTTTTAGTTTGCTTGATTGCAAGTGTATAGAAATACAACTGATTTTTGTACATCAATTTTATATCCCACAACCTTGTTGAATTCATTTATTAGTCATAACAGTATTTTTAGTGGATTCCTTAGGCTTTTGAATACAAGATCATGTCATCTGCAGAGACAGTTTTACTTCTGTCTTTCTAACCCAGATGACATTTCATTTTCTTGCCTAATTGCCCTGGCTAGAGCCTCCAGTGCAGTGTTGAGTAACAGCAAGAGCAGAGCCTTGTCTTGTTCCTGATCTCGGGGAGCGGGGTGGGGAATGGTGTTTCACCATTTGGTATAATATTATGGGCTTTTTATAGATGCCATTTATTCAGGTGGAGGGAACGCTCTTCACTTTTTAGGTTTTTGAATGTTTTCATCATAAAGGGATGTTGAATTTTATTAAACACTTTTCCAGTGTCTATTGAGATGATCATGTGGTTTTGTTCCTTCTATGGACAGAATGTATCACATTAGTTGCTTTTCAGATGCTGACCCTGCGTGCCTTCCTGAGAGGGGAAGGGCGTCCCTCCCTTTGTGAGCCTGCCTTTTCAAGCTAGTCTCAAGTCCTATGAGGTGGTCAGGTGAGGTAGCCTCTGGGCAGAGCCAGACTGTGGAGGCCCTAACTCATCTTTCTCAGTGTTGGGGTGGGATCTGCCGGCCTCCTGCAAAAGCAAGAACACCAGTGTCCAGCCCTCAAGAAAACTGTCATATGAGAAAATCTATCTAAGACCAGCAGCAGGGATCTCTCTGGAAACTTTCTGGGGAAATAACAGAAGCCAAGACATGGTATCTCATATCAGGCAGGGCTGTGACAAATGGGCAGGGAGGGGATGAGAATGGGAGGGCATGTCCAAAAGGAGGGCAGGGGGTTGGCACTCTGAGGCCTCGGGGACCAGAGTGGGGCAGGTCTGCTCCCGCACTCTGCTGTGTGACTCCCAGGCATCTGGGCACTGGCACAGCAACAAGGGCTACAGCAGGGCCCTGCACAGACCACCACTGCCACCTCGGCTTCATCACAGGGGTCCCGAAAGGCCTGTCAGAGGACTTTCCAGCTTTGTCCATTGGAATTAGGTTTTCCAGGAGGGGAGGGCGGTGACTGGCTCCCCACAAGGTCATTCCCACTCCTGTCACCCCTCCTTTTGCTGACAGCTCAGCTCCTCACCCCTCTCACCCCTTACCCTCCCCCCCCCCCCAGCGCTGCCACCGCCCCCACTGATTCAACCCAATCTCCTTTCTCAGATAGGAACCTTGTAACTTTAGTTTCCAGGACTGAGAGGAAACATGCCAGGTGGTGCTTGGCGGTGGGGGCGGGGGAGGCTTCTGCCCTCAAAGAATGACAGGTCCAGGAAACAAAGGCAGCACTTACCATACACAATGTGTGCACCTGGATACTGAACTGAAAATGCTTAGGAACAAAACCTGTACTTTGCTCAACTAAACACTGAGACAGAGCATCAAAGGTGACTTTCTTGCTGTTTCTGGGTGGAATATTACCTGGGAAATGTAGTCAAGACCCCAAAATTCAGAAATCCCAGGGTATCACCTGGGAACGGCACTGCCTCTCCTCAGAGTGACTCGACAGGCCCACCCAGGCTGGCTCTTTATCTTGGTGACTTCTCCAAACACCTAGAAGGAGGTGGCTGTCAGAGGGAGGGGCTCTTCAGGACCAGCTCAGCTTAGACTCCTGAATCTGGAGGACCACAAGAAGTAATCAGCGCAAAAACAGGACTTGAGAGTGGAGCGATGGGAAGACAACTTACCCCAGGGCAGCAGTCAGTGCCAGGGGAAAGCACACTGGGCTACACAAAGGTCACGTGCCACGTGGCAGACACGCCTCTAAAGGGCCTTCCTCCTCCACGGAATTGGTGCCAGCGAGGCCTAGCCTGTTCACCTTGCCACATGCTTTCCCTCCCTGCCGCTTCAGCTGTCTGGAGTGAGTTTGACATCTTAGGGACCCTCACCAATGTACATTTACAGGCTACCTACACAGGAACACGCCTGTGTTCCTGGGGAACAAGGATATGTAAGGTAAACTAGGGCAACTGTTCCTAGGCCACTGGGGAAAGCCAGTTCTGCAAAAGCATCCCAGGGCCTTCCCTGGGCATAATCCAGCCCATACCTGTGAGGAAGTATGACCAAAGTCCCAAACCAGCTCTCCGAAGCCAGCTCCCGTAAAGCAAGGGCAGAGAAACACCTGGGGAAGCCAGCTGGCCCTCAACTGGTATTAAAACCCCATCAGCTGCAAGCCCATGGTCTTCAGGGGCCAGCATGTACCATTTCTAAGTTTCGTCTGTTTATAGGCAAGAGCAAATGTTGGGCAGAAATAAACGAAGGGAGCTTTGCCTTTTCCAGAGGAGGCCAAGCTCGGTGCTGCAACAGAGGGGGCCGTGTCTACCCTTCTGCTGTAACCACGGGACTGCTACAGCAACCGACTTGGTAAAACCCAACAATGTCATCGGCTAATGGTTCTGAAAGGACAGTTGGGGATTTGGGTGGAACACTTTCTGAAGCTGGGAGGACCTTTAAAGGGCCTGTCCCCCTGAGAAGAGGCCTATGCACTAGCTGTTGCTCTGTGAACTGGCATCTCGGCCTAATTCAGAAAAATGCCCAACAACCGGAGCTGCCACCCCTACCCCTGCCCCACCCCCACCCCGCCTGGCTGATCTACACCAAGCCCAGGCACTTCTCATGCCCAGGCCAGGCTGACCCTTACAGCCCCTTCTCACACAACCACAAAGGACTGAGAAAGATCCAGCAGACAGCTAAGCTCATAAAAATAAGAGACTCCCCACAAAACTCCAAATCACCACTAATACATTTATTTCAGGGTGAAAGGGTTAAATCTTATGAGGAACTTCAAAATGTATAGGACAAGAGACACTGAGCTGCCTAACATCTGGGTGTTCACAACTGCACAGGTAACCACATCCTCCATGTGAGGCGTCACCATGAAACCAATGAGCATTTGACGAGGAGGACACATTCTGAGCAGTCACCTGGTTTCCCATTCAGAAGGTGCTGCCTTATCAGAAAAGTAGTGTTGAGAAGAATGAAGACAGCCTCATGGCACAGGCCTGGACGTGACGGTGGCCTCGTGGAAGGGGATCACACCCTATGTACAAAGCAGGAGAGCAAAGCTCCCAGCTGAGCTGCAGGATGAGAGCTGGGGCTGACTTGAGGGGTGTGAATGGGGGGTGCGACCTGACCTCACGAGCCTCTGCCCATCCAACGTGGGCCTCCACAGACCATTCTCCGGCCCCCTGCACAAGGCAGACTCGGGAAATCTGCAGTGTAAAGGGATTCTGCCCCAATTCCCCAGCCCCGCCCCACCTTCCCCAGGCCTAACAGTGACCAAGCCACTGGAGGCAGCCTCACCCCCACCCGACCCCTGCTTCTGGACAGAGACATGGCACACGTGGAAACCGAAGCCCAGCTGTGCTGAAGCACAGCTCGGTGTTGCTGGGTTGGTCATCTTACAGGTGCCCCAAGACAATCAGGCCTCACCCATGGTGGCCAGGCTGAGACAGCATGTTTTTTTTTTTTAGGTGATTCAGGTTACTCCAGAGCAAAGCACGATCCTGATGACACCCGGCGGAAAAGCAGGCTGGAGCCCCGGAAGAGCTGGCCCTGGATGGGAAGGAGCAGTCAGGTCAGTAATAGGGGAGGCCATGCTTCTCATCCTACCCCAGAGCCAGGCCAGTGTAAGATAAAGAAGGGTCCGGTAGGTCAGAGAGCTCAGGGGCAGAGATAGAGGGCCTAGGCTTGCATTCCTGGAGGGCAAGGTCAGAATCTGCTCGGTGCTGAAGCACAAGGCAATAGTTCATTTCATGCCACAGGGTCTCCAGCGTTGAGAGGACTACTGAGTAGGTAACACCCAGAGGAGACTCACTGTCCTCTGACTTCAGAGCCCAAGTGGTCTGGGGCTCCTCCAATACCACAGGATGTGATGCATGTACGACCAACCAGAGTCGCTGGAAGGCCTGCATCTGTCTCTGGCCTCCCTGCTTCCCTCCTATCTGTCCTTTTCTCAACCTTGAGGCCAGTCAGTGTGCTGGCTCCTCCTGCCCAGGCCACTGCCCTATTCTACTCTGAGGCCAACCAAGGCCAGGAAAAGGCAAGGATCTCCCCTGGGCCAGCTGCCTGGATCCTTGACCCAGAGCTTAAGCCAGCGGGAGGGTGCTTGCGTATGGAACACAAAGACTTCAAGACTGGCACCCCTGCCAAGCTCACCAAGTGGCCCAGCTCCACCCTCAGGCTCTCCTGGGCACCCTGGGCATCCTGCAGGAGGGAGGGGCCAGCCTCAAACATGCCAGATTCGTTTTCAGCCCAGGTTATTCGAGGTATAAGAAGTTCTTGGGCTTCACCACCTACCATGTGGACTCCCTCGTACTTGTTCTAAGAGTCTTTGGGAGCTGAAGAAAAGAAAACCTTGTCTGATGTCTAATTCTTAAGTAAATTCAGACCTAACCACCTCAAACCTCTTCTAGATGTTATGGGGGAAAAAAGCAGAAATTTTTGGCCAACCCAATAAAATAAAGTGAAAATTTAATTTAAATGCCTCAAACCAAGAGTCTACGTTCTCTTTATTCTCCTTACAACATCAGATTCCACGACAACCCCTTAACTTTCCATGTAATGAAGAGTCCACAAAACCTTTCTGTCTGATTGACATGGTGGAAAAGTGAGAAGAACCTCCCTGGGGAGCATGCTTACCTGCACACTCAGGTACTTCCAGCAGTGGATCCAGGACTTGAACACTGGGGAGTAAGGGGGGAGCCCTGCCTGCAGCCTGCCCGGGAAGGAGAGCACGTTAGACCCAGGGAACAGCAGGAGATGGATCAGCCAAGAGAAAAGGAGCCCTCAGGATGGAACGGCTTAGAGCCGCCACCACCCACATACTGAACCAGAGATTCCTCCCAAAGGGGTGCGATGAATCCCAGAGGAAGCCACGGGGCGTGGGGGGCCGCACCCACACACAGAGCAGGCAGGAGTGGGCAGAGCACTGGACGGGCTCACCCAGGTCCCCCCAGCAGCCTCGGCAGGGTGCCCGGTGGAGGGGCACACACCTACCCGCAGTTGTTCACAGCCATGAGGTCGCCAACCAGCAGGAAGGGGTAGGTCAGCATGCTCACTGCGATCTGCCAGGAGACCTGAGGGTCAGTGACTCCACCCACCTCCAGCCCCTGACTGACCTGGGCTCAGGGAGCAGGGACACCCTAGACGGAGGCCTGCCTCCAGCCGCCACCAGTGCGGACCCCCTAAGTCCCACCCAGGCCCCCAGCACAGTGGGAAGAGCCACTGGCCCAACTCACCCCCATCACAAATTTGGTGTAGCTCCGGATGGCCAGGGCCTGACTGAACTGAAAAGACAGAAAGGAAGACTGGTTTGCCTCAGGTACCTCGGGATGTGGACTTCAGATATGCAGGCCCCAGCCCCACCCACGCTGCCTGGTCTACGGTCCCCTTCACCTCACCCTCCACACTGGCCTCACACCCCCTCTGCACTCAGCTCCTCGCACACCTGCTGCGCACACTCCGTTCCCTTTCAGAGCCTGCCAGTGGCTTCTGTGGCCTGGCAGTCAGAGCCAAGATCTGGGAGGCAGAAGTGGGATGTCAGGACGGAAGGGACTTCTGTGACCCAGCTGGGAATGGTGAGTGGTAGAGACCAGGCAGGTGGGATCACGGGCTGTGGCCTACGGCACCTCCTCCGAGTGGTAAGCTCCGAGGGCTGGGCCTTTGTTTGCTTTGATCGGTGCCCAGGGCTTGGCACACAGGAAGTGCTTACCGAACGAAAAGTCAGACACCCACCCAAACTACCCAGACACAGAATCCTGGATCCTGTAGCAAAAGGTGAAGGACAAGTCTGGGCTCACTGCCACTCCTACCTCACCAACCTCTCACCCCCTTCCGGCCCCAACTCCTGAATCCAACTTTGCCCATGAAACAGCCCCGAACTAGGAAGGGTGACCACCTATCCCTCAGCTTCCTGTGACATGGCCACCCCACCAGATGGATGCCCTGCAACCCTGGGTGGAGATCTGCTCAGCTCTCTGCCTCAGTGACAGCCTCATCTTAGCCTTTAAGCCACACAGAGAAAAGCACTTGAAAAATACTTTCCATGACGTGTTGACTGCTGTCCTCAGTGAGGTAAGTGCAGCAGCCCCTGGTCGAACACCTGCCCACCTGCACTGGAGGAGCCGGTCAGCTGTGGGACACCCCTCCCCCGCCAGACACCCCGGCTGTCCCACCCACAACACCCCTGAGAAGGGGGCGCTGCTGTGCTACTGTAACGGCAGATGGGAGCTGGTCTCTGTGGAGCAACTTGAATTTGCTTACACTAAAAGGCTAGTTAGTAAGACTCACCGACCCAGGCCAAACGGCCAGTTTCCCTGTGCCCCAGCTGCGAGCTCTCAGAGGCACTCCTCCCACAGACTCTTTCCCAGACCACCCTCACCCTGGAACTGCCATTCTGGGACCCAGACACAGACACATGGAGACTATGAATCCCCCACCCCCAACAAGGTGATTCTGGCAGGCAGGTCCCCAGTCCCTCACCTACCCTCCTAGGGTAGGTGATCCCCGCTGTTAGAATGTCTGGCTCCCAGGAACCACCGCCTATCACTGCTCCCCATCGCTTATCTTGGTTCAGGAAGAACCCGTCGACCTATCACCTCCCCGGAAACCTTTCCTCAACAAGTGCCTTTTAGAAGGACCAAGGCCTCCCTACACCTGACCCAATCTGCTAAGAGATCTGTACGTATCAGGCTGTGTAGACCACTGCTAACAAAAGAGTGGGGTGCACCTGCACGGTACACTTCCTGCTGACTGAAGCACCCTCAGCCTGGCCCAGGGAAAGACCTAGTCCCAGCACTGCGGATTCACAGCCAAGGCCCTGGGAGAGCCCTTCAATCCCTGGGTCTCATCTGTCTGTAAAACAGGATGTTATACCTGCTCTGTTCCTTTCACAACTGGAGTGCTGTCAGGATCAAACATCATAACGTTCACTAAAGGGCTTGGAAAAGCCTAAAACACTAAGTGAAAGTTAAAGGGCTATTATTAGCTGGTCTATCTCCTGATTTACGAGGGATCCCTAGTTGGGTCACTGCCTCAAACCAGCCGTGGATAAGCTGGAGTCTGTTTTATCTAAAGCTGCCCAGGGACAGGCATTCCATAAACCCCTCTATGACTCAGCAGAAATCTCATCTCATGAGGCCGTCCTCCTCAGAGGCAAAGCTAACCTAGGGACAACCAGAGGTCTTCTCCTCAGAGCCCTCCCCAGAGGCCCTCTCCAGCCCTCGGGGCCCAGTGCTCAGAATCCCAGAGTTCTCAAGTCTGCCCCAGACCCTGGGCACCAGCAGTACATGGAAAGATGGACAAGTCCTTGTTCCAACCAACCTGGGAACCTGGATTCTGGTCGTTCCCCAGCCCCCCTGGGGTGTCACTCACGCTGTCATCCACCAGGTAGGCATTGATGAAGTGGGCCAGCAGGTTACAGCCCCACAAGAAAACCACATCTCCCAGGAGGTGAGGGATTAAGCCGCTAAAAAACAAGGTTAGCAAAGATGAGCAGGGGAGGGAAGGGAAGAACTCCTGGGGGCTCCACACCCAGGAAGCAGGCAGGGATGTTCCAAGCTCAAAACTTCAGCACATCCACCAGCACCACCTCAGGAAGGAAGCCTGCAGGGGCCACGTGGGCCAGCAGATATCCACACCAGGAAAGCAGTGTTCCTTTCTCCGTGGGGTGTGGGGGGGAGGTATGTGTGTTATATGCTACATCTGACAGCACAAGTTAAGTTTATGGTCTCACAAGCGGTTTTCAAACCACAGAAGCTGGGCCTTAAGATGTGAATGTTGCAAAATCCAGGATTTTCCAATGCAGATTATGAAAGAGTACCTACAGGTCAGCAGTTTTCTCCTGGCCTTTTTACCAAATCAACTCTCATAAAACACTTTACTCAGTGCATCGGTATTCACCCCTGGCATGTCCTACTAAAGACATTCCATACAAGCTTTTGCAAGGACGGCTGACATTCTAAAGTGATGGCCTTTAGAACACGCACCTCTACGCACTAATGTGAAGTTTCCCTAGGGTACAGTACCAAGGGCAAAAAGCCAGATTGAGACCAGTGGGTCCTGTGTGGTACTTGTGGGGTTTTTTTTTTTTTTTTAATGTGTTTGCTTGGTTAAACATAGAGGGATGTGGAAAGAACTCCAGAATGGCTATCTCTTGGGGAGAGGACACAGAATTATGATTTTTGAATTTTCAAAAATCTTATTTCAAAATATTTGAAAAGTTCAAAATACATGTAACACATCTGAGGGATGTGAATAAAGTGAACCTTCATGAACGCAATGTCTAATCCTGTTGCTTCCACCTGTGTTCAGGCTGACTTTCCACATTCAGTGCTTTCTGAGTACATACCTCACCCGCCCTACAAACAGATGAAGGAAAAACAAGAACCCAGTGGGTAAGCATCTGTCGCGTGGAGACCTATTTCCACACCTGAATAGAACACATATGTAAGTGTAAAAAATGCCAAAGGTGGTGACATGTAGTGTTTTAGGGTCTGAAGCACCAGTCACACAAGCAAATATTTATTCACACACATACATACACACGCACACACGTGTATGTGTATATACACAGACAGGAATGTGCACACGAATACGTGGGAGTGTATGAACCAAGGCTTGTCAGCCTTGCAGCTGCTGACCTTTAGGCCTGCATACCTCTCTGCTGCGGGGCTGAGCCCTGCCCAGCAGGACGTTTAGCTGTATCCCCCGTCTCTACCCACCAGATCCCAGGCGTTACCAGCATCCCCTGGGGCAGAACCACCTCCTAGTGAGAACCACACCCACACACCCACACACACACACACACACACCTGCCTACAAACACCTGGCCGATGACGAAACCACGATATGAGTTAACAGAGAGCCCCATGTCTAGTGTACTGTGCACGTAACAGGAAGGATGTCACTGCCTAGACCTTAAATATGCAAAACAAAAAATATCTGTCAGCCCTGGGTTTTGGGTTCTGTTTGCAGTTTACATTCTTCGCAGCGTGAGCTTCCTTTACAGGCGGAATGCGGTGGGTGTGAGACACCAAGGAGGGCAGGGCGTCGGGGGCCTCAGCAGACTGTGTGCCCTGCCGACAGCTGCTCTGCAGAAACACAGGCCCAGCACGGCCAGGTCTTGACTTTTCAAGAGCAGCCAGAAATAGGGATCGTTATGTGAAACACCCTAAATGTGGAACAAGAAGAACTAACTTGTCACAAGTGCTACGTCAAACAGGATCCATCGGCTGGAGTCAGCCTGTGAGCTGCCAGGCCTTGACCTTCGGCCCAAGTCACAGATTTTTCAGTTACTTTTCACCAGTGAAACCAAGGACGATGGAAGACCTGAAGACCAGCCTCGTGCCCACGCCCAGCCCTGGAGCAAAGGGTGGATGGGGGCAGCGGGGTGGGGGGGTGGCTGTTCGGCCCCCTCACCCGCAGCGTGCTGGACAAACAGCACCACTGCTGTGTGAGCCGTGATGTGGAAAGGGCTGGGCAGTTCTGGCCCTGCCGCTCACACATGCTGTGGAGCTCTACGGGCTGATGTGCAGCTGCTCAGGCGGGGACAGAGCCCCGGGGTTAGTCTGAGGCCAGCAGCCGCGGCCTGAGGGTTGGGAACGCGCCTGTTAGTGAGCCATGCTCTGTGGCCAGTTACGGGGAGCGTAAACTCACGTACACGAAGAATCCCAGCAGCCCCTCCTCTTTGAAAATCTTCCCAATGGAGCTCAACACGCCGCTGTGGAGAACACAGGGACACGAGGTCACCCGGGCACCTTGGAGAAGCCCGTGCCCTGGTGTGGGGCAGAGCACACCACCCCTGCTCAGAGCCACCCAGTCCTGGCCAGGACAGGGAGGGGACATTCTCTGTTAGCAGGCAGAGCCCAAGTGGAGATGATTACAGCTCGTTTGGGGGTGAGAGGGTGTCTACATAGTTTATGGAGACTGGGGAAACCTAACCACCCACAGGGGCAGAACCCCAGTTCTTGACTGCTGTTTTCTGTGGATCTGGAATGTAGGAATGAACCTTCTAGCCTGGGCTGCTGCAGAGGCGATGGGCCCTTCTCCTGCCTGGCCCTAGTGCTTATCTCTGGCTGAACAACCTTGGCAAAGAAGCCTGCATGCCTGACAGAGAGAGGAGAAGAGGTGGTGAGTGGAGAGAAGCACCCTCCCAGAGGGCAGAGAAGGAATACAGGACCCTGCAGCCGGTGGCCCTGCAATCAGACCACGTAGACACAGCTTGGGAAAAGGCATCTGGCCCTCCCCAGCAGGGACCTCGAAGATAAGCGCCCTGCCCACTGCAGCCTGTTAGAGATCAGTGGACAGACTGGGATGTCTTAGGTGTGAAATGCAAAGGAGGCTCAAAGGCAACCTCTGTAACCTGTGACAATGCCAAGTGACCTGTCCTGCACGGAGACTCTGCAAAGCCGAGGGGGCCAGGGTGGCCTAGGAGAAAGATGGGTGGGAGCCAAAGCCCTGCCAGGCCCCACTAGCCTTCCTCTCTGGACAGTGGCTCGGCCCACTGAGTTCTGAGCCCACTGTGGGAGTGGTCCAATTTCCCATTAGTGAACTCAAAACGAGGCACCACGGCAGCCAAGCTTCCTAGGGCAGTAGCCCCAAGGACAGCAGGAGAAAACAATTGAACCCAGGAAATGAGAATCTGAGAGAGGAAGGGTAACAGACGCAGGTATTCCTGCCATGTGCCTCCAGGACCCACGTCCTGTCCTGCACTGAGCCTCAGAGGGGCAGGGGGGCATAAGTGCCACAGGGAAGGGCTGTGCCAACACAGCCTATGCCCCTACAGCACCCAGCTCAGTGCCAGGCATGGCAGGTACTGGGCAAATACTTGGTAAACAAGGGAAGGGACAAGCCGTAAGGCCATGGGGCGGACAGCTGCTTAGCAGAGGATGAAATGAACTATAAGCCTGCTTCTACGATAGCTGGAGAAAGGGCTAGGTTGTAACCTAGGCGGTCTAGGAGGGAACCCCTCCAGGACTCCTAATCCAAGTGGACTCCAATCCCACTCACCCCTCTGAAGGGCATCTCTCTCATCCAGGGCCGCCCCAGACGAGACAGGAGAATATGCCCCTGGACCCAGATGGTGGAAGCCACTACCCCACTCCTCTAAAGCTAGCACATTAGAAACAGGACAGAAAAGGGGCAGCAGCTGACCCCAGGATGGCCTGTCCTGGCAGCCTCTGAACAGTGACAGGGCCACTCCCGCTAATCCTGAGAGGAATTACCCACCTGTACTTGGCCTCCCGTCCCACAAACTGGACCATGCAGCGCATGGAGATGACTGAGGAAAAAGAAAGCACACACAGGTGACACGGCGGCTAAAGCCCACGACTCCCCAGCTGTGGGTGGGGTGCCCGGCACAGCGGCCGCCGCACAACGCAGCCCGTGCCAGCGCGAGGGAGGGCAGCAGGGCCTCTGGGATTCCCCGTCCCACCCCACGACCACGGCATTCCATCCCTCCTGCCTGGAAAAAGCCCCCGCTCCCTGTGGCCCGAACACCCGGCCAACCCAGTGATACAACGTCCCGGCAGTTCTACCGCTGCCCGTCCACAGTCCACGAGGGGCCACCCCACGGCTGAGGCGCGGTCTCCAGCGGGGCGGCTCACCGTGCAGGGGGTGGGCCAGCATGCGAGACACGCACTGCATCATCATCTCGTAGGAGGTCTGCAAGAGAGCAGGGGGGGGGCTTGGCCTGGCCTGCCCCGGAACTGGCCCTCACGGGCAGCTACAAGCACGTACGGGGGGACAGCCGGGACCCCACAGCACCCGCGTGGGCTCAGTCTCCCCCCTGGCCACCCACGCGCAGTCCCCTCTACCCAGGGCAGGCCCCGTGGTGGCTGAGAAGCTTTCTGGGAGTCCCTGCAGTGTCCCTGCTGGGGCTGCTTCCACATCCCACCCCGCGGTGCACACAGGAGGCCCCCGCTGTGACGCTTCGATTACCTGCCCAACGCGACAGGCTCCCTTCTCCAAGTGCAGGTACCCACCTCCTTTACCACTTTCTTCAGAGACGTCTTCATGTCATCCTTGTTGGAAACCTGCTCGATCTCATCTGGAGGGAAAACCTGAGATGGAAAGAACAAAGGTGGATCAAAAGCAAAGTACAGGTACGCCTCTTCGATGTAACGCTGAAGGGATGCAGAGGGCAGCAAGCAGCTCCTGCTATGTTCTCGACCACGTCCATTATCAGCGGGGCCCGCCTCGGTAACCTCCGGGGCCGGAGCTAGGGGAAGAAAGACCCTGCTTAGTGTCACAGTTGTGAGAAAGCAGGCGGACTGTGGGCAGGAGCCTTTCCAACTGAGGAGACTTGGTGCTGAACTACCAGGGCTCGGAGTCTGGCTATGGTGCTGGGGTGGAGCCCTGAGCAGTCTGGGAACCAAGAAGTAGGACCAGTGCACACAGCTGCCTCCAAGGATGGCAGGGAGCTTGGGGGAACCTCGGGCAACCAGTGCTGACTTTGCCCCGTGCTCACCTTCTTCATGCTTCCCCGGGTCACGGTGGAGAGGGCGTTGGACATCAGCCTCGGGCTCAGGCCTCGGAACAGCCCTATCTTCCCATCCACTTGCACGATGTACTTGGCTACAAGAGAGCAGAGGTGGCAGCGTCACGCCCCGCCCAGACACACCACTCCGGGGTCACATTCACACCCAGACCAGAGGCAGTCTGTTCTTCAGTACCTGCTGACTTCAGTCACGGAAGGGAGTAACCGTCTAGGACCCCAGAAGCAATCGGGCCCCACCCCCAAACATCTTCTCTAGCCCATTTCTTTTTGTAAAACCTTCAAAACATTTTTTGACAAAGAATTTCATACGTTTTGCTTTTTTCAGCTTTGAAAAATCTACTTGGCAAACTTAGCTACAGTTTTTCAACTCAGCAACTTAAGTGCTGCAACCTAGGAACCAATTCTGTTGCTTACAAAAAAATGTTTTTCTCTGGGAAAAGAAAGAACAGAAAAAGGCAACCACAGGCAATGATGAAATCTACAACTCAAGGGAGGGAAAAAGGAAAAGGAAGGGCTCCCAGGAGAAAGGTTCAAGAGTGTCCACTGGGACTTCCCTGGTGGTCCAGTGGTTAAGAATATGCCTTCCAGTGCCGGGGACATGGGCTCGATCCCTGGTCGGGGAACTAAGATCCCACATCCTATAGGGCACCTAAGCCTACAGGCCACGACTGCTGAGCATGCGTGCTCTGGAGCCCACGTGCCACAACCAGAGAGAAGCCTGCGCACCACAACTAAGACCTGACACAGCCAAAGAAATAAATATTAAAAAAAAGAAAGAAAGAAAAAAGAGTGTCTCTTGAGCACACCACAGAGAGAGCCATCCCCACCTGTCACTGTGCCGCACCCAGGATCCCACCTGGCACCCACTGGCATAATTATAGGGGGGAGAGCCGGCGGAGAAGTAACTGAAAACAGAGGCACCAATGAACTATTCTACAGAGGACACTGCAGGGGTCAGGGCAGCTGGACTCTGACCCTGTTTGAGTCGGGTCTTGAAAAGGATACTTCCTTAATGTTTTGTTGTTGTATTCAATCACAACTTTTACACGATGTTCAAAAAGGAGATGTATTTTCATAAACCTGGAAGCTGGCAAGAACATTCCCTCCGAGACAACGGGCTCCCCTCAGAGCCGTGACTTCAGCTCTCCAGCACCGCACAGCGGTGGGAACCAGCAAGGGTGCCGTTCTCGCCTCTGCCGCCTGTCTGCCAACAGCAATTCCATGTGGCAGCTGCACGGGCTCTCCCTGGGCCGAGAGCACCTGGCATCTGCACGTTAGGCTTCCTGAGAGGGGGGTGGGGCTGGAGAGGGAGGAGCAGGAGACAGGACGCTGGGCAAGGACGCCCTGCTTCGCGGAGTGAACAGGCAGAAGGAAGGTTTGTCGTGGGGGAGGGGAGCACCAGCAAGCAGAAGGGAGAGCTGGTGGGATAAAGCCTGAGTGTGGTCTCCAGCGGGACACTTAACCGCTTTCTACCCACTTTCCTAGCCAGAAAAAAAAAGGAATAAGGACCCCTATTTCTCCCCCTCTCAGAGCTGAATTATGAACAAGTGAGGGCAAAGAAAGGTATGCAAAAATGTCTACAGAGGCCTTTGTGGGCCCAAAGGGCCCCCTGTCTGGCCAGGGGCTCCATCATTCCATGGTTCCTCTGTAGCCCCCCAAACTCTCCAGGAAGTTCTTTCCCGAGAACACCAAAGGGTGTCACGGCAGCTGTGGCACTTCTCACCATGATGGGGACGAGGAGACCCTATCCGGTCTCTAGACAGCCAGACAGCTGAGCCCCCTCCCCAACTCAAGAACAGGTATGGTGCCCAGAAACGCCCATCAGGCATCTGCCTACACCACCTGTACTGAAACAACATTATACACATGCAGGTGGGGGGGCCACCTCAGAAATCTGCTCACTTTGCAGGAGGCAATAAGATGACTGTCAAGACCCCTTTGCCCTGAGTCCTTTCGGGAATGACTGTGTGACATGAACGGTGATGGTCTAGCTTCCAACCTCTCTACGGCTAGAACTTGTGCAGCCGTGCACAGAGAAACCACACAGAGGGACTGGCAGCCCGCCACCCCGACCTCCCACAAACCCAGTGCTTTCTTTGTATACTGGCTTCATTGTCCTACGGTGGGGGGGTGCCTTTCTGATTCTGTGACGTCCTCTTCCCCCGCACTGACAACTTTTAAATGAAACAAACATGAACAGATTTTCCCACAAAACATGTTCCACCTGGCCCTACACTGTACTCAACAACAAGGTGGTAAAACTGGAAGAGAAACGGGATATCAGATTCTGCCAACAGTGTGTAAAGTGAAAAAAGGTGACAGGAGGCGAGGCCCCAAGTTATTTGGAAGAAAGAAAGATTTTCAGAGAACATTCTGGACTGACTAAACAGATAAGACGAGCAGAGGTGGAGGGGGCATGAGAGGATCAGCCTGGCCGTGAACACAGCGAGCAAAGGCACATTTAAAGAAGTCCAGGGAGTTCCCTGGTGGCCTAGTGGTTAGGATTCCAGGCTTTCACTGCTGTGACCTGGGCTCAATCCCTGGTCTGGAAACTGAGATCCTGCGAGCCACGCAGTGTGACCAAAAAAATAAAAAATTAAAAAGGCACAGGGATGGCGGATTTGAAATGACCTTGGCCAGCTGGGGGCCAGGGGATGAGCAGCACAGGCAGTGGGCTCTGCTGGCACCGGGCAAGCTCCACTGTGGCGGGCTTCTTGAGGGAGAGGCCCTCTGGCAGGCAGGGCTGCGGGGGGTGGGGGCAGGGGGTGCTAGTATGGAGGGCCTGGGCGTGAAGAAGCTGAAGAGGAGCGCGAGGCAAGAGCAGCTAGCAGCCTTCCTGAGGCTGAGAGCTCATCAGGGCACACCAGGGGCGAAGCCAAGCCCCACCGCGCACTGTTCTACACCCAGGGGATGGAGATGTCTGAGTGAGCAGGCACCACTGCCTGGGGCACGCAGGGGAAAAGGATGAAGCGAAAGAACTCAGGAGGCCCCAGTGGGCCTCCTGCTGGAGTCGCGGGAAAGCAAAAGAACTGCTAACAGGGTGGCCAGACTGCTCAGAGGGCAAAAGAAAAAAAAAAGGAAAACCACCCCCACTCCCGCACTTCCAGGCACAGCCTGGGGTGGCGGGAATGACAGGGACCATTGTCCTGGACTGCCCTCTCTCAGGCACCGGTCTGCCTATCCCGCTGCCTGGGCTGAAGCTGGCAGCTCAGGCAGAGGGGCTGGACCAAAGCTGTGCGGGTCACCTGCTCCTACACTGATACCCCGCTACCTCTTCCCCCTCTTCCGTGCCAGCTCTGACTCTGGGTGCCACACGCGGCCTGGCGTGTTCTCCAGGGCCAGCTGGGCCTGCTCCCTGTTTGACGCTTCTTCTCTGTCTCTCTCGGTGTGGGCTCTCCTGCCTGGGAAGCACACTCACCGTAGGTGAAGAAGCTCGGCAGGTAGAGGACCTTCCTCCCCAGCACATTGGTCCCAATGGTGGGGGGCATCGGCTCATGACCCACCTTCAGAATCAACAGATATAAAGGGAAAGTCAGATTCTAGTTGATTCAGTCTCACCGCTTCTCATCTTTCCCAGGCCTCTAACTCTTCTCCCACAGTCTAGTGCTATTCCTGTTGATGTTTTCCCCATCAAAACATACCCGAAATTTCAGCAGTGTCTATAACTATCAGCATCGTGTAATCTCCCAATGCACAGAAATGTCCAGTCCCAGATACCACCCTTGACACAATCCAAATCACCCCATCCCTCAACATTCTTACCTTCCAATTCCAGATATCTGCAGCGCCGACACCCCCCATGTTTATGTGCTTCAAACCCCACACTCATCTCAGAAAAAAAATCTCAGTTAATTTCCCCCTTCAGGTTAAAAACATCAGTCCAGTCTCAATCCCAAATGTGGCAACACCAAAACACATCACACCCAAATCTCAGCCCCAAACTTCAGAGAGCTCATTTACCCCACACTCAAATTTCTTACTGCATCCACTGCAGAAGTCAACAAATCTGCCCCTCTCACTCCCAGGCACCTCAAATCTCAGCTGCTCCTCAAACAATTCCTCAACTGTGATCTAATCCTGATCACCCCATATCCCTGTGACAGAATGAACCCCTCATTTCTGTAGCGTTATCATAATTCTTGCTGTATAGATGCCGGTTATAATTAAGGTACCTGTTAAACTCATAGGTGGGTGAAGGACCAAGCCACCCAAACCTCTGAGGAGGAGAGGTTTCCCCTGAGGGGTGAGGCCATTTGTTACGCTGCCGATTAATGAGAAGATTCTCTGCTACCAGACAAGAAGCAAGGTGTCCAGCAGACCAGCTCCTTAGTGGGATGTGAGAAGGCCCTTCCCTGGCAGGGGACCAGGGCACGAGCCCTGTCCCTCAGAGCAGGCCAGACAAATCCACGGGCCAGAGGAGCTCCTCTTTGATGTGGAAGAGGGTAGAAACAGCAGGGTTGCGAAGCTCTGCCTTAAGTGGAACGAGGTATGCTTCCAGTGTTTTCTGGGCTCAATTTCCTTTCTTCCTCACCTTAGTCAAGTGTTTCTGGAAGCTCAGGCTGTCCCTTGTGGATGGGATTCTGAGCTACAAGACAGATTACTGATTATAAATTAGGAAACTCCCCCCTTGATGGAGAACTTCTTAAAAGAAAAACTCTAGTCCAAGGGAGCTGAAGGAAAGGGATGGCCAGAAGAAGCAAGCAGTCAGCCCTCCCCTTTCAGATCTTTCCCCTTCTGGGTTAAAAGCTTGAAGGTTCTGAGGTTTCTTTTGACTTTGTTTTCTTAAACAGGCAGTATTCCCTTCACACCCTCAAATCCAAGTCTGAGCCACTGTTCTTTCGCTGCCTTGTCCACTCCAGTCACAACAACTGGGGAGCCCCATCGATTCCAATTTCACCCTTAAACCTGTTCGATCACTTCATCCCGTATCCCCATGGCTCCCAAACCGGTTGAGTCTATTTTCTTAACTTCCACCTGTGTCATCAAAGGCACGCTGACCCTATCCCCCTCCTATTCCCTTCACCCTCAAGTTCTAATTGTTTGTTCCCAAGTCTACTCACCCAATTTCATCCCCAAATCCGTTAACCCAGTCCCAACCACAAGCAAAGCTGTGGCTCTATAACAGATACCAGCAGAGCCAGTCCCTCAAATGTCTAACACCCCTGAGCCCTGATCTCAGGCACTGCATTCTTACTTAATCGGGACAACCCCCAAATTTGCCATTCCAAGCCTGCCACCCCACCCCAAACTGGGATCTTCCTTTTTGCAAGATGTTATCTCGGATTCCCAAGCTATACCCATTAAGATTTCACCCTCAAATGTGTTACACTCAGCACCAGCTGCGTTCACACTGGGTAGACCACCTCAGTCACCCCAACTGGGCTCACCCATCCTTAACCACCCACCATCCAGTTCCTCTCACCCTCTGGACTCCCTCATTCCCCATTCTCTCTCATTCCTCAACTGTCTTTCCAAGTGACCCTTACTTCAACTTTCGTCTCCCATAAATCAGACCTACCAAGGTCCAAATGATGAAGCCACTTCCAGTTTCCTTCACATGGAGGGCCTCCCCCCCACTCCTTGTACTCCAGCATCCTCCACTCCGCAGACGCTCCTATCAGCCACCCTGAAATCCCAGCCCTCAGCGAATCTCACTCCATCATCCTTGCTTCTCATTTCAGGTACCACCAATTCCAAAGCCTCAATTTCTCTCCCACACCTGTAATCTCTATTGCTGTAAATACAACCTGAATTGTTATAAGTAAAGCAGCCCTCACTCCCAAATCACAACCAAACACCAGTCTCAACCTTCCCTCGTCAGCCGTTTCCAAACCTCAGTCATGATTAGATTCTAGTCAGGCATCCTGATGTCCCTGACAGAACCTCCTCGTTCCTTGCCATATTCCTTGTAACACTCCAAAATCCAATGCCCCCATTTCTCAGACCCCAGATTTCAATTACTCCTATTCTCAAGGCCCTCTCATTCCAACTGTATCTCCCACTCTCAGTCCATCATCAGGACAGTAAATCTGATACCCATTTGCCTCAACTCAAATCAAATTTCAAGTTTTGGTTAGGGCTCCATCTCAATTTTTTCCTCACACCTCCCCCACACTCCTTCTTAACTGAAAATTCTAGGTTGAATCTTCAGATACCTGTCCAAGCCGGAACCATCCCTAAGTAAACTGTGCTCATCTCAGTCACACCCACCTGATTCTGCCAAATGCACTCCTACCACCTCAGCTCCCAGCCACCTTCCAGCTAGACCTCTCCCCTTTCCCTTTCTCAAGCAGCCCAATTCATCTGTAAGGCAGGCAGGTCCCACCGAATACGCCAAGTGCCCCTGCATGCCTCGATTGCAGAGAGATCCTACCTTGGCCGCAGTTTCTGCCAGCCTCTACATATCTGCCACCTTGTGTCCCAAGTGGCACTTCTGCCCAATTCCAATACGCCCATACCCCTCAGCCCATCCCCCCCATACAGCTCCCGCCCCCAACCGTGACTTCAGTGTTCTCCAAATGCGTCATCCCTTTCCCCCTAAAAGCCTCCCCTTCGCTCCCCTTTCCAGACAAATCGCCACTCCCCCTCCCCCACTGTGTTGCCCTATCTGCTCCCCTCCCCCAAAGCACGTCATCTTGTCCCCTCCTCCCATCAAATCTGTCGTCGCCATCAAATCCAGAGCCCCCATCTCCTGTAAACCGATAGCCCTCCTGTGCTAAATCCTTTGCCTCTACCTCTCCCACCAAATTCCGTCACCATTAAATCCAGTGTTCCCCATCCCCTTCTCCAGGGAGTCTGATGCCCCTTTTTCTTTCCTAAATTTTTGGCCACTACCCCTAGTCCTTTTTCTCCCCGCCCCCAAACGGCTTTAAATCCATCTGTATCAAATCCAGAGCTCTAAATATGTGCTCATCTTCTTAATACTCTTCTTTGTCCCCCAATCCTCCTCCCCACCCAATCGTCAAAACTTCCCACCCCTCCCCCAATTCTGCTGCTGCTTCTTTCACCCCAAAATGCTGCCCCTTCCCTCCTCGTCCAAGTCCATCGCCTCCATTCTTTCATCTCCCAAACCTATCTTTCCGGTCCATCGCCCCCTCCCCTGCACCCCCAAATCCCTTGTTCCTTCCACCCTCTCCCAAACCTGTCGTTGACCCCTTTGCCCCCTTCTCCTGCATCCCCAAACCAATGTTCCCTACATCCCCAAATCCCTCACCGCTTTCCTCCTCACCCACTCCTTCTGCGCACCAACCCGCCGTCCCCGCCCCCTCCTCAAATCCGTCGCCATCGACTCCCCCGCCCCCATCCTCCTCCATCCTGGCCTGTCACCTTCACATCAGCCCCCATATCCCTATGGCGTCCCTGGCCCCGCACCTGGATGAGCAGCTTCACGTAGAGCAGCGGGTGACTGAGCGCCGTCACTCCTGCGCCCAGTGCCACGAAGAGAGCCTCGGTGGTCGGGGCGTTGTCCCCGGAGCCCAGGCCCCCGTTTGCGCCGTCCATCCTGCGGGCCGAGGGTTGCGCCGCAGGCCGAGGGTGGCGCGGATGTGCGCGGTGTGCGGGCGGCGGATCGCGAGCCCGGGCCTCGACCCCCGCCGCCGCTCCGCCGCGAGCTCCAGCTCCTGCTCCGGCTCCCGCCATCCCCGCGGCACCGCCGCGAGCCCAGGGCGCCACTTCCGGGTCCGAAGCCCCCATGGCGCGGGGCGGCGAGGTCACTCCCCCGTCACGTGACGGAGCGGGGTCCCGCCCCTCGCTTGCGTCAGGGGGCGGGGCCGGGCCGCACCACTCGCGGCCGCGGGGGAGTGCCGGAGTGTGGCGCGCCGGGCGGCAAGCGCCGGATGTGGCCCCCGGACGGCGTTGGGGCCTGGCTCAGCGCTGGGCTTCGGGCCGGGGGTCAGTGGTCGCGGGCGACCCGGGCCGTGGGCTCGGAGATTGTGAAGGCCGCCGCCGGCCCGGGCGCTCCCCCGGGAGCCCTAGAGAGCGGCGAGGGCGGGGCTCGGCGATTCTGGAAGCCAGACGCCCCCAATATGGTCTGAGGCGCTCCCAAGCTCCGCTCCCTGGCTTCGGGAGTTTTCTCCGCAGTCGTGGGCCCGCCCCTTTGCGGCCCTGTCCCGGGCCCCTTGGCCTGCGAGGCCTCCTGCTGCAGGCCGAGTCCCTTCGCCAGCCTTGTCTCTCCCCTTTTGCCCTCCCCACCAGACCACATCCAGTTGCGCCTCCGCAGTTCGTGGTCTTTCTCCTTTGCAGTTGACCCTTCGCCAGCCTCCCTTAGAGCTCATGGTTAGAAAATGTGTTTTGCCCTAAAGTAAGTACGTGGTATTTCTTTCACTGGGTCTTAAGGTGTTATTTAGTCCTTCAGTGTGAGCCCGCGCAAGCGTTCTGCTAGGCGCCGATAGTCTAACCTTTAGTTAATAAAAATGAGTAATAGCTGGCTCTTAAATCGCACCAACTTGTGCCACTTTTTGAAGTGCTTTGGAACAAGTTAACTCAAGTGTGATCCTCGCCACAGCCCTGTGAGGAAGGTAGTTATTCCAGCAAGTGCCCTGTTCATGTTTCTAAACGTGTCCACCCCCTGCAACAACACCTAGAACCTGCTAGTTGTGGAGGTGCATAATAAAAGTTTCTGTTTCAAAGGAAAGAAATCGAGTATCCAGGAGTCAGCAGGGACACAACAGTGGGTGACTTGATCCCTTTGTTTACTTATCCTGTGTTCATTGTGAGAAAGTTCTTTAGAATCGACTTCTGCCTTCTGTCCGCTTAGTCCGGGTTTCCTGAAGTCTGCCCTTCCTGACTCCCTTCCTGCCTTGCCCCCTAGAAAGCCACCTCCGTGCTGGCTACTCCTGACAACAAATACTCTCTCTGTACACTCTCCGCATCTCAATCCTGTCAGTCTGCCTCCCTCACCTGCTCTCTCCCCCACGCTGGCGTCTCTAACCCAGGTTTTGTTCTGATCTAAATCCCTGTAAAGCCTCCTAGCCCTCTCAGGTTGCAGTGTTTTCCCCTTCACACACAGCTTTCATCAAACCTGCCTCCCACCCCAAGGAGCACTTTAAATGACTTCCTTTTGCCTGGACTCTGATTTAGTTTTCTTAACAGGGACCTTAAAGTCAACTTCACCCACAGCCTCATCTAACATTGCAGTGCCTTACTAACTCCACCCAGAAGTGGGGTTTCCTTCCTTCCTTTTAGAAGGAACCCCTCACCTTCCTTCTGAAACTTCCTCACACAAACCTCCTCCTCTCAGCTTGTCCTCCCCGCGTTTCTGCAGCTCTCTGTTTTTCCTCTGAACTGAACAATGTGTCCACCATTAGGCCTTTTACTCAGCGATATGTAGTCACCTTACTTTTCGTGTGTATTTGGTCGTTTCAAACTGTGGTTCCCTGTGAGGCAGCTACATTGTGTGGTCTTGCATTGTTTTGTATCTTCCACAGCACCAAGTGTGATGATACACATATAGTAAATGTTCAGTGAACTGTTTTTAAGTAATAGAACAATTTCCCCCAAGAAATTAAAGTAAAAATAGGTCTGTTAAAGACATTAGACCCCTAGGGAACCGAGCGGAAGCAAATGCAAAACTGCCCTGTAGTTATATTTCCACAACTCAGGGCTTGTTGGGACACCAAGAGGAAGAAAAAAAAATCCTCATGATAAAAATATTACAGACCACTCAAAAACACATTCCATCCCAAGAGTAAATGGAAACATTTAAACAGGAGGGTTAATACTCCTGGGAACCTGACGTAATAGAGCAATCTGAAAGAAACGTTAAAGGGAAAATGGTAGTTTTCAAATGAAGGCAAAGATAAAGAGTAGAAAGTACTGAAAAAAAAAAGAAAAGGAAGTGAAAAAAGAAGAGGTAGATTTGAAAAGGAATCAAATACATCATCTAGAAATGAAAAGTATACTCACTGAAATGATTGAGTGAGAGAAAATCTTGCTCAGCATTCACTTTACTGAGCAACCTGACAGTATGTACTTATAGCCATGAAACAGTTAGTTCTGGGCTGGTTAGTGCCTCCCTGGGGTCCCATTACCCTGTGTGACTGCCACCTCCCAGGGCTTACCGTGCTGCACTGTAGCTGCCTGCTTTCCTGTCTGTCACCCCTGTCAGACTGTAAGTTCCTGGAGTGCAGGGACTATCCTATTCATGGTTGGCACAGTGCCTGGCACATGGTAGGAACCCACTAAATATTTACTAGCAAATGAATGAGCAAAAATACTTTCAACAGTTGTACAAAGTTATTTATGGTAGCACCACTTAACGAATGAAAACTTTAGGAAGATGCATATGCCCCAAAGTAGGATCAAACAAACAGCAGAGAATTCACAAGAGATATTACTCTTGGGAATTCAATGGCGGTCCAGTGGTTAGGACTTGGTTCTTTCACTGTTGTGGACCAGATTTCAATCCCTGGTGAGGGAACTAAGATCCTGCAAGCCTCACAGTGTGGCCAGGAAAAAAGGAAAAAAAAGAAAGAATACTCTTGAGAATTGCCAGGTATACAGATCAGCAATCCTCGGGGTCCTACTGTTACAATGAAAAGAGATAATACAAAATAGTAAGTACCCATTATTGCAACTAAGTTGACATCACACTAACCAGGTCAGGAAGGAACCTGAGGTGATGCCAAGGCCAGCATGAGAGTTCAGGCCGCACCTGAGGAGGCGCAGGTGTCAGAATTTATCCTGGTATAAAGAAGATGGGTTTGTCTGGATGCAGGCTCCCTGCTTACTAGTTCTGGGCGAGAACATTCTGGCTGCTGCCTCTGTTCACCTGCTTACCTGGGGTAGGGGTGGGGAGCACTGGCCTTCCATCTGTCCTGAATCCCTGGAGTCCCATACTCACTTTAACTCAGGAAACACCTCTTGTCCTAATTAGGCTGAAAGAAGTTACATTATAAGTGTCAGTGTCTCAGGAATTCTGGTGTATCATGCAGGTCACTGGATGTATTGGCATGCAGGATCACTGAGCCTTCTGGGAGGAACCTGGAAGATAACTAAGGGACTAATAGGTCCCAAGGCCTCAGCATGAAGCCTGCAAGAAGAGGGGAAAATGGGGCCTCTATACCCTAGGGAGACATGGCGTGTCATGGTGAGCACAGTACTCACCCCAGGGTCAGAAAGCATCAAATGCCTAGTTGGTGTGCTGCTCTATCATCCTCCTCTTAGTGGAGAAAGGTGAGTCCACCTAAATCTCTTGTGCCCAATGTCTGTTTGTCCTGAGAGATGGGAAGAAGTTTTCTTCTCCTGCAGTAAGAATGAAACCTTTTTACTGGGCCCTTGCCCTGAGTCTGGGTGAGTTTGGGGATTAAGACGATATTAGGACTTTTCATTCAGCGAAAAATATTTAGCACTGAAAAGACATGAGCTATTGATATGGGAAATGATGTGGATGAGTCTCAAAAACATTATTGTAAGTGAAATAATCCAGACACAAAAGAGCATAGGTTGTATGAGTCCATTTACATGAAGTTGTAAAACAGGCTAAATTAATATGTGGGGATAAAAATCAGAACAGCGGCTGCCTATGGAGGAATGACTGGTAAGAGGCGTGAGGAACTATCTGGGGGGAATAAAAGCATTCTTCATCTTGATTGGGGTGGTGGTTATGTGAGTAGGTATACTAGTAAAAGCTCACCAAACTGTACTCTTAAAATCTGGGCGTTTTCTTGTAAGACCATTATTCCTTAATTAAGGAAGAAATATTTCAGGACTAAGATTCTCGTTGCTTCCTTTTAGTGGGTGTCTAGGGGTTCTAAAGGGAAGATGCTATCAAAATGTCTATTGCACACATTCATGTGAATGCTTGCATAACTAGAAAAACAAAACCACTCCCTTCTCCACTGCTTCCCTGTCAGCCTGTGGAAGAGTCTGAATCCTTATGTGCGGTGGTGTGCTGATAAGTGTTGAATACCTGGCTCTCTAGGAAAAGCAAAGCCCTGATTCATAGCACTTGCTGATTCATGTAGTGTAAATACTCTCATCATGGCTGATTTCATGCTGCTAGTGAGATGTCACCGAGCATGGACCTGGGGAAAAATGGATACAGTTGACTTTTGCAAGCCAGTAGGAGCCAGCTCCAGCACACCCCTGTGGCACACCTTTATTGCACAACTTCAGGGGAGTCCTGGCAGAGCAGAGGGAGAAGTCGTTAAGCAGTGTGAGGCTCTGGGGTGAGCGGCCATTTCCTATTAGCTTGAATGTGAAGGATGGCGGGAAGTAAGGGACACTGCTCTCAACTGGACGTGTAAATATGACCCCGTCGTAAGAGGGGTCAGCCTTGCAAAATATGGCAATTCGGCAGCTGTATAACTGGGGTTAGCAACCTGTTGGTGACATCCGGATTTTAAAGTGAAAATATGGGTTATTTCATTTAAAATTCCTGAATTCTCTGGGGGAGAACAAAGAGGAAGATCCAGCACCACAGGGTCTGCGTGCCCTCCGGACAGGAACAGGTCATAACAGTATAAAAGCGGCCCCCTTGAGAAGGGCATGGATTCTCCACCCATCTCTGTGTCTCAGCAACACACCTGCTGCAACCGGGGGTTTGCCTGCATGGCTGTAGTCTGAATTTGAGTTTCCAAATCCTGGTTTAGATTGTGCAATCTCTAAGAATTAGTTTGGTTTCTGGTAGAAGTGTGTGCGTGTGTGTGTGTGTGTGTGTAGACAGTTACCTGCTGGGTGAGCTGAAGAAAATGCATGCACAGCTATAGTTCTCCCAGTTGGAGGAACCAGACTTGGCATCTTAGGGTACGCATGTTCACTCTGGGTGCTTTTGGGACACCAAGGGACAACAGTACCCGGCCAGGGCATTGCCTGGACCCCTGATTCCCAATTCTGGCTGAACAGTAGAATCACGAAAGGAGTTTAAAAGTAAAAAAAAAAAAACCTCAGGCCTCAGCCCAGACAGTTGACTAAGAATCTCTGGGGTTAGAGTCTGGAAATTAAAGTGTTTTAGAGAAGCTCTACAGATGATCCCAGTATTTCTTGTGTTTGTTTGTTTGTTTTTGTCTGTTTAAGGAAGGCAGCCGTTAAAGGTGCTTTTTCCTTGGACCAAAGGAAGAGTTATATGTAGCACCCAGCTTAAGTTCTCTTTCCTCCTCAGGTTGTAGTTCCCAGTCCTTTCTCTAAGAAAGGGGCAAGACAGTGAGGGAGGTATGGCTTGCTCACCCCCACCGCTGCTGGGGACCAGGTAGAAGTTGTATCCTGTTCAGAAGACTAGGGCCGGGGTTCCAGCAGGGACCAGAGGCAGAATGAACTTTGGCTCACAGTGAAGCTGGCTGCCCTGTGAGAGTTCAGGAGGAACAGAAAGTAAAAATGCCCCTTGAGTCCTTCAACCAATATTTGTTGAGCACCTACTATGTGCCAAGCACTGTTGCAGTAAGCAGAACAGTCAAAAATGCCTGCTTCATGGAGTTGACATTCTAATGGGGTGACAATAAACGTAATAAAGAAATCAGTGTATCAGAAAGCGATAAGTGAGAACAGCAAAGCAGGGGAGGGGGACTGGGAATATGTAGTGGTATTACAATTTGGGGAACATGTAGGGGTGAGGAAAGGCCTTGCTGAGAAGGTAACGCTTAAGCAAAGATTTAAAGGCGGTGAGAGGGTGAGCCAGGCAGGTATATGGCAGAAGAGAGTTCTAGGTAGGAGGAATGGCATAAGCAAAGACCCTGAGGTGGGAGTTTGTCTGGCAGGTGGGAGGGCAGAGGGGAGGTCAAGTGCCTAGAGCAGAGTTGAGGGGGGGAGATAAGGGGGTTGGACTTTGTAGGCCATTGTGTATGGACTTGGCTGTGACACCCAATGAGACATAAACTGGAGATATCCCTAATGTAGACCAGACAAAGGTGGCCCTTGAAAAGAGTGGGAAAACCAAGCCTAGAATCAAAGACATTCAGTCAGCTTTCTTTCCGATTTGCCCTGTAGGGGACTGGGGCTGTGATGGGGGAGGGGTGGCTCACTCACACAGTGGCACGGAACCCCAAGGTGGGTGGAAAACTGCAGGGTGTGTGTATGTGTAACCCTGAGGGGCTGGGGCCTCGGGGAGGAGGCGGGACAGGGCTGAGGCTTGTTGGAACCTGCTTAAGGTAGAGGGCAGAAGATGGAGGAAAGGCAACCCTGTACTCTCCCACAACCCCCTCCTACATGCTCAGAGTGTCCTGCTCTGTATTCAGGGAAGATTAGTGGAGGGCCTGCTGTGGGGCAGGCACTGTGCCAGCTTCTGGGGACACAGAGACACGTAAGCCAAGGTCCTGGCCCCTCAGGGTCTTGTAAGGACTAAGGCCTCTGGTGAGATTTTGAGTGTCATTCATCACATTTCCCCACGTTCCTAGCACCAGGGCTATTTGTTGAAAGGAAAGAAGGAAGAGAGAATCCTGGTGGGAAGAAAGAAGGAATCATGCTGTTCTCTGATGGGAGGAATGGATTTTAGTGGTTTGTTATGTGACAGCGCTCCCAGAAATGTATAAAAGAAGAGCTTTGTAACAGAGAAGGTACACTGATGGTGGATCTCGGGTGGGTGGAGAGTACCTCCTGCTGGCGTGTGGGGAGATGGGCAGCAGGAGCTCGGGCTGGGAAGTGCTCACGGAAGAAAGGTCGCCGGTGGGCAGGGCAGCTGGCTGTGCGCAAACAATCTGTTCTTTCTCCACTCGGAAACCTGTCGACTCTCTCCAAGGCGCTCATGTTTCTCCGTGAGCTGCTGTGGAGGGCCCAGCAGGCCTCAAGAAAGGCCCACAGCAGTTTGGAGATAAAAAGAGCCTGACCTGGGGTGTGAGGCCCCACCGGCTGGCCGTGTGGTCGCCCTCTGGGCGCCTGAGGAGACGCGCCTGGCACCATTCCTGGGCTCCGGCCTTGCCTTGCTGGCTCCCATCTGGCGCCTCCCTGCCCAGACCCCTGCCCTGGCCCTGCAGTGGGAGGGCAGGGGCGCCTCTCCTCCCCGAGAAACACGATCCCTCCCTCTGCCCCCGCCCAGCCCCCCTCCCGTGGTGGGGGTGTATCTCAGCCTCCCGCCTGTTCCCTGGGAGGCCAGCCCTGCTTCTGTTTCCTGCACAGCCTTCCCCCTCATTCTGGCTTTCCCACGACGCCTCCCCAGGCCCCACCTGAGGCCAGCCTCTGGCGACCTTGAGGCCTTCTTGAATAGCGGGGCGGGGCCAGGGCCTGGCACAAGCTGGCCCAGTCCCTGCGAGCGACAACGTTGAAACTAGGTCATGCACACGCCCGAAGAAGAAGGAGCTGTTTATGTTCTTCACGGACGTCCCCCTGGCCACCCGCGTCAGGACTGACACACTTGCTGTCTTGTCTTTCAGGCCTCTGCACCCTTGCAGCGAACCCTGCCCTGGCGCGGGTGGAGGGGGATTGATTTTGCCACCACGTGTTCCTCAAGACGCTAACCGCCTGTGAACACGCACACGCCACAGGCCGGCCGTGCATGTTAGGAACACCCAGAGCACAGAGGGCCGGGGGCGCACAGGAGGGGAAACATGGGAAGCGTCCTGGGAAGGTGAACGGCAGGAAGCAGGGCTGCCTGAGCCTGGCACCCAGGCCTGCTGCCAGGCAGCTGGCAGCACCAAGCCCTCCCAGAAGATAGGAGGACAAATGCCGGAGGGACGGAACGGGAAAAGTGTGGCTGTTTGGGGGAGGGGACAGACGAGACGAACCTGTGAGGGAGGAGAGCGTTTTTCATCCCTCCTTCTCCAGGCCAGGGACTGGTGAGGAAGGCCCACCCCTCCATTGGCACTGGTGGTGTGGCCGCTGTCCATCACACAACTACCCACGTAGCCCACCCCCCCACCCCTGTCAGGGCTCCCCCCCCCCAGCCTGCTAGGGGGCTAGAAGACTGAGGGGGAGGGGGAGGCGGCGCGGCGGGGAGTGGCAAGGCTGCACCAGCCACAGGACCAGGCTGCAGCCAGCTGCCTGCATCTCCCCTGGAGCCACGTCATCCCTCACTCACAGGCCTGTCTGTCACAGGCCATTAAGCTCTCGGCAGGTGCTGTGCTTGGCAGAGGTTGCAGGCGGAGGTTGGGGGCAAGGGGGTCCCAGGGAATATGCCAGCCTGTCCTCTCTGGGCCTTGGCTCACTGGGGACAAATGTTCCCCTGGGGAGTCCTCACTCTCCCCTGAGAAAGCCACACCCTCACAAACCCCTGGATATCACACACACCTCCCTCTCTCTCTCTCTCTCTCTCTCTCTCTCTCTCTCTCGTGCTCTTTCTTGCGCGCGCGCGCACACACACAGACACAGACGTACACACACACACACACACACACACACACACACACACATACACACACACGCCATCCAGGTCCCAAATGTTGACATTTCCCCCCTGGCAGCCCCCAAATGCCCTCTGCTGTCCCAGCGCTGCCAGTGAGAGGCCCTTTGAGAACCCCTAGTCTGCATACAAAGCCCCCTCTGCACCCCAGGGCAAAGCTTTCTTGTCAGCCAGCCAGCCTGCCTGCCATGTGACTGCCCAGCTCTGCAGTTCCTGCTTGGGCATCCTGCCCTCCCTCCCTTCCTCTCTCCCCCTGTCTGGGCTGCAGGGTACTGAGCTCTTCCATCCTCCTTAAGGCTTGAAAGCAGAACTAAGGGGAGAGAAAGCATGAGGCTTATCCGTGCCAAGGACCCCAAGAGCCCTGAAATGGATGCCTCCACTCAGAGGGAGATGTGTTCATGATCATTGGATCAGGGCCTCTCCTGCATTAATAAAATTCTGTATCCACTTCCCTTTGTGTGAGAGCACCTCAGCTCAGTAGACAAAGCCTGCCAGAGCCAGGCTCCTGAGGCCCTCTCAGCCCGTGTCCCACTGTTCCCTAGCTCCTAGACACCCCAATGTGCTGGATTTCCTGCTGTTATTCCTGGTCTCTCCCTGGTCTCTCAAGCCCACACCACTTCCTTCTGCTTTGAATGTCTTTTCCCACCTTGTCAACCTGGAGAGTTTACCCATCCTTCATCCTTCAGGCTGCCTCTGCTAGGAAGCCTTCCTTGATAGCACCCTCTGCTCTCTGCAGACTTCAGTGCCCCTTCTTTGGGTAGTCACAACTCCCCTGTGCAAAACATTTCCCACATTGTATTTTTTTTTCTCTGTTTATTTTTTTTTATTTTGTTTATATTTTTGTATGTTTTTTTTAATTTTTAATTTTTAACTTTTTACAATAAACTGCATATATTTAGAGTGTACAATTTGGTATCCCAATCTCCCAATTCATTCCCCCCCCAACCCTCCCCACTTTCCCCACTTGGTGTCCATATGTTTGTTCTCTACATCTCTGTCTCTATTTCTGCCTTGCAAACCAGTTGATTTGTACCATTTTTCTATATTCCACATATGTGTTAATATACAATATTTGTTTTTCTCTTTCTGACTCACTTCACTCTGTATGATAGTCTCTAGGTCCATCCATGTCTCTACGAATGTCCCAGTTTCATTGCTTTTTACAGCTGAGTAATATTCCATTGTATGTATGTACCATATCTTCTTTATCCATTCATCTGTTGATGGACATTTAGGTTGCTTCCACGTCCTGGCTATTGTAAATAGTGGTGCAGTGAACATTGGAGTGCATGTGTCTTTTTGAATTATGGTGTTCTCTGGGTATATGCCCAGGAGTGGGATTGCTGGGTCATATGGTAGTTCTATTTTTAGTTTTGCAAGGAACCTCCATACTGTTTTCCATAGTGGCTGTATCAATTTACATTCCCACCAGCAATGCAAGAGCGTTCCCTTTTCTCCACACCCTTTCCAGCATTTACTGTTTGTCGATTTTCTGATGATGCCCATTCTAACCGGTGTGAGGTGATACCTCATTGTAGTTTTGATTTGCATGTCTCTAATAATTAGTGATGTTGAGCAGCTTTTCATGTGCCTCTTGGCCATCCGTATGTCTTCTTTGGAGAAATGCCTGTTTAGGTCTTCTGCCCATTTTTTGAATGGGTTGTTTGTTTTTTTGATATTGAGCTGGATGAACTGTTTATATATTTTGGAGATTAATCCTTTGTCTGTTGATTTGTTTGCAAATATTTTCTCCCATTCTGAGGGCTGTCTTTTCGTCTTGCTTACAGTTTCCTTTGCTGTGCGGAAGCTTTGAAATTTCATTAGGTCCCACTTATTTATTTTTGTTTTTATTTCCATTATTCTCGGGGGTGGGTCAAAAAAGATCTTGCTGTTATTTACATCGAAGAGTGTTCTTCCTATGTTTTCCTCTAGGAGTTTTATAGTGTCTGGCCTTACATTTAGGTCTTTTATCCATTTTGAGTTTATTTTTGTGTATGGTGTTAGGAAGTGTTCTAATTTCATTCTTTTACATGTAGCTGTCCAGTTTTCGCAGCACCACTTATTGAAGAGGCTGCCTTTTCTCCATTGTATATCCTTGCCTCCTTTGTCATAGATTAGTTGACCGTAGTTTATCTCTGGACTTTCTATCCTGTTCCATTGATCTATATTTCTGTTTTTGTGCCAGTACCATACTGTCTTGATCACAGGAGCCTTGTAGTATAGCCTGAAGTCAGGAAGCCTGATTCCACCAACTTCGTCTTTCCTTCTCAAGATTGCTTTGGCTATTCGCGGTCTTTTGCATTTCCATACAAATCGTAAAATTTCTTGTTCTAGTTCTGTGAAAAATGCCATTGGTAATTTGATGGGGATTGCATTGGATCTGTAAGTTGCTTTCAGTAATATAGTCATTTTCACAATGTTGATTCTTCCAATCCAAGAACATGGTATGTCCCTCCATCTGTTTGTGTCTTCTTTGATTTCTTTCATTAGTGTCTTATAGTTTTCTGAGTACAGGTTTTTACCTCCTTGGTTAGGTTTATTCCTAGGTATTTTATTCTTTTTGTTGTAATGGTGAATGAGATTGTTTCCTTAATTTCTCTTTCTGATCTTTCATTGTTGGTGTATAGAAATGCAAGAGATTTCTGTGTGTTAATTTTGTATCCTGCAACTTTACCAAATTCATTGATTAGCTCAAGTAGTTTTCTGGTGGCATCTTTAGGATTTTCTAGGTATAGTATCATGTCATCTGCGAACAGTGACAGTTTTACTTCTTCTTTTCCAATTTGGATTCCTTTTATTTATTTTTCTTCTCTGATTGCTGTGGCAAGGATTCCAAAGCTATGTTGAATAGTAGCGGCAAGAGTGGACACCCTTGTCTTGTTCCTGATCTTAGAGGGAATGCTTGCAGTTCTTCACCATTGAGAATGATGTTTGCTGTGGGTTTGTCATATATGGCCTTTATTGTGTTGAGGTAGGTTCCCTCTATGCCCACCTTCTGGAGAGTTTTTATCATAAATGGTGTTGAATTTTGTCAAAAGCTTTTTCTGCACCTATTGAGATGATCATGTGGTTTTTATCCTTCAATTTGTTAATATGGTGTATCACATTGATTGATTTGCATATATTGGAGAATCCTTGCATTCCAGGGATAAAGCCCACTTGATCATGGTGTATGATCCTTTTAATGTGTTGTTGGATTCTGTTGGCTAGTATTTTGTTGAGAATTTTTGCATCTAAATTCATCAGTGATATTGGTCTGTAGTTTTCTTTGTTTGTAGTATCTTTGTCTGGTTTTGGTATCAGGGTGGTGGTGGCTTCATAAAATGAGTTTGGGAGTGTTCCTTCCTCTGCAATTTTTTGGAAGAGTTTGAGAAGGATGGGTATTAGCTCTTCTCTAAATGTTTGATAAAATTCACCTGTGAATCCATCTGGTCCTGGACTTTTGTTTGTTGGGAGATTTTTAATCCCAGTTTCAATTTCATTACTTGTGATTTGTCTGTTCATATTTTCTGTGTCTTCCTGATTCAGTCTTGGAAGGTTATACCTTTCTAAGAATCTGTCCATGTCATCCAGGTTGTCCATTTTATTGGCATATAGTTGCTTGTAGTAATCTCTTATGATGCTTTTTATTTCTGCGGTGTCTGTTGTAACTTCTCCTGTTTCATTTCTAATTTTATTGATTTGAGTCCTCTCCCTCTTTTTCTTGATGAGTCTTGCTAGAGGTTTATCAGTTTTATTTATCTTCTCAAAGAACCAGCTTTTAGTTTTATTGAGTTTTGCTATTGTTTTCTTTATCTCTATGTCCTTTATTTCTGCTCTGATCTTTTTGATTTCTCTGCGTCTACTAACTTTGGGTTTTGTTACCTCTTCTTTCTCTAGTTTCTTTAGGTGAAACATTAGATTGTTTATTTGGGATGTTTCTTGTTTCTTGAGGTAGGATTGTATCGCTATAAACTTCCCTCTTAGAACTGCCTTTGCTGCATCCCATTGGTTTTGGATCATTGTGTTTTCATTGTCATTTGTCTCTAGGTATTTTTTAATTTCCTCTTTGATTTCTTCAGTGATCTCTTGGTTATTTAGTAGCATATTGTTTAGCCTCCATGTGTTCGTGTTTTTTACAGTTTTTTTCCTGTAATTGATTTCTAATCTCATAGCATTGTGGTCAGAAAAGATGCTTGACACGATTTCAATTTTCTTGAATTTACCAAGGCTTGATTTATGACCCAAAATGTGAGCTATCCTGGAGAATGTTCCATGTGCACTTGAGAAGAATGTGTAATCTGCTGTTTTTGGATGGAATGTCCTATAGATATCTATTAAATCAAGCTGATTTATTGTGTCATTTGAAGCTTGTGTTTCCTTGTTAATTTTCTGTGTGGATGATCTGTCCATTGGTGTAAGTGAGGTGTTAAAGTCCCCCACTATGATTGTGTTACTGTTGATTTCCTCTTTCATAGTTGTTAGCATTTGCCTTATGTATTGAGGTGCTCCTATATTGGGTTTATAGATATTTATAATTGTTATCTCTTCTTCTTGGATTGATCCCTCAATCTTTATGTAGTGTCCTTTCTCGTCTCTTGTAACATTTTTTATTTTAAAGTCTATATTATCTGAGTATCCCTACTCCAGCTTTCTTTTGATTTCCATTTGCATGGAATATCTTTTTCCATCCCCTCACTTTCAGTCTGTATGTGTCCCTAGGCCTGAAGTGGGTCTCTTGTAGACAGCATATATATGGGTCTTGTTTTTGTACCATTCAGCCAGTCTGTGTCTTTTGGTTGGTGCATTTCGTCCATTTCCATTCAAGGTAATTATCAATATGTATGTTCCTATTACCATTTTCTTAATTGTTTTGTTTTTGTTTCTGTAGGTCCTTTTCTTCTTTTATGTTTCCAGCTTAGAGAAGTTCCTTTAGCATTTGTTGTAGGGCTGATTTGGTGGTGCTGAATTCTCTTAGCTGTTGGTTGTCTGTAAAGCTTTTGATTTCTCTGTGGAATCTGAATGAGATCCTTGCTGGGTAGAGTATTCTTGGTTGTAGTTTCTTCCCTGTCATCACTTGAAATATATCATGCCACTCCCTTCTGGCTTACAGCATTTCTGCTGAGAAATCAGCTGTTAACCTGATGGGAGTTCCCTTGTATGTTATTTGTCGTTTTCCCCTTGTTGCTTTTAGTAGCTTTTCTCTGTCTTTAATTTTTGTCAATTTGACTACTATATGTCTTGGTGTGTTTCTCCTTGGGTTTATCCTGCCTGGGACTCTCTGTGCTTCCTGGACTTGGGTAGCTATTTCCTTTCCCATGTTAGGGAAGTTTTCAACTATAATCTCTTCCAGTATTTTCTCAGTTGCTTTCTCTCTCTCTTTTCCTTCTGGGAACCCTATAATGCGAATGTTGGTGCGTTTAACATTGTCCCAGAGGTCTCAGGCTGTCTTCAGTTCTTTTCATTCTTTTTTCTTTATTCTTTTCTGCATCAGTGATTATCACCATTCTGTCTTCCAGCTCATTTATTCGCCCTTCTGCCTCAGTTAATCTGCTATTGGTTCCTTCCAGTGTATTTTTCATTTCAGTTATTGTGTTGCATATCTCTGTTTGTTTGTTCTTTAATTCTTCTAGGTCTTTGGTAAACTTTTCTTGCAACTTTTCGATCTTTGCATCCAATCTTTTTTCAAAGTCCTGGATCATCTTCACCATCATTATTCTGAATTCTTTTTCTGGAAGAGTGCCTATCTCCTCTTCATTTAGTTGTTTTTCTGGTGTTTTATCTTTTCCCTTCATCTGGTACAAAGTCTTTTGCCTTTTCATTTTCTCTGTCTTTCTGTGGCTATGATTTTCAGTTCCACAAGATGAAATACTGCTGATACTGCTTGATTCTGCTGTCTGCCCTCTTGTGGAGGAAGCTGTCTAGGCGGCTCGTGGGTGCTTCCTGATGGTGGGTTGGGCTGGGTGGGCGGAGCTCAGTAAAACTTTAATCTGATTTGGTGGGTGGAGCTCAGTGACACTTTAATCTGCTTGTCTGCCAAAGGGTAGGGCTGTGTTCCCACCCTGGTGGTCGTTCGGCCTGAGGCGACCCAGCCCTGGAGCTTACAGGCTCTTTGGGGGAGCTAATGATGGACTCTGGAAGGGCTCACGCCAATGAGCACTTCTCAGAACCCCTGCTGCCAGTGCCCCTATCTCCTCAGTGAGCCACAGCTGCCCCCCACCTCTGCAGGCAACCCTCCAACACCGGCAGATAGGTCTGATTCAGTCTCCTATGGGGTCACTGCTCCTTCCCCCTGGGTCCTGGTGAGCACAATTTTTTGTGTGCCCTCCAAGAGTGGTGTCTCCATTTCCACCAGTCCTGTGAAGGTCCTGCAATCAAGTCCTGCTGGCTTTCAAAGTCTGATTCTCTGGGGATTCCTCCTCCCATTGCTGGACCCCCAGGTTGGGAAGCCTGACGTGGGGCTCAGAACCCTCAGGACTTCTGCAGTATAACTGTTCTCCAGCTTGTGAGTCACCCACCCAGCATTTATGGGGTTTGATTTTAATGCGATTGCGCCCCTCCTACCATCTCATTGTGGCTTCTCCTTTGTCTCTGGATGTGGGGTGTTTTTTTTTTTGGTGATTTGCAGTCTTTCTGTCGATGGTTGTTCAGCAGTTAGTTGTAATTCCGGTGCTCTTGCAAGAGGGAGTGAGTGCACGTCCTCCTACTCCGCCATCTTGATTCTTCTCCTCTCCCACATTGTATTTTGGTGGTCCACAGGCCCATCTTCCTCCTTAGACTGTGAGCTAAGGGGCAGGGGACAGTGTTTAATCCATAACCTCTACCGTAGGGCTGCCATAAAGTAGATGCTCAAGAAATACTTGCCAACTGAATGCATGACAATGAATGGGGCAGAAGAGGTCAGAGTAAACAGAGAAGAACACTAGGTCTCTGAGGAGGGAAAGGAATTCCAGCCGTGGATATCCAGGAAGGCTTTCTGGAGGAAGTAAACAAGCTGTTCACAGGATGGAGACATTCCAGGTGAAAGGAACTGATTGGTCAAGGTTGGGGGTGCGGGGGAGCCATAGAAAAGGTCTTCTGTCAGGAATAGCATTCACTGAGCACCTTCTCTGTACCAGGCCTTACTCTAAATCCTTACACATGGTGTTATCTTATTTAATCTTCACAGCAACCAGGGGAGATTAGCACTGTAATTATCCCCCATTTCACAGATGAGGAAAGTGAAATCAGTTACTGGCCCAAGGCATTTAGGTCAGATTTGATGAGAGAAGCAGAACAACCAGAAGTGATACAGGACACAGGATTTGACCTTATACAATGGGGCAGCTACTTAAAGAATTGATGTTTGAGTCTAAAATCCTCATGGCAGGCAATGAGGAAGGGAAGATGGATGTGAAGTCGGGGGAACAAGAAGGAACTGAACCAGTGAGGAAGGGCTAGGACTCTAGCGGATGAACAGGCAGCCATGCCAAGACAACTTGGGTGACATAGGTGACCTGCAGAAGAAGTTGGCACCCTTCGTGCTGCAGCTAAACACACACCCGGCCCAGGACTGGATAAGGTGAAGGAGGTCAGTAGAGAACACACAGATCTGCATCAGCGCGTGTGAGCTGCCGCGGCACTGGAGCCCAGCACCGACCGCAGGAGCAAGCATGGCTGCTGCGTCCCCTCCTGCCACCACCGTCAGTTTGCAGGGAAAGGAATTCTGGAACTGTGGTTCAGCTTAGCTCAGCGGACACAGCCCAGAGCTGCCCCTCAAGGTCCCAACCCAGCCCTGCATGTGTATAAGGAAGAAATGCCTGGGAAGTTGATCAGAGCCAAACCAGGAGTGTCTTGGCAGCACAGCAAGGAATTTGGGATTCCTTGTATGGGATAACGGTGCTGGTTTTTGAAACTGTGTGTTGAGTTGGAAGCGAAGGTGGGACATGCCCCTGGTGATGTCCTGAAGGTGTTCGGCATACTCAGGCTGGGGTGGGAGACAGGAAGAGATGCCTGAGGAACCCTGGGGTAGATCCTGAATTGGGCGGTAGAGCGTTTGTGTAAATAAGGGGACCAGAAGCTGAGCCTCGGGTGGTGCCTGCAGGCGAGAACCAAGTCAGGCAGAAAGGCTGGCAGAACTGTGGGGGCTGAGGTCAGGGAGGTGGGAGGACCAGGGAAGCAGAGCCCTGGAACACTTTTCTTGGGTGTGGGCATCTTGGCCCTCCTTCTTGGGCAGATGCAGCTCTGATGGTGCCTGTGCCATGTTTGGAGTCGGGCATTTAGTGTGGCCTCCTGCCAGTGGCGCTGCCCACTCTCCCCCACCCTGTGTGAGGGGCAGGTCCAGACACTGCTCTGGAAGCCCAAGGCGCCGGCAGCTGAGGGGTGAGATAAGCCTCTGGGCTCAGGATGAGACGTTTGTCCATCCTGCATGCCCTCTGAGGCCCCACTGTGTGCAGGACACCGGGCTTGACTGGAGACCATCCAGGAAGCGTGCGTGCCCAGGCCCTGCAAGTAGGGAGCTAGCGTACAGTCTGGTGGGAGGCAGAGGAGGAAACTGGGCCCTGCAGTGGAGGAGAGAGGAGCACCAAGGAGGGAGGGCTCCCCAGACCTGGGAGGAATCCAGAAAGAAGTGGCATTTAAAGATGAATCCAATCAAGCCCCTAAAACTAACCACATGGACAGGAAATCCAGGGGCCAGCTCTGTAGTCAGCAGACCGTGGGACCTGTAGGGCCAGCAACCCAGTGTCTTCGTAGCTACATCATGTGGGAAAACAGGAAGAACAAGGTGAACCTGTGTATGAAAAGAGAGTTAATAGACAGAACAGCCCATTGTAATATGTGGACCTTACTTGGATCCTGATTTTTTTTAAATGATGATCAGTTAGTCTGCTCAAGCTGCCGTAACAAAATACAAGAGACTGGGAAGCTTAAAAAAAACAGAAATTTATTTCTCACAGTTCTGGAGGCTTGAAGTCCCAGATCAAGGTCTGGCAGGGTTCTGTTTCTGGTGAAGACTCTCTTCCTAGCTTGCAGATGGCCACTTAGTCTCAGGCGGTCTTTCTTTGGAGAGTGCAGGAGTGTGTGGGGATGTGGTGGGGGGGGGTCAGTGGGGGGAGTTGTGGAGAGAGAGGTCTCTTACCCTTCTTGTAAGGCCACCAATCCTATCAGATTAGGACCTCACTCTTATGACCTCATTTAGCCTTAATTACCTCCTTAAGGCCCTATTTCCAAATTCAGCCACAATGGAGATTAGGCCTTCAATATGTGAATTTAGGGGGCACACAATTCAGTTCATAGCAGGTGACATTTGTGGGGCATTGGCACTTTGCTGACTGGGTATTTGATTATATTGAGCAATTACTGCTAAATATGTCTTGGGGTATGATAATGGTAATAGGGTTTCATATATGCACATACACATGTATATAACATGTATAAAACATATATATATGTATGCATGTATAGAATAATATTGCCATTGTACGCATTGTGTGTGAGTATATGTATATTTCCTTATTTTTTAGATATGCACCAAAATATTTGTGGGTAAAATCATCTGATTTGCTTCAAAATGGTCTGGAGAGGGGGAGTGAATGTGGCTACAGATGGAGCAGGGCTGACCATGAGTTGATGGTTGTTGGGTCTGGGTTATGAGTTCATGGGGGTGCATTATATTATTCTGTCCACTGTTGCATACGTTCTACATTCTCCATAACAAAAAGTAAAAACAAAAAGTAAAAACAAAAAGTGAAGAGGATTCATGAGATTTAGGGTTGGAGGGTAAAACCAGGCATCCGCTAGGAGAAATTGCTCAGGCAAAGCTCTGAGGCAGTGAGGCTCTTAGGCGTGTGAGGCCCCAGTGTTTCACAGGCGCTGGAGCGTGAAGCTCTGTCAGGTGCTTCAGGCACCAAGATGACTGAGGCTCATTCCCTACCCTCCAGGACAAAGACCAGTCTCAATAGAGGGCCCTGGCTCAGGGCAAGTGAGACCAGAACCCAGTGGGCGAGCCCTGAAGGGCCTGTGAGGCTTGAATAAGGGGAACAGAAGCAGTGGTCATTGTTCTGGAAGGGCTGGGAGACCAAGTGGTAAAAGGAGGCATCAGGCAGAGACGACCCAGTGTGCCAGAAACAGGGAAGCCTGAGGATGGAGCCGCAAGAATGTGGTCATCCAGGCTCCAACCAAATCTTTGCTGGAATTGTAGGAAACTGACCTTTGCTTTAGAAATCTGACTTCTTTTTGTGTTCTTACTGGGTGACTTTGGGCAAGTTGCTTAACCCCTCTGATCCTCAGTTTTTTTCTTCTGTAAAATGGGGATCATAATAGGGCCCACTCCATAAGGTTATTGTGGTGTTAAATGAGAAAATACTTGTGAAGCATGGAAAAAGAGTGTGTGTTAGTTATTATTACCATCAGAGTTTCAGGGAGGAAGTTGCCTTCCACTGGGGTGAGGAGGTGGAGACGGAAGTTATGAAAATGAGAGAACCCCACTGGGGAGGTGAGAACACCACGCTACTCTTCTCTGCCAGCCCCTAGTAGGTTTGTGATTTATTTTTAATTTAAAAAGCTGTTTTCTTACAGAGGTGAGCAGAGTCAGATGCAGAAATGAAGTTGTGGAGAAAGGACCAAATAAAATCCACTGGACCTTATGAGAGAGAAAGTATAGTTGACCAGAGTGTTGAGCGTCTCAGGTCAAGAACCCAGTTCTAGAAACCACCTCTAGGCCACCTGTTGCCCTCTTGGGGTGGCTTCTGGAACAGGAGGTCTACAGGAGTGAAAAGTCAGCCCCCATGGGGGAGGGGTGGGTACTGAGCAGGCTCCGCCCTCTGCGGGAGCACTGGCCTTTCCCCTTCTTGGACCACTTCCTCTTTCCTCACTTTGAAGCAGGGAGAAGACCAGCTGAGCCCTCAGGAAAGATGGGACTCCAGGATGCCTTAGCCCACCTGTGACGCCAGGTGGGGGCGGCTGAGTGTTCCAGTTGGAGACCTCCCTCCCTGCTTCAGGGGTAGCTGAGGGCAACCCTGGAGGCCTGCAGGATGGAGGGGGCGAGTGAGGAGAAGATTTCATCTGTGTCCAATCTGGTATCTGTGTTTGAGAACAGCAGGTATGGGGTCGTGGAGGTGGGAAGGGTCACCATGGCTTACTGGCAGTCTCCCTCAAGCTCTTCTGCCCACCCTTGGGCCCTTGGGCAGCCCAGGACCTCCCAGTCTCCAGGCGAAGGTGCAGGGCTGGGGCCAACTTGGACCCTCACAGAGAGCAGTTCTCTCTCTGGGCCCTGTCCTGCACACCTCCTCCTGTCTGGGCAGTGCCCATGTCCCTCGGTCATGGGTTCCTTGGAGCATGGGAGAGTGTTTGGGGGGGCACCAGGACTGGGCAGGGGTGAGAGCATGTGTGTTGATGTGTTGGGGAGCATCCAGATGTGTGTAATTATGAGTGAGTGTGGGTGGACCAAATGCTGTGTTTGGGCTGCAGAACTCCACCCGTTGTCCCTCCAGCAGAAATAATAGCTGATACTTATCAAGTGCTTACTCCCTGTCAGTAGGATAACCATATAATTTATCATTCAAGCCAGGACACAATTGAAACTGAAAGTGAATGCCATTAAATTTTTTGTTGGGAGGGAGGGGACAATAGGAGAGGTTGAGACTGCCTCAGGCCAACCAGGATGTTTGGTCAGCCTACCTACAGGACACTGTTCTAAGTGTGTTTGCTACTTATTTCACTCAGTCATCAACAGCCTATTGGGGGTAGGTTCCATCTCCCTTCCCCTCTTACAGATGAGAAAGAGGAGACAGAGAGGTGGGGAGGCTTTAAGTGCTTTAAGTTCCTGGGCAAGAAGCAATGCAGGGCTTCCATCTGAAGGGAAAAGGCTGGACCGGATGTGTGGAGGTCCCTGTGTGTCTGTGTGTGACATTAATCCCCTCTGCAGGCATTTCTTATGCCCAGGACCGTGTTAGGGATTGGGACTGTTGTAGGTAGGGTTCTCCGGAAATAGACTCTGGGATAGAGATGTGCTTCAGGAAATTTACTGGGGAGGGTTTTGGAAACAACACGTGGGTGGGTGAGGGAGACAGCATTGGGCACAGGGAGAAGCTGAACTGCCATGCACTTGCCACAGAGGCCACAGCCTGTCCCAGAGAGCTCTGGAGCTGGAGGCCCCTCAGGCTGTTCCAGTTGAGGCAAAGGGCTAGGTCTTTGTACCCTTACGTGGACTAGTCATTGGATGTGGACTTGACCTTAGATGAGGCAGCTCTCTTCCAGAGAGGGCAGTTCCCAGGGAGGGACCCAGTCAATAGCCTGTCAGCCACCGTACCACCAGCAGATGGGGAAGAGTACCTCAGTCCTGAGGGGGTGTGGGTGGCACAGCACAGCATCACACAGGAACTATATAAGATGCAGGAGCCTAAGGAATGATCCCTGCGTGGAGGACTTCTGTCTTTGGTACTAAGCTCATGGAATGACCATGATGCCAGGTCATGGACAACAGATATCCTGGGAGGGGCCTACACACTCTGCTGAGGGTGCTCAGAGCAGACAAAGCCTCCTGTGGGCTTCATGGTGGAGGCAACATAGATGTGGCCCTAGAAGGGCAGTTCAGCTTCCTGAACAAGTGACCTGACCCTGCCTCTCCCAGAGGCCTTTCCTGGGCACGTTCTGTTCAGCACCGAGGACAGCTCTAGGCACCACCTTCCTGGACCACCGCCTTCCTGGACCACCACCCCTTAGGTGTGGGGAGATAGCATCACCCCACTCAACAGGCCAGGCATGCCCAGTGGAGACCCTCAGCATGTGTGCTCTACCTAGCAACACTCCTAGCAGGAGGAGGCAGCCCTCAGACCAGAATGGGATCAAAGAAGGTCTTGTCCGGAGGGTGAGAGTCACCCCTTATGAGGGGCCCCATGCCAGCTGCCTTGGCCTGGGCTTTCTTGTAAGGTCTTTCAGAGCCTTAATTGATCTGAAACTGGAGGGTGAAGAGGAAACAGAAGCTGGCCTGGGGTACTTAGAAATGCAGAAGCTGAAACCAAATATAGAACAGAAAACCTGAGACTCAGCTAATTCCATGAGCTGCAAACCCAGGGGCTAAGGAACCGGGCATTGGGTGCCAGAGAGGAGTGGAAGAGACAGTGAGGAGCCATGGGGGACTGGGTCCCAATCCTCTGTCTGCCACCAAGCAGTGTGTGACGTGGGGCAGATCACGTTGGCTCTCTGCACCTATTTCTCCTTGACTCACATGTGGAGGGGCAGTTTAGGGCTCAGGCTCGGGAGCCAGACTGCCTGATTTAAATCCCACCTCTACCCTCTTCTCACTGCAAGATCCTCTCTGTACCTAGCTGCCGAATGAGGGTAATGAAAAACTTACAGAGTTTTAAAGATTGTGTACCTGTCTGGTCTTCCATTTCCCAGCCTGCCTTTTTCATGAGGCTGCCCACCCTGTGCTGTCACCACAGGCCTTTCTACACCAAAGGGAATGGGGCCCAGCCCAAGTCGTTGGATATATTCCTTGAGGGGGGCGCCTGTTATCTAAAGAATTTAACTGGCCTGCAGATCCCATAGGTAGGATAACAAAGCCACAACTAGAAAGCTCATCCCTGGAGGGAGAGGGAAACTGATCCCAGGCTGGCTTTTCCCACTGTTAGAGGTGTGGAAGGCGTAACTCCCATTGAAAAGCCCCAGCTTTATGAGTTATGCCCCTCCCTTTAGAGGGTTCCATGGCTCCCACCTTCCCTTGATATATCAGTTACTGGGGTTTTAGGGGATTTCCTGCTACAGAGACTTAAAACCAGGGGTGAGGTCCACAGGTGAGGGTGATCTGGGAGGGCACTTAAAATCCTCTGTGTGCAGAAGGAAGGGTGCCTTGCTACATTTTAAACAGGAAAGTGTGTAGTTCCCGGAAGACAAGACACAGTCTATGCTAACTCATTTTGAAGACTGGAGTTCCCTCCAAGAAAGGTGTTGGGGAGGGAAGTAGAAGTCGCAGTCAATTCCTCCTGTGTGCCGGGTAATCAGAGGCCAGTTAACATCTGTGATTTTTATAAATTGCCTCAAAATCCCCACCAGAGAGGTGCTGTTCTTCTCCCTGCTCTACAGACTGGGAACCCTCAGGTCTGCTCTCTTCTCCTCAGGACCCCAGGAGCAGTGCCCAGAGACCATGGCCTGGAGACCGGGCATCAGAACCCTGGGTGCAGGCCTCCTTCACCCGCAGAGCCATGGGAGAGGCCCACCATGGAGGAGGCCCTGGAGTCCAGGCCCAGGACAGTCAGCAGGAGGTACCTGAGCTCCCTGAAGAACAAACTGTCCAATGGGCCCTGGAGGAAATCTTGCCCCGACCCAGGGACACAGGTACCCAAGGGCTGGGGTAGAAGTGGGGAGCTGGGGGAGCCCCCTCCACTGACATCCTCACCACACATTCTCTCCCAGCCAGAGCCAGCACTTCCCCAGGTGGGGGTCTTGTGTGACCAGAGATCAGCTTAAAGCTAGATTCACCCCCCCAACCCTTAAAACAGCCTTTAATTAAGTGCCTATTCTGCATCCCACTGCTGGCATTATTTCTCACACCCCTCCTTGTAGGAGTCTTTTAGGGACGGAAATTGAAACTTAGCTTAAGGAACTTGTCCATGGCCATACAGCTTGGAACCTGGTACCTTTCCCAGGTGTGGCCTCAGTTTACCCCCTGAAGGAGGCAACAATGCCAACTAGAAATAGAGGTCAGCGCTAATTCCTGCCCTTAGACTGATCTTGGGGAGGTCACCTGCCTTCTCTGAATTTCAGTTTTCTTGTCTGTGGAGTTTAAGGGCTCAGCTGCATGAGGCTGTGCACCTGAAGCCAGACTGCAGGGTTCACATCCCAGCTCTTCTGCTTACTTTGTGACCTTGGCAAGTCTCTTTAACCCCTTTATGTTTGTTTCCTCATTTATAAAATGGGATGGTTACCATAATAGCACATACTGTGTGTACTGGTTATCAGTTGCTGTGTAACAAACAACCCCAAAGTGTAGTGGCCAAATAGTTTATTATTTCTACCAGTTTTGTGGGTTGATTGGAATGCTCTTGGATGGTTTTTCTGTTGGTCTCACTTGGGGTTTGTCTTAGCTCGGGCTGCCATAGCAAAATACCACAGACTAGGTGACTTAAGCAACAGAAATACATTTTCTCTCAGCTCTGGACACTGGACATCCAAGATCAAGACGCTGGTTGATTTCTGGTGAGGCTCACTTCCTGGCTTGTAGATGGCCATCTTCTCGCTGTGTCCTCACATGACCTTTTCTCTGGACACGTGTTCTCCCAGTGTCCCTCCCTCTTCTTGTAAAGACACCAGTCCTAATGGATTAGGCGCTATCCTTCTACCTCAACTTAATTACTAAAGGCCCTATCTCCAAATACAGTCATATTGGAGGTTAGGGCTTCATCATATTAATTTAGGGACACAATTCAGTCCATAACAGGGTCCCTCACGTGGCTGCAGTCAGATGTTGGCTGGGGCGGGAATGCCAAAGATAGCTCATCTCCCTAGGTTGGTGCCTGGGCAGGGACAGCCGGAAAGCTGTGCTCAGCTGGGATGCTGGCACAGCTGAGCCCCTGGCTCCCTCTGCGTGTAGTCCCAGGGTCTCTTCTCTCCATGTGGCCTCTCCCATCAGGGCAGCTAGACCTCCAGATGTGATTGTTCATGGCTGCCAAGAGAGCACAAGTGGAAGCTTCCAGCTTCCAGGCCTCTTAAGGCTTAGGCCCAGAACTGGCACAGCCTCCCTCTGCCCCAATTCTCCCAGTTAAGTCAATCCCAGTGCCAGTGTAAGTGCACTGATGGAGGGCATGAATCTCGGGAGATATGTTTCACGGGGGCATCTTTGGATACTGCTCCCATCAGAGGAGACCAAAGCTCTCCTTCTTCTCCTTATTCCCCCAACTCCCCACAGCAGCCTGAGGAGAAGAGGATCGTCCAGGAGCTGCTGGAGACAGAGCAGGCCTATGTGGCACGCCTCCACCTGCTAGACCAGGCCAGTGGCCAGGACGCCCCCTCCTGACCCCCAGCACCTGGGTGTCCTCACCCTGCCCCTGCTTGCCCTTCTGACCCACCTCCCAAGAGCTGAGAGTCAGGACCTTGTGGTTTGATTCTAGGAAGCCTTAGTCCTTTAACGCCATTGGCTGGAGTTTGGGCAGAAATCGGGGTTTAGCTCATTAGCTCCACTCCTGATTCCACCCTTGGTGCCTGGGCTGGCCTCACAGGAGTGGAGTACACAGCAGCCAGTCCTTCCAGGCCCCCGCAGCATCCTCATCTGTCATCGCAGCTCCCAACATCCTCACCATTGTTAGCCCTTCTCACTTTCTTAAGGGGCCCTAAGGCAAGAGGGCTTCAGTTAAATTACTGAACATCAGCAGTGGAATCTTGAGCCTGGCAAAGTCCAAGACCTTGACAGACACAAGATGGGCCCATTTCTGACATTCATCAGTTACCAGCCTTTGGCCAGTTTCCTGTGTCTCTAGGCCTTTGCTTGCCCATCTGTATAGTGGCCGGAACACAATCCTCCCTGCTTCTCTTTTCCCAGGGTTCTTGTGAGATTGATGGGAGATTAAGGAGGTGGAAGCGTTCAGCAAGCTGGGGAGGGACCCTAAAGCCCCTGGGACTGGCTTGTCTCCCCCTGGGCTGGTGTTGGGGATGGGGGGGCTCCTTCTCTGCCACAGGCCCAGTGACCCAGCAGCGGCTGCAGGTGTTCTTTCAGGAGCTGCTGAAGGAGGCCCGCAGCAGCAAGGCCTTCCCCGAGGACGTGGTCAGGCTCATCTTCTCCAACATCTCCTCCATCTACCAGTTCCACGCGCAGTTCTTCCTCCCAGAGCTGCAGCGGCGGCTGGATGACTGGTGAGGTCCAGCAGGAGCCCCTGAGGCCCCCTGACCACAGCCCTGGGCCAGGTCAGGGTGCAGCCCCCAGGGCACTGGGTTTGGCCTGTTAGGCCCCTACCCTTGCTATGTGTCCACGACTCTTCTCTGGACATGCTCTGTCTGCACAGTGAGGGGCTTGGATGAGGCCTTGTGTGTGTGTTCTGGAGACGGGGATGGATCAGGTCCTCACTAGGCTGAGCGACTTAGGGCGCAGGGGAAATAACCAGCACTAACTGAGGGTTTCCTACATGCCCTGCCTTGGGCTTTACACCTATTAACTCACTTAATCTTCAGCTGTGATGACGGCATGGCGGTTATGCAGGAACCCCTCCCTGTTTTCAGAGAAGACCACTAAAGTATTTAGTGCTGAAATTAGTCTCTTGCCGAAGAAATGCCATGATGTCTAGGGTGTCCTTTAAAATTCTTTGGCAAAAAAGGAATCTTAGTAATTATTAAATCCAGTAATGGATATAGAGGGGTTCATTATTATATTCTTTTTATTTTATGATTGCTTAAAATTTTTTTGGAATAAATTTTTTTAAAAGACAACCCTGTGAGGTTGCCTACCATCATGCCCAATTTTTTCAGATGGGAAAATTGAGGTATAGAGAGGCTAGGTGATTGGCCCAAGAACACACAGCTAGACTAAGTAGTACAGTTGGAAATCAAACTCAGGCAGGCCAACTCCAGATCACTGATTCTCGCAGCTCTGCAGTAACAGTTCTTAGGTCAAATGACCTTTTCTTACCTCTCTGAGCCTAGATTTCCTCCTCTCTAAGATGGGTCACTGACTGTGCCTCCTCCCCCACGCAGGGTTGTGAGAATTAAATGAGATCAGACATGAAGCATGTCTTGGGCAGTGCTTGGCATGTGGCCCTTGTTATTGTCACGTGAACAAGCATCAGGGGGTTGTTGGACACCTCTGTGGGCCTGACGCTCTGCCGGGCCTTTGGAGGACTCCCAGTGGGTGGGAGGGGACAGCACCTGCCCGCAACGGGCTCACAGTCTAAGGGGGAGGGTACCACCCCCGTGTGAGGATAACATGCCGTCCTACGCCTGCCCCCGTAAGTGCCGCAGAAGGGCTGTTTTGGGGGTGAGGGGAGCCCAGCCTAACTTGACCCTGTCTGGAATCAAGAGAAGAGGTCCCACTGAGGGCAGTACCTGGTGCCCCTCCTGCAGGACGACCACCCCCCGCATCGGCGATGTGATCCAGAAGCTGGCCCCCTTCCTGAAGATGTACAGTGAGTATGTCAAGAACTTCGAGCGAGCCGCCGAGCTGCTGGCCACCTGGACGGACAAGTCTCCACCCTTCCAGGAGGTTATCACCCGCATTCAGGTGAGGTTGGGGTGGGGCGTGGCAGAGCCTGCGCTGCTCCCCCCAGCGTGCAGTGGCTCCAGTGCCCCAAGTGATTTTGGGTACCTCCCTGGCTCAGCTGCTTCCACAGCCCTGCCCACTCCCCTGACCCTCAGGGGCAGCCTGACCCACCCCCTTGCCCCTCTCACCCCTACACTCCCCCTCCCCACTCCCTCCCCAAGAGCAGCGAGGCCTCGGGCAGCCTGACCCTGCAGCACCACATGCTGGAACCTGTGCAGAGAATCCCGCGCTATGAGCTGCTGCTCAAGGAGTACGTCCAGAAGCTGCCAGCCCAGGCCCCAGACCTGGCTGATGCCCAGAGTGAGCACACCCCCAGGGAATCCAGGGGCCTGGGGAGGCTCGAGCCACTTCCATAATTTATGGAGCACCTGCTAAAATGGTTATGATGACAATCAACCATCAACATTGACCATTGGTACTTCATAGACACTGTCTGTAGCATTAGCTATTTTTTAATAGACATCGAGGCCCAGAGAGGCTAAGTGACTTGCTCAAGGTCACACAGCGAAAATGGAGCAGAGCTGGGATTTGAAACCATGGCTTCACCCTCTGGATCTGGGCGGGGGGCGGGGAGGGGGGCAGTGAAAGTCACAGAAGCCAACCAACTAAGCTCTATCTTTTGGTAGCTTCTAGTCTCTCCACTCTGGGTGGGAAATGGTCCCCATCATCCAAATACCTCAAGTGCCAGGCCAGGGGCAGCACTGCTCCTGCGGGTGCTCATGGCAGGCCCTGAGGCCACTTGGTTAAGCCCCAAGGACCTCCTGCCTCAGCTACCAGCCCCATATTTTCAGGGGGTAACTCTGGCTCTGCCCCCATTTCAGAAGCCCTTGACATGATCTTCTCGGCCGCTCAGCACTCCAATGCAGCCATCACTGAGATGGTGAGCATCCCAGCCCTCAGAGTGGGAGCATTGGGCATCCCCAGGGGCCTTGTCACCTCCTCCCTGCGGCTCTCAGCCTCCCCCAATACACCCAGGTCTCTGTATCTGCTCATTCCCTGATCCTGCCCCACGACACCTGACCCACCTCCCCCTCACATCCCATCCCTGTCCACACAAGGCAAACCTTCCAGAAGCAGGCAGACTCTGCCTGGCCTTGGCTGAGGGTACACTTCCTGTCCCCAGGAACGGCTGCAGGAACTGTGGGAAGTGTACCAGCGCCTGGGCCTGGAGGATGACATAGTAGACCCCTCCAACACCCTGCTCCGCGAGGGCCCCGTCCTTAAGATCTCCTTCCGCCGCAACGACCCCATGGAGCGCTACCTTTTCTTGGTAGGGGGATGCTGGGGGGCCAGCCCCACACTGGGGAGGGAAGTCCATGGGCCCTCTGCCCCAGGTCTTGCCTGCCTGGCATCTACTTGGCCAGCACTGCAGGATGAACAGGGATGAGCCTACTTCTCTGTCCTTGTCTGCTTTGGCACCCAGGTGACTTGGGACAAGTCTTGTGCTATCTCCAGGCTTCAGGGATTTCCAACTGAGGGGGTCCCCAGACATTCCCTAGGAAGCAACAGAGTCAGAGTTTGAACCCAGTCTGTTTGGTTCCAAAGCTCGTGGTATTAATCTGTGTCCTCCTGTACAGCAGGAGGAAATTAGGTTGGCTGCTAGGAAGAACTGCCCTGGTTTGCACTGAAGAAGCCAGGGGGTCTCCTGGAGATCTGAAAATTGGTCCCACCTGGAGGTTTTGGGGAGGGAGCTACAGTCTCTCATAAGCCCCTGCCACTCTTGGCCCCTATGAGAAAGGCCTCATAGGTTTCTGAGTCTGCTGTGGTCCCTGATGCCCATAGGTAGGGCACCCCTCAGTGACCGTCCTGGTGGGATTGGGGCTGGACAGCCCCTTCCTCATCACACCTGTGGTGTCCTGGGAGCTGGCCCAGCGCGCGGCAGGAGGGGAGGGAGGTCCAGTGGGGCTCAGCCCGCGCCCAGGGAGGCCTGCCCGATTGTCTTTCCTGCCCCCGCCGCTGTGCACACACGCGTGCTTGTGTCTCCTGCAGTTCAACAACATGCTGCTCTACTGTGTGCCCAGGGTCATCCAGGTGGGTGCCCAGTTCCAGGTCCGGACCCGCATTGACGTGGCCGGCATGAAGGTAAGAGGCACCCCAGCCACCTTCGGGCTTCACGCCAAGCGGGGGCAGAGGATGGCGCGCAGCAGCAGGGCCCACCTGGGTCTCAGTCCAGGAACCCAGGGGTGGCAGGTCTGGGTCAACGTGAAGGTGGCGAAGTTTGGGGTTAGATCTCTCCCACCTGGCCTCCCAGCCTTCCTGTCCAGGGCCCTTTCCAGCTCTCAGCCTGACTCCGCTTTCCCTACCATCTACACCCGTGCTTTGAAAACTTTAATATGTGCGTGAATCCCTTGGGAGTCTTGTTAAAATGTGGGTTCTGATTCAGGAGGTCTGGAGTGGAACTGGAGATTCTGCATTCCTACCAGCTCCCAGGTGATGGCCGTACTGCATCTACCCAGACCACACTTGGAATAGGAAGGGTCTCCACTGTCAGATCAGCTGCTGGCTTAGGTGTGTCCCTGTGCAGAGATAGCCACAATGAGTGGCGACAGCAGACCATAATGATGCCCGTCAACTGGGCAGTCACTGTGGGTTGGGTTGGGCCCTACATTGTCCCACTGGATCCTCACAACAGCACTGTGATATAGGGGCTGTTATTATCCCCTGCATTTTTTTTTTTTTGGTTTTTAAAAATCTTTTAAAAATAATAATTTTATTACCTAAAAATATAGATAAGACACATTCCAAAATAAAACTGCATCAAAAATATATGCAACACATATTGTATATATATGCACTGCATCCCCTAATTCCCCTTCCCGGAAACAGCCTTTGCTTCTTGTGAGGCCTTTCCGAGGTAGTCTTTGCATACACAAGCTAGTAATATATTCATTATGGCTTCCTTTTGTTTCACATAAACAGTGAGACTATTTTTCACATACACTATTATGCGCTTGATTTGTTAACTAACTACTAAGCCTGGAGATGTTTGCAAGTCAGTCCATTAGGAGCTTCCTCATCCTTTTGCATAGCTGCATAGTATCCCAGCATGTGGCTACACTATAATTCGTTCAGCCAATCCTCTACGGATGGACATTTAGATTGTTCTCAGTTGTCAGTGTCTGCAAATGAGACTGCAGTGGATAACTGTGTACAGTATGCCTGTGTGTAAGTATATCTGTAGTTAATCCCATTTTTAAAAATAAGGAAATAAAGTAATACATCCAGACAATGGAATGTTATTCAGTGATAAAAAGAAATAAGCTATTAAGCCATGAAGAGACATGGCGGAAACTTAAAATGCATTTTACTAAGTGAAAGACGCCTATCTGAAAAGGCTACAAATATACATACATACATACTATGTACATACACTGTGTGATTCCAATGATATGACTTTCTGGAAAAGGCAAAACTATGGCGACAGTGAGAGAATCAATGGTTACCAGGGATTAGGGGAAGGGAGGGATGAACATGGAGGATTTTACGGGCAGTGAGACTATTTTGTATGGTACTATAATGGTAGATAACAGTCATTATACATTTATCCAAACCCACACAGTGTACAACATCAAGAGTGAACACTGATGTAAACTATGAACCTTGGGTAATAATGATGTGTCAGTGTAGGCTCATTGATTCTAACAAATGTACCATCTGGTGGGGAGTGTTATTAATGAAGGAGGCTGTGCATGTGTGGGCGCAGGGGATATATGGGCAATCTCTGTACCATCCTCTCAGTTTTGCTGTGAACCTAAAACTGATCTAAAAAAATGAAGTCTTTTTAAAAAATAAAAAAACCAAGGCCCAGAAAGGTTAAGCAACTTGCTTGGGGGTCACACAGCAAATCCTGGTTTGCATGATCAAACTCAGGTATAACAGAGTCAAGAGCTTCTGTACCTAACCACCCTACTATACTGTCTCCTACTAAGGCTTCAACCCAGAGGGATAAAGCATAGGGTAGAATTACAGGCATAGTGGAGGAAATGGGAGGGGAACCTTCTTGACCACTCCTCTCTGGTGGCTGGGGCTGGAAGAAGCAGAGGTCAGACCTGGCTGATCTTGGTACCCTTCCATCTCCCCCTTCCCTCCCCCCCCCCCCCCCATCTCCCAGGATCTGCCCCAGGAGGGAGCAGCATGCAGGGAGCCAGGATGCTTCTGCCTCTGGAGACCCCCTGAGCCTCTGAGAGCCCCCAGTAGGAGGGCCTTGCTCCTGACTGGGCTTGCCTGGCATTTGGGGCCGAATCAAGGTCTTGGGGATGGGGTGTAGCCTGAGGGTGATGAGGGCTGATGGAGGGACATGGGCACCTTCTGGGGGTTCACAGCCCATCCCCCATGCCTCAGCTGAGTGAGGTCTTTCAGGAATGCAGCCCCCCACCCTGCATCATCCAGCTTTCCTTCCTGAAGTGGGCAGAATGTCCCGGAGGCTGGGGTACTTGCAAGCTTGTAGTCTGGGAGCCTTGGTGAGTGAGACTGAGAAAGACAGGTTATGGAGAGTTACAGACAGAGAAATGGAGACTGGCAGCCCTGTCTTAGGACTGGCAGAGACTCAGGCATAGAAAAAGGGAGGCAGAGATCAACAGAAAGAAAAGCTGAGAAGTATAGAGACCAAAACACACTGGAGCCCAGTGTGTGCCGGGTTCCTGGCATCGCCAGTCCCAGTGAACCCATTCCCTGCAGGGCGTGTCTGGTGCTCTGGTGGCTGCACAGCGCCCTCTCCTGGATGTCAGTGCCTGGCCGGCGCAGAGCTGTCCACCCACCCTCGTTTGTATAGGAACCTTTTCCTGAGTCTGAGGTTTGGAGGTGGGTTGGGCCTTCGACCACCATGATGGTTCCCACTGACCCATGACCGCCTGGCTGCCTCCTTCCTGAGTGTTGAGGAGGCCTAGTTCTCAGCAGCTGATTCCCGCACCCCAGGGTCTGCCTTGGTCCTATCGTTGTGCTGTCCTGCACAGGGCCAGACTGGGAAGAAGGAAGGGGTGCGGGCACATGTGTACCGGCGTCTCCATGGACAACTGTGCAGGTTGTGCACTGTGCGAGCACACCTTGGCTAAGATGAGCACACCTCTTCCACAGCTGACAGCATACATCATATTTATAGTTCTTATTGTCCGGCAGATGGCAGTCAAGTGTCTGGTTCAACAAACCAGACACGACTGAGTATTGCGCCAGTTTGCCAACAGATGTCAGTAAAGTGTTTTGAGGAATGGTGGCTTTCTAATTAGCACAAAGGCACTGTGTGGGCTGGCAGTCTGGTGGTGGAGCCTGGGCACAGCGAGGGGTCAGGGGATTGTCCTTTAGAAACCTTCATCCTGCCCCTCTGCAGAGGTGGTCCCTCAGGTCAGGGGCTCTCTCCAGTTCCCCTTTTTCTATTAAAAGCATCATGTTTCTTCCTTGCTGTGGACTCCAAAACCTGAGATTTCTCCCTTCTTTTCTCTACCACCCCCCCAAATCAGGCATGGAATCTTGCCAGATTCCTGATATTGTTCCCCAGGTAGAAACCTTTTCTCTCTCCAGGCAGGCCTGGACCATTCAGGGTATCCCTCCCGAATTGGCCTCTGGGCTGCTGGTTTGTCCCATTTTCCCCAGACTCAGCCCTTCGACCCTTACATGCATCTGCTGGAGTGGCTTTTCCAAACACCTCTCTCCACATGAGCTTCTCCATTTATAAACCCTTAGAGCCTCCCCATTGTCAAGGGTATGAAGTGCAAATCACATCAGGCCCCTTCTAGAGGGAACAGACTTGTTCTGTGGGCCTGAGGGGTGGACTAGGTCTAACACAAGGAAGGATGTGCCCAGAGGCATATTCTCTGGGGTGTGGTGGGCCGCCTGAAAGTGTGCCAAGGCCTGGTCACCTCGTGGCAGGGAGCCAGCAGAGGGACCCAAATGTCAGGTGGATTCAGTGACAACAAAATTCCTCCATGCTAGGCCCTTGGGCTCTAGGTCTGTGTCTTAGCTTCTCTTTGTGACTCTCTTTCCACACTTCCCGGGAGAGGTCTGTGCTTACTGGGCTCTGGGGGTGGGATGGAAATAGATGTGCTTCTGTCTTAACCTTGAGGACCAAAAACCTGAATCTGAATCTTCATCCTGTTCTTTAGATGCTGTGTGACCTCAAGCAGGTCTCTTGCCCTCTCTGATCTCCATTTCCCTATCTCCCAAATGGGGATCATAATATCTGCCTCTCAAAATTGCTGTGAAGATTTTCTTTAACTTTTTATTATGGACACTTTTAAGCTTAGAAAATGGTACAATGAACCCCCATATACTTATCACCTGGCTACAACGATTGTCAATTCAAAACTGGTTTCCTCAGCAATCCCCCTCTTAATCCCCTTTTCCAATGGTTTATATAAGAGCAAATCTCAGACACATAATTATTTCACCTATAAATACTTAAGTATGTCTCTGTAAGAAATAAGAACTCTTTTTTTGCCCTAAAAGATGCCAAGTGTCGTTATTACATCTAACAAGTTAATGATAACTATTTAATAACATTAAGATCCCTTGGTTTTCTTTGACATAACTGTCTTCTCACAGTTGATTTGTTTGAATCATTTGTGATATGCTTCTTACATCCCCCTTTCTCCATTATACCTCCCTCTCCTACTTTTTCTCTCATTTATTAGTTGAAGAAATCAGATGATTTCTCTGGTAGAGTTTCTCACAGTCTGAATTTTGCTGACCGCACTCTTGTGGTGTCATTCAGCATGTCCCTCTCTCCCCCATATTTCTTGTAAACTGGTAGAGAACCATAGATTCATCTGTGCCAGGGGACTGTAGCTGGTGACAGGCACTGCTCTCAGGGACACATGATGGCCGTTAAGCGTTAGAACTGGTCAGTGGGTTCAGCAGTTGTGCTGATTAAATGAGAACATGTGTGGCTGTCACATAGTTGGTGTTCTGTGACTGGCAGCTTTCATAATGGCCTCGGGACCTGTGGAGTTCTGGGACAAGGACGGTGAAAGATGGGAAGTCGGGGGGTCCATTGGATCTGTGAATTAGGTGATCAATTCCTTCATTCACTGTAATGGATAGAGGGTCTTGTTTTAGGCCCTATGTCTGCTCTTGAAAAAGCTGTGTCCCCAAACCCAATTTGTGATCCAGTTTCCATGTTGGGTGACTCGTTGGTCAGGAGCCATCATCCCTAACACACAGGGCCAACTTATCTGCTAAAGTTCCAGGAGCCTTAAGTCCCATTTGCTCTACAGAGCGAGGCCAGGTTGCAGGCGCATTTGCTTGGCTTGGCGGGATTCAGGAGCCATTGAACAAACTCCCTATCCTTGTCTCTAATTTGAATGGTCCCTGGGGCACAATCCACCTCCCTCCCTGTCACAGTGCCTGGGGAGCGGGCGGGACGGCGAGTCTGAGCAGTGTCTCTCTCTCCCATTCCGAGCAGGTGCGGGAGCTGACTGACCCGGAGTTCCCCCACTCCTTCCTGGTGTCCGGGAAGCAGCGCACCCTGGAGCTGCGGGCCCGGTAGGCAGGCGGGCTGAGGGCCGGGCAAGATGGGAAAACTGGGAGGGGCTGCTCTCCTCAACACCTGTGTTCACTTTCCAAGCAGGTCCCAGGAGGAAATGATCTCCTGGTTGCAGGTATCAGAACACTCCAGGGCCCCTAGGATTCTGACCTCCCTACCCAGGCAGCAGGGGAGGGAGGGAAGCCGTGTGTGTGTGTGTGTGTGTGTGTGTGTGTGTGTGTGTGTGTGTGTGTGTGTGTGTGTGTGTGTGTTATGACACCTGCCTGTTTGCTCCCTGTTCTTCCTCAAAGTTGCTCGTTGGTAGTTGAAGTCAGACCTGGGTTCAAATCTTGCTGCCTCTCACTGCCTAGCTGGGTGGCCTGGGGCAAGTCTCTGAGCCTCAGTTTTCACAGCTGTAATCTGGGGCTAATAGTTTCTCCTCCCTCAAATCAGACAATGTACGCTTAGAAGCTGGCACCCAGCACCTAGTAGGCTTTTAGCAATGTCTGTTGTATGTGTGGGTGGATTCACAGATGAGCAAGCCCTTCCCACCGCCCCCCCAACCACCCCCCTGTGCCCTGCCACCGGTTCCAGGCCTGCCAGGCCGCCATTGACCAAATCGAGAAGCGGAATGAAACCTTCAAGGCAGCAGTCCAGAGCCCTGAGGGAGACACGCAGGAGCAGGAGGTAAATGAAGGCTCTGTGTCCCTCCTGGAGCTGCCAGCCTCGCACAGGAACGATTCCCTCTCTTTGTTCGACCTAGGCCAGCTTGGGGGGCATGGGAGCGTCACCCACCATGAATGATCTGAAGCAATCAGGGGAAGCCCACACACCCCAACGTCACCCTACTCAGAAACGCAAGGCCAAAGATTCCCCCAGTAGCAAAAGCTTCCTTTGGGCGGCTTTATATGCAACGACCCCTAGGAAGGATTTCACCTCTCCATGTATAATTCTGGCCGTGGGCGGGGGTGTGTGTGTGGCGTGGTTGCGGGGGGTGAGGTGGGGGGGGAGTTGTGCCTGCAAGTTTGGGATTTGAAAGTGCCTGAAAAATGTGAGACCAAGGGAAGGGGGAAGGCGGGTGGGTGGTAATTATGGAGAGTGTGCACGACTCGATTTCAGATCTGAGCTCTGAACGCTGGCCTGCTGGGTGTCTTTGCTGTGTCCCTTGACCTCTCTGGGCCTCAGTTTCCTCACCTGTAAAATACATGGTAACTGACCTCCCCTGGATGTGGTCTTTATCCACCCAGTCTGCTTCGCGTGGCAGCCACTGGGAGGCGTGGCACACGTAATCTCCGCCACAGGCAGGGGGGCAGGGGGCCTAGGGCCTCGGGGGGTGGGCAGAGGGGGTCCTGAAGCGCCCCTGCTGCCGCCCCGCAGCTGCAGTCCGAGGAGCTGGGCCTGCGGGCGCCGCAGTGGGTTCGGGACAAGATGGTGACCATGTGCATGCGCTGCCAGGAGCCCTTCAATGCCTTGACGCGCCGCCGCCACCACTGCCGCGCCTGCGGCTACGTGAGTGCCCGCCCCGGCCTCCGCCACCCGGCTCAGGCCCCGCGCGCCCCTCCCCGCCACCCCTGCCCGCGCCGCCCCGTACAGCCAGCAGCGCCGGGCCTGTGAGGTGCCTCATTTGGACTCCACGGGGCCCGCGTGCGAGGTAGGTCTGCTCTTCAGCCCGTCCTGCAGGTGGGACACGAGGCTCAGGCAGGCTCAGTGACCTGCTCACGGCACTCCCCAGAGCCGACCCTCTGCGTTCGCCTGCTGCCTTACCACCGTCTCCCGGGACTCCCCGGGGCCCAGGACCGGGAAATGGCCTCCGGGTCCAGAATGGGGGCACCCAAACCCTTCAGCCCCTTTCAGGCCTTCCACCCCCCACCGCATCAGCCCCATGCCTGTTAGGCACCCACCCCTCACCATCCTCTTCTCCTGACCGACATCCGCTAGCTGTCCCCTCCTCTTCTTGGCAAGTCCTCAGCACTCCAGCACCTGCCCAGTTCTGCTGCCAACTCTGCCTGCCAAGTTCAGGCCTCAGTTTCCTCGCCTGTACAGTGAGGATTAGTAACACCTACCTCCAGGGTGGTAGTGAGGACTCGACCAAAGAAGGGTCACCCCCTTCCCTCTCCTCGTCCTCCCTTCCTTCCCCCTCCTCAGTCACTCGACAGCCTCACTCAGAGGAACAGCCACTAGCTGATTGAGGAAGGAACCATGTCTGTCCACTCCTCCCTCTTATCAGCTTAGGCCCAGTTATCAGAGGCAGATCTTGCTTTGCTTTTTAAGCACCTGCTGTACTTGAGCTGTTCTCTGTTGACATTACAGCCCTCTCCATTTACTCCTCAAACAGAGAAGCCCTTTAATGACCTCAGTCTTTAATGACCTCAGGGGACAGGAGGAGACCAGCTGGGCAGGTTGGGACCAGTCAGGGAGGTGTCCCCAAAATGTGTTAAACTGCAATCAGGACACAAAGTAAATTTCTAGGACTGGGACACACCTATGTTCAGATGTGAGTTCCATCCCAGAGCCAAATAGAAAGGATCTGGGGATTAGCCTCCATTCTCGGTGAGTCACATCAGTAAATAAGGGTTGAGCTGACTCACACTTGTAACTTTGTAAGTAGGTTCTAAAAAATTATTTTAAATAGTTAAGAAATACAAAGAGGCGCAAAGAACAATATAACAACACCCATGTACCTGCCTTCCAGGTACAAGAAAGAAATAAAATGTTCTGAGAACTGAATGAAATGTATGATCCTTGATCAAATCCTGGATGGGAAAAACAGAACCAGATACAGAAGTCATTATTGGGACCTTTGGGGGAAATTTGATTATGAAGCATATATAGATAATAACATTGTATCTATGTTAAATTTCCTCTGTCTGATCGTGACATCACAGATAGGGAGGAGACACCACGTGCATATTTAAGGGTGGGTGACATGATGACTATAATTTAAACTCAAATGGTTCAGAAAAAAAATATGTGTGTGTGTGTGTGTGTGTCTGTGTGTGTGTGTGTATAGACACAGAGAGAGAGGAAGGGAGAGAAAGGGAGGGGGGAGAAATCAAATGTGGCAAAAATGTTCACAGTTTGTGAATTTGGTTGTGGGGGTATCACTGTATTTTTCTTTCAACTTGTCTTCAGGTTTGAAATTTTTCAAAATAAGGAGTTGATAAAGGAGAGAGGAGAAAATATATATGTGCCAATAATATTTTAAAACTTTATATCCCAATAAGAAACAAAATAAAATATTCCCAAGGTAGCTGAAGCCCTGTGTGTGGGGCTGTGTGAGGCACCCTTGGCCCGATTCTGGGGTTTCTCATGCCCGTGCGAACCTTTGTACTCTGTGAGTCATCCTTTCGGTGGTTGGGTGCCCAGTTTCTGCCTCCCCGCCTGCCAGACGGGAATCCTGGTGAGGGTGGGGCAAGCCCAAGCCTTCTCCTGTCGGTCCCTCCCAGGCCATGTGCTGTGCTGGGCGCACCGACCGGCTTTCTCCTCGTCTCTCTCTCTCACTTGCTCCCCATTTCCAACCCCACATCGTGTACTCACTGTGACATCCCAGTATCCCTGGCAGTCACATCCTGCAGCGCCTGTGTCTCTCCCCAGGTTTTCTCATGCCTCTCTCCCCAGCCTGATCTGTGATGGCCTTCTTGGGGGCATCTCCGTGGTGGGCTGCGGGACAAGCCCCACTCCACAGATCCCACGTGGCGGGTCTTCCTGGCAAAACAGCCAGCCCATCATTTTTGTATCAAAACATGCTTGACTGTAGGATTGGGTGGACTGGAAAATCTGCATGTTTCTTCATGCTAAACTGCAGAACTGTAAAGACACATTCTGTTTGAGGAGGGCCAGTTGCTGCCAGTGAGTTTTTGTGGCCCTTGGCAAGTCACTGCCCCCTCCTTGCAAGTGCCAGGGCTGGTCACCTGGCGGGATGGCCAGGAGTCAGGTGAGATGGCAGGGGGAGAAGAGAGCACTCAAAGTGATCAGTTGCAAGGGGTGTGTGCAGGTCAACTCCTACCCCCCATCAGTAGCTGCCCTCACAAAGCGGAATGGGAAGGGAGAGAGACGGAGCTCCTGCAGTGGGAGCCAGGCCTCAAGCCCCCAGCTGGGGGCGCTCTCCCCCTGCACCACAGCCTCCAAGCGGCCAGGCCTCTGCCAATGCAGGGGATGCCCAGCTCTGCCTCCATCCCTCTCCTGAAGCTTGTTTTTTCTTCCTCTGGTCCCCGGTTGCTCTCACGTCCTCACGTCCTGGGCCAAGGCACAAATGGGGACCTCCATGCCTCACCTCAGGCCCCAAGCCCCTCCTGCCTGTCCTCCCCCAGGTGGTGTGTGCCAGGTGCTCCGACTACCGGGCTGAGCTCAAATACGATGACAACAGGCCCAACCGCGTGTGCTTTGACTGCTACACGTTCCTCACCGGAAACGTGCTCCCCGAGGACAAGGAGGACAAGAGGCGGGGCATCCTGGAGGTGAGGCCAGTTTCCTCTACTCGGTGAATGAGTGCAGGGCCCCTACCAAGTGCTGGCACTGTCCTCGGTGCTGAGGAACAAGCCTGCCATGGTCACACTCCCCCTCCTCTCTCTGCCCACAGACACCACCACCCCTCGCATGCCACCCCACCCCCTGCCCTGGCCAAATGAAACAGAGCTGGGTCTGTAACCAAATGGAAGCAACTTTTGGCTCCAAGCTGTCACCCAGGTTCTCCACCTCTTCCCTGTATCCCCATCCAATAATCTCACGGCCTCTCTGGACCACTCCTGTTCACATCCCCATGCCCTGCCCCAGCAGTCCCAGGAGGTGATTCCATTTTACAGGTGTGGATACTGAGGCTCCAGGTCAGGGTCCCACTGCAGGGAAGAGGCAGCCTGGAGACTCCATTCTAATTGGAAAGGACTTCAGGGACCAGCTGGAGACCCAGGCCCAGGGAAGTGACTAACCCAAGGTCACACAGCGAGTTAGGAGCCAGCTCTCAGATCTCTGCCACAGATGTTCTCTGCTGTCCTTGGGGCTGAGCCACTCCCCACCCTACCCCACCCCCCAGGTGCTCCCAAGCTGCTCCCGCTGCTGGTCAGCACCTCTGGGGCCCTAGCTGTGTTCAGCTTTGTGCTGCAGATACAGTGTTACCCAGCCCAGACACTGGTTACCACCGCCCCTCTGCCCCTCCCTCATTAAAGCCAGGTTGACATCCCACTGTCCTTGGAGGTGGGCGAAGACCCCAGCCTATTCCAGCTTAACTCAGCTCCCAGGTTCAAGTTGATTCCTTTCCACTGACACCTGCCCACTTTCCAATCCTCCCCTATTCTTTTAGGCCCAGCCCCTGCCCATGCCCTCCCTGACCACTAGGCCACACAGCTTGCTCCTGGGAAGAGGGAATGGTCTGCCTCCGTTCAGGCTCCAGTTCTGTTCCCTGAGGCAACTTGCAGGGGAAAAGCCCTCCTAGCACCTGCCCAGAGGTCAGGCTGGCTGAGGTTTGACCTCAGCTCTGCCACTGGCCAGCTGTGTGAATACAAGTCCCTGGTGGGAATTCTCTGAGCCTCACAGACAAATAACACCTCCTTGCAGGGTTGCCGAAAGGTTTAGAAAGAATGACCAGTGTCTGTCAGGTAGTGGGTGCTCTGTTCCCTGACAGTCCCTCTCTCTGGTTTCAGAAAGGAGCTGCGGCCGGGTCCGAGCAGAGCCTAATGTGCAGCTTCCTGCAGCTCCTCGGGGACAAGTGGGGCAAGAGTGGGTCCCGGGGCTGGTGTGTGATCCCCCGGGACGACCCCCTCGTGCTCTATGTCTACGCTGCCCCTCAGGTAATGCCATTCCCCACCCCTCCTCACAGCACGTGTGTCAGGGTGGTGGTGGGGTGGGTACTATTGGCCTCATAAGTCAGATGAGGCTCAGGGAGGGCCCGGTTCCCTCAAGTCACAGAGTGAGTGGCTTTCAGAGCTGGGCCCAGACTCCAGGTCATGACTGCTCTGCCCTCAGGGAGCAACCCGTCCTCTTCCCCAATGCCCTCCTGCCAGCCCACCCCACTTCACAGGTGTTTGGTGGGGTGGGAGGAGAGGCAGGTGTGTGGCTGGTACCTTCCAAACAGCCATCTGAGGCCGTGGCACTGAATGGGAGGACAGCGGCCCACAGCTCTCCCCTCCGTTCCCAGGACATGCGGGCCCACACCTCCATCCCCCTGCTGGGCTACCAGGTGACCTCTGGGTCCCAGGCGGACCCCCGGGTCTTCCAGCTGCAACAGTCAGGCCAGCTCTACACCTTCAAGGCCGAAACCGAGGAGCTGAAGGGCCGCTGGGTGAAGGCCATGGGGCGGGCAGCCAGCGGCTGGAGCCCCAGGGGACCCAATGACAGGGACCTGTCTGACTGAGCCACGGCCACCACTGTGCCCCTCAGAGCCCCACTCCTGCCACGCATGGGCTGACGCTTCAGCTGAGCTCCAAGCTGAGCTTTCGAAGAATCGATTTCCAGTCGTCTATGTTCAGACCGTGTGTCCTGATTTGAGACTCAGAAAACATGGATTCATTCCTTTGGGAGGAGGGGGACGAAGCATCCCAGTTCACCCAGGGCCTGGGGGTTTCCTGGGACGTGGGACTTTCAGTGCTAAAACTAGTAAAGTCCCAGGTAACCCAGGACTGTTGGTCACTGATGTGATTCTCAGCCTGGGCTACACATATGTGTCACCTGGGAAGCTTTGAAATATACCAACAAAAAAATAAATATAAATATAAGCTAAAAATTCAAAAAAAATACAATGCTGGATGTATCACCAAAGATTTCTAATTTGGCTCTTCTGGGATGGGGAGGCATGGGTATGTTTTAGGAGTACCCGCGTGAGCCTGATGTGCAGCCTAGGTTACCCAGCTGAAGAACAAAGCAAGCAACCTTTCAAGCACCAGGCAAGAGAGTAATTATAATAATAAATATCAAACATCTACTGAGGCAGGCAGTGTTCTAGGTGTTTTACATGGGTTATCTCGTTTTACCCTCAGGACTTATAATCCCCATTTTCCAGATGAGGACACTGAGTCTTAGAGAGGTTGAGTCACTGGCTCAAGGTGACAGAGCTGGTGGATGCCAGAGCCAGGTTTTAACCTAGTGCACTAAAGTGAAGGCTCTATCAGGTAGCAGAGCAATCAGCTGAGCAGAAAAGAGGGGGAAGAGGGGGGGAAATGGGGGAAGACAAGAGGGGAAAGGTAGGAGCCGGAGGGAAGGGCAGGAGCATCTCTGGCTCTCTGGGTGGTGGGTGAGGCTGCTTTTCAATAAGAGACCACCAGGGGGTGGCAGTGACCAGCAGGCTACATCCAGGGGCCCCAGCCTTGGCCCCGACACCCGAAGCCGCTTCCATCAGGCCCAGCAGCTGCTGGGCTCTGCCCCTGAAGAAGGCGAAACAGACCAGTCATAGATCTTTCCTCCCTTCTAGGCCCAGCAGTTTGCCCCCCCACCCCCACCCCATCCCCACAACCTGAGGCCACCTCCGTTCTGCAGAGTATTTTGTAAAGCCCAAGAATACCTATTTGGCACAGTCTCTCTAGGGACGAGGCTAGCCTGGCCATAAGTCCATTCCTTCATGCAACAAATATTTGTTGAGCATCTTCTTTGAGCCAAATACAGTTCCTATACTGGGGATACATCCCTGAAGGAGATAGACATTTCTGCCTTCGTGGAGTCTATATTCTTATTCAACAAAATAAGTGCATAAAATGTAGAACATATCAGATGTGATGAATGCTCAAATAGAGTGACACACCATCCAGGCTTTCCTAGTTTTAAAACTAAAAGTCTTGGGTCTCAGGAAGCCCCTCAGTTCCAGGCAAACCAGGATGGTTCATCACTCTAGTGGAAGAAAAAAAAGCAAGAAAGGGAGCAGAGGGGGAATGGGATGTGTGTGTGTCAGTTTTTAAAGGAGAATCAAGGAAGGCCTCACTGAGAAGTCAGTGTTTGAAAAACAACCTCAAGGAAAGAAGAAAGGGAGAGAAACACACAGATATTTGGAGAAGAGCATTCCAGGTGGAGGGAACAGCAAATGCAAAGGTCCTGAGGTGGGAGCCTGCCTGGTGCGTGCAAAGAACAGTGAGGAGGTCAGTGTGGCTGGAGCGGAGTGGGCAGAAAGGAGATCAGAGGCGAAGACATTAGATCATCACTAAACGAAGGGTGGGGGTCAAGGGAGGCAGGGTTGAATGAGGTGGGGAATCAGGGAGAATATGATTTGTTTGACGGACTTAAAGGAATGAAGGTAGAAGCAGTTGAGGGGCTGTCACAACCATCCAAGTGAGAGGGGAGGGGGCTAATATCCAGTAAAGATGGTGAGAAGGGGTAGGATTCTGGGTTTATTTTGAAGATAGAGTGGAGGAGACTCCCCTACACAGTGAATATGGTGGGAGAGAAAGAAGGAGCCGAAGGTGACCCTAAGGCCTCTGACCTGTGAACAAGGTGGTGGGGCGGAGCTGCCACTAACTGAGATGAGGAGACGGCGAAGGGGCAGGTTGGGGAAAAGCAACACGCCAGCAGCTCTGACGTGGACGAATTATAGCTGAGGTTCCTGCTCGTGGCCTCGGCCAGCAGTCAGGCATCTGAGCTCAGGCACCAGCTCTGGGCTGGGGGTGTAAACATGAGACCTGTCATCCAGAGATGGGGTTTAAAGTGTGTGTGTGAAACAGAAGGAAGGGGTCCAAGAACTGAACCCCGTGCACCCCAACATTTTAACCGTGCACATGCCCAAATTCTAGGCGTTAGCACCCTGACATTCTAACTGCACACACCCCCAACATTCTAACCCTTTGACCTGCAGTTACAATTCTGAGAATTTACTGGGAGGAAACAGATCAGTGTGACAAGACTCATACATATTGTTTACATTATTCCAAACTGGAAACTACGTAAATACCCATGCAAAGGAGACTCAGCAAGTAAACTTAAGCCCCTGGAAAGGGAATTTGTAGCAAACTGCTGCGTAAACACAGTGGAGAACTGTGTGGCTGGTCAATGAGAAGGCTTCGATCTTAATGAACTGACCTGGGAGGATGCCTGTGAGGTGTTAAGTGAGCGATAACTACAGAAGGAGCTAACATTTTAAAACACTCACTGTGTGTCAAGCATTGATTTAAGGCCTTGGTGGAGATTATTGCGGTTAATTCTTAATAACATTAGAAGTAGACGCTATATCCAAATCCTCACTTTACAGATGAGGAAACGGAAGCGTCGATAGTTGAGTAAAACCTGCTCGCGGTCACATAACATGGGGTAGAGGAGACAGCATTGCAAACCACTGGGCTGTGGATGAAGCTATTTTACATCTGCAGCGACTAAAGGGGCACACCATGCATTTTACCAGTGGTTGTTTTGCTTTCTTCTTTAGATGCTTGTGGTATTTGAATTTTTTTTTCTTCAATATGATGTATTGTTCTATAATCACAAGAACAAAAGTGCCTTTCCCGTGTTAAGGGAAAAATAAAGGAAGGACCAAAGGAAGACTCACCCACCCTGCCCTCCTTCCTGGGAACCTGACCTGCCAACATGTGGGGTCACTAGGCATCAGTGCCAGAGCTCAGAGGCTGTGTACCCCAGCGGCCACGGGAAAACGCAACCTGGAAGCACCACCCAGAATGGCGTGCTTGTTCCATGAATGAGTGTGAAGATGTGGAAACGTGCAGTGACCAGAAGGTAGAGCAGAGCCTGGACCTGGAAGAGCTCAGGGTCCCTCCAGAAAAACATGGAAGCCGAGAGGGTACCATCCTCAAGGCTCCTCTCCTGGGAACTCAAAGAGGCCTGTGTGACCTGGGGAAACCCCTGACCTTCCCCAGCTGCACTTTACTCAGGCTTCGCTCACCCAGTGACCCTATTTGTCCCAGGCTCATGGGCTGCATCAGGCAGGGAAGACTCTAAGGGATTCAAGTTTTCACTACTGAAGCCCCTTACTTCTAAAAGGCTGGAGGCTCCACAAGCAGTCTGGGGGCTCTGGTACCCACATGCTCTGACCCTGAAGGGGAGCTGGGAGTGGGGGGAGGGAAGGCTGTCAGATGCCAGGGTGGGGGCATCTCTGGAGGGCTTGGTGGACCCCGAGTCAGCAGAAGACCTTGCCTCTCCCTGCCTTCCCTCCTGGGGAATCTCCCTTCCGCAGGCACAAGGAGCTGGCCCTGGGGCTCTGGGAATACCATTTACTCATTCATTCACTCACTTTTTCCCACATTCATTATTGCTAGAATTATTGAGTATTTACTATGCAGTGAGCACTCGGCACACATCATCTCGTTCATTCAGTAACAGCCTTTTGGCATCAGTTCAGCTGTCCATGTTTTACATACAGATGAGGAAGGTGAAACCAGTCAAGGCTAAATAACTTGTCCATGGTCACCCAGCCTGTACGTAATGGACCCAGACTCAAATCCTGGCTCATCTTATTCCCAAGTCTGCCCATAGCCGGCACTGGGGCAGGGGTGGGGGCGGCAGTATCCCCCAGTGGTTAGTGGGTCCAGGCCTCCACACAGCTCTGCCACTTACTGGCTATATCGTCTTGGGTGAGACTTCGTTACTCTGGGCTGGGGTTTCCTCACCTGGCGAAGGGGGTAACCATGGTCCTACCTCCCTGGGGGCTGCGGGGGCGAGAGGGTCCAGCACTCAGAGCAGCGATGACCACACATGATTTTTACAGGCTTTCACCGTTTCACGTGGTGCTGCCTGCCTTTATGCGCTGCAGTGCACATATTTATGGAGTATCTGGGAATTCAAAGCTGAATAAATCATAGTGCCTGCTCTTAGGGATCTCAGTGTCTAGGTCATTTAAATCACCTGGGAAACTTTTGAAAAACTCCCAATGTCCAGGCTGCACCCCAGGGCCATTAAATCAGAACCCCTGGTTTAGGCTGGGCTGTGACAACAGCATTGTAAAGCCCACCAGTGGTTCTGATGAACAGTCCCTTCAGAAAGGGCGGGACCAGTTGTTGAGCTCGGGATCCCTGGCTCTGGTCCCCAAGGGTTCCCTCGAGATGGTTAGTCTGAGTGGGGAGCAGGGGAAGTGGCCTTACTAGGGCACTAAATGAGCTAGGATTTATTGACCTATAATTTACGTACAGTAAAATCCACCCTTTATAAAATAATAGTTCTATGAGTTGTGGCAAAAGGTACAGTCTCACAACCGCGACCACAATCAAGACATAGAGCAGCTCTATCACCCCGAGAAGTTTCCCCGTGCTTCCCCTTCTTAGTCACCCTCTCCCTAACCCCCGGCCCCTGGCAACCACTGCTCTTTTCTCTGACCTATAGTTTTGTCTTTTCCAGAATGTCACATATATGGAATCATACAGTACAGAGACTTTTGGGTCTGGCTTCTTTTACTCGGCCTCATGTATTTGAGACTCAACCGTGTTGTTCATGGACCAGTACTTTCTTTCCTTTGCTGAGTGGTATCCCCTGTGTGTGTATACCGTGGTTGGTTTACCCTTTACCTGCTGAAGGACCTTTGGGCTATTTTTGGTTTGAGGCAATTATGACTAGTGCTACTATGAACTGTAAACATTCATGTTTAGGTTTGTGTGTGTGTGTGTGTGTGTGTGTGATCATACATTTTCATTTCTTTAGGGTAAATACCTAGAATTGGATCACTGGGTCGTATGGTAAGTGTATGATTAACTCTCTCAGAAACTGCCAAGCTGTCTTCCAGGGTGACTGTACCATTCTGCATTCCCATCATCAACCATGAGAGTTCCCATTGCTCACATCTTTGCCAGCACTTGGCACAGTCAGGGTTTTTGTTTGTTTGTTTTTTAAATTATTTATTTATTTATTTAATTGGCTGCACTGGGTCTTAGTTGCAGCATACAGGATCTTTAGTTGCAGCATGCAAATTCTTAGTTGCGACATGTGGGATCTAGTTCCCTGACCAGGGATAGAACCCAGGTTCCCTGAATCGGGAGCTAGGAGTCTTAGCCACTGGACCACCAGGGAAATCCCTGTTTGTTTTTAATTTTAGCCATTCTCATGGGTGTGTAGTGCTTACAACTTTTTTTTTAAGTTTGTGAATGTATCAAAAACATCATGTTGTGCATCCTTAATCTATACAATTTTTATTTGTCAATTATACCTCAGTAAAGCTGGCAGGAGTTTATGAATGTAATGAAATAAGGACCTGTAATAGTAAGTATTTTTGCAAACATAATCATTTAAGCACCTATTATGTGCCAGACAGTATCCTAATCATTCCAGGGTCCTAGGGGCAGCTGCTATGATGGGAAGAGCACCCATGACAGTCTAAAAGGCTCAAATCCCACCTCTGTGATGGGCTTGCTGCGGGACTTTGGGCACATCATTCGGCCTCTCTGAGCCTCCATTTATTTGTTGTAAATAGGTTGAGCAATGCCCCCGCTTGCAGGCTTGGTGTGAAAATCAAAGGAGATAATGCAGGGAAAGGCCCACAGGAGTTCAATAGCTGGGAGCTGTTATTAGCTACGCTCTTTATGTAGCTACATTCCTGGGATAACTGTTCCAGCAACAAGTCTAGTTGCTTCTGCTTTCAGGATATAATCCAAATGGAGCCTCACACCTCACACCTCTCACACAGCCACCTCTCTGCCAAGCCACCATCCCCTCTCAGGGCTGCTCCCCCTGCTCCTACACTCGCCCCCTGGTGGTCATGCTCCAAACAGCAGACACAGGAGTTCTTTTCCATCTGAAACTCCAGTCCAGGGTCCTGGTCCCAACCCTCCAGTGGCATCACGATTAGAAGTCCATCTGATGCCTCCCTCCTACAGTTCACCAGGCCTTTTGTGATCTGGCCCCGGGCTGCCTCTCAGAGCTAGTTTATTCATCTCTGTATCCCAGAGCTTAGCACATAGTAAGTCCTCGAAAAATACCTTCTGGCCTGGATTCACACTAGTGCTGTCAGGCCACCAACATGGCAGGTGTTATTTCTCTTCCACTGAGGTGACTGGAGAGCAGAGAGATGCGAATGATGTGTGCAAGGTCATATGGCACTTCTGTGGACTCTCTCAGGGGTCAGGACAAGGGTCTCCTAACTCTGTGGCCTCACACCTTTGCCTTTTCCTTCTAGCTGCCTGTCTCTGCCCCATGACTGGACCCCAGGGCCCTGCTTCTGCTTGAAATTGGCCATGGTGGGAGTGTTCCCACCACGGAAACTGACACATCAGCCCCCCTCTTACCCCTCATCCCCTAATAGAGATCTGGTTGTTACTTTTGGCCAGCACGCCACTGTCCACAGAGTCTGGCATCCTGAGATAACTAAGTGAAGCCACCTTGCTCACCTGTCCACGTCTTGAGCTTGCAACCCTCAAGGTGGCCCAGGAGCCTTATCCATCTCTTCTCTCCTCTGCCTGGCCTCATGCTCTGTCCTGGGCCAGTTGCTAGCTAGTCTTAGGCCTATACAAACAATGAGCTTCTGCAAGTCAAAGGCCAAGATGGAGGTGAGGACACCTTCCTACTGGTGCTCCTGGCCTGACCCTGGCCTCTACCTGGTCATGCCCTTCCTGTTCTTACTCCCTGAGCCACTGACATGCTGGAGCCATTTCTCCCTCTGATTTTTTCCTCCTCACCCTCTTCTCACCATGATTCTCTTATTTCTCATCTTTTGCATTCTAATTGTGTCTCTCTTTATCTCTGGGAATAAAAACAAGAGCTAACTTTTCATGAATGCTTACTATGTGCTTTCAGTGTATCAGTGCATGTAATCATACAAACAAGCTCCATTGTACAGATGGGAATAGGGAAGCACAAAGAGATTCAGCATCTCACCCCAAATCACACTGCTGGTAAGTGGGGAAGCCACAACTGACTCCAGATGCTCTGTGACCTTTCTGGGAAGTGACAATAATCACATCGGACTTAGAATTTTAAAACTCGGGTTTGAGTTCTGCTACCTCCATGTGACTTCGCTCTCTGTGCCTTGGCTTCCTTCCTCATTCATAAAATGGGATGACCAACACGTGCCCTGTCCATTCATAGGGTTGTTTTGGGGTCAGATGAACTAATGGGTGTAAAAGGGCTTTGAAAATGTTAAAATGCTGAACATATGAGAGGGTTATTCATATATGGTTCTGTTTTCCAATTTTTGTTTTCTCTCTTGCCTCTCAGAAGCATTCTTTGTCTGCCTTGGTTGTGCCAATGTGTGTAGGGCCCAGAAACAGAGGCACTCGATAAATAATTTTTTTTTCTCTGTTCTCTGCTGGATCCTATTTCTCAGGCCTTTCAGGGAGACTCATCACCTTTCCCTTCTCTCACTATCATCAAGCCTAGATTCAGAGGGCGGGAGGGTTCACCCCAGCAGGCTTTCAATGCTCAGATCAAGACCAGCACTGGAATAAGTCCACAAACACATCTTAGACATTATCATGGAAGCCAATTGGAAATTAGGCTTCACTTTATAGAAACTGGCTTAAGTAAACTTTTCAGAAACATCTACTTTTGTGGAACAAGGCAAGGTCTGACTTTATTTTTCTTTTTAAAAAATTATTTTGGGGACTTCCCGGGCAGTCCAGTGGTTAAGACTCCGAGCTTCCACTGCGGGGGTGGGCCACAGGTTTGATCCTTGGTTGGGGAACAAAGATCCCACATGCCATGCGCCTCCCCCCCCCAAAAAAAAAACCAACAAAACCCCACAAAACAAAAAAGTTATTTTTAATATGTTTAATTTTTTCATTGAAGGATGCCACTTTCTTGGAAGTATAACAGAATAAAGTGCGTAGATTTTATGTGGGCGGAGTGATAGCTTTTCACGTGTTCACCCACATAACCACTGCTCAGGCCAAGACCCAGAATATTTCCAGCACCCTGGAGAACTCCCTCATGCCCCTCCCAGGAGATACCTGCTCCCACAGTTTTCATTTATTTTGGTACAAAATTCAAAAGCAACAAAGGATAAATTCAGAAATCTTCCTCCCACCCTGCTGTCAGACACTGAGTTTTTCTCCTAAGAGTCAATATTACTGGCTTCTTTTTCTTTCCTTTTTTTTTTTTTGGCTTAGCAGCATGTGGGATCTTAGATCCCCGACCAGGGATCGAACCCGTGCCTCCTGCAGTGGAAGCATGAAGCCTTAACCACTGGACCGCCAGGGAAGTCCCAGTATTACTGGTTTCTTATAGATATTTCCAAAGAAAGGAGCTACAAACACCCACACCCACACCCACACACACACATTATGTTTTATGTTATATTGTATAGATTCTGCCCTTTTTACACTAAAGGAACTTGACTGTGCAATTGTTATACACCTTGTTTTTTGTTGTTTTTTACTAACAATACATCTTAAAACACTAGAGTCATTTTAATAATTAGCAAATTAATATCTTTACCAAAAGGCTTCCCCTTACAAAAAATTTGGTTTATAAAAAAAAAATCAAAAATTTTATTACTAAATAATTCTGTGCTCTGACATAACCTTCTGAGGGTCCTTAGGCAGCAAGCTACTACATCAAAAAATACGATTCATTTAGGAAAATGTGATTCATGTTAACTTTTCAGCCCTCCTGATAAACCAGGGTTCCCTGACCCCAGGGCCATGGTACCGGATCACACAGCAGGAGGTGAGCAGCGAGCAAGCCAACAAAGCGTCATCTGCCTCTCCCCATCGCTCCCCACCGCTCCCCATCGCTCCAATTACCACCTGAATCACACACCCCTACCCCCCACCCCCCCATCCCCACCCCATCCCTGGAAAAATTGTCTTCCATGAAACCGGTCCCTGGTGCCAAAAAGGTTGGGAACCGCTGCAATAAACCATTGTATGAGATTCTGTCTTACTGGTATTATCTTTTCCTTTTATAGCTCTTATCGAATAACAACATCATTGGTTTATATTCTCAGTAACACATGAGTTCTAAAGGACATGTATGAGAGACCAAAAGAAAAAAAAAAGACTAAAATTTGGAGCATAAATTGTGGAATTTCTCAAAGGTCTGAATTACTGGAGTTTATTAGGTTGGGGTGAGTAAAAGGAAAAAGACATATATTGTACTTCCAGATGTATTAAGAAGTTTTCCTGAGAAATTGGACAGGAAGAATCCACTGGTGTTGTATGAACTTTCCCAGGGGGAGGGCAGACCAGGCCCTGCCAGAGGGCAGCTGAGGGGGTGGGACTGTGAGTTCCAGGAAGCAGACTAGGGGTCAGGCGAGAGTGGGAAGACTGGCAGGTAACCTGAATCAAAGTCCTCACATGCATCAGCAAGGCCAAAGGGCATGAACAGGGCCCCAAACCGGAGACAAGGCCAACGGGCAGAGCTTCTGAGCTGGACTATCTGAGAAGGGAGTTAGGAACACGCTGGGAGGCACCAGGTTGTTGCCAAGAGTGAGACCAAAGTTCATAGGTCTCTGGGTACATGTGTGGGGCATGCTGACCCATGGGAACTCTGTGCACCATCCCTATGGAGTGTTGTTGCAATAATGGCCCCCAAGAGAATTACCGCCACCCGTGTTCCTGCCTCTTTGCAACATGATTTTGCTGCTTCTACACGACAAGGTGGAATCTCTTTCACCTCTGTTTTTGTTTTTGTTTTTTTTGGCTTGCAGGATCCTAGTGCCCCAACCAGGGATTGAACCCATGCCCCCTGCAGTGGAAGCGTGGAGTCCTAAACAATGGCCCACCAGGGAATTCCCTATTTCACCTCCTCTTGAATCTGGGTTGATCTGGTGACTTGCTTGGACCAATAGGATGTGGCAGAAGTGATGTTCTGGCAGCTCTGTGGAGAGGGCCGTGCGGAGAGGAACAGAGGCACCCAGCCTACAGACAGCACCAACTTGCCAGCTCTGTGAGTGAGTATCCTCCAGTCCCAGCTGAGCCTTCAGATGCCTGTGACCTCAGTCAACATCTGACTGTAGCCTCGTGAGAGACCCAAGTGAGAACTGCCTAGCTGGCTCCTTCTCAATTTTCTGACCAACAGAAACCATAAGGGAAAATAAATTTTTACTGTGGTTTTATGTCACTGTATTTTGGGGTGATTTGTTATACAGTCATATATAATTAATAAACAACCTGTATGCCCATCAATAGGGAATTATTTAAACACATCACAGTACATTCATATAATGAAATACGATGCAGCTGCTTAAAAAAATGAGGAAGTTCTTTATGTACTGACATGGACAGCCCTCCAAGATGATTTAAGTGAAAAATGCAAAGTGCAAAGTAGTATATAGAGGATACTACTATTTGTGGAAAAAATTATGTATATACATTAATATAGAGAGATATATATGTACATATGCATATATTTTATACATATGTGTATGTACATACACACATACTATGTACATGTGTATATTATATACATATGTAAAAAAATCTCTAGGAAGAACATAAGACATTGGTAACAGCGATTGCCTCTGGGGAGGGGAACTGGCTGACTTCAGAAAAGAGGTGGGGAGATGCCTTTTAAATTTTGAACTTTGTGAATATACTATCTATTCAAAAATAAAGTTTAAAGTTTTTAAATAGTGCTTTCTCTTTAACTCAGAAATTTCACCTCTAGGAATTTACCCTTGGTAAATAATCATGGCAAAGATTTAACTATGAAGATACTGTCACAGCTGCATTTAATATCATAAAAATGGTAAAACAGCCCAATTATTCAACAGTAGGAAATTTGTGAAGTAGCTTATGTTGCTTATCTGCCACCATCAAAAGCGGCATCATTGAAAACAATGCAATGCCCAGTGAAGTGATCATGACATAGTAATGGATAAGAAGTTATGAAATGAGAAGATGAATCTTATCTTTAAAGTAAATTCAATTATATAAATGTAGATGAAGATGGAGATTAAGACACATCGATAGGTAGAGAGATACAGAAACCCAGATGTTAAGGGTGATTACCTCTGCGCGGTCCGAATACCGATTTATCGTTACTTTTTTTCTTTTTCAGCTGTGTTCTCAATGATAAACATGTACTACTTTTGTAAAAACACAAAGCCTAAAACTTTGTCTCTCTTTTTTTAGAGACTCATAAATGATACTATAAATAGCACCTCAGGGTAGATAATTTGAAACTTTGTTTTTAAAGGCCACAATTTTTCACGCACAACAATTACCAGACCTTTATCATTGGGTGGAGAGACCTGCCCACCCTGTTCTAAGTCCCAGCATTTTGGTCACAACCCTGACCTCCTTCCAGCCCACTGGCCAGTGGGGGTCACATCCAAAGGCTGCATCCCCAAACTACCCCTGACCAAAACTGGTGGGCGGGGCAGGCTCCAGAATAGCTAGAGGAAGTGGTCATCTCTGAGGAGTGGTCCTGGGATCAGTCTACAACCTGCATTTCCAAAGCCAGCACGCTGTTTTCACTTCCAATTTTAGGTTAAAAATCACCAAGTGTTACTGGCTGGATTGTGTCCTCCCCCAGATTTGTATGTTGAAGTTCTAACCCTTCAGTACCTCAGAATATGACTGTATTGGGAGATAGGGTCTTTAAAGAGGTAATTAAGGTAAAATTAGGTCAACAGGTGAGCACGAACCTGATATGACTCCTCATAAGAAGAGGAGATTAGGATCTAGGCAGCAGAGAGAAGGCCACATAAAGGCAAAGAGAAGAGGGGCCTCAGAAGAAATCAACTCTGCCAACACCTTGATCTCAGACTTCTAGCCTCCAGGACTGTGAGAAAATAAATTTCTGTTGTTTACGTCTCCCCACCGGGGGTACTTTGCTATGGCAGCCTGAGCAACTAATTCACCAAGTTTCCTAAAGATACACTTTTATGCAAGATTGAGAAAATGTGCATTACCCACAGCAACGACTATTACCTTCTGCTAGTAGCTCTGAGGTCTGGAGCTGATGGTGACCGGGGGGCCTTGGGTACCCCCAGTGCTTAGGTGCCACCACTGCAGGCTACACTTGAGCATCCCGGGCCTTGCTAGCAGACGAAGGTCAAGAAGTAATCCCAGCACCCATCCAGCCTGAGAAGCACTGGGGCTTGCCTCGCCAGGGAATACCAGTTCCCTGTCAAGACTGCAGCCCTACGTGGAGCTGCGGCCTGGCCCCGAGGCCCCTGCTGGGTCTCACCAGTCCCCCTCCAGGGACAACTTAGGACCCTCTCAGAGGGGCCTTCCCCGACTCCCAGACCCACCCTTTCCTTATCTCTGTCTCCAGAGATTCACCTCCACACCGCCGTCAGACCCTGGAATATGGTTGGTGGTCTGGAGGAATTCACTGTCTCCACATCTCCAGGACTGCTCTTTATGGGGCTCCAAAGCCCTGGGCATCTTACTCTCAGAGGCCACATCCCTCAAATGTATTCAAATGGATCCATGTGCCACAGCACATATATGAATAATTTACATAAACTACAGGAGCTGAGTTACAATTGTCTAGTTAACATTGCGTAGACATTTAGTCATCTCTTCCTTACAATATACTTTTCTAAGTTTAGAGCTAGCAATGATCCCAGGTATGGTTCAGGTGTTTCAATGGGTGTCTGAAAAGCTGGATAGCCTGGGACTTCCCTGGTGGCACAGTTAAGAACCTGCATGCCAAAGCAGGGGACACGGTTTCGATCCCTGGTCCAGGAAGATCCCACATGCTGCAGAGCAGCTAAGCCCATGCATCACAACTACTGAGCTGGCGTGCTGCAATTACTGAAGCCCGAGCACCTAGAGCCCGTGATCTGCAGCAGGAGAAGCCACCGCAGTGAGAAGCCCACAATGAAGAGTAGCCTCTGCTCTCCACAACTAGAGAAAGTCCGCATGCAGCAACAAAGACCCAATGAAGCCAAAAAATTTAGATTTTAAAAATTAAAAAAAGCTGGATGACCTGACCCCAGAGGAGCCCTCCCAGTACCCAGGGTCCAGTCACAATGCCCCAATCCCTTTTGGGTGCTGTAGGTTAGGAGGGACAGCACTTTCTCAAGCAGAGCTGCCTCTTCCTTCTTTCTAAACTTCCTCCTTGGCTACCTCCTACCTTCTCTTGCTTCTAGCAGATTTTCAACGAGGCCAGAAAAGCCAAGGGCTAGGAGGTCCTTAGCCATCATAGAATCCAAACCTCCTACCCATGACAGAGATTATAAAACTGAGACCCAGAGAAAGGAAGGCCTTCTTCGGCAACACCATGCGTTTTTTTGGAATTTGAACTCGGAACTCTGCCCTGGGTTGAGAGTAAGATTTTGAGATTGCTCAGGAGGAACCTTTGAAGCAAAGTGCTTCCATCCTTCTCTGACCAAACTCCCAGGTTTGTTTTCATCCCAGGTGAGTGGTTTTCTCCCAGTTTTGGTGTCTCTTCCTCTTGACAGCTCCCCGCTGGAACCTTGGGGAAGGCTGGCACTTTGCCCCAGGTGCTGAGTGTCTAGGGTTGCCAAATACAAAACAGGATGCCCCGTTAAATTTGAATTTCAGTTAACAACACTTTTTTTTTTTTTTTAGTAACAGGGCATCCCAAATGTTGCTGTTGATCTGAAATTCAGATTTAACTGGGTGTCCTGTATTTTTATTTACTAAACTGCCCAACCTCTGAGTGTCCCCTTTCGTTTGGGTCCGGCCCCTCCACCCTGCAGCTGTGAGTTTTCTTGCCACCTCAACAGCATGAGTCACGTAGTTGTGGACCTCTAGGCAGAAGGTTTTGAACGGAACAGCATCATGGTTTGGGGGAATCCCCCCACTGTCCCCATAACGCATGTGTTGGCAAAGCAGAAACCCTAAAACAATGCCTGTGAGAGGAAAATAGAAGAGGTGACAGGAGTTTGTAATGCCTTCGGGAGAGCCCCAGACATGGCAGGGCTGTGAAGCCAGCTTTAACTGGATGGCTTGCTCTTCACCTCTCAGAGCTTGCTTTGAGAATCTTGGCGATATTGGAGATCACACCTTCCCAGCCAGCTTCTTTGAGGGCCTGATAGTCTTTTTTCCTCGCCTTTCTGAGAAGAGGTCTACTGGGAAGAACGAGCTTGTGGGCTGTGCGAGCTGGGCAGGTTGCTTGACTTCAGGGACAATGATCGTGTCTTCGTCATGGGATCGCCAGGGGAATTACAGGAGGAAATTAATGTAAAATGCCGGCACATGGTGAATGCTTAACCTCAGTGGTGGCTATTGTTAGAATCACATCCGGACTTTTGCTTTACCATCAAGCCAGGTCTTCTTTAAAAGGGGGGCTCTCAGTTCTTGGGGTTCCCACAGTGTGTCCTCAAGAAGCTTTATGTCTCCAAAATGGGTACATCCCCTGACTCAGAGTCAGCAGGAAGCTGGTATCACCTGTTGGTTCTTGGTTTGGGTTAGATGTTCAGTCGCCCAGCAGAGCCCCGAGGAAGCAGGGCTCAGAAGAGGTTGGCTCTGAGGGCTGAGGAAATAAGTTTCCACCTGGGATGTCCCTGAGAGAGGGCAGGTCACATTTTGTGCACGTGTTCCTGTTGGTGGGGGCAGGGAGGGGTGTGCAGGGGGCTGTGTCCCTGGAGGAGGAAGAAATGAGGGGGTGTGGGAAAGGACCTGCAAAACACAGGTCTCGTTTCCTCTTCTGGAATGTCCACCCTGGGCACTGACAAATGAGCTTCACTTGGAACTGAGGAGGGAAATCCCCCTACGTGGAACCTCTCTCCTTTTAATACCTGGCTCAGTACCGGGCCCTGGGTTGGGACACTCCAGCTTCTTAGAAAGAAACTGAAAGCCCTTAGGAGAAACTCCACCACTTCCCCTTCCTTAAGAGGAACTTGGAGTTGCCCTGACAGGAAAGTCTTGGTGGGGCTTCTCGGAAGCTGCCACCGCTGCTCTACTGAGGAAAACCGCAGGCCGGGGGCCAGGCGGGGGGCCGGGCCAGTGGAGAGCCGGCCATTGACAAAGTCACTGCCAAGTTGAATTGGGAAACTGCCCAGGTTTTCTCTTCAGCTCCACCTGCCACCTCCTCTCTGGGGAGTCCTCAGGCTGCTCCCCTCCCCACCGTCCCCTAGCGCCCTAACCTGGACGGAGCTCGTGTCAGTGCTCGAGCCTCCCCTACTGTATTCACCCATCACCAATCATCCGTCCAGCTCCCATCCCCACAGAGAGGCACTGACCCTCTAGGAGGGGGGACTGGGGGACCTAGTGGCAACAGGGAGCTACATTTTGGAATAGGTCACACCCTCTGAGCTGTCTCAGATGACCTGGTGAGTTGAAAAAAGGGTATCTACTGGGCACACAAGGACGCCTGCCTTAATGGTGGCTGCTGTTTGCTTCATTCATTTCTAGACTGGACAGAGGCTTCCCTCTGGGGCCTGGGGGCTGCTTCTCCCCTTCCCAGACACAACAAGGGCAGCTGCTGCAGCAGGAAGAGACAGTACACAGGCACAAATCACATGCAAGGCCCAGCCCCAGAAGGGGCTGAGAGACCCTCAGGGCCTAAGCTTTAGTACAAATGTGTCAGTAGATATGGCACCAGGATCTGGCCCATGCTGAAAACTTTCCATGGCTTCCCACTACCTGCTAGGACAGAGTCCAGACTCTGTGGCCCGTGTGTAAGGCCCTTTGCCAGGGCTCCCAACGCGTCTCTCCAGCTCCTCCTCTGGGCTTTGCTTTGTGGAGCCTCTGCCTCCTTCACCCAGCCACCCCCTGCTCACATGCTCAGACCCAGCAAGGCATGGATCTCCTGCGGAAGTCGTCCCTGCCCCCAACCCCAGTCCAGACGGGTTAGGGGCTGCCTCTGTGACCTCACGGGCCGCATCCCTCCCAGGACCCTTACCCACATTGCCTGGTGTTTGCCTAGTCTCTTGTTCATTATCCAGCGGGGACAGCGACTGTGGGCTTGGCGTATCTCAACGAACATTTGGTGAGGGAAGACATGAATAAATGAGTGAATTTAGTGCTATCTGCCAGGCCGTGTGGCTGAAAGCCCCACATGCCCACAGGCCCAGACATCCACGTGTGGACGTGTCCGCCCATGTGCAGTGGGAGGAGACACGTGCTTGCTGTCACGGTGTCCCTGAGTGTGTGTGGGTCCCTGCGTTTATCAGCCAGCATCACCGATGATGTCCTACTGGCCAGCAGGTGGCGCTGTGCCCCTCCACTGCGGTGTTTGTCCATCCTGGCTGCCTCTGGCTGTCATCACTGGAGGGGCCTCCGCAGGCGCACAGAGCCTGCCTCCCTCATCCCACAGGGAGCCAGGGCTGCCTGGGTCTCCTGGGGAATCAGTCTGGTCTTCCGACTGAGCAGCCGGAGCTCTGATGCTACAGTGCGCAAACTCTGGTTCTACCCATGTCTGTGGCACTCTATGCCCAGCGCCAAGCTGGACCCCACAGGAGAGCCTGAAGTCCAGGCAGCTGTCCAGAGCACAAAGGTTAAAATAAAGGTATGGGCTCAGAGTCCCGGGTCTGCCTGTGACTGGCTGTGTGACCTTGGGTAAGTCCCTTAACCTCTCTGTGCTTGTTTTTTTTGTTAAGCGGAAATCATGGCAATGTGTAAAATGAAATAATCGATGTAAAACAAGGACCACAGTGGGGCTGTATCATAGAGCAGCGGCTCTCAAACTGTAGTCCTGAAGGGCTTGTTAAAACACAAATTGCTGGGCTCCACCTCCGGAGTCAGATTCAGTAGGTCTGGGGTGGGGCCTGTGAATTTGCATTTCTAACGAGTTCCTGGGTGGTGCTGATGCTGCTGGTATGGGGAACACGTTTTGAGAACTCCTGGATACAGGATACTCACAGTCAGTCAGGGGAGACACAAAATTATAGACACAGCACAAAGGCAGCAGGTTTCTGGTGAAATATAATGGAAGCAGAGGAGATGGAGGGGCAAACTCCAAGGGCTGTAGGGACCCAAGGAAAGGGGACATACCCCTGTGGCCTGGGCAGTAGGAAGGGGAGGAAGGGTGGCCTCTGGACATGGCTCTGCTCTCTCCCACCACTATTCTCAGCTCTGCCTCTGGGCAGTCGTGCTGGAGGAAGTGAGCCAGGGGCCGGCTGTCCGGCTGGCGGGGCACCAGGCCTGCCTCGCTCCACGTGGCTGCTGCCTTTCCCTGAAAGGGATGGGTCAGTTGGTTTTCTGCTCCTGGCTTGGCCTCTGCTATGCTTCCTCAGCTTCTGGGAACTCACATTTCCTTTCTCTTTTTTGAATACTGCATTTTAATCAAATTATCAAGAAGGCAAATCATGTCCATTTTAGAACATCAGGACAAAGCAGAGAAGTGTAAAGAAGAAAATGAAAATAGCAAGCGAAGTTCCAGGCACTCAGAGGTAATCACTGTCCATTTCCTTCCTTGTGTGTGTGTCTTACGCGCAGCGTTGTATCCACTTGACGCTGCAGCATAAATGCTGTCCTTTGACATGAACACCGTCAAGAAACATGAATTTAAGGGCAGCACAAGAGTCTAAATGAAGCTCTTGATGCATTCATCGCTGTCAGCTTTTCAGGTGACTTCTCCAGGGGAACCTCCTACAAAGGGACTCACTGGGTCAAAGGGCATGAAAAGTTTTAAGACTCTTGATACATATGGATGAGGTGCTTTCCAAAAACATCGTGCAGGTTGATGGTCCTGCCAGGGTGGGAGAGGAATGGCAGCTGCTGGGCCCAATTCACAACGTTTCAAATGAAACGAGGAAGCCCATGAAGCCCCACCATGGGAGGGAAGAAGGGCCCAGCACTGTCCAGCCTCGATGTCCTCCTGGGCAGCACCATGCCCCATGCCATGCTCCCGGGGAAGGATGTGCCGCCTCTGGTCGGACCTGACCTGGGCAGAGCTGCCCTCCTGCCCTCCTGCTCCTGGAACCAGGGTCACCCTTGACCCCCTCACTTTCTCACACACCTCCTGTCCCACCCGTCTGCAAATGCTGTTGGGACTAGTTTCAGAAGATCCCAAATGACCACTTCTTCCCACTCCACTGCCATCCAGCTGGCCCATCTCCACCTGGATGGTCTCGGCAGCCCCCTGTCCTCCTCCATCCCTTGTCCCATTAAAGCCTGTCTCCATAGCAGCCAGAGAGATCCTTTTAAAACCTAAGTCAAATCAGGTCACTCTTCAGCTCAAAACCCTCCAGGGCTCCCATTTCACTCCGGGTTAAAAGCAAAGACCTCACTATGACCTAAAAGGCCTTTAGGATCTGTGCCTCCCGCACTCCCATTACCTCCCTGACCTCACTTCCTACCCCTGCCCCCTTACCTACTCAGCTCCCTGATGCTCCTCAGAACATACATGCACACTCCTGCCTCAGGGCCTTTGCACTGCTGTTCCCTCTGCCAGGTACACTTCCTCAGCTATCCACAGGCCTTCTCCGCTCAAATGTCATCTCAAAAACAACTGCAAGCAAAAATGACCTGTTCTGGAAAGGCCCTCCCTGACCACTGTGTCGGTTACCTTACCCTGTGTGATGCTCCTTCAGGGCACTGGCCACTTACTTGATTGTCTGCTTTCCTACTGGCAGAAAATCTCCACGAGGGCAGTCCTCTTTGCCTATTTTGTTCACTGCTATGTCCCCAGCACCCGATGCACGGTAGGTGCTTAGTGAATCTGTTGGATGGATAACTGAATGAAAGATTTCAGCATCTGGGTATGTGTGTGGTTTCTCCTCTAGACCCTACCTTGCCACCTCTAGGTTGCCAGCTTGTGGACAGCGCCCAGCACATACAAAGCACCTGTGTAGTGTTTGCTGTACAAACGAACACATGAGGAGAGACAGGAACTTGAGGCAGGGCATGGGAGACTGCTACACGGAGATTGGGAAACTGGGATTCCAGATGAGCCCCGCCACTCACAATCATGGAGGTCTTGGGCAAGTCCCCTTACCTCTTTGAACCTTGGTTTTGTCATCCATAAAATGGGTATGATGATACCTGTGCTGCCAGCATCACAAGGCTGTGGTGAGGATTAAATGGCAAATATAGGTCAGCAAAGCACAAGGACAGCCCTGCTCAAGCTGCAGCTCTTCTATGAGGCTCTGCCCAACACCCACTCATCCCACTGACCACTCCCTGCTCTGAGTGCCCACGGAGCCCTGAGAGTGTTTTCGCCTGTGCTGTATTTACTGGACTGTGCACCCTTGAGACAGGGCCAGGCCTCACCAGCTCTGCATCCATCCGCCGGGCACGGTGCCTGGCAGCTGGGCAGCACCCCTTGGACATCTGATAACTGGCCAACAAATACATTCATTGAAAGCGATAGACATGTTACTGTGATATGAATAAATAAGGGTGGGGATTTTAGACCCAGACAGAGGGCTGGGGTGAGGCAACCCAGCTGGGAGCTCTTTGGGTTCTGGGCAGGAGGGCCTGCTGGGACCCCAAGTGCCCCGACTGAGAGGAAGGGGAGGAGGTACGGATGGACCTGCCTCATGGACTCTGGGACAGGGCCTGGCCAGCTTCCTCCCCAGACATCAGCCACAGCCCTGGGCTGCAGGGTGGCGGCCTGGCTCCCCACCTGCATTCCTTGCTCTGTGTACTCACTATCTCATGCCAGCCCTGCGGCTGCCCAAGGGGCGGGAGGCTTTGCCCCACTCTGCAGATGAGGAAGCGGAGGCTCATGGAAATCGGTGCCCCGACCCAGATGGTCATCTTACCTGGGCTCGGGCAGGCACCCTGGTAGGCCTGAGGCTCCACTGGGGCAGGTGGAATGTGATCAGGGAGACCCCTTCACATGGTCCAGTTGGGCTTTAAAAGCCCCATTGATCCCATGTTTCCACTTAATAAACTCTGGTCAACGGGTCGACTGACTCTCCCTAGGGCTTCCCAGGGGGTCCTGGGGTTTTCCAGGCGCAGCTGCCTTCCCTCTGCAGGCTTGGTGACCCAGACAGGGCTAGCTGACAAACAGGCCCTGCCCAGGAGGAGCGTGGGACGCAGCGAGCGAAACTCGTTTTAGGAAGGAAATCTTCTCAAAGCCAAGGTTGAGAAACCAGTGTCTCACCCAGTCCTGAGGGTGGGGGAGCCCAGGTGAGCCGACTCAGTCCTCAGGAATGGGTGGGGTCTCGAGGGGAGGCGGGCACTTCCTCTGCCCCAGCCCAGGGTCCTGTTCAATCCTTACTGAGGAGTTTCCTGGGGACAGGCAGTGACCTGTCAGCTGCCCATGTGGGAAGCAGCTTGGCGTGGCCCACACCATCTCATTAGCGGTGATTCACCCAGGACTCACCTGGCTGTCAGGGACCTGTCCCACTGCCCGCCAGAACCAGCTTGACGGGCACCCTTGGAGAGGCAGAGACCCTGTTCCTCTAGCTCTCCAGCCTCCGGGGCATCTCGGGCAGAGCCTGCCTGGCACACAGTCAGAACTCAGAATTCATTCATTCGACCTACAGATATTTATTGCACACCTACTGTATGCCAGGCACTGTTGCTAAGTGCTAAGGATGCAGAGTGAACCAGGCAGACCCAAATCCCTGCCCTCCTGGAACTCACTTTTCATGGGGAAAGACAGACAGTAAACAAATAAACACGTGAATCATATGAGCTGTTGAAGATGGTGAGTACTGTGGAAGAAAAGCAGGGAAGAGTGTGAGATAGTTTTAAGTAGAGTATTAGGGTGTACTTCTCTGAGAGGTGATATTTGAGCAAAATCTGATGAAGATGTACAAATAACGGAGGGAAAAGATGTACTGGAAACAAGTGCAAAGGACCTGGGGTAGGAATACAGGGTGGGGGCCATATTTAAGGACCAGCAAGGAGACCAGTGTAGCTGAAGCACAGCAGGCAGAGAGGAGAGCAGTGGAAGACAGGGTCCAAGGCTGGGGGTGGGTCGTCTAGACTGTGCAGGGTCTTATAAGCCTTTGTAAGAACTTTTGGCTTTTACTCAGCTGGATTCTGTCAAAATTCTCCAAAATCCCCCACATTGAACCCAAGACAAGCTTCCCATGCTTCAGGCTGGCTCAGAGGCCAGAGAGCTAAGTCAAGGGTCAGGGGTGATTTCACCAGGGAGGGTCTGGAAAGATGAGTTTGCTGAGCAGAGGGGTTGCTGCCTGTGGAGGATGGGTGAAGAGGAAGATGCCTGTTTGAGAAACAAGTACGTACTGCAGAGGGATGTTGTGGGGAGAGGCAGAGAAGGGGGCAGAGGCTGAAAAGGAAAGGTGGGGCCAGTAAGAGACAGCCTTGCTCAGTCACCCCAAGCCTGTCCTTCTAGACTCATGTGGGACACACCCACACTCTGCTCCGACATCTCTCTCAACTCTGGGGCTTTGCACGTGCTGTTCCCTCTGCCTGGGAATCCTTGCTATCCTTGGCCTGGTGAACTCCCACTCAACCTCCACTACGATGGGGTCCCCGAGTCCTCAGGGCAGCCACCCCCTCCCCTTTGAAGCATTTTCACACTGGGTCATATTTGCCCACTGAGGGGGTCTCCCTCCTCCATGAGATGGTGGCTGTGGACCACATTGGTTTTGCTCACCTTTCTATCCTCTGAGCCTGACACAGAGTAGGTGTTGAAATAGCTGAATGAATGAGGAATCGCTTGCTGGGATTTGGATCCCTCAAAGGTTTCAGAACAGTGACAAGACCAGATTCACATTTTAAGAAGATGACTGTGAGTCAGTATGTGTGGGGGTGGAGGGGATTGGAGGAGGGTGACAGCTAAGAGGCTACTGGAATAGTCCAAGCAGGGGCAAGAGAGAGGCAAGGAAGGCAGAACTAGGGTGCCAGCTGCTGGGAGTGAGAGGAGGAGCAAGATCTGGGAGCAGTTTTCAGAAGGGACATCAACACTGGCCCTGGGGGTGATGAGGAAGAGGGAGCAGAGGGTGGGGTCCAACTTACCCTCTTGTGTTTTGTGTCCTTCCCCATGTCCTGCCAGTGAACAGACAGAAACCACTTCTCAGACACAATACAGCACAGTAGTTACAAAGCCTAAGCTTTGAAACCTGACTCTGGGTTCAAGTTCCATTTCCGTCACATGATCGCTATGTGACATCAGGCAGCTTTACTCAACCTCTCTGGTCCTCAGTTTACCCATCTGTAAGGCAAGGATGATAACTGAGAATCGGTTACTGCGTTTCATTGACTCTAAGATTCCTGTTTTAACATTTCTGAAATCTGGGTGCGTCTTAATATCATGGATTAATTGGCAGCATTCTTTAGTGATACATCATACGTGGAAGATTGATGGAGCCTCAGATTTGTTGAAACACAAAAATACGTGGAAAGACCCGTACCTGGCATACCTTAAGGGCTGAATAAATGTTAGGTATTATTATGTCGTTATTTGCTTTCTGGACTGCTGTTCATCATGCAAGGCAACAGATGCCCTGTCAGAATAGAGAGAAAAATATAATCTGGAGCTGAGAGAGAAAAGGAGCTAATCCATAAATAGCTATAAAGGTGAAAGAAATCTTAGTAATTTCCCCCCAAAAAAACACCCAAAGTGTAATGCTTCCTCTGAAAGATCCCATAGAATTCTGCCAAAGTTCCAGAGAAAACTTCAGAAATTCCTCCTTTACAAGAGAGACCAGAACTCCCGGCTCCCTGACCGGCAGGGGGAACCGGGGCTTGTCCCCAGATGACTTCGGGGGTGTTCCCTGTGTCCTCTCGAATTTCCCTGAGTCACCATTACTCATTGCCCACAGTCAGGGCTCTGCTACCTTCCAACCAGGAGACCGATGCCCTAGGATCAAGGGGCATCCTCAAACAAAAGTGTGATTATGGAGTGTTCAGCACGGGCTGTAAACTGTCTCCGACTCGGGAGAGCAGGGTGACCCTTGCCGCCGTCTTATTTTTGGCCACTTGGGTTGTGTTCCTGCCTACTGACTTGGCAAATCCTGGGCGACTCGCCTTGTTTTCTCTCCTCACTTAAATACATGTCTGGAAAAAGCCTCCACCCCCACAGACCCTGCTGTGTGTGGAAATGGTGACAGGCTTGGAGGAGGAGGAACTAGGCGTCTGGTTCCCGGAGCCTCCCCCTGAATGAGGGAGAGCAGAGTTGGCCCAGGCAAGCATTCTTAGGCCCAGATGCTCAGGTCAGTGATACTCCCAGGGGCCAGTCTTGCATCCCTTCGAGCTCGTCTAGAGCCGCCACCCACCCCAGCTCTTATTCTCTCCTGCTCTGTCTGTGTTGACAAGAGACCATCTCGGCCCTCTTCGCCGTGTCAGGCTCACACAAAAGTCTCTGGTGACAAGGACCGGTTCAAGCCTGGGGCTGGGAGGCAGTGAGCCTGAAAACTCAGGAATCTGATCACGCGCAGGAGGCATGCACGTGCTGGGCAGCAAGGGGGTGGATGGAGGTAGCTCTGTAGCCGGCAGCCGGAGCCAGCTCTCAGCCAGGAGGGAGGCAGGACAAATGTGCCCCGGACACTCTTCCAGGGAGGAGGGACTGAGCAGTCAGCGGTGGGTCTCTGGGGAGACCCACCCTTTGAGCAGGACAACTGCCCTCTCTCCTGGCCCCCACATGTCAGGCCAGCATTCTTCCCGTGCCCCAGTCTGATGGCATCTTCATTCCAGAGCGTGCAATCCCCTGCTGATCGTCCAATCACCAGTTCTACCGAATCTCTTCTCTGGGCTGGAGTAAACATCAGGACAGTTTCAAAGCCTCGGGACACCCCATCCGCCCCCTCCCATTTGCATGGGGAAGATGGAACTGACAAAGACATGTTATAAATACTTGTTGAATGAAAGCACTGTGTGATACCTGGAGAGACAGGCATTATCATTCCCATTTATCATCCCCATTTTAAAGACGAGCAGGCTGAGGCCCAGTGACAGCCTTGTCTGGGGTCCCACAGTTAACAAGTAGTAGGTTTGGGCTTTTAACCAAGCCCTGTCAGTCCCCAAGACGTCACGCTTGACCTCTGTATCACACTGTGTGCTTAAAAGGTGCTTGACAAAGCCCCTGGCACAAGAGGCAGTGAGGGTGGGGCGTGCTTAATAAACAGTAGCTACTGTGAGAAATAATACTGATCTCATAACTCATTAGGGTTGCATTTTTGTTCACATTTTAGAGATGAAACTGAGGCTCAGAGAGGCTTCCTAACTTGCCTAAGACCACACGGTAAGTGGTAGAGCTGGGTTGGGTTTGAACTCCAGTCTCCTTTGACTTCACAAGCCATGGTCTAACCATGGCACACACTGTCTCTTTGGGGAAGCACCACTGGCCCTGTTCAGATGTGCCCCTAATAGATTGAGATTCTCTCTCTGCGGGGCCCCATATCTGGAATTTTCTCTTGCTCACTCTCTCTCCTGGGCAGCACCTGGCCTGTTGATACAGCTTCCCAACTGCAGGGACCTCTTCCAGCCGTGCAGCACCCCACGCAAGCCATCTCTTTACTTGGTCTCTGTAGAGCCTCGCGGCCCCGCCCTCAAAGCTCGTCCAAGAGAGCCAAAAAGCCCTAGCTTTGAACCTCTCAACAAGAATTTCTTCCCCAAAGGTAATGCTGGGAGATACGTCAGGAGCAAGATAACAGTGGTGAGAGGTCACTGAGAAGGATCACAAGGGCTGCGCACGGGGATCTGGCCCCCTGGAGGGTCACTTGTTTCCTTGTTGGCATCTTTGGAGCCCAAAGCAAATATACCAGCAGACTTGGCCAGCCTCAGCAGCTCCTGTGTGCATCTCCCCAGTCACAGGCCACAGTGGACAGCTCTTAGCAGCTTGAGAGCACTGGCATCCCTGACCAACTTGGCTTGATTCTCCAAGGATCACAGAGAAAACATACTCCTTTGACCAAATGCTGGGTCAATCCTGCAATTAGACTCATTTGCAGCATCGCTGGCATGGCGAGAAGAAATGATAATAGTTTTTCAAAAAGAGACCGTATTTACTTCACACCCATTAGTATGACTACTTTAAAAAAAATAGCCGATAACAGGTGTTGGCAAGGATGTAGAGAAACTGGTGGGATTTTGAAATAATGCATCTGCTATGGAAAGCAGTGTGGAGCTTCCTTAAAAATTAAACCTTGAACTACCATATGATCCAGCAATCCCACTTCTGGATGTATACACATAGAAAATATCCCTTTGCATTCAATAAAGGGCCTCAAAGGAATATTCGCACACCCTTGTTCAATGCAGTGTTAGCCACAGTTCCACCAAGGGGTGGAAGGAATCCAATGCCCACTGAGGATAAATAGATAAACAAAATGTGGCGCATATATATATATATACATATATATATGTGTGTACACACACACACCATGGAATATTACTCAGCTTTAAAAAAGAAGGAACTCCTGTCACATGCTACAACATGGATGACCTTTGAGGACTTTTTGCAAAGTAAAATAAGCCAGACACAAAAGGACAAAAGTGCATAATTCCACTTACGGGAGATATTTAAAGTGGTCAAGTTCATAGAAACAGAAAGTAGAATGGTGCTTACCAGGGAGGGGAAAATGGGGAATTGTTGTTTAATGGGTGTAGAGTTTTCAGTTTTGCAAGATTAAAAAATCCTAGAGATTGCACAACAATGTGAATATACTCATCACTACTGAACTATGTGATTAAAAATGGTTAACACGGCAAATTTTATGTGCTTTTTACCCAAATTAAAAATACATTTTAAAAGGGAGAGGGGGGAATTCCCTGGCAGTCGAGTGGTTAGGACTCAGCGCTTTCACTACGGGGGCTGGATTCAATCCCTTGTCGGGGAACTGAGATCCCGCAAGCCGCAACTGCAGGCCAAATAAATAAATAAATAAAAGGGAGGGGGAGCCTTGTTGACTTCCTCACTTTGGAGGGATTTACAATATTGACCAAGCTAGGCACTTTGTACATGTTATTTTCTTTCATTCCCACTCTGACTTACTATGGTAGGCATTGCTAATCCTTGTTTACAGCCTAGGAAATTGAGCCCTAGTGAGAGAAACTGACACACCCACAGTCTCATGGAACTCAGTGAGGAGCAGAGCCCCAATTTGTACTCAGATTTGTCTTCCTCCAAATTGGGGGTCTTGTCCCCACCCTCGTTGCCCTGCTAGCTGTCTCCTGATTCAAGCTCCCAATCACTGACAGAAAGAAAACAAACTTTTAACGTGAGTGCTCCGGGACTTGCCTGGTGGCTCAGTGGCTAAGAAACCTCCTGCCAACACAGGGGACACGGGTTCAAGCCCTGGTCCAGGATGATCCCACATGCCTCGGGGCAACAAAGCCTGAGCACCGCAACTACTGAGCCTGTGTGGCATAACTCCTGAAACCCTCGCACCTAGAGCGTGTGCTCTGCAACAAGAGAAGCCACTGCAATGAGAAGCCCATGCACCGCAATGAAGAGTGGCCCCCACTTACCACAGCTAGAGAAAGCCTGTGTGCAGCAACGAAGACCCAACGCAGTCAAAAACAAAACAAACATGAGTGCACCATTTTCCCAAATTGAGCGCGAGGTCCTTGGTGAGGAGCCGGACGCATCTTCTATTTCTCGACTTGCCAGGGGAATTAAGCCAAGGGGCACATATAGTTAGTGGGCAAAAAACACTTGAGAAGTAGTTGATATTGTTAAACTTCTCCAAGCGCCAGAAAGCATGTTGGTAATAGCGGTAGGGTGCACATGCCGTGGTTGGGGCGTGTGCGAGCCACCGATTATCGCATGACCCTTAGCGCACGACCATTAGCGCGATGGTTAGAGGTCTCGCTCTGCCAACTGTCAGCCTCAAAGTGGTCCTCGAGGCCACGAGTGCAGTGAGAGGCTTAGGGCGACCTTCTCCCCAGGGCCCTCCAGGCACTCTGGCCTCGGCCGGGGGCTGAGTTGGGGGGCCAGGGGCAGGCTTAGGGCTGTGTCCTGCAGCGCTCCAGGGCCCTCGCCACTGCTACCCGCTGGCCGGGGCCAGGCCTGGAGGCAGCCGTGAACCTCTCCCCCAGCCCCAGCACGAGGCTGTTTGGAGCCGAGAAACGCCCAGAGCTGTGGTCCGCACTGGGTGTCCCTTGGGGGTAAGTCGCTCCAGCTTGCACAGGCTGGGAATTCTCTCCACTCCATTTGGGCTGCTTCCCTTGTGGGAAGTGAGCCACGTTGGGCCCGGTCGCCCTTGAGACCTGGGCCACTCTGTTTGGAGGCCGCCATCTGGGAGTGGAAGTGGAATTTTATTTATATTTATTTGAAGTATAGTTGATTTACAGTGTTGTGCCAATCTCTGTTGTACAGCAAAGTGACTCAGTTACGCACATATATACATTCTTTTCTAATATTCTTTTCCATTATGGTTTGTCACAGGCTATTGAGTATATTTCCCTGTGCTCTACATTAGGACCTTATTTTTCAGCCATTCTAAGGGTAAGAGTTTGTATCTACCAACCCCAAACTCCCAGTCCATCCCTCGCCCTCCCTCCTCCCCCTTGGCAACCACAAGTCTGTTCCCTATGTCTATGAGTCTGTTTCTGTTTTGTAGATAGGTTCATTTGTGCCATATTTCAGATTCCACATGTAAGTGATATCATATGGTATTTGTCTTTCTCTTTCGGACTTATGGAAGTGGAATTTTAGACTATACCTACTCTGATTTTCTGTGTGACAGTAGCCTGTCTGTGTTTTTGTGTGTTTTGGGGTGAGCCACTCTGGTTTGCGCTTTTGTTTGTGGGATCATGCTTGTTATTTGTATCCACATGTTGTATGTGTGTAAATCAGTACTTGCACTGGCAAATGGAGACATCTTTGGTGAACAAGGGAGCTCATGTGTGACGACACTAGGTATCCTTCCCTGTTGCATTGGGTTTTGCCTGTGGTGAAGCGTTGGATGGGATTTTCCCTTTGCGATGGTTGGGAAGCCCCCTTTTTGGTTCGAGGGACCAAAGTGATCCTGCGAGACCATTTTGCATTGCATTTGTTTGGTTGATATTTGATGATACCTACTGTGATAATCAGAGGTCTTTCCATCTTATAGTCCCCCTACAGTGTATTTTGAAAAACTGGGAGATCTTTAGTATGCTCCTAGAAAGAGAGAGAAAAGTTTTTTTGTTATGGTTTTTGTTTTTTTAACACTGTGTGGCTACTATATTCTTTAGAGCCCAGAGGAAAAATTGGTTAAGATGAAACTCCTTTGAAATTCCAAAACTGGTTCTTTTTTTCTTTTTTAAGATTTATTTTATTATTTATTTATTTTATTTTCGGCTGCACTGGATCTTCGTTGCTGCACTCAGGCTTTGTCTAGTTGTGGTGAGCGGGGGGGGCTACTCTTCGTTGCAGTGTGCGGATTTCTCATTGCGGTGGCTTCTCTTGTTGCGGAGCATGGGCTCTAGGCATGTGGGCTTCAGTTGTTGTGGTGCTTGGGCTCAGTAGTTGTGGCATATGGGCTTAGTTGCTTCGCAGCATGTGGGATCTTCCCAGCCCAGGGATTGAACCTGTGTCCCCTGCACTGGCAGGCGGATTCTTAACCACTGCACCACCAGGGAAGCCCCCAAAACCAGTTCTTTTTGCATATGCAGTTAGAGAAAGCTGACTTGATAGAATACTTTTTTCAGAATTCTGACCCTGAGAGAATAAAAATATTTCTAAGAGAAACCTTGAAGTTAATTAAGTAAATTTAACTTATTTCGACTGTTATTTTTGGTTTCACATTTGCCAGGTGAATTGCCATGGCATACTCGGTCATGATTCCCTATCTTTCCATTTGCATGTTGTTTTTTGTTAAAAAGAGGGATCCTTGTTTGGAAAAGTTGAGGAAATTGTTGGACTTCACCCTTTTGTTTTTGTCCTTCAGGAATTAGGTCCTGTTCTTCGTATGTTTGCATTTGTCTGGTGTGTAACTGTGCCGGCTATGGGAAACTCAGATTTGTTTCCTAAATGCAGCCCCTTGAGGTGCAGTCTCCAGAACTGGACCACTTTCAGTTATAATATTGCTGAGTTAACTTGTAAATGAGCTATATTTAAATGACTTAAAAGTAAGCGCTTACATATTAAATACTTCCTAATATTTAGAAAATTGGCCAAGGGTGGGATGAATCAGGAGATTGGGATTGACATATATATACTACTATATGTAAAACAGATAACGAATGAGAACGTAATGCCTAGCACAGGGAACTCTACTCAATGCTCTGTGGTGACCTAAATGGGAAGGAAATCCAAAAAAGAGGGGATATATGTATACGTATAGCTGATTCACTTTGCTGTATAGCAGAAAATAACACATCGTAAAGCAACTACACTCCAATAAAAATTAAAAAAAGAAAGAAAGAAAATTGGCCAAAACGAATTTCAGGTCCTCATGATTTTGGAAATATGCAGTACTGAATTGATATCTGGTATTGAAGCTAGCTTAAGCTTGTTGGTTTGTTAAGTGTAATACTTCTGTTTTACCTAGATATATTAGAAACCAAATAAGGCCTTATATCTGTTGCAAATTTGTCAGCAAGGAAAATAACTTGATATGATGGAACTTTAAGTCTGTCTAAAATAGCCTTTCCAGATTTTGGTAACTTGAAACTGAACTAAGATAAATGGCAAGAATTTGTTAACTATCTGGGTCACTTCAAATAGGAGAAGGCAGTCTGGCAGTCCAGTGGTTAGGACTCCAAGCTTCCCCTGCAGGGAGCACAGGTTCAATCACTGGTCAGGGAACTAACATCCCTCATGCTGCACAGTGCAGCCAAAAAAAAAAAAAAAAAACCGAAAAACAAAAACCAAAAATCAAATAGGATGAAATAATGGAACATTGGTTGCTGGGCAAATCTAAGTTTACCTACCTTTGCGTTCTGAGGAGAGGAAAACTAAAGTGTAAGTTTCCAATCAGAAAATGCTGGTATGACAAACTGGTATTATATGTTTTGAGGAAAAAAGGAGTTTTATGCATAGTCCAGCTGAGATTAAACTTAGGTAAATGGATTTTGTTATTAAAAGTAGGGTAGTGCAAGACTAGATTTTGTTCCTCTCTGCTAAGAGAACAAGTTCACTTAGAATGCTGCTTTTTTTTTTCTTTAACAACTTTTATTGAGATACAATTGACATACAATAAACTACATATACTTAAAGTGTAAAATTTGATTTTTATTTCTTATTAGTAATGTATATATGGCAATCCCAATCTCCCCCCGCACCACTTTCCCCACTTGGTGTCCATATGTTTGTTCTCTACATCTGTGTCTCTATTTCTGCCTTGCAAACTGATTGATCTGTACCATTTTCCTAGATTCCGCATTTTTGTGTTATTATATGATATTTATTTTTCTCTTTCTGACTCACTTCACTCTGCATGACAGTCTCTAGGTCCATCCATGTCTCTACAAAGGTAGAATGCTGCTTTTGATAACAGATTATATGAACTTCCTTGCCTTTAAGTTATCTTTATTTGCTTTTGAGATCTCTTCTCACTTTGGATAAGAAATAAGTATTGTCTTCAAGTGACTATGATCTTATTTGACCAAGTGTTTTGAAACTTTTTGACAGACCCCAAATATCAAATTTCAATTAAAGTTCTTTTGACTCCCAGGTAACTTTGGGATGCTTTAGAGGGCCCCTAAGTCATCTCAGAGAGGAATATTTAACTAGTATTATTTGGTATGTTGAATTACATGGGAAGCATTGTCAAATGAGTGATAAATCTTCTCGGATTATACAGTATGGATAAATGTTACTACTATAGATATTCTAGAAATTATATAAAGTTTCTGAAATATAGATATGTCCTGGTATAACCTATCAGCTACAATTCTGGTTATATCACAGCAACTTGATTAAGCTTTTCTGTCAATACATTGTGTTCAGATCTTTAACCCTGGCCTTTTAAGTCTTCAATAGACAGTTACTCCGATGCTTTGCAAAAATGCTTCATCTTCAAGAAGATTCATAGGAAGGACTTTTTGACAAGTACAGGTCTCTAATAAATTTCAGATTATACTGCTGAACTGGGTAAGAAATTTAAAGTCCTAATGGAAAAACTGATGGCTTCATAAAAAAATTAACAAAAGAATGGGGTACTGTGTAAACTGGTGCATATGGTGACAATGTTTATGGGTTTTGTCTGGAATATTACTGATTTTGATCTCTGTTCTCCAGATATAGGGAAGCCCTTCCTCTCAAGTTCCTCTGTGAGTAAAATTGAAATATTTTTCTTTTCTCTCTGGCTGGTCCCTCCAGAAACTGGAGACTTGGGTTCTGAGCAGCCTTATCAGGTGAATAGGAAAGATTGTCTCCTGGCATGTACAGGAATCTTGGTATTTTGGGGACCGAGAATTCCACTAAGGCAGAATCTGATGGCAGGCCTTTAGCATTTCCTGGCTTGACAGTCCTTTTGGGAATACGGTATGAGACTCCTGAGGAGTTACACCAAAGCCAGTTTGGAGGAGCCTGGTAGTCGACCAGATTTATTTTACGAACAAATTAGTCTTGATTTGGCGTGTTTGTGGAAAACACTGCTTGCTTTAAGTCTATTGTTAAAAGCACATGTACAATGCTTGTGTGACAACTGGGTATAAGTGACAAAATGTATGGCCTGTAAAGTATTTCCACATTAATATACTTCTGAGCCTGTTTACGATATCTGATCACTTTTCCCCAATGTAAATATCTAGGCAAATATAAAGGAGGCCTAGCACTGAGGGACATGATCTAGACCCAGGGCAAGCAGCTAAATAACCCCAGTTTCAAGGGACATGTTTTGGTCTGTTGAAGGATTTGCAGTTAAAAAGGGAGGTGACAGGGAATTCCCTGGTGGTCCAGTGGTTAGGACTCGGCGCTTTCACTGCCCAGGCCCAGGCTCAATCCCCAGTCAGGGAACTAAGATCCCACAAGCTGCGTGGCATGGCCAGAAAAAGAAAAGATAAATAAATAAAAAGGGAGATGATGGAAAAATCTGCACATATTTTGAGGTATGGGGAAGTCATTCTGGCTGATACATGATTTAACTTAAACTTTACTGACCAGAGCAGCCTGTTTTGTGGCCTTTTGGACATGCATTGTACATCTGCCTTGGCCATTGAGAAGGGGAGTACATTTGAAAATCAAAAATGGAATAGCAGGACTTCCCTGGTGGCTCAGTGGTTAAGAATCTGCCTGCCAATGCAGGGAACATGGGTTTGAGCCCTGGTCCAGGAGGATCCCACATGCCTCGAAGCAACTAAGCCCACGTGCCACAACTACTGAGCCTGGGCTCTAGAGCCGGCAAGCCACAACAACTGAAGAATGCGAGCCTAGATGCCCGTGCTCTGCAACAAGGGAACCCACCACAAAGAGAAGCCCGTGCACCACAATGAAGAGTCGTCCCCACTCTCTGCAACTAGAGAAAGCCCGAGCAGCAAGGAAGACCCAACGTAGCCAATAGATAAATAAATTTATTTTTTTAAAAATGGAATAGGGGATACGGGGATATGTGTATACATACAGATAATTGACCTTGGTGTACCTCAAAAACTGGTACAAGAGTATAAAGCAATTATATTCCAATAAAAAAAGAAAAAAAGGAATAGCAGTGGTTCAGACATCCAAGGTAAAGCTCGGTGGCCTTGGATGTGATTTCAGACACATTCCTCTGTTGTTGAGAACTTGTATTTTCTGAGCTGTGTCATACTTGGGATGCCACCAGCTATTCTCGAATCAGTGTCTGCTGGCAGATGGCAGCTGCAACCTTATGACCTCAAGGTCTCTGGTAATGATTAGCATAAAAAGGAGACATGTAGTGGCCAATAGCTCCTGTTATGTATATGCTAATACCACATTAGAGGTTAAAAGTTACTTAGATAAAAGTATTATACATAACTCATTTCCAGGACTTGGAACCCAGGACTATTTCCAGCTCAGTATCCATACCCTGAATCAAGGTAAGGCTACACTCCATTTTAGCAAGAAGTAGCCAGGGTGGTCATCATCCCATTCCTTGAAAGACTTGGGGAAGGATGAAACAGGATTGGAGGTTGAAACCGAATCCCCCTAAGACGGAGTTCCTCTGCTGAGTTTATGGTTAACCTCTCTATCTAAAACACCATACCCAGGTGTTCTCCTCAAGACTGAGGAATATCAAAGAAAAGAGGGGAATTATAACAGGGGCTGGAGGGATTGCGACGGTTAGCACAGGACCGTTAGTGCAAGACCCGTAGCGCTCAACCATTCGTGTGGTGGTTAGAGGTCCTGCTCCGCCAACAGCCAGCCACACAGCGGTCCTCACAGCAGAGAGTGTGGGGAGGTAACATCTTCACAGAAAGTACCATTGAAGCACTTTCGGCTCACAAAGCATTTTCACACACCTATGTGCTCCTGATGGAATCCCTGGATAACAGAGATGGCTATCATCTGCATTTTACAGATGAGGGAAGCAGAGCTCAGAGGGACGTGCTCAAGGTCCCCCAGCTGGGACTCCAGTCACTGGAGGCACAACTGGACAGGTGTCTCAGACCCCTGAAGTCTGTGATGCTTTCACAGGTGGCCTCATAGATTACGGCCAGGCTCCCTCTCTCACTCAGCCTCCTCTGCCGATCTTGCGCTGTGCTTACCTGCTGACCAAGAGCGTGAGCCTGGATCTCCGAGGCCAAAGAAATTACGGACAGTCTGCACGAAGGCTGGAGACGCCTTTCTTGACACTGCAGTTTTAGCATTGAACACCCAGCCAACCACCATGTGCCAGTGAGTGAAATGCTGGGGCATTCCCAGGTCAAGGAAAAGGCTGGTCGGAGGGGCTGGGCTGGAGTCCAGCTAAGCAGGGAGGCCTGGCAGCTGGCACAGGGCAGGGAGGCACGGACGGGGTCAAGCTTGGGGGCACCGCTAAGGCCATGATGTCGATATGAGCCAACCTGGTCTGCTGCCCAGGGGTCAGAGCCTTGCCCAGAGGGGCCAGCGTAGGCATAAGGGAGGACTGAGGCTGCTTGCTCTCTGCCCTGTCTCCCACCCACCCCCACCCCCCACGTGTAGGCAGCTGCAAGCCCGAGGATGCTGGCCCTAGAGTGAGGGTGGTCGCAGCCTGCAGGTGGGGGCAGCAGGATGGCCACCCAGTGGCCAACCACCTCTACTTGGTCCTTTCATTATGACATTTTTTCCTCCGATTACAAAAGTATCTTGTGTTCACAATAAAAAAAAATTGAGGGCTACCAAAAAACCCACATAAGCACAAAATAAAAAGCACCCACAACGCTCTCTCTTTTTTAACTGCATAAAGGACAAAAGGTAAAAAGTAAATGCCCTCATCTCCCCTCTCCTCACTCTCCCCTCCCCCGTACACCCAGAGGTCATCACTGATGGAAGTTTGATCATGTTTGTTAAGGTTCCTCTCTTCTTTTCCTGTTGGAGGGAAGGGGGCAGTGATTTCCCCAAGAAGCGAAACGAAAACTCAGTCCGTGTTTTGACTGACAACATAAACATTTGATTCCAATGCCTTTTAAATACGTTGGTGATGAAGCGCCCTGTCTGGGAAGCATCCTGGCTCTGTCCACCCTGGACACTTGTACCTCCCCCACCTCCGGCCGCCTTCATCACCTCCCTGTGAGGAAGATCGGTGAAGGAGGCCTCTGGGGGCTGATTTCAAGGTAACTAGGGACTTTCTGCCTCCAAACACTTCTCTATCAGGTCACTGATGCCCGAAATCCCACCATTAGGACGTCATATTTTTAACAGAAAACTTCATTTTCCCTGAAAATACAACTCCCTCATGGGAACTGTGAATCCTTTAAGAGTATGGAATACAAAATGAGTTTTAAATTTCTTTCCTAGGACAGGGTTGGTTTTTTTACTTTTAAAGATCTTAATGTTTCTTTTTTTTTTTTTACTCATTGTAAAAGTAACACATTTATTGTGGAAAAGGTAGAAAAAGAGAAAAGCATAAATGAGAGAACAAAACAAAATTTGTCCACAGAATATTACCCAGAGATGACAAAACTAACATTTTTATATAAAAATCTTCTGGTCCTTTTAATTTTACTTTATTTCTGATTGCACCGTGCGGCTTGTGGGATCTTGGTTCCCCAACCAGGGATCGAACCCATTCCCCCTGCAGTGGAAGCACAGAGCCCCAACCACTGGACTGCCAGGGAATTCCTTTCTGGTCTTTTTTCTATGTGAATTATATACGTGTAGATAAACATACACAAACACATTCGCATACATACATATAAATAATGCCAAATTGGCACTCTCTTTTAGTATTATACCATGTCATTAAATATTCTTTGATATCATAACTTTTAACACATACACGCACACTGTGGTATAATGATACCCCAATAGGGAACTAGTCCCCCCACTGCTGGCCAATAAGCTGGTGCTAATTTTTCTCTACAATATCCAACACTGCAATGAACATTCTTGTGTAGAAATGCTGCAAGCAGGTTTTAATCCCGGGATTAGGGAGCAAACACAGATATGCCAATATCTGGGGGCAGGACGCCATTGAGAAGAGAAGAGAACGTGGAGACTGAGGGCACCACAACCTTCACGGACTCACAGCGTGGCCTGCGGCGAGCCTTCCCCGAGTGGCCCGTGAGACATGGCAGGAAGGTGCTGCTTGCGGGCTGGATTAGCAGCCTTTGTACTGTCCTCCCTCTATAAAAATAGCTCACATTCTGCGACGGACAGCCCACGGTACTCTCTCTGAGGGCAAGCCGCACCCACAACCCCCACAGGCACCACCTGGCACTGCTGGAGCATAGGAGCCCACACCCTGGCCACAACTCCCCGGGCCAAGGTTCGGCTTGACACAGAGGCAGCTATTTACGGGCTGGATGTGCAGGAGGGGCTGCCCAGCATTAAAGCTCTGCCCGGTGGGGACCTTCTTTATTGGACAGTGGCTCACCAAGCCAGCTCTCTCTCACCAGGATGCTTGAAAACCAGAGGACTATTAAGTGGTCAGAAACTGAGGGTTATATGGGGAGAAGGTAGTGGGCAGGAGTCAGGAGGCAGAAACCAGGAGGCAGCAGAAGACATTAGGCGGAGAGAGTCCGTAATCGGGTTTGGTGCAAGCATCCAAGGACGCCAGAACAAGGACCAGGTTGTCCCAGAGGGCTGCTGTGTGTCTGGTGAGACCCCTCCTGGGCTTCCTACACAGCCTTACAATAAAGTCTCAGCCCTGGAAGTAACCAGAACTGATCTGTGTCCCCTGCAGCCTGCAGGAGTCTTACCCCACAACATGTGGACAGTACTCTACAGCTTACGTGATGCTTTCCCAGGCCTTCTCTCGTCACAACAGCTGTGGGAGGGAAAGTAGTTTATTCCCATTTTACAGGTGAGGAAACTGATGTTCAGAGAGGAACTGAGTCTCCTGGCAGGTCAGGGAGCAGAAACTCAGAGCCAGGTTTGCTGACCCCACCTCCAAGCTGTTCTCGCCACACCAAGTGGCCTCCTGTCCCCTCCCCACAGATGTCATCACTAGGCTGCGGTACTGCTGTCACTAGCCCTCTGTGTTTCAAGGTGAACTAGCCTTAGTTGATTTGGTGTGTTTCAACCTGTCTACTCAGCTTGTTGTAATGCCTGGGGATTGGGTTTGCGTGTTTTCTTGTCCATAGTGCTCAGTACTTGTGAGGATACCGTAGGTGCTTCGTACGTGCTGATGGTCCCAAGTGCAGTTTTTCAAGAGACCCACATCCCACCTCAGAGTACAAAACCGGACCCCAGGCAGCTCTGAAAATTCCCCTGGGAGTCTGATCCCATTCCAGGTTGAAACGCAGGTATAGAGGATGCTTAATCAGCCCCCTCAACTCTCAAAAAAACAACCATGACCCAGGAAATAAGCAAAAATATGTCCATGAGCAACCAAACTGAATCTCGTAAATTTTATGCACAAAAGATGAAACATGCTTGTCTCTAAAAAAAGAAAACAAACAAAAAAATCTGCTCTAGCCTCACTCTGCACCTTCATACCCTTCCTTTACAGGTTAGGTATGAAGAGCCTGTGCTCTGCAGCAAGAAAAGCCACTGCAATAAGAAGCCTGTGCACTGCAATGACGAGTAGCCCCTGCTCTCCGCAAATAGGGAAAGCCCACGTGCAGCAACAAAGACCCAGTGCAGCCAATTAAAATAAATAAATAAATAAATAAATAAAATATTAAAAAAAAATCCCACAAGCCATGCAGTATGGACAGAAAAAAAAATTATTTGGGCAGAGGACATTTGGCTGACCCTCACTTCTCAGAATTCACCAAATGCTAATTTGTAAATAAGTAAATAGATAAAAGAGAGAAAGAGGACTTATTTTTTGATCCACAGTGGGGGCGGGGGACCTGCCATGTAGTTTGTAATATTTGTGTCCACAGGTTGGGACACCCTCTCCCCGTCTCGAGGTGCCTAGGAAACCTAATTAATTATGGAATTACGGAGCGCTGCTTGTGCTAACATAGCATCAGGGCCGAGGGAGTTAGGTGTCTCAGGGGATATTTACAACAAGCCGTGGTCGTCTGGGGAGTCACTGCTCTGCTCTACAAGAGGACACACCTGCCTCCCAGGAGGGGAAGCTGCTGCTTACGGGTCAGCCGCCCTTCCCCAGCCAGACTGGAGACACACACACTGCTGGAGAGCCTTCCTCCCTTCCCCAGGCTCTGCTGGGACGCGGATCAACGCAATCCATCTTCCTCCCCTCAGAATGTCCCGACCGCCTCCTACTTCCCAGACTAAGGCTGTGCTGTCCACGGATGATGATGCAGACTGGCTGCACCCTGGGAACATCTTATTCCAGAGGGATTCCTTCTGGGAAGGTTTTCTACAGTCAAGCCCAGCTGTGCAACCAGGCTCTTGAGCAGCCTCCTTCCGGGGCCAATTCTTCCAGGATGCACAGAGGCAAAGGCCAGAGAGGAGAGGGGAACATTGAGCTCTTTCTCTCTGCCAAGCCTTGAGCAGGGCACTTGGCACCCTGCTCACTGAAGTGTCACAATAAGCTGGGTGATGAGTTCTATCAACCTGGCTTTCACAAACTGAGACTTAGGGGAAAGCAGCTGGGAAGGGGCACACAGCTAAAATGTCCTAAAGCCAGGGTTCCAACCCAGGCCAACTCCAAAGCTCTTGTTTTTATAAGATCGTCTCAAGCTATTGGACTAGTGGTACAAAACATGTGTATATCACACAACCCTTGAAATAGTGAGAGGAGGGCCAAACAGAGAAAGAGGAATAACCGCCAGATTAGTAGAGGGAAGCACTCAATGGCAGAAACAAAACAAAACAAAAACAAACAAAAAAAATTCAGAGAAAAAAGAATCCAGGACAGATGGTACCAATAGAAAGCAGAGAGTAGATCTAATCCTAAATATAGTCGCAATTACATTAACTATAAATGAATGAAATGTTCCTGTTAAAAGATAAAGGTGGGTTGTCAGAGTGGATACAGGACAAATCCCGACTCTCTGGGGTTTACAAGCGATATATCCAAGACATAAATAAGGATTCCGAAAGGTGAAGGGCAGAGCCCAAGTCTGAATCAAAGGTCTCTGAGGCTGCAGGATCTGTTCTCTCTCCAAGACCTCAGCCTCCAAGCTTGCCTTGATCTCAGTCATCCCGTGAGCATGTGGTTTGATGGAAGGCACTCAAGCACTGGCATTAGATGAACCAACCATGTGACCCTGGACTTTCTTAGGCTACCTGGGTCTCAGTGTCCTCCTCTGTAAGATGGAACAATAATTAATACCTTCGAGGGCTGCTGTAAGAGCTGGAGACAATTGGTTTATGGCAAGTGGCACATGGTGAAACTCTTATTATGTGTAGTTTTTGTTCATATTGTGATCACTTTACTTGTGCCTGTGTAATCGATAAGACCCTATGGGCTGGGCTTCCTAGGTGGCGCAGTGGTTAAGAATCCGCCTGCCAATGCAGAGGTCACGGGTTCGATCCCAGCTCCAGGAAGATCCCACATGCCACAGAGCAACTAAGCCCGTGTGCAAAAAAAAAAAAAAAAAAAAGACCCTATGGGCTACCTGACAATGTCATAGTGAAACAGAAGGGAAGGGGGCAGGGCACAACCTTTGAAAGAATGACATAGTCTGAGGACATGACATAGACTGATTAGAACCAACTGGGTCCAAGATGGTGGGTAAGACGACTTCCACCAGACCTTGAGCCTCAATATGCGTTCATTGTAACACATCAGGAAGCTAAATGACATGCCCACAGGCACTATGACAGTTCCAAGGCCGACCTTAAGGATCAAAAAGTGGGTGGTGGCTCAATTCCTGGAAATCCCCACCCCCTTCCTGAAATAGCTGGAATACTCCTTCCACTCCTTAGCCTATAAAATTACCCACCCCTATAAAAACTGACAACCCTATACCCTGGTGCCTTTCTCACCTTCTGAGATGGCCCACACTGTTGTCTGTAGAGTGTGTTTCTCTCTAAATAAATCCACTTCTTACCTATCACTTTGTCTCTCATTGAATTCTTTCTGCGATGAGACCTCAAGAACCTGAGCTTCATTAAGTCCTGAAACCAGGTGTGTGACCTCAGTTGGAAGTTGGAAGACCGTGGGTTTTGTCTGGGTTCAAGTTCCAGCCACGTGGGTTCCAGTCCCAGCCGAGTGGGTTCAAGTCCCAATCTGGGTTTAGGCTGGATGCAAGTCCCCATCTGAGGTGCACAGTGTCAATAGGCTATGAAACCCTTTCCTCTGTGTGTTTTTGGGTAGTTGGGGGCGCATGGTGGGTGGGGAGCAGGGCTGAAACCACTCTCACTTCTGTGCTGGGAAATTCGAGTGGGACCAGGATGCCCTGTTCCTGTTGGCTTGCAAGCATAACCCACCTGTCGCTCTGTCTTTGATTAGGTCACACTGCTGCTCAGGCCCTAACCGTGGCAACTTCCTACCACCCATGTGTCAGGGCCCCTCCTGTCTCCAAGGCCTCCAAGTCTTGCTTTCTGCCCTCTCCTTCTGCGTGTAGACTCAACTCTGCAGGCAAACGACCACCCATCCCTTGCCCTGCACGCCCCTCCAAGCCTAGCCGGCTCTCCCCCCAGGGCTGCCCCTCCTCCTCTGTCATTCAGGCTCATACTCCCTTGTCTACAATTCTGAAAGCCGAAAGGTCTAAAAATCAGACTTTTAAAAAAATAGGTTTGATATAAACTGATTTGGCCACAAATCTGGTCTTCCCTGATGTGAGGCTATTTAAAGTCTTTCTTATGTCTCTTACGGCTCATACATTTCGCCGCAAAAGCTTTGCTGTGTTTGACTAAGGGTGCTGCCCAGACCCTGCTGCGTGTTGTGTAGTGTCAGCACCCGCATCATGTGACCTTTCTGAAATCCAGAAAGCTCTGAAAACCCACAGGCGTCTGACCCCAGGGCTTCGGGTGAGAGGCTGTGAGGCTGCAGTAAGGACAGTCTGAGGGCCTGCCATGTGCAGGCGTTTTATGTATTTAACTTCCATCCTGGTCACAGCCCTGTAAGGTGGGCATCCCTCCATCTCAGACAGGAGGGTACTGAGGCCCAAGGTCATACAGCTGGGAAAGTGGCTGAACCAAGTCCCTCTGAGTGCCCAGCTGCTCACACTCTCTCCTTTGCTCCCAGTTCCTCAGTTTCCTCAGGAGCTAACCTCCCTGCCTCCCCGTTTCTGTCTTTTTGATGCTCCTGGGACTTCTGTATACAATAATGTTTAATTTCATTCATCTGACAGTATTCATTGAGGGCTTCTCACACTCTGATGTGCACACAAATCTTAAGACGCTGCATCTGATTTAATAGGTCTGGATGTGTTATTCTGCATTCCTAACCAGCTCCCAGTTGCTGTTGGATCCCACTTTGAGGAGTAAAGGGCTAAGGGAGAGGTGGGGACACAGAGTTGAATAAGATTCAATCTCTGCTGTCATCACTTTCATGTATAAGAGAGCTCTCTATGTACCTGATCTGGAGGTGGGTGCTATTATCATCCTCATTTGACAGATGAGGAAACAAGCACAGAGAGATCAGGTAACTTGCCTAAGGTCACACAGCTTATTAGTGGCAGAGCCAGGATTTTTCCGGTAAGCCTGTCTCCAGAGTTCACACTCTTGGCTGCTACACAACATACAAGTTGGAGAGCTGGACCCTGTCAGTGCAGTGTGCTGAGACAGTCATTCCAGGCAGGACTGGCAGTACCGGAGGGGAGCACTGGGCTCCTTTTTAGCACGTGGTCAGTTTTCAGGGTAACTGAAACCTTCCCCTTTATATACCTAAACCAGTTTTCTGTAAGATCTTTCTAAAGTGGATTGTACATCTTCCTGTGGTATTTGACCTTTTCTTGATAACTTGAGACCACTATTACAATTACCAATGTTTGTAACAGCTTTCAGTTTCTCATCACTATTTCTATGCAGGCTTCCAATAAACTGTGGGCTGAGAAACCAAGTGACCAACCTCTTTAGAATAACGTGTAAAGTAAGGGTATGAAGGTGCAGAGTGAGGCTAGAGCAGATTTTTTTTGTTTGTTTGCTTTTTTTAGAGACAAGCATGTTTCATCTTTTGTGCATAAAATTTACGAGATTCAGTTTGGTTGCTCATGGACATATTCTTGCTTATTTCCTGGGTCATGGTTGTTTTTTTGAGAGTTGAGGGGGCTGATGAAGCATCCTCTATACCTGAGTTTCAACCTGGAATGGGATCAGACTCCCAGGGGAATTTTCAGAGCTGCCTGGGGTCCGGTTTTGTACTCTGAGGTGGGATGTGGGTCTCTTGAAAAACTGCACTTGGGACCATCAGCACGTACGAAGCACCTACGGTATCCTCACAAGTACTGAGCACTATGGACAAGAAAACACGCAAACCCAATCCCCAGGCATTACAACAAGCTGAGTAGACAGGTTGAAACACACCAAATCAACTAAGGCTAGTTCACCTTGAAACACAGAGGGCTAGTGACAGCAGTACCGCAGCCTAGTGATGACAGCTGTGGGGAGGGGACAGGAGGCCACTTGGTGTGGCGAGAACAGCTTGGAGGTGGGGTCAGCAAACCTGGCTCTGAGTTTCTGCTCCCTGACCTGCCAGGAGACTCAGTTCCTCTCTGAACATCAGTTTCCTCACCTGTAAAATGGGAATAAACTACTTTCCCTCCCACAGCTGTTGTGACGAGAGAAGGCCTGGGAAAGCATCACGTAAGCTGTAGAGTACTGTCCACATGTTGTGGGGTAAGACTCCTGCAGGCTGCAGGGGACACAGATCAGTTCTGGTTACTTCCAGGGCTGAGACTTTATTGTAAGGCTGTGTAGGAAGCCCAGGAGGGGTCTCACCAGACACACAGCAGCCCTCTGGGACAACCTGGTCCTTGTTCTGGCATCCTTGGATGCTTGCACCAAACCCGATTACGGACTGTCTCCGCCTAATGTCTTCTGCTGCCTCCTGGTTTCTACCTCCTGACTCCTGCCCACTACCTTCTCCCCATATAACCCTCAGTTTCTGACCACTTCATAGTCCTCTGGTTTTCAAGCATCCTGGTGAGAGAGAGCTGGCTTGGTGAGCCACTGTCCAATAAAGAAGGTCCCCACCGGGCAGAGCTTTAATGCTGGGCAGCCCCTCCTGCACATCCAGCCCGTAGATAGGCCCTCGGCAGTGAGAGCACAGAGTTCTAACCACTGGACTGCCAGGGAATTCCCTCAAATAATTCTAAAATGTCCTAGATGGACCCAGTAACCCAAGCCAACCTCCCTCTCATTGACTTAACCTACTTAGTGAAACTGAGGCCCAGAGAGGGAAAAGAGCACCCAGATCTCGGAATGAGAGGAGGAGGGGCTAGGTGGGAACTCAGGGCTCCTGCCTTTCTTGCTTCAACCCTCAGGATCTTGAGAAATGTGAGCAGAGGTAACACTATGTGCTCTGAAGACTGTCAGAATTACTGGATGTAAGAGGGGTGATGGGGCTGGTGTGTCGAGCGCCTAGCACACGGAGGGGCTGGAGTATGGGGTCCCTCCACTTGGTCCCTCCTCATTTTCTCTTCCAGTATCTCTCTCCGCTTCCCTGCATTACACTTGGCAGTTGATGGGCACATAGTCTTGATAACATGATTAGAAATTGGTTTTACCTTTAGATACTCTAGGCTTTAATAATAACAATAGACACTATTTACTGAACACCTACTATGTGCTAGACACCATTCTTCATACATTATCTCTTTTAATCCTTTAAATCTGAGCTGTCCAACATTTGAGCCACCAGCCATACACAGCTATTGAGCACTTGAAAAGTGGCTAGTGCAACTGAGGAACTAAATTTTTTTTAATATACATTTATTAACTTATTTATTTTATTTATTGACTGCATCAGGTCTTCACTGCTATGTACGGGCTTTCTCTGGTTGTGGAGAGCGGGGACTACTCTTCATTGCAGTGCACAGGCTTCTCAGTGAAGTGGCTTCTCTTGTTGTGGAGCACGGGTTCTAGGTGTGCGGGCTTCAGTAGTTGCAGCACTTGGGCTCAGTAGTTGTGACGCACAGGCTTAGTTGCTCCAAAGCATGTGGGATCTTCCTGGACCAGGGATCGAACTGTGTCCCCTGAACTGGCAGGTGGATTCTTAACCACCAGAGAAGTCCCAGAACTAAATTTTTAATTTAAATCAATTTTTAATTTTAAAATTTATACTCAATTCAGTTATCAGAAAACTTTTAAGTATGTTTGGAGCAACTTGGGTATGTGAATCTACCGTTTCAGCTGTAAGTTTTGTGGAAGTCTAACTATATAACAAGCATAAAAATTTTGTGTCTAAATTGAGATGTGACGTGAATGTAAGATCCATACTGATTTCAAAGATTTAGTTTTTTTTTGAAAATATTTATTTATTTATTTATTTATTTGGCTGCGTTGGGTCTTAGTTGCAGCTCGAGGGATCTCCGTTGCCATGTGCGGAATCTTTGCTGCGGCATGCAGGAGTTTTAGTATTTCTAAAATGTCAGCTATCTCATTCACAGTGGGCTTTATATTGATTAATGCTGATGCGACAATATTTTGGATATACTGGCTTAAACAAAATGTTTTATTAAAATTAATTTTACTCTTTTTTATGTTTTTGCATTCTTTTGTTTTGTTTTTGTTTTGTTTTTTTGGGTCACGCCATGCAGCTTGTGGGATCTTAGTTCCCCAACCAGGAATCGAACCCGGGCCCCTGCAGGGGCGGTGAGGAGCCCTAACCACTGGACCACCAGGGAATTCCCTTACCTGTTCTTTTTTTTAATGTAGCTAGTAGCAAACTTAAAATTACATTAGTTTTGGGAAAATTGGTGCAATCTGAATAAAGTTGATAGTGTTGTGCCATTGTTAATTTCTTAGTTTTGGCAAATATACTGTGGTTACGCAAGATTTTAACCTTCAGGGCAGCTGGGTGAAGAGTTTCCCGGAAATCTCTGTACAGTTTTTGCAACTTTTCTATAAATCTAAAGTGTTCCCAAAATGAAAAGTGTAAAATACTCCCTCCTATTCATGTGCGATTACACTCTATTTCTTTTGGAGAAACATATAATAGAATTATATTTCTAGCACAGAGCTTAAAACAGATCTCTAAGAGGTATTATCACATTTCATGGGTGAAAAAAAACAGTGCTCAAAGGGGTTAATCAGCAGGATTTGGGACCCTGTCTGTTGGATTTGAAGCCCTTGAACTTTCTGCTGTACTCCTTGGCTTCTCCTCCAACAATTGCCACCCACTAGAACTTTCTGAGAATTCCTCCGAGGGTACTAGTGTGGGCATGTGGACCCATGGGTAAGCCACTCACTGCAGTGGGCAGGGGCTGGTGGGTGGGAGGACGCGGGCAGTTGGAGAGCAGAAGCAGGGAAATATGGGGCTTCCTGGGATGAGGGGACTGTCCAGGTGAGAGCCAGGCAAGGTCTTGAGACCCTAGGACAAAGGGGAGGAATGACAGTTGAGCTGATAGGTTTTCCGTTTTTTGTCCAGCTGTTTTCTTTGATCCCCGCCTTACTTTGGAAAGGACGTCAGGAGCGTCCGCTGCTGTCTCAAGGAAAGAACCAGCAAGGCTGCTAATGACTTGGATGAGCAGGCCCCAAAGGGGACAACTAATAGCACATGGGGATAGAGCCGGGTACCTGGGCGTGTCCTGGTGTAAGGAAAATGCAGTGGGGATGCTGCTTCCATCTTGTCTCCTTGCACCCCCCTCCTTTCTCATCTCAAACAGAGGGATGTTCGTCCTGATGTAGAAGACCCTGCCTCCTGACCCGCAGCCCCCAGGCTCAGCCCCCGCGAGCCTAGGCAATGCCCTTTGCTGTCCGTTTCTGCTTTGCAAGGGGGCTTGAAGCTGCCCTCTGCTCCACATCCTGCCAGGCCCCCCGGACCCAGTCTCAGGCCTCCCGAGGGCAAGAGGACCATGCCTGGAGTCCAGACCCCCTGCCTCTCCTCCGGTCCTGCCCCCCTCAGTCTGGCAGGCCAGGGGGGCCCCCGACTTTGCTACCAGCGAGGGCGCTACTCTGCTGCGCTCGGGGGTGGGCAGGGCCAGCCCAGCCCTGCAGCGCACTGTCTGTGGCCAGCCTCCCACCACCTTCCCACGTCCAGATGCGCGCCGGGCGGCCCTGTCCTGACGTGCCCCTTCCCCTCTGCTGCCCTGCCGCGCACTCGGCCGCGCGGCGGCCAGATGTGCCGGCTTTGGTGCCGGCGGCCCCTAATGAGGTCCAGATGTGCGGCCTGGCCTGGGCCGGCGGCGGCGGCTACCAAAGGAGAGGGAGGCCCTGGGAGGGAGGAGCCGGGCTGCAGCTGGACGCGCGGTGCTGGAGGAGGAATGCGCTGGGAAGGATTCCCGCTGGAATGCGAGCTCGGGTGGCTCTGCCTAAATAAGGACCTGGTCTCTCCGCGAGCCGGAGGCCCAGCTCCTCCAGGTGCCGTAGCGCCTGCACGCGCCTTCAGCCGTCCCTCCGGCGTCTTCACAACTTTTTTTTCTTTTTTAACTAATTATAAAAATTACACACAACAATGAAAGGCAGTTTAGAAAACCCAGATAAGCTAACAGATGAAAACGAAGAAAGATGAAAATAAAAATCACCTGCAATCTCACCATCCCAACCACTGTTTAAGTTCTGGGATGCATCCTGCTAGATTTTTTCAAATACAATATACACATAGGTTGGTTTGTGAGTTTAAATCGTCCTGCAGAGACTCTCAGAATCTGCATCTTTCACTCAGCGCTTCCCACCTGACTCTGCTACAACCAGTGTTCCCCAAACTGGTCCCACAGAGCACCAGAGCCATTTTGCTTGCTCTTCGTAGGGGTGTCTTTCCCCAACTGTTCGGGAGGCACTGGTTCACACGAACTTAAACGGGCTTGTTTTCTGGAAGACTTCTCAGAGTCTTTAATTTACTAATGTGTGTTCTGAATCATCGGGCGGAGCCTGGCGTCTCCTAAACACATTTCACTATGAAATCCCTTGCGGGATCCTCTTGGGGCTTGGATCTGTGGAGCATCAGGTAGGAAATGCTGTTCTGTGACATTCTTCCTCGTCGTTGCACAGAAGCCAATGGCATGTGGACACCATCATTTATTCTGGCATCTGTCACTGGGTGGACATTATGGTTGCTGTCAACTTATTGTTATTACAAATAACTCCGCGATGACCGTCCTCGTACATCCCCCTCTCTTGTACAGAAACATTCTGAGAAGTAGGACTGTCGTCCAAGTGAAAGATCTGTTTTTTTAAATAAATTTATTTATTTATTTATTTATTTATTTATTTAATTGGCTGTGTTGGGTCTTTTTTGCTGTGTGCGGGCTTTCTTTTAGTTGCGGTGAGTGGGAGCTACTCTTCTTTGTGGTGCACGGGCTCCTCATTGCTGTGGCTTCTCTTGTGGAGCAAGGGCTCTAGGCGCGTGGGCTTCAGCAGCCGCAGCACATGGGCTCAATAGCTGTGGCTCACGGACTCTAAAGCGCAGTCTCAATAGTTGTGGTGCACGGGCCCAGCTGCTCTGCAGTATGTGGGATCTTCCTGGGGCAGGGATGGAACCCGTGTCCCCTGCATTGGCAGGCGGATTCCTAACCACTGCGCCACCTAGGAAGCCCGAAAGACTATTTTTAACTCTCAGGTTTGGGGGGCCCGGTGGCTCTTGCCTCAACTCCTCACCCAGCATTTATAAGGCAGGGAAGACGTTTACCCCGTTCCCACAACAGGGGGCATCTGAGAGGGTGGGGGTGGGGTCTGCAAGTCTTTAGCTTAAGCATTTCTCCAGCACTTGCAGGCACTGAGCCTTGGGTTCTGCAGGGAAAAATAACTTTTCTTGGGCTATTATCAATAACACTGTAACAAACATCTGTTAATGACTATTTTCCAAAGAACTGTTGCAACCAGAGAGTAAAACCACATTGCGGGGCAGAGAACCCTTTACTGGGTCACCTATGAAGCCATACAGCCCCATAGCACCACTGGGTGCCTACCAGGTAGAATGACACTGTACAGCCCCTAACATGCTGCTACTTAAGGTGCCAAGTGATGGCTGCCTATGAGATTGGGAACACAATATGCCCGTCATAAACTTAGTCCAGACCTGTGCAGGCCTTGCCACTGATGTCTTCTTCTATATTATTTCCTTTGATCCTCACAACACCCTGTAAGGTAGGGAATAATAGACTTGGTAAGTCATTCTACAAAAGAGGAAGCTGAGACTCGGGGCAGGGCACTGGCCCAAGGTCACACCACTAAGTGGTGGAAAGGAACTAAACCCCAGCGACACCACTCCACACCTCTGAGCAACACATCGCCTCAGTAGTTGCATGCCGTTGTCAGCGAGGAAAGCCTTCCTTCCTTTACACTGGGCTTTATCGACGTGGGACCTAGGACCTGGGTGTTCTGATGGGAGGGTGGGGGAAAAAGCCCCCAAATTCTAGAGCCTAAGGCCTGCAGTGCCAGGTCACTCCTGGGGGGGTGTGTGTGTGCTTCCTTTGGTGGTGGGGAGGGACAGGGGAACTGGTCAGAGAGTTGCAGTATGGCTCCCACAGGCCCCACAAGCAGGAATAAGGTCTTACTCATCTTTGCATCCTCAGTGCTGGACACAAAGTAAGTGTTCCACGCCGGGTCGTAAACTCAAGACGTAACCCCCAGCCCCAGGTAGAAACTCTCCTGAGCTCAGCCCCACACATATACACAGGGGGTGGGTGGGGGGGGGGGGTGATTCCTGTGTGTATTGTCTTCTCGGCTCCCCTCACACTAACTCCAATTCCAACCCTCGCTTCTCTTCCTTCTCCGCACCTTACCCTCTGTGTGTGAGCCCCCTCTAGCCCACTCCCCTGGTAGTCACTTAGTTTGTCATCAGACTCAGTCCCTTAGACACCCAGGTCTGCAGCTAAGGAGCTCTGACTTAGCACCGCTTTGATCCTCAAGGGTCACCTTTCTAACTGAGCTCTGAGCCTTATTTGTGTAGATTTCTTTTAAAAATCTAAGCAAAGACAGGAGTCCCAGAAAAATGCCCAGTGCACGTGCACCTTCAGTGTCGGGAGCTCATGCGTGGACCCTCGGACAGCCCTAGCCAAGAAAGCCTATTGCTGGTGGACCCCGCCTGGCACACACTTCCGTGGGGTGTGGGGTGGTGGTGGTGCTGCTTTCTGTAACCTTCTATCAGCACTGGGACCGGATACTACCCAGTATGCTTGCCTCCCACAGAGCTGTTGCCTTGTCGGGAACTAACAGGTCCACTATCCCTTTTTCTGTATCAAAACCCCCGATCTTCTAAAAATTTTTTATCATAAGGCATTTGACTGCAAAGCCTCACCTGATATGAACCTCAACTGTGGTGGGACTATTTACAGCCTTTATTTACACTACTTATGTGTGAATATGCATAGACTTTGCTCAGAAATGTTTATATGTTTACCAGGTGCTGCCCCAGACCCTGCTGGGGGTATTTTATAATATATACAGTGTAAGTGAACTCATCATGCCACCTTTCCAAACTGTGAAAACTCCTGGATTCTGAAACCTATCAGGCCCCAGTGGTCTTAGGCAAAGGATTGTGGATCTGTATTTATCAAATTTTCCTGAAAAAGTTCATGCACTTACGAGTGAAAGGAGCCACACACTGAGCATATGTACTATATGACCCCATTTACATGAAATTCAAGAATAGGCTAAACTCACTGACAGCCGTAGAAATCAGGATAGCAATTACCTCTGGGGAGGGGAATTGACAAGGAGGGAGCTGAGGGAGCCTTCTAGAGCACTGGAAATGTTCTGAATCCTGATCTGGGTGGAGGTTACACAGGTACATACATATGTAGAAATTCACCAAGCTGAGACTTCCCTGGTGGTCCAGTGTTGAAGACCCTGTGCTTCCACTGCAGGGGGCATTGGTTCGATCCCTGGTTGGGGAACTAAGATCCCGCATGTTGTGTGGTGCAGCAGAGCTTCCCCCCTCCCAAAAAAAAAAAAAGAAATTCACCAAGCTATACATTAAAGATTAGTGCACTGATTGATATAGCCGCTAGGGAAAACAGTATGGAGGTTCCTTGCAAAACTAAAAATAGAAATACCATATGACCCAGCAATCCCACTCCTGGGCACATGCCCAGAGAACACCATAATTCAAAAAGACACATGCACTCCAATGTTCACTGCAGCACTATTTACAATAGCCAGGTCATGGAAGCAACCTAAATGTCCATCAACAGATGAATGGATAAAGAAGATGTGGTACATACATACAATGGAATATTACTCAGCTGTAAAAAGGAACGAAACTGGGACATTTTTAGAGACATGGATGGACCTAGAGACTGTCATACAGAGTGAAGTGAGTCAGAAAGAGAAAAACAAATATTGTATATTAACACATATATGTGGACTATAGAAAAATGGTACAAATCAACCAGTTTGCAAGGCAGAAATAGAGACAGAGATGTAGAGAACAAACATATGGACACCAAGTGGGGAAAGCAGGGACGGTTCGGGGGGGGAATGAATTGGGAGATTGGGATACCAAATTGTACACTCTAAATATATGCAGTTTATTGTAAAAAATAAAAAAATAAAAAGTTAAAAAAAAAAGATTAGTGCACTTTGCTGTAAGCCTGTGATACCTCAAGATAAAAGTAAAATTAAATGTATGGGAATATATTATCTCAAATTAAGCAATAAGAAGCTGCTTGCCTTGGCACCCCATCCCACCCTGTGATGTCTTTGAACTTTCCAACAAAGCTTAAATTAAAATCATCTTAATATATGTTTGGCTTGTCTTAATCCCAAGAAATGAGTTTAACACAAAAGTCAATTTGAGTGAACATTTTTTTACACTCTGATTTGCCCTCAAAAAGAATCCATGCCCCTAAAGGGTATCTTTGCTTTGAAAGTACTGCAGGAAAGCACTCTCTGGCTTCTGGCCTGGCTCCCTTCAACAAGAGCCTTCCATTCACATCACCCTCTAAGAAGGATGTTTCCCGGCCCTGCCACCTCTGGGACTGCTCTCAGAACACACCAGCCAGGCAGTGAGCACGGATCCAGGCGTGCTACCCATGGTGCTACAAGTCAGAACTTGCACCCAGCCAACAATATCCTTTAATTGCATCTGATTAGCTGGAATTTGGAATTTGCATGTGAGAACAGAAGGGCATAGGGGACTCTTTGATTAAACAAGTCAGATAACCATATATTGCTAAGAGGAACAGAGATCTTTCCCGTAGCGCTCTCATTGCTCAACATCTGACTGCTCACGGCCTTGTCCTTTGACACTCACTCCCACAACATCCCTACCTCTGCCTTCCCTCCCACTTCCTATCTGGGCCCCAGAGTTCAGCCCACTAGGGCCTCTTCTCTCTGCTACTCCACTCGTGACCCAGTTCAGCCCACACACCAACCTTCCCACCTCCAGCCAGAGCGCACTGGACTCATGGCCTCGGGCTCCTCAGCTGCTTCAGATCCTTTTAGGAACCAGTCAGGGTGTAAACAAACAAACCAATCCACTTGGGCCTTTTTCTCATCTTTCTAGAGCACACTGTCTAGTCAAAGAGTCCATGCTAATGGAAATATTCTCTAGCTGCATGTGACTATTGAATGCCTCATGTGTGGTAAGTTGGACTTAGGAACTGAGTTTTTAACTTTTTTAAAATTTAAATTTAAATACTGCATGTGGCTGGTAGCTACCATATTGGTCAGTGTATCCTTAGAGAGAGGGAGGGGTCGGGGGCCTAACATTCCTTTAACCTCGCCCAGTGGCCTGGAATCTCAGGAAGTGTTCTGCCTGCTCTTTGAAGTGTTCTGCCTGCCAGCCCTTGTCTCCCCAGCTCCCAGGTCTGTCTTCTTCCAGAATCACTGGGAGCATTTGTTGAACCCCTACACTCTGCTAGACATTTCACAAATGTAAACCAGATATACCGGGTCACCTCAAGTCCTAGGACAACATTCAAAATAAGCTCAGAATTCCAAGACAGCTTGAAAGTTAACACAATAGGGACTTCCCTGGTGGGTCAGTGGTTAAGAATCTGCCTGCTAATGCATGGGGTACACGGGTTCGATCCCTGCTCTGGGAAGATCCCACATACTGTGGAGCAACTAAGCCTGTGTGCTACAACTACTGAGCCTGTGATCTAGAGCCTGTGAGCCACAACTAGTGAGCCCACATGCCACAACTACCGAAGCTCATGCACCTGGAGCCTGTGCTCTGCAACAAGAGAAGCCACTGCAATGAGAAGCCCGTGCACTGCAATGAAGAGCAGCCCCACTCACAACAACCAGAGAAAGCCCACATGCAGCAACGAAGACCCAATGCAACCAATAAATAAAATAAATTTTTGAAAAAAAGAAAAAGAAAAGAAAAGAAAATTAACACAGTAGGTGTCTTCTGAAAACCTCCCAAGGAAGCACCACAGGGAAAGTACAATAAAACAGAGGGACTTTTTATCTCCCCAAGTCCCACTCCTTACCCCAGTGGTTCTGCCTCTCTCCTTCACAGCCCCAGACAATGAATGGTTCTATGGGTCTCTTCTTCCTCTTTCCCCCTTCATTCTTACTTATTTAAAGAAATTTGACCCAGTCTGGGCTTTGCCCTGTGTCACCTCCTCTGACACAGCATCCCCAAAGGCCAGGCTTCTTCCTTGGCAGGAGAAGACAAAAGTGGCAAACACTTCACATGGACCTTTTGTTTTTGGCAGCACGCAGGATCTTAGTTACCCAACCAGAGATCAAACCCGTGCCCCCTGCAATGGAAGCGCAGGGTCCTAACTACTGGAATGCCGGGGGAACTCCATGGACCTTTTTTCTTTTATCCCTGATACACAGGTTACGTTGTCCCCAGTTTACAGAGTTTACAGATGCAGAAACTGAGGCGCAGAACAGTTAAGGGCACACTGACCCTGAATGGAGGAATTGCAATACCAGCCCAGAGTTGTGAGAGTCCTAGACGATGAGGGGGTCTTTCTGCTCAAGACTTACCCATCCAGTGGGCTGCGCCATCTGTCCCCACTCTGACCATAAACCCACCACTAGTGGCTGACTAGAAAACCCATCTGTAGTAACTTAATATGCTAGCTGTAGAGCCCCTGGGTTACCCCACCCCCAGGAAATTGTTCATTTTAACCTGGAGACACGGGCTTGACTCCAAGGAGTGACTCAGTGAGGATCTCAAGTCCCAGTTTCTCCTCTGGACTTCAGGGCTGGCTAGGGCATGCTGACCTCCTCCCCAGTCTCATCCTGGTTCTGACAAGGCCAGCCTGCACTCCAGCCCATCCTAACTCCGCTGGCCATCCAGCCCACCGGTCAGGCCCTCCCCACTACTGGACACCCTGCTGCTCCACTTTTTTTTTAATGTTATTTAAACTTTTAAATAACATAAAAGTTACCATTTTAACCACTTCCAGGTGTACAGCTCTGTGGCATTGAGTACATTCACATTGTTGTGCAACTATCACCACCGTCCATCTCCAGAACTCTCTCATCCTCTCAACTCAAACTGTACCTATTAAACAATGAACTCTTTATTCCTCTCTCCCCAGCCCCTAAAAACCAACCACTTTACTTTCTATCCCTATGAATCTGACTGCTCTACATACTCCACATAAGTAGAATCATACAATATTTGTCCTTTTGTGTCTGGCTTGTGTCACTTAGCATGACTTCAAGGTTCAGCATGTTGCAGCGCATGTCAGAACTCCATTCTTTTTATGACTGAATAAAATTCAGAATATTCCACTATCACATATGTGTGTGTATATGTGTGTGTGTGTGTATGTATATATATATATATATATATATATATATATATGTCATATTTTCCTTATCCATTCATCTGTCAATAGACGCGTGGGCTGTTCCCACCTTTTGGCTACTGTGAATAATACTGCTATGAACTTGGATGTACACACAACTGTTTGATTCCCTGCTTCAAATTCTTTTAGGCACATGCCCAAATTGGGATTATTAGACCTTATGATACTTCTACATTTAATTTTTGAAGAGCTGCCCTTCTCTTCTCCATAGCTACTGGTCTACTTGACTCTCACGCCATGCTCCTCTGACAGCTCCTACAACAGCCAGCGTATTATCTATCACACTTAAAAATGTAGGGCTGTACTCATCACTTCCAACCCAAGGAGTGCAGATTAGTCTGGAGAAACTCAGCGGTGGTATGTCATGAGGTAGGTTTTGACCTGGCCCATTTCAATGCTCATATTAGAAATTCCCATAAAGATGTGTAGGTCTGCTGATCAGATATAGAGATGTTATTACAAGATGAGAAGTCTGACATACATAGAATGAAGATCTTAAAATATTATGATGGGCAGGGTGATGGAGCTGAAACCTCACAACTCAGTTGAGACTCAAACACACCATCCCCCAGCTGAAACCACACACCTGGTCTCAGAACTTAATGAAGCTCAGGTTCTTTATGTCTCAGTGCAGAAGGAGGGACTTCCCTGGTGGTCCAGTGGTTAAGACTCCACGCTTCCATTACAGTGGGGGAGGGTTCCATCCCTGGTCAGGGAACTAGGATCTCACAAGCCACGTGGCACAGCCAAAAAAAAAATTCAATGCAGAAGGAATTCAGTAGATTTATTTAGAGAGGTACACATTACACAGGCAGAATGCGGTCTGTCTCAAAAGGCGAGAGCAGCCCTGGGAGATACACACTCCACAGACAGGGTGTGGGCCATCTCAGAAGGCAAGCAGCCCCAAGATATGGGGTGGTTAGTTTTTATGCACTGACTAATTTCATAGGCTAATGAGTGGGAGGATTATTCCAACCATTTTGGGGAAGGGGCTGGAATTTCCAGGAATTGGACCACTGCCCACTTTTTGGCCTTTATATAGTTGGCTTTGGAACTGTCCTGGCACCTGTGGGTGTGTCATTTAGCTAATGTATTACAATGAGCATGTAATGAGGCTCAAAGTCTACTGGAAGTCGAATCTTTTGCCATCTTGGACCTAATTGGTCCTAAGCAGTTTTTGTCCTATCCTCAATGGCCACATCATTCTTTTAAAGGTTGTGCCCTGCCCCCTTCCCTCCTATCTCAAAGCTATAAAATTAGCTTCTTTTCACTGAGTGCCTTGATGGACCAAGCACTAAGTTCATTTCCTTTAGGGTCACTTGATTGTCACATCTCTATGAGATTACAAATATTGACTCACTTTACAGGTAAGGACACCAAGTCTTAGAGAAGCTCAGTAATTTATCTACCCTGAGTTTCTAGTCAAAGGAATCTGACCCTGAAGTTCATACTTTCCATCATACCATGCCATCTCTTGCTCTGTTATAAAAAATGAAATGAACATCAAAGGGATAAATGACACAATTCACATTAAAATAGAGGCGAGCTGGCTTGTCAGCATTGATGACTTCAACATCTTGTAAGTTTTGCTTAACTTAAAGGACAGTGATATCGATCCTAAAATAGCTTACATAAACTTGGGCTTCATCAATAGGATCTAGTGACAAAATCAAAGGAGCTAGCTGTCCTACTGTGCACCGTACCAGTCAGTGTCAACAAGGGGATGTGATCAATTCCAGACATTAGGCTCTTTTTTTTTTTTTTTTTTTTTTTCAGCCGCTCCACGTGGCTTGTGGGATCTTAGTTCCCCGACCAGAGATTGAACCCGGGCCATGGCAGTGAAAGCACAGAGTCCTAACCACTGGATAACCAGGGAATTCCCCAGGCTTTTTTTTTTAACAGCTTTCTTGAGGTATCATTGAACTACAATAAACTGCGTATATTTAAAGTATACAATTTGATAAATTTTGATGTATGTATAAACCATCACTAGAATCCAGTGAAAACCATCACTCCTCAGAGTTTACTTGGGCCATTCATAATCCTTCCTCTTGCTCCTCCCCACCTCCACGTCCCCAACCAATCACTAAGGTGCTTTCTGTCACTATTGGTTTGCATTTTTTAGAATTTTACGTAAATGAAATCACCTAGCACTGACTCTTGTTATTTTTCATCCGGCTTCTTTTACTCAGTATAATTATTTTGAGATTCTTCAGTGTTGTTAAGTATATACACAGGATTTGTTTGTTTGCTTGTTTGTTTTTTTTAATTTATTTTTTGGCTGCGTTGGGTCTTCATTGCGTCTTCATTGCTGTGGCAAGGGCTTTCCCTAGTTGCGGCGAGCGGGGGCTACTATTCATCAGGCTTCTCATTGCAGTGGCTTTTCTTGTTGTGGAGCACAGGCTCTAGGGCACATGGGCTTCAGAAGTTGCAGCATGCAGGCTCTGTAGTTTTGGCTCGATGGCTGTAGAGTGCAGGCACGGTAGTTGTGGTACACAGGCTAAGTTGCTCCGCAGCAGGCGGGATCTTCCTGAACCAGGGATCCAACCTGTGTCTACTGCATTGGCAGACGGATTCTTAACCACTGTGTCACCAAGGAAATCCCTTGTCTGTTTTTTAATTTGGTCTTTTTGCTGAGTGGTATTCTATTGCATGGGCATACCATAGTTTGTTTATTCATTCACTGTTGATGGACATTTGGGTTGTTTTCAGATTCTGGCTATTACAAATAAAGCTACTACGGGGACTTCCTAGGTGGCGCAGTGGGTAAGAATCTACCTGCCAATGCAGGGGACACAGGTTCGATCTCTGCTCCAGGAAGATACCACATGCCACGGAGCAACTAAGCCTGTGCACCACAACTATTGAGCCTGTTCTCTAGAGCCTGTGAGCCACAACTATTGAGCCCATGTGCTGCAACTACTGAAGCCCATGCACCTAGAGCCCGTGCTTTGCAACAAGAGAGGCCACCACAATGAGAAGCCCACGCACCACAATGAAGAGTAGCCCCCACTTGCCGCAACTAGAGAAAGCCTGTGTGCAGCAACGAAGACCCAATACAGCCAATAAAATAAATAAATTTATTTAAAAAAATAAAAAAATTTTTTTAAAAATACAAATAAAGCTACTACGAACACCTGCCCTTGAATAGACATATGCTTCCATTTATCTTCAGTAAATATCTTGGAGTTGAATGGCTAGGTCATATGAAAGATGTATGTTTAACTTTTTAAGAAACTGTTAACTCTTTTCCAAAGTGCCTGTAATATTTTATATTCTCACCAGTTGGAGAGTTTCAGTTGCTCCACATTCTCGCCAGTACTTATTAGGGTCAGTCTTTTTAATTTTAGCCATTCTAATAAGTGCGTAGTGATTACACATCACTTTTTAAAGGGTCGTATTACAAGCCAAAAAACATTTGGAAGAAATCTTTGGGAGGAGGAGGGTCTGGAACCAGGACCCACAGAGAAGTGGGAGGTATTTGGTTTGGAGAAAGATCTTAAATATATCTGGAAGAGGAATTAAATTTCTGTGTTGTATTAGAAAATGCACTAGATTTGATCCCTGGCCCAGGGAAGATCCCGAATGCTGCAGAGCAACTAAGCCCGTGTGCCACAACTACTGAGCCCACATGCCACAACCACTGAAGCCTGCATAGCTAGAGCCCATGCTCCACAACAAGAGAAGCCACCGCACTGAGAAGCCCATGCAACGCAATGAAGAGTAGCCCCCAGTCACCACAACTAGAGAAAGCTTGCGCACAGCAAAGAAGACCCAAAGCAGCCAAAAGTAAAAAATATATAAATTAAAAAAAAAAAGAAAAGAAAATGCACTAGATCCAAAGGGAAAAGCCACTGAGAAACAGACTTTGCTTCTGATACAGTCTCTCAAAGGCAGAATGGGATTTTGAGGAAGTGAGATCTCTGTCATTAGAGTTGTTCAAGGAGCAGAACATGGAGGATTTCCCTATCAGGGATGGTCAGTTCAATTCCACTCACATCCATTGAGCACTTACTCTGTACTGTGATGGAACACAGGGCGAGAGAATACAAAAGCAAATGTCATCATGCCTTTCCCTTAATAATATCATGTGATTAGGGTTCCCAGAGGAGGTGACATTGACCTGGGTCTCAGAAGTGCAGTAGGATTCTATGAAAGAATTTCTAAGCTAGGACTAAATGAGCTTTCAGGTTCCAAGATTCTAAGATTAAGCTACATTAAAACAAAAACTAAGGAGTTCCCTGGTGATGCAGTGGTTAAGAATCCACCTGCCAATGCAGGGGGACACGGGTTCAAGCACTGGTCCAGGAAGATCCCATGTGCCGTGAAGCAACTAAGCCCGTGTGCCACAACTACTGAGACCATATGCCGCAATTACTGAAGCCCATGCACCTAGAGCCTGTGCTCCACAAGAAGAGAAGCCACTGCAATGAGAAGCCTGTGCACCACAACGAAGAGTAGCCCCTGCTCACCACAACTAGAGAAAACCCGCGTGCAGCAATGAAGATCCAATGCAGCCAAAAAATAAATAAGTAAAAAAACAAAAAACCCAAAAACCAAAGACACTCAACGTCCATCAGTGGGGCCTAGAAACATAAATCAAGGTCCATCCTTAGAGCAGACAAATATTCAGCTGAAATATAATCTAGGATGTTCTTTACATACTGATACAGAATGATCTCCAAGATATATTAAGTACGGGAATTAACTGGTGGTCTAGCGGTTAGGATTCAGCGCCTTCAGTGCCTTGGCCTGGATTCAATCCCTGGTCAGGGAACTGAGATCCTGCAAGCTGCACGGTGTGGTCAAAATTTTTTTTTAAATCAAAAATAAAGATAAATTAAGTTAAAAAAAAAAAAAAAGCAAGGTCTGGACATTGTGTATGGTGGTCTACCACTTGAACTTTTAAAAAAGGATCTGGTGATTAAGAACACACACACACATGCACAAGGATGCACGTGTCCTTTTATTGCGTAATGTCTCTTATCTCTAGCCTCGTAACAGAGGTTGCCTTTGAGGGGAAGTGGCTGGGACATAGGTGTGGGAAAGAAACTGTGTCTGACATTCGCTTCTGTACCTTAGAATTTTAACTATGTACGTGAACTGCCTATTAAAAATGAAGTTAAAATGAAACCAAAATCATTAAAGGCACCTACATATTTTCCTAGGGTGCCTTTCCTTAGCCTTTTCCTCTGTGAGCACCCCCCTCCACTGAATAGCTCTATGGGGGTATCTTCCCCTCAGAGGAGGCCTCCCCAGGGAGCTTCTGTTTCCTTCTTTCTTTCCTACCTCCTTAAGGCACACAGCATCTAAACTAATGCTTCCCAAACATTTGCATGCATACAGATCAACTTGGTATCTTGTAAAAATTCTGACTCTGATTCAGTAGCCTAGGGTGGGTCCTGAGATGCCTTTCCAGCCAGCTCCCGAGTGAAGCCAGTGCTGCTAGTCTCAGATCACATGTAGAGTAGGGAGGGTCTAGAGCTCTGTGTCCACAATGAGGCTCACGGGTTAAGCATCAACAGGTCTTGAGAAGCCGCCCTGCTCCAGAGAAGAGGAGCAGACGTGATGGTGGAGATTTTGACGGAGAACGAGGTACATCCATCCCGGGTCTGGTCTGAGCCTCTCAGCACTGCCAACAGAGTGGGGCCACTGACCAGTGTCCCTGGTTTCCATTCCCACCTACCACAGCTTTAGCTCAAGCACAGACGGACTACCCCTGCTGCCTCCACTGAATGGGGACCCAGACAGCGGGTGGAAAAAGTGGCACCCGAGAGGGGGCTGGGAGGCAGACGCTCTGGGTTACAGCGCTGCACGCTCACTGTACGAGGCCAGCTGGCCTCGACTCCACCAGCCGGAGAAACGCTTCTCTTATTGCTGATGGGCTTACGGTGGCTACGGGCCACCCCGTCTCTAACGCCCTCCCTGAAAATTCAGAAGCCAAACCAAACCTCCTACAGAAAATGAAACCAGACAGCGTTTGGCACCGTCTTTCTCCCTGGGTGAGAAGCAGATGTCTTGGATCCAGGTGTGGTGGGACCACCTGCTCTCACAGAAAGAATGCGGACAGCCCTCCAGTGGCGGTCTCCTCCCTCACCTGGGATGGGAACTGACCTACGAACCTGGAAGTCAAGCTGCTAAACACCCCCACCGCACCCCTTGCCCCAGGAGACAGGGTAGTTTTCCAGGCCACACACGTGGGTTTCCCTGATGAAGCGTTTTTCTGTATGACAAAACCCTGCTCTTGGCCAGTGCCAGAGAGAAACAAGTGTAGTGTGGGTTCTGGAGGGGAGCCAACAGGCACGTCCCCTCGGGGTTGACACCAGCCCTGGCTGGAGCAGCTCCCCCTCACTCCCCCCCACCAACCAGTGACCAGGAAATATGCCGCTCCCCCACAGCAACCCCACTCACCTGTGATCATGCCTGAAACTGCACCAGGCACTTTCATTCTTTGGGGATGAGAAATTGCATCTCTTGAAATGCTCCCACCCACAAGAGAGGTAATACATTAAGCTGTTATCAGTCATCTACACTTTAATGTGAATTAGTTGATCAGCCCTGGAATGTTACACCTGAAATGGGCTTAGTCCAACCCTTCTTTTTACAAGTGAGGAAAACGGAAGCCTAGAGCAGAGGTGACTGGCTCAAGGTCAGGCAACAAGGTGGTGACCAAGTGGCAGGAAGAGTCCTAAGGGATGGATTGTAAACAGGAGACTTGGGGAGATGCGGAAAACCCCAGTACAATCAAGGGGAGCAGGGGGCATGCTCAAGCTTGCCTTTATGGCCTAACTCAGAGCTGTACCAAGCTTTTCCCCCAAGAACAGGTGGGAGGCACAGCCAGAAGCAGCTCCCCACCCCGTCCCACCCTTGAGCAGAAAATGTTTTTGAAGTCTCCTCTTTTTAAAGTTCATTCAGATGCAACATTCTACTCCAAAATATACTCTGGTTTGTTTTCACATAAAAACAATAGTGAGATTTATTTATCGAGACACCGTTTTCCACGTACCAGATAGGCTGAGATCAAAGTTTGTGTTTCCGGGGAGGGGACTCAGGTAGTTGGGACAGACGTGAAGAGGCTTCGCGCTGTATGCTCCCCCCTCCTTTTTTTATGGCCTCGCCCCAGGGCTTGCGGGATCTTAGTTCCCCGACCAGGGATCAAACCCTCGCCCTTGGCAATGAAACACCAAGTCCTAACCACTGGACCGCCAGGGAATTCCCCTGTATGTCCCTTTGTACCTCTTTGAATTTTGTGCCATCTGCAAATATTACCTAGTCAAAAATTAATAAAATTTACACTTAAAAACGTGAGTGGGTTGGGGGTATGAGGAAACAGGCTCTCCTGTTCTGACGGGACAGAACACAAACAGAAACGTCTGCATGTTGGACAGTTGTGATATTTACTCAAATGTTAAATACGCACACTTTTTACCCAACAATCCTTATCTAGGGATCTTGCCCACACCTGGGGGACACGGCGCTCAAGCATATTCACGGCTGCGTTACATGTGCTGATCCTGAGAGTCTGGCCTGAGCATCTGACTGTCTTTGAAGGCCTTTTCGATTCTGAACAAAATTCAGGAGCTCAATTTCTTACTTTCCTGTCTCGTGATCTTTTCACACCACCTCAGGATATAATTCCTAAAATAGTAACAACAGCTGATGCCTACGGAGGGCTTGATTTGTGCCTGGCTCTACACAGACTAAACTCCTTCAGTTCTCACAACCACCTCATCAACTAGCTGCTGTTCTCATCAGCCATGTGTGACAGACAAGGACACTAGAGCAGGTTAGTGCTAACCTTGCCCAGACTTTGCACACGTCAGAGACAGGATTCGAACCAGGGTCCATGCTCTGAACCTCTGCACTGTACCGCCTGTCCGTACAACAGCACATGCACAGGGATCAGCTACCGTGTATTAAGCAACGTCTAGGCGCTAAGCCACCGTGCTAGTCACTTTACAGTGCTTTTAAGTGGTCATCTCCACAGTCCTGAGTTGAGTGCAGGAGGTGGGGGTGAGGGTTGTCACTGAGGGAACTGAAGATAAAAACAGAAGACACTGTCCCTGCTCTTACGAAGCTGACAATATGTGTGAGAAGATGACTACAACAGTCCTTACATTTGTGCAACACATCAGCTTTCAAAGCCCTTTCATCATCTCATTGAATCTTCTTGACAGTCCTGCCAAATAATTTCCATGATCTCTGCTCCAAGATGAGGAAACCGAAGCTCTCCAAGTCACACGGGGCTGCCCCCGAGATGATCCAACCAGTCAGGGGAGGGGCTGGAACCTGACCTCAGGCCTCATGACTCCCACTCTGCTAAAGGGGAAATGACACGCTGCCTTGACAACCCAGCTCAGTGGTTTCCAACCTGCTCCAACACAGGACTCCTTTTTCCCTTCAGAAATTGTTGCAATCCTGCAAATGAGGGGAGCTGTTATTTGGGGCTTTAGTCAACTGGGGAAATTCATAGTGGAAAAACGACCAGAGCTTCAGCACAGTTGAAAAGGAGCTGCACAGTTATATCCCAGACATTACTTATACAGTCGGCAGACAATATTTGGAGCACAAATAGGGACTTCTTGCAATAACTCCGCAGCTCATGGGAAGGTAACAACTTGCTGAGACCATACTGCCAGGGCAGTTCAGAGAAGGACACATTTCCACATTTCCATCTTCTCTACCAGGGTACGGGAGAAAAGAGCACCTAAATTCTATGGGATTGGCAGAAAGTAGAGTGGAGGAATTGTTAGGGCAAAGGAACTTGGTCACAGGAGGCAAGTCTGCGGGGAGCCCAAAGGGTGTGTGGGAAGCCCAAAGGGTGTGTGGATGGGTATGTATTTCCGTTGGAGGGAAATGTTGATTCTAGGTGCCAAGGGCCATTTGAGCAGTTGGGATTAAGAAGTAAAGAGAATGAGGACTTCCCTGGTGGCGCAGGGGTTAACAATCCGCCTGCCAATGCAGGGGACACGGGTTGGAGCCCTGGCCCTGGAAGATCCCACATGCCTCGGAGCAACTAAGCCCGTGCACCACAACTACTGAGGCTGTGTGCCACAACTACTGAAGCCCATGCACCTAGAGCCCATGCTCCACAACGAGAAGCCACTGCACTGAGAAGCCCACGCACTGCAACGAAGAGTAGCCCCTGCTCTCCGCAACTAGAGAAAACCCGTGTGCAGCAACAAAGACCCAATGCAGCCAATAAATAAATTTATTTTAAAAAAAGAAGAAGAAGAAGAAGTAGAGAGAATGGTCTAGAGGGGAACTAATGCAAGTCCAAACCTCTTATCTGTTGCCTTTGGCGTCAGATATGCTTTGTAATTCAGGGTTGGTTTTTTGTTTTGTTTTGTTTAATTTTAGAAAAGCAACACAGTACCTGTACTATATATTTTGTACTTTTTTTTTTTTTGGCTGAGCTGCAAAGCATGAGGGATCTTAGTTCCTCAACCAGGGATTGAACCCCTACCCCCTGCAGTGGAAGCATGGAGTCTTAACCACTGGATTTGGGCAAGATGTGGGCAGCATTCTATATTCAAATGCATTGATATTTCTGCAATGAAGTGTATGGGTCATGGGTCATGGATCATGGTACTAGGTGCGACTAAAGGAAGACTTAAATGACTTTGCATTCGTTCAGGACAGGTTTTGTTGCCAAATGTCTTTTCTTTTCAGAGCTTTTAGGTTTTGGAGCTGTAGATACGGGATTGCAACTTAAATAGATGCCATTTTGGGCCAGCTTCCTCTGTGTCAGGCAGTAGCTCTAAACTAATCTAGCCGCATTATCTCATTTAACTTTATATCAACACTGAGGTTATGATCCTCAATTAACAGTCAAGAATAGGGAGGTTCAGAGATGCTGAGTGACTTGCCCAAGGTCACTCAGCCAGTCAGCAGCAGGGCTGGGAATGGATCCCAAGCCCCTCTGATTCCAAAGCCAGCAATAACCCCCGACGCCCTCCGGGCAGGAGAAGCCCATTCTGCCAACCTCACAATTTTGTTTAGGTCACCACTCTTCAGCTCTGCAGTTACCCGTCAAGAAACAAAGGGAGGGACTTCCTAGGTGGCGCAGTGGGTAAGAATCCGCCTGCCAATGCAGGGGACACGGGTTTGATCCCTGCCCCAGGAAGATACCACATGCCGTGGAGCAACTAAGCCCGTGCGCCACAACTATTGAGCCTGCGCGCTAGAGCCTGTGAGCCACAACTATTAAGCCCATGTGCCACAACTACTGAAGCCCACGCGCCTAGAGCCCGTGCTCTGCAACAAGAGGCCACCTCAATGAGAAGCTCACGCACCACAATGAAGAGTAGCCCCCGCTCGACGCAACTAGAGGAAGCCTGTGCAGCAACGAAGACTGAACACAGCCAATAAAATAAATAAATAAAATTTATATAAAAAAAAAACCCTTCCAACCCCCACTTAAAAAAAAAAAAAAAGAAAAAGAGAAACAAAGGGAACAAATGAAGTCCAAGGCTGCAGTAGTGAGTTCTCACCTGTCCTTGGGTGGCCACCCCCACACCACACTGTTCTCCTATGCACGCATGTCCCAGCTGAGCAAAAGAGCAGGACAGGCAGGCATGAGCCACTCCATGCCCTCTCCTGTGTAAGGCCTCCATGCTTGGCGATTCCTTACCCGCCTTTCCACAATCCTCTCAGGGCAGTACGGCACAACAGTTAACACTCACTAATGTTAGAGAGCCCTGGGTGCACATTCTGGCCCTACAGCTTACCAGCGTGCAAACTTTTAAGACGTTAAACCTCTCAGGGCTTAGTTTCCTCACTTGAAAATGGGGGTAATAATAGCACTTGCCTTGTCGTTGTTGCAGGGATTAAGTGAATGAGCATATGCCATGTACAGAGCTGTCCTAGAATGAGCACTCGATAGTATTCCTATGGAAAAGCTCCTTCTGCCCCTAACCAGCCCCTCTCTTCCCTACCTTGTACACTTGCCTATCTGAGCTCTTCTACCACTTTTTTCCCCCACTTATTTGCCGATATATGTTTCTTGCCATTAAACTGTGAACATCTTAAGAAGAGGATTTATACCTTATTTATTTCCAGCATTCAGCACAGTGCCTGGCACATCACAGTTATTCATTATGTGCTGAATGAATGAACAAATGAAGGAAGGAAGGAAGGGAGGAAGGAAAAGGGACTCTGCCCCCCAAAGCTTATAATTTTGCTATGGGGAAGTCATCAAAGTGAAAAGAAACCATACGCTCCTCTTCTATAGACACATCATAAAATCCTACATCCTGCAAACCCACAGGGAATGGGGATTTGCAAAAATCACATAAATTGCAATCTCAGCCTCCATGGAGCTGAGTCTACACTGGGTGATGGGACGTGCCCAGGTGAAAAAGAGCTGCAGAGCAAGGTTGTGGTACTTGCCAATCAAGAGAGAGTGCCGCTGGAAGTCCAGAGCTGGAAAAGGGCAGAACAATATGGGATGAGTCACAAATGTGCGTGTCATCCTTGCTCATGGTAAAATAGGATTGTTGGGTAACAACAGGAACAATGTCACAAGGGCAGGAAGAGCCAAGTGCCTGCCGCGGAGTGGTGGGCACAGTCTTGGGTGCTGGGTTCAGAAGGAGGAGAGAAAGAGAAGACAAGCTTTTGGCTGATGGTCAGGGCAGGTTGGCTGAGACAGGGGCATCTGAGTCCAGAGTCATGGCCTCTCCAGAGCTCATAGTGCCTTGGAACCGCCAGTGTTCAGAGTTGGCTCCTACCTTCCCTGTGCTGATCTGCCACTGGACTTTGAGCTTTTCTAGGTCTGGGTTTCTGATAGCTTTTTTATTACTATACAAGTAACATTCTTTCACTGCTAAAAAAAGAGAGAAAAAAAAAAAAGACGACGAAGAAGAAGAAAATAAGAGAACCAGAGAGAAAGAATAGCCTATAATCCCATCTCCTAAAAAAATCACTTAATTTTTGGTGCCTACCCACGCATCCACCCACCTTTCACCCACACGTCTACCCACCTACTCATCTATCCGTCTATCCATCTGTATCTGAGTTCTTAGCTGCAAACAATAGAATCCACTTTAACAGAAATGGAACTTATTTTAAAAATATGAAGAGGCTCACAGAATCCAGAAGGGATGATTGTTACAAAGGTCCAGTATTCAGGGATGACACCCAGACCACCGAGAGGTATTGATACTTTCCAACAAAGCCACCATGGCAGCTGTCAATCAGCACAAATTCTACACCTTGCCTCACCTTATCTCCTTCAACAATAGTGAAAATTGGACTTCCTTGGTGGCACAGTGGTTAAGAATCCGCCTGCCAACACAGGGGACACAGGTTCTATCCCTGGTCTGGGAAGATCCCACATGCTGTGGAGCAGCTAAGCCTGTGCACCACAACTACTGAGCCTGCACTCTAGAATCCTTGAGCCACAACTCCTGAGCCCGCATGCTGCAACTACTGAAGACTTCGTGCCTATAGCCCGTGCTCCACAACAAGAGAAGCCACTGCACTGAGAAGCCCATACAACACAAGGAAGAGTAGCCACCGCTCACGGCAACTAGAAAAAAGCCCTTGCACAGCAATGAACACCCAACACAGCCAAAAAATATAATAAATAAATAAAGTTCTCTTAAAAAAATATTTTTAAAAAATAGTGAAAATTGGATCCCCAAACATCTCCTTTGTTGCTCTAAAGGCCAGGTACCTCCCCAGCCCCCTTTTCTAGGATGCCTGCTTCCTCAGCTGCTCTCTTCCAAGTCAGTCTCATGTTGTTGCCTCTGACTGGTGGAACCTAGTTCACACGCCTGTATCTTAGCTGCAAGAAGTCTAAGAAAGCACATTTCTGGCCTTTATGTTTAGAAGGGGGATTTATGATGTGGGGAAAACCCACAAACATAAGAAAGATGATCAAGAGATACTAGTGACCATAAGGTATGCAAATGTCTCCTACACTATGCATTTTTTTTCTCCTTACAAATATATACTGACACCAATTTAATCATTCTCTGAATCGCCAGTGCCTGGCACACAGCAGGTACTCAATACATGAGAAAGGAAAAGGAGAAAGAGAAGGAGGGACACATTACACAATTACACGCTGCCTTCCTAAGCCAGGCTGAATGAAGACTATGAGTCCATTAGACTCCCAAGGCCACTTGTGGATTATGAAGGGAGAGGACTTCCTCCCACCCCTGTTAGAGACATATGCTCACATAACACCTCTGGCCATGGCTTGCAGCATCTGGACCACGTGGAATGCTGTGTCCTAAGTAGTCACTCACTTTCTCTAAAGCCCACCTGTTGGCTTACTGTTACTCAGGCTGTCACTAGATCTACTTCCCTCTCTAATTCCAGAGTTTTGTGAGGTTTTAGTATTCTCTGAAAGCAATCTAAAACAGTTACTGCAAAAGGTAACCTTAGGTGACTCTTAGGATGATAAAGCTCACTGGCACTTAAATTTAAAGGGATCTGTTAAAATCTGTCTTGTTCTTCATAGTGAAGGTGTGGCATCACAGAATTACATGGGTTCTGCCTTTTAGAAGCTTATACTGTAGTTTAATTGATAAGAGGCAAGAAAAACACTTAAATGACAAGGAGGTCTCTTGGTGCCAGGTGAGGCAGGAGAAAGTCACTGCTCCCAGGGTTTAGAACAGCCAGGTCAGCAGAGGCTGGGCTGGATGAGGGAAGCCTGCTGAGGAAGGGTGTGTTGAGGAACAACGTAGCTAAGGTATCGGCCTAGGAGCAGCAGCAAACCTGCAGTCTCTCCAGCTCCTTCAAACGAGGTCAGATCCCATATTTTGAATTCCTATAGCATCGTGTACCCCTCCTTATCATGGCTGAATTTCATTTTGGCGATGATCTGATCCATGTCTACCTCCTCCCCTCCACAAAGAGCTTGTCATTGTGCCCTAGGAAGGCTCTGGGTGAGCAGAGGCTGGTGAGGACCAGGTCAGGGCGTGGCTTCAGGGAGGGTGAGGCTGAGACCCGTCATCACAAAGACAGTCTGCAGCCCCACCCCTCTCCTCCAGGGAGGAGCAGCTGATGTGTTTCTGGAGTGTTCCAATCCAATGAGCGCCCTCCCCTGCTCCACGGAGAGGCCCAAGCCACCACTCCCATCCCTGAGGTAGAGATTCGGTGGGGAGGGGGTGCCGAGGAGGTCTGAACACCCTGACCCAGCTCCTCCTAGCAGCGAGGCTGTCTCGCCGCTAGAGAGGCTGCTATGACAGCGCCCGTTTCTAGGCGACTGTTCCGGGGAATGGTCTGTTTTGGCAACCGGAGGGCCCCTGGGTAAGGAGGGGGGTGCGCCGCACGCCACCGCCTCATTTGCATGGCAACTTCCTCCCCGCCGCGAGCTGCGCTGCTCTGCGGCTGCCCGGCGGCCTGGCGGCTCCGGTCCCTGCCCTCCACCCAGCCAGCCCCAGCCCCGGCCCCAGACCCGCCTGCGCTGCCACCGCCTGATTGTCCCACTCCTACCTCCCCGGGATGTGGAGGCTGCCCGCCGGGCTAGGGCATTTCCGGAAGGGCGGGTGCCCTAGGGAAGCGGGGAAAGGATGCTTAGGGACAAAACACGGGAATGGGGGAGGGGGAATGAAATATCTTTTTCAAACGAGTCAAAGTCACATGGCTTGGTAGCATCAAAATGTATTCTGGATAACACGGTTGGCTCACAAAATGTTTATGCAGGTGAACTCTCAGCTAAGCCCTGGGAGGTACTCAGAAAATGTCTTTTGTATCATTACATTGCAAGTGTATGTGTGAATTTGGAAATGGGTAGGTCTGGAAAAAAAAAAAAATCTCACCCAGAAAAATCAGGCCGTGATATTCTCAGCAAAATATTTTCAAATAGTTGTAGGAGGGACTTGGTGACATAGTATTATCGGATGAATGTGTTGGAAGAAACCGAAAGAGGAAATAAATAGATAGGTTTGATAACTCTTGGAGGCTCCTTCAGTCCTGCACACGCCCACCCCACCCCACCGCACCCGCCAGCTTGAGTCCGTGATGCCAACTGAGATACCAGGCTCTGAACACGCAGACCAACATTAACTGCCCAAGGACACATGCCCTGGGCTGGAACCCGAGAAGGGGGTTGGGCGGGGGCAGGTCACCCCAGCTGAGCGATCACATTCCCTGGCAGCTGTCCAAGGGGTAGCTCTGGCTGCACCTGTTTGTGGGGTGATTTGCTTTTATCAGTATTGACACAGCAGCAGGGCCAGGGAATAGCATAGTAGTAAATAAATGAGAGCAAGAGGAAAAAAAAAAAAAAGGCCGGAGCCACCCAGGCGAGGCAAAAATGCTGAGGTCTTTTTTTGCTTGTTGTATGTCAGCACGTTCAATCCAGTTTCCCCACCCCTGAAATCTCTGAGGATCATAGTGTAGGCTTGGCATGGGAGCTCTGGGTCTTAAAGAGATAGAATTACAGAGTCGGAAGCACTTTAAGATCCTTTTGTGCCAGGCATCCCTAACCAATGGATCTCAAGGTTGCTTAGTATCCTTACCTGCCTGTTATGGTTTGTCAGGAATCTCAGCAGGAAGGGAGTTCCTTCCTCCCTCTGCCAAGTTTCAGCATCAGGGAAACAGAATGATGAAAGTGTAGGTTTGGGAGTTAGTCAAACTTAGGATCAAATCTTGGCTCTGTCTAGCTGTGTGATTTTGGATGTGTTAACTAATCACTCTGAGCCTCTGAATCTCCCCAGAAATAGAATAAATAGATAAATGAATAAATAAATAAATAAATAAAATCCTACTATATATTGTTGCAAGGATGCAAAAGATGATAAAAGGAAAGACATAATTGCTCAGTATATGTACACGTGGTCACTATTATTACCTGTCAACCTCGGATTTCTTTCAAGGCTTTGGAGAAAATGAACCCCCCACACACACCAAAAAACACCTGGGGGAACTGATCTGTTACAGAAATGGGAGAGGGGGAGCAAGCAGGAGCCTGACATGCTCTTTGCCCCTAAACAGGATCAAAAGTGGCCTCTGGTTTCTCAGCCTTATTTCCAGGCTTCAGGGGCTGCAGGCTGACTCACCTCCGTTCTAGTACAGTACAGTAAGTGGGATGCAAAGAAACCTGGTCATCAGAAGCCACCTGACAAAGCCCAGAGATAAACTGCATTAGCAGACATTACTAGCAATGAATACCATGTTTCAGAAAGGGAGGTAGGTTCTCCAGGGGGAGACAGTGTAGTGGCTAAGAAAGTAGGTTCAAGTGTCAGATCACTGGACTCTCACCCCAGCCCTGACGTCTGCTAGTCATGTGCCTATGACAGGTTATTTAACCTCCATAAGCCTCTCTTTCCTTATCTGTAAAATGGTCATAATAATACCCCCAGAATTCAGATTGTACACAAATATATGCAGTTTATCGTATGTCAAAAATAAATAAATAAATAGTACCCCATAAGCTTGTTGTGAGGACTAATGTATGAAAAAGCATGTAGTGAGTGCCTGACATGGAGAAAGTGCTTAATCATGTTAGCACTTGTGGTCCTTGCTGTTAGATGAAAGAGGCCAGGGATTGTGTCATATTTATCCCTGTATCTCTAGATCCTCAAACAAAACTTGACCTTTGGTAGAGTACAGTAATGTTTGATGAATGAATAACTAACAAGGCCCTTGCCCTCAAGAAATTAAATCTTCCCAGGATATGAAAGACATAAACTGCCCATGCCACTCACAGTAGGAGACAGCAGAGGGTTAAAATCCATTCTGCCAGTCCCCAAGCCCCAGAGGCAGACAGTCCCTTTGATGCCTCAGTTTCATCTATCCAGGATGCTTTCAAGAGAGGAAAACAGGAAGTATCCCTGATAGCCCAGCTTGTTCTGTTTGTTTTTGTTTTGTTTTGTTTTAAATGATGGGGGGTGGGGGGCAGGGAGGAGGATGGTCCTTTGGGTCACATTTTGCCAGGAAATCAGCCTCCTTCCTTTCAAATGCTGGGGCTTCCAAAGGGGCAGATAAATAGCATTGTGCTTGATGCAGAGAGATAGATGTGATTCAGAAATGGCAAGGCTGACAGGTTGGATTCCTTAGTGGACGTTGCAGTTCCTAGACTCAGGTGTTTCTGGAGCACGTGGCCCTTTGCCTTTTCACTCACTCGCTCACTCACTGTCTGTTGACTGAGTGCCTTGGGCCGGACCCTGAAATTATGGCTCAGTATCAAGTGTCCAGGGTATGAACAGACCAAAAGGACAAAGAACAGGGAGCTCAGAAAAGACGGACTGAACACAAAGAAGAGAATGTTCGGAAGGAGAGAAACAGCAGCTGGTATGAGAAAGCAGTTTTAGAAATGAAAAATAGAGGACAACAAAAGAAAAAGCCCAGAGAAGATTAAGTATGTAGGAAATAGAAAAGGGAGCGTCTAAGAATTTGTAGCCAGGGTAGTGAAGTCCTCGGAACAGGAGAACTGGATACGGAGTGCACGCAGAAGAAGCCCATGACCTCCAGGGACACAAAGCTGACAGGAGTGAACAGAAGCAGAAAGCAGAATAACAGTTTAAGACAGCGGATCTGATTCTGACCTAGCTATCCCCGAAAAGGGAGCGTTTGCTAACCCTGTGTGCTAAACTCACATTTATGAGATGTTTGCCCAGGATGGACATGAGAGAACTTTCTAGGAAAGTGGAAATGTTCTGTTATGATAGAGGTATAGCTCACATGGGCAGATCCATTTGTCAGTGTAACACAGTTAAGATTTCTGCATTTCCATGTTTGTCAGTTTCACCTGAAAAAAGACCTCTACAGAATAACCCTCAAGTGAGCAGAGGGTGGAGGTAGAGGGGCAACAAGAAAGACAGAAGGTTGATGATTGTGGAAGCTAGGCAGAGGATACCTGGGGGTTCACAGTAAGGTTCTGTTGATGTTGAATTTGTTTTAAAACTTTTGTAATAAAAAGTTTTTAAAAAATTGCTCACTGTTGTCCTCAAGCAAGTCCCTTTCAGGTTCTCAGAAAGGCAGCTCAGACATTATATTATCTAAATCCAGTCTTCCTGTTATAAATGAGGAAATCGAGGCGCACCTTGACTCATTCAAGGTGTTCTCAGATATTCTGTGGCAGAGCTGAAGCTGGAATCTCAGGTGGGAACAGCGCCCTTTGACCTTTTCAACTCTCACCCACTTGTGGGGAGTTAGCTGGAATGTGCTCTTTAGCCTGGGTTGCCCTTCCAACCCGCAGGAGTAGGTCTGGAAGTTCAGGGAGGCAGAGTGGCCTGAGGGCGGGGGTTGGCGGGGGGGGGGGGGGGGGGGGGGGGACTGTTCCTGGCTGCAAACCACTTTCCTCTCCACTGTTTTCCTTCTGAAAGGTAATTCTGAGCGCACAGAGATTCAGTTAGGTCCCCTCCCACCACTTCCAAAGGCAGAAAAGGAAACCCACACAATTAAAGATTTCCAGGAACCCGGAGTGATAACTACAGCGGGAGAGTCCCAGCTCCAGAGCTAACAAAGGCTTTGCCTTAGGGCAGCCGATCCCTCTCTTACCTTGGTTCCCCCTTATCTGTAAGAAGGGAGTGAAGACGTCGGGTTCTGTTATCTTACAGGGGGGTCGGGAGGATCTCAAGAAGTGCTCGTGGGGAGAGCACTTTGAAAAGTTAAAAAGAGCTGTACAAATGGGAACATTATGAGAGAGGGAGGGGGTGGGGGCAGGAGAGGAGGAAGGAAAGCATGGAGCCTTCTGCAGGATTCCTTTTTTTTTTTTTAATTTTCTTTAAATATTTATTTTTTTTAATGTTTTCTTTTCTTTCTTTATTGGCTGCATTGGTTCTTCGTTGCTGCGCATGGGCTTTCTGTAGTTGCAGAGAGCAGGGGGCTACTCTTCATTGCAATGTGTGGGCTTCTTATTGCAGTGGCTTCTCTTGTGGAGCACAGGCTCTAGGCACGTGGGCTCAATAGTTGTGGCTCACGGGCTCTAGAGTGCAGGCTCAGTAGTTGTGGCGCACGGGCTTAGTTACTCCTCGGCATGTGGGATCTTCTCAGACCAGGGATCGAACTCGTGTCCCCTGCCTTGACGGGCGGATTCTCAACCACTGCGTCACCAGGGAAGCCCCTTAAACTATTTATTTATTTAGTTAGTTGCGCTGGGTCTTAGTTGCAGCAGGTGAGCTCTTTAGTGGTGGCATGTGAACTCTTAGTTGTGGCATGCATGTGGGATCTAGTTCCCCGACCAGGGATTGGGAGCACGGAGTCAACCACTACACCAACAGTCCCCTGCAGTATGCTTAAATACGGCCTTTAGGTTGTGCCTTAGAGGAAAAGACTTTTGGTGGGTGGGGGCTGGACTTCTTGATGCTTGCATTATGCCAGGCAGTGTATTTTGCTCTCGCTGTAACATCTCATTTCCTCCTTCGAAACACTGTATGGGGACTTTGGTGTTATTGTTCTGCGCGTGTTATACATGGGGAAAGAGGCATAGAGACGCTTAAACAACTTGCCCAAGGTCATACAGCTGTTGAGGGCAGAGCTGGGGCTCAAAGAGGTCATCCTGTCCTGGGAGGGAAGGCCGCCCCTCCCCAGGAGCCTGGGGGAGGAACTGAGGAGACTCCCTGTCATCAGTGTGCGAGTCACCGTCAGGAGACCTGGACTGGAGTCCCAGCTCAGCGGCTTATTAACCATGTGACCTGGTCCGAGTCCTGGGAGCCTCAGTCTCTTCAGCTGCACCACGGTGATAGTAAAACCTGCCCCACCTCCCTCGTGGGGAACACGTGGATTCCATGAAATCACTGATACTGCAGGTGCTTTGAAACAGCTGCAAAGGGGGACAGAAATGAAGAGCTCCTGATCGTTTCTGTGGAGACACAGTCCTGGGTTATTACATGGTGACATCCAGCTCCTTGTCCCCTCGCTTGCCCTCCACACCCGAGCGGTGGAAGTCCGAACTGGGGGCTCTGGGTCTCCTCGGACATTGCTTTGGTGGGAAGGGGGAAGAGAGGCGTCAGACTGTGCCAGCTTAAGGATTCCCCGAACAAACACATCAGAGCATTGGCTTAAGGTTCTGTGCTAGGCCCGAATTTCAGCAGGGCCCCTTTCTCCTCTTGGTCGTAAAACAAACAGGCTTTCAGCTACTTGGGCAGGATTTAACTAGCGATCAGCCCTAGAGATAAGTGGATCACGCTTAGCAAGCTCACATGGGAGTCATTTGTACCCGAGAGTAGTTCATAATTTATATTTTTGCATCCACAGTCAGGGAGCTATCTTTCAGTGGCTAGAGACACGGTCTCCCCATACTGTACGCCCCTTCTGTCCAGGACTGAGATAACTGGGAAGTGCGAGACTGACCAAACTCAAACCACAGCCAAATATGTGAAGAGTCTATTCTTATAAGACTGTAAACATTTGAAGGCAGGACTTCTTTCAGTGCATCTCTTCTGTATACCCCACCTCCCTCCTTACCCCACAAACCTGGAGCACTTAGCACAAAAGCGCAGAGAATGTTTGTGAAATGAATGGAATTAGGGGAAAGAGAACGCAGTGGTTTTACACGTTTCCTGGAAGTCAAGGCAAAGGCTGGCGTGGCCCTTCCAGGTGACCAGCATGTCTGTGCCTCCCCCCCCCTCCTGTAACCTCACTGCAACCTCACTGCCCAGTCCTCAGGCTGCACTTTATCTAAGCTGAGAGGGACCATATTTCCAAACCCCAAATTTGGAAACAAGCCTTGACAGAATATTTGAAACAAGGAATCTATATTCTAGGAGGATGTTTGTCCTTCTGTTTGCACTGGGATTGATAATATCCGCCTGTATTTTGGCAGATTTTTCTCAACCCAGTTTTCCAGTTTACAGCTTTCCTTGCAGTGATGACACTGACTTCAAAATACATCTAGGGAAATCCCACGAACTCATCAATAGACCTTCAAATTAATTCACCCCGTGGCTTGTTGGTCCTATTCTGAAGCTTGCCCGTTTCTTCATTTCCCTAACTAATGTCCTTCCTGGAGTCCACTAGACTAATGTCCTCTCCCCAGACCACAGGTGGGGTGAGTGACAGAGTGTGGTCAGGATTCTGCCCAAGGGGAGAGCCCTAAGGTGCTGGGTGCAGCAGAGGAGCCTTGGCTTCTAATCAGTGGTGTGTCTGGGCAGGTCTCTTCTCTCTGTAAAAGGGGCTGGTGGAGGCACAGACCCAAAGTCTCAATGACCTCTTGCAATTCAAGCACTCTGGGAGCCATGCGTTGTGAGCATTTGCCCACAGCCCCTGCTTTCCCTCCTGCAGTGTGGGGATAAGCTGTCGTTTGCTCCTATCTGAGGCAAACACCTGCACTGGCCACTGATCCCATCCCCTCCTCCCTCCAGCAATGCTCCTTCCTCTCTCCGGCATCATCTGTTTTTCTCTCTTTGCTGAATCATTTGCCATCAGCATATACATATATAAAAATATGCTATAATTTCTCCCATCAAAAAAAAGTCTCTCTTGACCCTACTCCCCTTCTAGCTTCTCTTTCAAAGCCATTTTGATCACTCCACAACTCCACCCAAACTGTTCCTTGTTAAAGTCACCAGTTCCTTCCACTGTGGTTAAACCCAATGGTCATCACTCCGTCTTCATCTTACTTGACCGTTCGGCAAGAATCAGCTGATCCTTCATTCTTCCTTGAAACACTTTTTTTCTCTTGGCTCCCATGACCCTACATTCTCTTAATTATTCCTCAGGGTCTCCTTTGCTAGGACCTCCTTATCTCCTTCACCTCGAAATGTTGGAGCGTCCTAGGGCTCAATCCCTGGATCTGTTCGCAATCTTCATTAACCCATTGTGATCTCATTCAGTCTCATGGTGTTAAATGCTACTTGTCTTAGGCCAGGTTCTCCTAGAAGCAGAACCTTAATAAAAGGTTTGCATGCAGGTGGTTTATATGGGAATGAAATTCCAGAGAAGAGAAATGAGGGACAGGGTGAGAGAAGCAGAGGAGAAAGGGAAACCAATTCATTTATCCACCAGCTCCCATGTGGCCCCAGGAGCCTCACCTCTCCCATAATTCTGGGTTGTACGCGCGGGCAGTGCTGAGTGAGTTCCCACTATTGTCCTACAGCTACCCTTGGGCAGGAAGCAAGAGGTACACAAAGCGGGCAAGGGTGAGGCACTGTCAGTTCCTACCCATTGCAAATCTGGCTAATATCAGCTGCATGACATCAGTTGGAGGAAGACGTAGGGCCAAGAGGATTTAAAGGTATGCCTGGGCCTTCCCCGGTAGTCCAGTGGTTGAGAATCCACCTTCCAATGCAGGAGACGCAGGTTCGATCCCTGGTTAGGGAACTAAGATCCCACATGCCTTGGGGCAACTAAGCCCACGTGCTGCAACTAGCCGCAACTACTGAGCCCACCCGCTCTGGAGCCCGCATGCCACAACTAGAGAGAAGCATGCCGTGATGAAAGATCCCACATGCCGCAACTAAGACCTGATGCAGTCAAAAATAAATAAATAATTTTTTAAAAAACCTCACTCAAAAAAATAATAATAAAGGCATGTCTAAGAGGTGTCTGATATATTATCTATACTCTTTCACATTCATATCTCCAGCCTCCCCCTTAAACTCCAGACTCACATAGCCACTTTTTACTCCTTATTTCCTCCTGGTGGTCTCCTGAAAACCTGCTCCTGTCATAGTCTTCTAGTCTTCCCCCTCGTCGCTAATGGCCACTCCAACCTTCAGGTATTCATTCCTTCCAAGACAAAGACCTTGGAGACAACCTTGCTTCAGCAACACATATAATCCTTCAGTAAGTTACGCTGGCTTTACCTTCAAAATATATCCAAAATCTGACAACTCTAACCACAACTCCTTGTCCAAGCCACACAGCTGCCCTCATCTGGATTCCTGCAATTACCTCCTCTTTGGTCTCCCGCTCAATCACTTATCCTATTACAGTCTATTCTCCACCAGCAGCTAGTGAGACTTTTAAAATGTAAATCAGATGTCACTCCTGGGCATTTCCTTTCCCCCTTCCCTGCTTTCTATTTCTCCACCACACATCACCATCTGACATAGTATACACTTCCCGTATTTACGTTGCCTGTTGTCTCCTTCTACTAGAATGAAAACAAGGATTTTTGTCTGTTTTATCGCCAGTACCTAGAGGTACGCCTGGTGTGGGGGGGGAGTACAGTGAATATTTCGTGACTGGAGAGCATCTGGATCAAGCCCCTGCACTTTACAGATGAGGAAACTGTAGCCCAGAGTTATGACTGTACTAATTACACTGTGAGGCCTTCTTGATGCCTCTGCTGGCGTTCCAAATGACTGTCTCCATTCTCAGCAACATTAATGGTTACTTATCATTATGAACATTGGCCGTCTATCAAGTCGGAATAGTAGTTTGTAGTTAGGCTCAGATGCACCTCCATGAAATCACTAGAGAGCGATTCCAAGGCAGTGGAAGCGTAAGTAATTTATGATCACGTGGTATAAAGGGAGCAAGAAACAACTGAGGGAATTCAGGGCAAGGGAGGGTCTCCGGGCCATCCTGAGGGAAGTGCGACCCTGGCATCCCTGAAGGAGAAAGTATTTCAGGTGTGGGAGCAGCAAGAGTGAGGAGACAGAATTACTAACCCCTTATATTCGCCACGTTCCGTTCCTCGTCTCCGTAGAGCAGATGGCAAGAGTGGGACGACTTTGGGTTTGACCTGGGTGGTGGGGGTGAGCTCTGTTCAGCCATGCTCTAGCTGTGTGACTTGGGCAAGTTACCTAGCCTCTCTGAACCTTGGTTTTCTCATCTACAAAATGAGGAAGATGATACATACCACAGTGAGTTATGAGGATTATCTGAAATAACATGAAAAAGTGCTTAGTGGAGAGATGCAGTCAAGCACCAAGTAGGACTGGGATTATTACTAGGATTCTTTGACTAGATCAGTAAGTGCCTGGGCCAATCAGGAGGAAGCTGTGAGTGGCACAGAAGGTCGTACTGGGGAATGATAAACTGTAGGGACCAGATAACAGAGGACAATGAATGCCAAGCTGAGATGAACACAATATTGGAAACAACTGTACTTCACTTTAAAAAAATAAAAATAAATGCCAAGCTGAAGTCTTGGCACTGTGAAGTTAGTAAAGGATCCTGACAAGGGAATACACAGCACACTCAGTGCCTATGCGGGAAGAGAACCCGACGGCCAGAAAACCGATAGGAAGGAACACCCTGGCACCCCCCAGCCCCTCCTCAGGTCCCTGCACATCTCCCCATCACCATGCTTTCCTTGCACTGCTGCAGTGAGCCGTTTCAGGTCTCCCGTCTCCCGGAAGGTCCTTGAGGGCAGGGACCAGGATGCAGTCATTCCTACCCTCAGAACCTGGCACAGGTAGGGACCCATCCGTATTTGTTCCAGTCGGAATAACCTAGGTGATGCTGTGGCACTAATTCAAGTGTGTGGTGAGGAAGGCCTGGGTGGGGATAGTGGCAGTGAGGATGGGCAGAGTCACATCACAGGCAACCTGGAGGGAGAAGGAGCAACCGTTGCAGTTCTTTTTAGATAAACATCAAGAAGACAAATGACCCAGGCTAAAGAGGGAAAATACAGGTCTGAGTCCCAAGTCTGCTCCCCACTCTGGGTCCTTGGGTAATTTTTAATCATTGTGTGGGCAAATGTGGTATGCATGTCAGGGATGGGGGCCGATAGGACACGAGGTAACAGTTGTGATTGCCTGCTGAGCATTTACAAGCTGTTAATCCAGATGCATAGATACAGAAAACAAACGGGTGGTTGCCAGAGGAGGGATGGGGGGGGGAGGGATGAGTGAAATAGGTGAGAGAGATTAAGAGGTACAAACTTCCAGCTATAAAGTAAATAAGTCACAGAAATGTAATGTACACCATGGGGGACATAGTCAATACTGTAATAACTTTGAACGGTGACAGATGGGAACTAGACTTATCACGGTGATCGTTTTGTAATGTATAAAAATATTGAATCACAATGTTGTACACCTGAAACTAATGTAATATTGTAAGTCGATTATACTTCAATTAAAAAATGAAATAAAATAAATAAAATGAAAGCTTTGGGGAATTCCCTTGCGGTCCAGTGGTTAGGACTTGGAGCTTTCACTGCCGGGGCCCAGGTTCAACCCCTAGTTGGGGAACTAAGATCCTGCAAGCTGTGAGGCACGGCCAAAAAAAAAAAAAAGCTTGAACCTAAGATTTAACACTGAGTAGCTGGTTGAAACTGGATATGTCATTTGATCTCTCCGAGGCTGTTTTATCTAGAAAATGGAGATTTTAAAAGGGATAATAATACCTTCCAGGGTGGTTGAAAGATTGTGGATATTCAAATGATTTGGAAACTGTCAGGTATTTTTAAAATGTAAAGCAGTGTTAGTAATATATTTGCAATTAATTCCCCAATCTTATCCTATTCAACTCTTCATTAAAAATTATGAGGGGATTGGCTTTGAAGGCTCCAGCTAAGTCATTTCACAAAAACTTACATAAGTTTTGTTTTTCTTTTTCTGAAGAAAGGGGAAATTAGGTTTTCCAGCTTTAAGTGAAAGTGAGGGGTGAATGGTTCCTCTGCAGCTCCTGGGTGATGGGGGAGTAGAAAGAAACCACAAAGTTGGAGCCAGCCAACCTTCAGACCTGTCACCGCTAGGTGAAGGTCCCATCTCCTCAGGGATCTCCCCCTGCTGCTTTAAGGAGCTGCCACAAAGTGCCCCTCCTCAACCAGGTTTTGAAACAGCAGATTGCCTATCTGAATATTAAATTATAAATTACCAGGAAATGGGGATTAGAGCAGAGATAACAAAGACATTCTTTTAAAGAACTCAGTGGCCCAGAAGAGGAGTTTGAAGGCACTTGGGCGTGAACACCGGGACTCCACCCCAGACCTACTGAATCCACATCTGCATGTAACAGGATTTAACAATTTAACACGATTCTTGTGCAGGTTATGATTGTAAAGCATCCCTCACAGGAAGGGGTAAAGGCAGGGAGAGGTGGAGTTTCGAAAGCTCAAGCTGACCGTGCACATCTGAGCACTATCAAGGCATAGGGAAGGGGTCTTGGCCAACAGAATTGAAATATTAAGGTCCCACGGGCAAGGTCATTCCTACAGTGGAGATGGGCGAGTCTGCCTATCCAACCTAATGCCTTTACACTTTCAAGTCACCTGACCATTCCTTGCAAAATAATCTGTGCTCCCAAATGCTAATCCTTTTACCACCTGGCTCCTGCTTATAGGGCATAATGTGCTGGACATTTTTTTTTAAATACTTTTTAAAAATATATTTATTGGCTGCATTGGGTCTTCGTTGCTGCACACAGGCTTCCTCCAGTTGCGGTGAGCGGGGGCTGCTCTTCCTTGTGGTGCGCCAGCTTCTCATTGCGGTGGCTTCTCTTGCTGCAGAGCACAGGCTCTAGGTGCACGGACTTCAGTAGTTATGGCACGCGGGCTCAATCATTGTGGCTCACGGGCTCTAGAGCATAGGCTCAGTAGTTGTGGCGCACGGGCTTAGCTGCTCCTCGGCATATGGGATCTTCCCAGCCCAGGGATCAAACGTGTGTCCCCTGCATTGGCGGTGGATTCTTAACCACTGCACCATCAGGGAAGCCCTGTTGGATGTATTGACACAACAATTCAGATCCACCTGATAGGTATTCTCTTTGTAAGTTAAATTGGCATTCTTATTTTGTATATTAATCAAACACAATCAGATGAGGCCCACTTCTGGTCGATGATAAATCGACCAGGGTGATAATTACCAGTCCTCAGGCCTCTTCCAATTAACCATTCCCCATCTCCATCCCTCCTCTATCTTTGAATTTCTAGCTGTATTACTTAGTAATTTGCCTCGGTTGTTCCTCTCTAGCATCATGTTTCTCAATTTTGTGCTACCAACTGGTAAGTTCCCTGAGGGCAGCCACGGTCTGCAACTGAAACATATTTACTGCCGTGAACTTGAATCTGGAAAAGAAAGGAAGTGCCTGCAATGAAAAGAAACCATGGTTTCTTGCCTGGAGAGTATTTCACTGAGGTTTTGATATTGAGGAAACAGGAAGCAAATTAAATAAGGGAATGGTTAAGTGATTTATGGTACATGTGTATATATATATATATACACATATATACCTATACTCAACACAATGCTATGCAGCTATAGTCCACATAGATTATATGTAGGAATCTGGAAAATACTAACGATATATATTATCTGACAGTCAGCCCCAGCAAGAAACACGACACACTCAAAATTGGGAAATTTGAAGAGAATTGAATAAAGGGGTACTTACAAAGGTGTGGGCAGCATTGGAAAAGCAGAGGGGAGCTATTTCTACTTCTAGGCTAGGCCTGAAGGGGTAAGTGGAACATAGAGAGGGTCCCCAGACAAGAGCTGTGTCTTTGATGGAGGGACTCAGCTAGTCTGCAGGGACCTAGAAGAGAGGAAGGCAGGGAGAAACATCCCTCAAAACCAACCAGGAGCCAGGGAAGGGCAAAGGCACACACAGCAACCTCCTGGGGCACAGGCAGTTGGTGAGAAAATCTGCTGGGGCAAACAGAAGATAGCCAGCATGACAAACTTACTGGGGGAAAAAACCATGAGGCAAAATTATAGGTGTGCAAAATGATGCAAAACTACAGAGATACGTAGTTTTGCAAAACTACACACACACACAAACACACACATTACAAATAAGATCAAAAGGAAATCCACCCAAAAGGCAATCATTACCGTATGAAGGTTTGGGGGAGTAGGCCAGGGATTCTGGTGAGACAGAGAGTAGTCGACTTTCAGTTATCTTATCGATAACGTGGCCACATTGCTTTTCTAACAAAACACAGTCAATGAAGCAAGCTAAGGAAGTGTGTGGGGGAGGTGGGGCAGCGTAGGCTCCCCTTACTCCAAGGCAGGTCTCCTTCCAATCACTTCATTTTACAAAAAGGAGACGTGACTTGTTTAAAGTCACAAAGCAAGTTGAGTGGGCAAGCTGGGAGGAAATCTGGATCCCTACCTCCACACACAGGTTTCCAACCTGCCCTCACCTCTCCGTCCAATCCCACACCACCCTGTCCCCCCTCCCTTCTCCTCTTCTGCTGCAAATCCTAGAGCCACCACGATTTGAAGCGGCTAAGCAGCCTCACACCCTTAATCTCACTGTCTGAATGATAAATCCTGCAGGACAGCTCGTTCCATTCAAGCCCTTCACACTCTCCTTTGAGGAGCTGGGTGGTCTCTTCCGCCGAAGCGGGGGTTGCCTGCCCTTCCTTCCACTTAGCATTCCCCCAGGAGTCGAGGACTTCCCGGGAGCCAGGCATTCGCCTCCCAAACAATATCCAGATACGACACAGCCCTCCCAGCCCCCTTTCAGGGCCAGACCATAAAATAAAGCCGCGTGGGCCTTGCACCCCTGGACGGGATCCTTTGTCTGGGTTGGAAACAGCCTGAAAAGATGAAAGGGGCTTCCACTCTGACCTCTTCACCCCTTGTTATCTTGTGCCAACTCCCTTTAGACTCTCTGAAGCCGACAGCAGCATTTTCCCATGGTCACCGGGGTTAACAACGTCTCAGCCGCCAGCAGAGAGCGGCATGTGAGGAATGTACCTGCCTAAGGGGCGATTATTTTCATCAAGGACAGGCTGAAATGGATAATGAGGTCAAAAACAAACGCCATCTCTTTCTCAAAGGACTCTCTAAAGAGAGGCTATTAGATATAGTTCATTAGTTGGGGGGAGGGGTAGAGAACTACTTTTTAAGACTGCTGCTCAAAGAGGGATGGAGGCATTTTGCCAAGTTTAGATTCTTCTCCAAGTCGGTAGGGGGCTAAGTTTAGACTCAGATTCAAGCTTTTATACGTCTGCGTTTCATTCAGGTACAGGCAACAAGTGGACTCACAGAAAAGATTTGCAAGAGAATGTGCTGATGTTATAGCAATACAAGGGCGATCCATAGTAAAATAAACAAAAACAAAAACAAAAAACTAATACCGAAAAATCAAATTTGGAAAACTGATGAACCAGAACTTATTTATAAAAATCTGTCCCTCATGTGCTAGCATCTTTATAAAATGTCCCCTTTCAGTTTTCATCACCATCACCATCATTCAGGCACTCACTCCCCACCCTGCACCCCCGGATTTTATCATCGCTTTGCAATGGAATCTCCACTGCTAAACCCTTTCCCACCCAATGAATCCTGCATCCACTACAGGTTCATCTTCTTAAACTGAATGTATCCAAGCTCTACTCAAAAACTTTCACTGCTCACGGAGGCGGGGTGTGAAGACGTGTGTGCGGTAGTACAGTGCCCGGGCCGAGTAAGTACTCTCTCTGTCCCCTTTTTCTTTATATCACCACAAAATGAAATTCAAGCTCTCTAGATGGCGTTTAAAGCTCTCAAAAATCTGAACCTAATAAACATCCCATTTGACCACCCCACCCCCCAACAAGCATATTTAAATGACCACTTTCCAGTCATAACCCCAATTTTGCTCACATGGTCTCATGGCAGATGCCTTGGGAAGTAGCACAGGGGCACAATAGACTCTGCTGGGTATGTTTTGGTTCTTCTTTGGGTTTCAATTTCTCATGGAAAAAAAAAAAAAAGACAAACGGAACTTCAGGCTTGGTTCAATTTATGCAGAAATGACTTGCTGGAACCAATGGGGAGACAGAGAAGGTCAAGGCCAAATGGGTGACCTCCCAATGTCGCCGAGCAGGGGCCTTCCCCTTCGGGCTTTCCCTTATATCCTCTGCTTTAGCTCCTCTCTGACGTACCTAGATAACAGTATTTGATGCCCAATTACTGAGTGGCTTTACAGATGTGGAACCCCCCCACCCACCAAATGGAACATGTTAACTACTTGCTGGCCGTGAGCACATAGCCCCAGGCCTCCTGGAGCCTGAAGACTGATCACGGTAACCCCTGTGACACTGCCTGTTTACCTCACCATCAGCCAGTCGGAGAACTGTGCACGAGCTGATCACACACCCTGGGACACCCCCCACCCCCACCCCCAATCGGGCTTTTAAAAATACTTTGCGAAAACCTTCAGGGAGCTCGGAGCTTTTTAGGACATGAGCCATCTTGCGTGGCCGTGTGATAAGCCTTTCTCTGCTTGAAACTCCAACATTTTGGTGTCTTTGGCCTCACTGTGCATTGGGCACACACAACGTGCATTGGACACACTGTGCATTGGACAGGAGGGGGCCTGGACATGCACATACAGACATACACTTGAGAAAAAAAGCTCATCCCTCCAAAAAAAATCTACCAGAAAAAAAGAGGGGGATGGGGGGAGAACAAGCTGGGAATGGAGTGCAGTGATTAAGGACACAGATGCTTCCCAACCTGGCCTCGTATCCTAACCTCTCTCTAAACCTCCGTTTCCTCACCTGTAAAATGGTGTTACTTTAATAATACTTACCTCTTAGGGTTCTTGTATTAAAAAAGGAGATGTGAGGAAAGCACTTAGCAGCTCACCTGGCACATCGTCCGTTATATACATGTTAGCTTTGATCACGGTAATGAGATAGGCTGACACCTGCCAAAGCTGTTCTTTGCATAAAAAGATGACCCGGCTCTCTGTGGAACACTCTCCAAGCCCCCAGTCTGGCTGTGCTCACTCCGGCCTTTGTACCTCTGCTCCAGCTCCTCTCTGGGTCTGGAATGTACTCTCTTCTCCTCATATCTCAAGACTCAGCTCAGAGGACACGTTCCCAGTGTGGCCCCCGCAGACCAGCCTTCGCCCCCACACCCCAGCCCAGCAGAACTAATTCCTCCCTTCATGAAGGGACCGCAGCTCTGTGATGACATTTCTCACATTGTATAATAATGCTTGTGTGTATGTTGGCCTCCAGTTAGAATGTTAACTTCTTGATTAGCAGCTTTGGAATTCTCAGTGTCCAACACAGTCCCAGATCTAACCCGCCCGCTCAGTAAGTGTTTATGGAAGGAATGAACAAACAATGTACAGAAGAATGGCTTGTCCCTGAGGGTACCTGCATGGCGTCACACCCAATCCCACCCACCGAGCCTCGCAACCCTCAGACTCTTGCCAACACCTGTTTGAGAAGAATCACCACTCCTGGAGGATCCCTGGAGCCTAACAGGGCATTACTGCATTTTCAGCTGCTGCCTCCACTCCACCTTGTGTGACCCGCTGACCAGCTGGAGATGCCACTAGGAACATGACTCAGCGGGGCCAGAAGACAGTTTAGTGCCCAAACAACAGAATTCAGTTATAGACTAGTGCCCAAGCCACCACTCTAGGAAATGTCCGCAAATCAATCCATATAACACAGTTTATCAATAGCAACGATTCAGTGGGCTTGCATCCTCTTCAGCTCCTAGGAAGCTCAGAGGAACAAAATAACTAATTACTTGGAATTTTTGTCCAGTAGTCACGAAAGACACAAAGAATCTTCTTCTCCCTACTTTGAGTCCCAATTCCAAGTGTTCGTTGTGAGACAAGGGGTCAAATTCAAGGGTATATACGGTCTGTGGTCTTGAAACAGGATAAAGATATTGGGTCCCCACAGGAATAAAGCCAAAGACCTTAGTCTTGTTAGCACCCGTTACATCAGAGGGAATTTATGGGCCACAGCCAGAGCTTCAGGGCTGCCAGAGGGGTAATGCCAGGGGACAACACGGGAGACATAATATAAGAAATGAATCTTGGTCTCCAGTCAGATTTGAGTCACTGTAGGAATTCACCACTTGCTAGCTATTAGAATATACAAGTATGCAAATCTCTGAGCCTCGATTTCATCATCAACATAATGAGATAACCTAAATCAGAGGAGGGAGGAAGGAGGATTACATATGATCATGTAAAGTATGGAGTCCTCTGTGCAGTGAGTGATTCCTCCATAAAAGGTAGTGGAAAGCTACAGAGATATAAGCTGGAGTAACAGAGGTCCAGTAAGTAAGCAGACATTAGGGAATATATATGTCTGTGGGTTGGGAAGGGAAAAGGAAAGGAAGGATGGCTGTTCTAGGATGAATGTTGGTCTCCAAAGGCAAGGGCAAGGGGAGAGACTGAAGTGAGGGGTAAGTATTGGAGATGATGAAATCATCTATTCCCAAGTCCAGGAGATATCTGTTCACTTAACCACCCCCACCTTCCTAGCCCTGCATCCTGCCTTGTTCAGGGCCCTGCCCCGCTAGATCTGCTAGGCTCCCCCGGGAGCCAAGGAGAGTCACCCAATTGTGGTTTTGTGTTTTAAGATCTGGAGGGAAATCTTGAACATCGTTAAATCCCAGTGTGTTGACTGTCATACAGAGTGAAGTGAGTCAGAAAGAGAAAAACAAATATCGCGTATTAACGCGCATATGCGGAATCTAGAAAAATGGTACAAATCAACCAGTGTGCAAGGCAGAAATGAGACACAGATGTAGAGAACAAACATATGGACACCAAGTGGGGAAAGCGGGAAGGGTTGGGGGGGAATGAATTGGGAGGTTGCGATATCAAATTGTACATTCTAAATAGATGCAGTTGTTTGTATGTTAAAGGTATGTCAATAAAAGTTCTTCGATAAATTAATAAATAATAAATACAATAAATCCCACTGTGTCACTTTTATCAGGGAGGAAACTGACGCCCAGAGAGAAAGACTAACTTGCCCAAGGACACCGTTCTAGTCCTGCCTCTGCTACTAATATGCTGTGAAGCCTCGGGCAAGTCACGTTCCCTCCCTGAGACTGCAGTTTCCTCCTCTGTAACATGGGGGCTTGCAATATTTAGATTTCTAAGTTCCCTTCAACTCTAATCTTTGCCATATTAAAATAATGTTTCCCTCTATCACTCTCAAGTTTAGATGTTAGATTACTCACTCCCCCCCTCACCCTCAACACACATCCCCTGCCTCACACATGAACAAAGGAAAAACATGTTTGGATAACTCTTGAGCTCACTTAATTTTAACCCAGTGCTAGTATTCAGCAGGGGTAAGGACAAGAAGAGATCGGTCACACAGAAGAAACTGCCAGAGGAGGCCGGTGGCTCCCAGGCGCCTGCCTGGTGTGGCCAGCCCCTGTGATCTTGTCCCTGCAGGGCTCCTAAGAGCTGGCAGCGCGACAGGATAAATAAGGCCAGCGATCGCACCTTACATGGCCATCCCCAAGGCTGCCCGGAATCCCTGGGATTACGCAGACTTCTGGAAGATTTGGAGCAAGTGCACATCACCTGCTGCCCCCACAAGTGTGCCTGGGCTTCTGCAGCCTCCGTCTTGTGACTGAGGAATTTTTAAATGGAAGCTCTGAGCTCACAAAGAAGAAAATGTCTCCCTGATGTCACACAGTTGCTGCCAATTCATCAGCGCAAGCTAAAGGTCAGGGAGGGGGAAGCCACTGCTCCAGGGTCCCACGGCTGCTCCCTCAGATGGGGCTTCCCTTCCAGCAGGCTTCCCGCCAGCCACCCGGGCCAGCCCCAGGGAAGCCAAGCCGAGAGCTGTTTGCATTTCCAGGGCACGCACAGAGGCCGTTCTAACTCCACTAGCTGCTTCTGCACTTCCCTTCTCAGACATTCACCACTTAATCCTCCCCGCCCTCTCCTGCCACCACTCTTTTCTGTAGACAGGGTGCACCTTGGAACCTTGATACAATGCTGTCCTGAGGGTCCTTCCCCGGAACCACTTCAGGGGTAAAACCAAATTGCATGGAGTTTCTTTTGGTATTTTAATCACTAAATGCAGTGGTCAAAGAAGTCCCACAGCCTGTGGTGACACCTTGGTTCCACTGCTTCCTAGTAGTGTGATATTTGCGAGTTATTTAACCTCTCTGAGCCAGCTTCCTGACCTGGAAGATGAGGATGATAAGAATACTTACCTCATGGTATTGTTTGAGGGTTCAGTGTGAAGCACTGGTACAGGGCCTCGCGTGTAGCAAGTGCTCAATAAATGTCAGCTTGGAACCAACACTCACAGCTATAACCGGACACGTTACTTAATCCCCAAGTCTTAATGTCCTAATTTGTCCAACGGGGATAGGCTGATATGTGACTGACAGGGTCGCTGTAAGGATTCAGTGAGAATGAATAGAAAGCAATTAACACAGCACCTGGCACAGGACAAATAAATGGTGATTTCTGGGACTATAATCTCTATCACTCAAAATGTGATCTGTAGGGAAGGCTCAAAGTGTTCATCATAAAACACCTTCTTGGAACCTGACACAGTCCTTGGCTCCCAACAATTCATACTCCAGGTTAAAACATGAGACATACATGTATGTGATCAAACATGGACAAAAACAATTTTTAAAAAATGAGTTTTAGGGGCTAACCTGGTGGTGCAGTGGTTAAGAACACGCCTGCCAATGCAGGGCACACAGGTTCGAGCCCTGGCCCAGGAAGATCCCACGTGCTGCAGAGCAACTAAGCCTGTGTGCCATAACTACTGAGCCTGTGCTCTAGAGCCCGTGAGCCACAAACTCTTGAGCCCACATGCCGCAACTACTGAAGCCTGAGCACCTAGAGCCCGTGCTCCACAAGAGAAGCCACCATAATGAGAAGCCCGTGCACTGCAATGAAGAGTGGCCCCCGCTCTCCACAACTAGAGAAAGCCCACATGCAGCAACGAAGACCCAATGCAGCCAAAAAAATAAATAAATAAATTTATTTTTAAAAAATGAGTTTTAGAGTTTTCCCCTCTTTGGAGGACCATTTTCAATTCCAGCCAAAGTTTCTAGGGAGAAGAGATAAATGAAAAGGAAAAGTTACATGGGTAAGAGAGAAAGGATTAACTGGGTGATGGCAAGGAGACAGTCGATGGAAAATGAAATGACGTACGAGGAGGAGGCTGAAATAACTGAGTAATAGGATAGCAGTGGATTTCTCTAGGGTTGGGAGGGACCACAGGCTAGCTCTCTACTTCAAATGCAAGGAACAGACCTGCAAAGACATTGGCAACCACAGCCACAACCTGCTCAGCGTGGCTCACTGTGCCCGCCCCGTGCTGCCTGTGGGTCTCCCTCTGGGGCACACTGGGCGCCCCCTACACAGACGCCTGCATCAGTGATTGACTGACGGCTGCCCCCTAGATCCAGTCGGCTGTCAGTCCTGCCTCTCCCTCCTCCCTGGCATTCCCCCATCCTGGCCTCTCCTGGCACAGGCAAGCTCTAGAGGAACTGTGACAAAGGTAAACCTGGGCTTTCCTTCTGGGCTCCTCTCACAGCGACCCAAACAGGTGCGCTTGGGCAGGAAACACCTCCTTTCCTGCCTTTATCCTTCCTTAGCCTCTTCCCACCAGTTTTTCCTCTTTTCCTCAAGACAAAGATCTTTAAGGCTCTTGGTTTTATTTCTCCATGGGACATTAGTATTTTAATGACAAGATCTAGAGATTCGACATGAATATATCATATTCTGTAAACGCTTCTTGAGCCTATAGTCAATAACCAGGCACTGGGAGTTCCCTGGTTGCCCAGGGGTTAGGACTCTGCACTTCCACGGCAAGGGGCACGGGTTTGATCCCGGGTTGGGGAACTGGGATCCCACATCTTGTGTGATGAGGCAAAAAAAAAAAAAACAGGCAATATTCTAGGCTCTTCCACTTTCTCACAACTACCCTATTACTATTGGTTGAGGCATCAGCTTCCCAGATGCTTCCGGTGAGAAACCTGGGAGAATCACAGTGCATGACTTTCCCCACCCTCCTGCCCTTCAGATCTAGGCAATGACCAAGTGTTGTGAGATCACTGGGCACATCACCTCAGCCCTTCCTCGTCTGTCACCCCATCGACTCACGGATGCCCCTGCCTCCAGCCTTACCCTCTTCTGTCCTGCACAGCCGCCTCATCTTCCTCAGAGGCCTCCTTCATCACGTTAACCCCAACTGCAAATCCTTCGATGGTTCCCCCCAAATTTCATTCGAGGTCCTCAGAACCCTGCCCTAACTTTCTGGAGTGGATGTATTTGTGGAGCCCTGCCTTACCCATGACGGGGGTTTCAGGGGGGGAAGATGGAGGGGGATGCGAGGATATCAGTCTGACCAGGGGGGCTGTGTACACGGGAGGGCCGGTGCTGTGTGGCTGGGGTGAACATCTGAATCACAGTCAACGAGGGCAGCCAGATTCCTATCTGGGAAATCAGGGCAGTCTGAAGGGTGAGGCCAAGCTGTAAACAGAGTGAGTAATGGGGTCAGAAGCTGGTGGGGACCAGAATCATGTCTAGATGCAGTTCAAGGAAACGGAAACGGTACAGGGCTGAGGCTGTGAAGTGAATTACAAGAAGGCATTGGGGACCTGCTCCGCTGCTTTACACGGGGATGGGATGGGAGGAGCAGCCCTTGAACTCTCCCTTCCTTCTGGCTTTGCTGTTTGCTTTTTCATGTTTGTGTGATGCCCTGTCTTCCCTGCTGCCCAGTGTCACACCCTTCACATGCCCCCAGCACTGCCGAGTGTCTTGTCCTCGGTTGCAAGGTGGTGGATGTAGGAGAAGAGCTACATCTCCCACCTGACTGGGGACATGCTCTGGAGGCAAGCTTAAACTCATGTTCATGAGTTGGCAGATTGCTTCACATCTCTGTGTCTCAGATGCCTCATTTGTAAAGTAAGGATAATAATAACACTACTTTATAATAGTGTTATATAATAATAACACTACTATGAGGATTAGCCGAGCAAATATTTGTAAAACGCTTACAGCAGTGCTTGGCACATAGTAAATGCTGTATAAGTGTTAGTTAAATAAAAATAAGGTGCCCAGATGGTAAATAAGGCCAGTGCTCAAAGTCAGTTCTAATTTTAACATTCGAGCCCTTAGATCCTCCACCACTAAGGTCAACAGCAGGTTACGATGGACTAAGCTGACTATAGGATTTTCAAAAATTAATTTTCATTTCAACTAAGAATAGAAAAGCATGCTGTTGGCTTATGTAACTTGGGCACACAGGAAATATCACTTGTTACTACCCTTACCTGTTCTTAGGAAACCACTAAGAAATCCAGAAGGACCAGTTCAAATAATAGCACCTACCCCAAACTTAATACATCTTGCAAAAAAAAAAAAAAAAGTTAGACTTAGGAAATGACTGTGGACATCAAGAAGGAACAGCACAGATTAGGGAAGCTCAGTCTGGCAAGGTTCAAGGCTGCAGCTCACATTGAAAAGGTAGCTGAGAGCAGATAATACAAAGAGGAGGAAATAGTATTATATTTCTTATTCATAAAACATTTGGGGGGAGGGTGTTTGGAAAGGAGAGGGAAAGTGTGAGTGTATGGTTTGTAAAATGATTTTTTAAAAAAAAATGCACTCAGTGTAGTTATAGTTGAGTAGCATCCAAAGGTGAGAGTGCAAAGGTCTGCTCCAGCTCTCTATCAATGGGAAATCTTTATTAACTGAACCTCGCAGGTGACTACAGTATGGTGCTAGTAGATGTTTGAAAATGATGACCCTGATAGGCTGCAAAATCCTAAACAGCTTTCTGAAACAAGAGAAAAAAGAGTAAATGAAGCTTGGTATGGTTTGTGACAAGTGTATTTTATCGTATTCTAATTTTTCCAAAACAAGCAATATTTTTGTTATCTGAAGTCTGTGGTGATTTACGTGCCATCCAGTAACTTTCTACTCATTATACTAGTAGAAAAATACATTGCCTGATGATGGTGGATATCAGGGTTTTATACGTATTCCTTTCACTAAACACGCTTTCCTTCCATGTTCCCACCCCATACCCTTTATTCCTGTCTCTGCCACAACAGAATTTTGTTTTAGGTGCAAACTTGACCCGATGGTCTTCTGCTATTTTTATTCTTCCCTAAAAATGAGGGTGTCCCTGGCCTCCCTCGAATGAGTGTCACTCTTGGGGTGGAGGTTCTGAGGTGGGTGCTCTCTTTCTCATAACAGACAATGAGAATGGATAGCGCCTGGGTGGACTTGTTAAAAATAGATGCATCTCTTGGGAGGTAGGGTCCTGGGAGAGTGGGGCCACGACAGCTGAGCGGTCCGGAGCACGTGCCTTAATTAGAACAGAAACGGATCCTGCCAGGACCGCCCCAGGGACTCCCCGAGACACAGAGCACAACTCAGAGGGTGTTCGCAGGTCCCCGGATCCCTCACCCACACGGGAGGTTCTCCCCCTTCTCTAATAACCATCCCATTCCTCTCGCTCCCCTTCTCAGCCCGCCGCTCAGGGCTCCGCATACCACAGGGGTCAGGCACAAATAAAATCCGTACGTGGACTCCACTCTCGGGTCACAGACTTTGGTTAACAACGCAGCCTGAAGATGGCCCCGGCTCCCACCTCCCTTCCCCACCACAAAATCTCTGCTTGTAAACACCAGTCCCTTAGTAACACCCTCAATCAGTCGCCTGTGGGCGATTATTCATCACCGACTAACCTTAAACCAACTTCTCTTCACAGGCCTCCCCCTAGAAGAGAGGAAATTCCACAGCTCTGATGTGATGTGAAACAGGATCCGCAGGCCCAGCACTCTTTCTCACTCTCCCCCCGGCCGGTTCCCAAACTGGGTTTCCCTGGTCCCCTGCAGCAGCCTCCTCTGTCCCCCTCTCCCCACTCCCCGCCCCGCTCTCCCTCTCTTATTTTACACACTGTAACCGGATAGGCTGGAAACTCAGCTTCTTTCATCTTCCATTTCCCACATCCTGAACGTCTGTGGAGAAGGAGCCCACCCAGATAAAGGAATTCCAAGCATGTGCACCCCCTCCCCCTTTAACGCCATTCACAAAGCAGATTACTAATGTCCTGAGGCTCCAGGGAGGCCCTACTCCCCTCCCCATCCCCAGCCTCCAAAGAGTTTGCTCAGTCCACATCCATACTCCTCACCAGCACAAAAGCCTAAGTCCACGGCCCCAAAACCAAAAATTAACTTTTCCGTGGACTCTGAGCCTAAGGAAAGCTTTCAGACGTCACTCTGCTTGGGACTGCAAGGGCTAGGAGATTCTGCCTACCATTATTCTGTGCCCTCTTAGGCATTTCTAGATAAGGGGGCACAGGGAGAATGTGTCATTGGATCAGGGGGAAAAGATATAAATGTAACATGTGATGGTTCAAGGAGACACACTCATGTCTTTGGGAAAGATCACAGAGTGTTCTAACCCAGAGACATTCCTTTCTGACAGAAACTGTTTCCAGGCCAGAGGAAAAGATGCTTTATTTGGGGAATTCCCTGGCAGTCCAGTGGTTAGGACTCTTTGCTGTCACTGCCAAGGGCCTGGGTTCCATTCTGATCCCTGGTCAGGGAACTAGGATCCCAAATGCCTCACAGTGCAGCCAAAAAAAAAAAAAAAAAAGATACTTTATTTGAGGGGATAGGTAAAGAATGGGTGGGTGGGTGGGTAGGTGGATGTGTCTGTGTGTCTGTGAAGCGAGGTTCTGGTAACCTTTTTGTTAATACCGTTCTTGAGTTGAAATATCCTTTTATAGTTCCTCACTACCTGGAAATTAGCAATTACAAACCATGCCCCCAGTTCAGTTCTTTAGTTGCCGTGTCCAGAGTTCTGTCATTGACCGGGAAAGGAGGACAGGGACAGCTTCTCTGACCTCAGCCTCAAAAGTTAGGAAGTACCCCCCCGCCCACCCCCAAGCGTCCCCTTTCATTGAGAATGATAAACTATCTTATCCATCCTTTAGGGAGGGTGTGAAAGCTGTTTTGAATCTGTACCAGCTCTGGGATAATGAGTTCTCTGAATTTACTTATCACTGTGTGCAACAGGATTTCCTATATCAAGGAGGGCTCCCCAGTCCTGATATTAGGGAATATATTAAATAGCTTATTAATCCATATCATCTTTGCAATTCACAGGATAGTTAGCTAACTTGCTAAATGCACTAGCACTGGACCAAAACTGTGCTAATGGCTGGGCCCATGTCAGTACATTGGGTCATGCATTCAGCAGATCTAATGCTTGCCCAGGAAGTCTCCTGGAATTCCAAGAAGAATTCATTTGAGAGGCTAGACCTGGAAGATGCAGTGAGGATGATAAGAAACAACAGACTGTGGCAGAACAGCCACGTGGCAGCTCCTCAGATCATCCCGATGGTGCTGAGGAGAAATCTGTACTGTAGCTCAGCTCCAGGACTGGCTCACGTTTGCAATCTGCATGTAAGAGCAGCCTGATCCTGATATCCAACTGGGAACAGGCTCTTACACGGGCTCAGCCTCCCAAAATGACAGCCGCACAAGGTGATATACTGGATGCCTGGGCCTCAGTTTCCTTGTCTATAAAATACTAATCCTTACTAATCAAAGTGGGGTCCCGAGACCAGCAGCAAGGCCTCACCTGGGAACCACATCCTGAAACCGGCTGCCTTTGAACAGGATCCCCAGGTGATCCCTGTGCACATTACAATTTGGGACGCTCTGGCCTAGACTCAGGCTCTCCAAGGTCCTCTTTCCAGTTCTCGAATTGTCTGATCCCATTAAGTGGTTTCTAAGGAAGTTTTTCTTCTTGATTAATGGCTTTTCCCCTTTCTTACGCCTCCACTCTTGGCACTTATTGCCTCCCCTGCCAAGGAACTCAAGTTTTAGTAGGCATCAGAGTTGCTTGAGGAGCTTGTTTAAAATGCAGATTCCTGAACCCCATCAATAAATGCACTGAGTAGGACTGTGGTGGCGTCAGAGGTTCTGCATTTCAGCCAGCTTCCTCCCAGTAGTTCTACAGCTTAAGGTCCCCAGATATTTAAATATTTAAAATTTGGATTATGGAAAACGTAAAACATGTAAACAATAGACAAAATAGTAGTAATGATGGTCATGTTTCAATACGCAGCTTCAACTCCAGGGCCAACTTTGTTTCACTCAGATTATGTCTGAAAAACTTTGGCATCTAGATTTTCCCAATCTTCTCCATTCCCTTCACCTAGCCGCTTCCAGTATTCAAGGCTCAGTTTATTCTCTTTAAGGGCAAGAGTTGTGTCATGTTGTCTTTGAATCTCCAGTACCTAACACTGTGTCTGGTACATGCAGACGCTCAGTAAATGGATACAGCAATATACAAAAAAGAACTTTCAAGTAAAACATACGCTGGACGGTTTAAGCTGGAGATAAACGGGATTATCTGATCTCTCATTTTTTTCAATTCTTTGCCTGTGATTCCTTTTTCAGTTAGAGAAATGATGGCCTCAGAATGCATCCTACCAGATGAAAGAACCAGGAAAAAGTTTCCAGAAGTCTTGGTTCACATCACTTTCCTTCTGGTCTTAACTCTTGATAAAAAAAAATACTGTGTGTGTGTGTGTGTGTGTGTGTGGTAAGAGAGAAGGTCGGAAAATATCTCTGGGGAATGAGGATATCGTCTCATCGCCTTTGTTTTACTCTTTAACCTAGTAATAAATCTCTTAAAGCTCCTGTGGTATTCAGAATATCCTGAACACGACAAGGTCTTCCCACAGTTGTGAAAGGAATTCAATTCTGCTAAGTGGATGGAGCGATGATATCCCAAAGGCACAGCCCTTCTTTCCACCTATTTGCTAATTATGAAGGCTAAAGGGGTGTGCTAAAGACTGGGAGGGAGAGTAAGGGACGACGGTAGGACCAAACTGAGACAAGAACTCTGCAGTTCCAGAACTCAGCACAACGATCAGGGGATGAAGTGGTAATTAGGCCTGATTATCATGCAAGGCAGCCCCGGTTAAATTGGAATGTAGCCGGAGAGACAAAAGGCTGGAGGGAGAGTTTGCTGTGCTGGAGACAGGCTTTGATGTCTGCAGGGAAGGTTGTGTTTCATTCAGCCATCCAACCAACAACAAAAAAAAATATTGCAGGAGCAACATGAAACCTTCTAAAATGCAGCATACGGCAAGCTGAAGAGGAGAGTGAGTGGCTGGGTGCAAGTTCTCCTTGAGGAGCCTGTGTGTGTGTGTGTGTGTGTGTGTGTGTGTGTGTGTGTGTACTTACATGCCACTTTTCTCAGATTTACCACTGCAGCCTCTTGGATCTGTCAAAAGACAGGAAAAGAGAGAAGGAGCACCACTCCAACTATTAACTCACTACCCTTGGTATAGCTGATTCTTACAAGGGAGAATGTATCTAAGCTCAGGACAGCCTTTTTACCTGCTGTGGGGAGAAAGCAAAGGAAATAGAGGTAAATTACTCTATGCGTCCCTGAGAGGCCCAGAACTACGATAACAGATGCAGATGGAGTCATCTGAGGCTGCCAGCTACCACAGCTTTTATACCAACTGATGTAGGAAGAAGAAAGTGAGCCAAGGAGGTAGGTTAATTTCCCAGAGAAACACAAAATAGGTAGCAAGTAGCATTTTTACACCTTTCACTCTTTAATTGCTTCAAACTCAGAGCTGTGAAGCACAAGGAATTCCTTTTGTGTCCTTACCTTACCTCTCTCAATCTTTTAGAGGTATCTATCCCCTGTTCTAATACGTTGTTTTTGTATTCGAGGTAATTACTCAGCTAGGTGCCCTCCCCCCACCCCCCCACCCCGGAACCAACCAACAACTTTCATCGCATGCAAGGGACTTTCAGTACCACTTGGTATGGGGAGCCCAACAACTTTTTACTAAATCACTGGCAGGCAAGCAGTAGGTTTGTAGTCAGGTGTTATTGGTTTACTTATTCACAGGGTGCCCACCATAGGAAGTAGGATGTGCAATCTTGATTTTGCATTAAGACAGTCCATGAAAATACAAAAATCTAACCTGGGAAATGAAATACAATTTCCATTTCGTAGAGATTACCAAAATAAGACCCAATGCCATCCAGACGCATGGTTCAGTTTTTCTTTCCAAAAGGGATGAAGTAAGTTGTTGATCAAGTTATCTTGAAGGAATTAAAAGAGCATTTTATTACATATCCAGCACATCACTTCTTGGATGTATCTCAAGCTTCTCTTCTACATCTGTGATGGACCATCCAGAGACTCAGCTATTTTTGCTGTGATTTCTTCTGTTACTCCAGTTTACTCTTAAGACCTGTATAAAATAATAATATGTATTTACCTTAAAGGAAAGAGCCCATGGAATAACTACAGATGCAAATCTTCTATTGCATCTATCCCTACTGATATTGCTACTGTACTGTAGAAATTGTATGAGTGAAGAGTGATGCTTTGATGTAATAGGCTGTTCCTTTCTTCCCCCCAAAGTTTCACCTGATTTAGGAGAAACTACTTAATTCCTTCTATAAAATTCCCTGAAATTACTCTTGAAGTGTACAGCCTGAATTTAGGATAAATAAATTGCACAAGATTGAACATACCCTTTTAACTATTGTATTTTGTATAATATTTGAAAATGAATTGTGGAGTTCAGGTTTTTTTTTTAATAATTTTTATTGGAGTATGGTTGCTTTATGGAGTTTAGTTTTTACTCAGCACACACAAAAAAAGAGAGAGAGAGGAGAGAGGGAGGGGGAAAAAATCTTAGCAGCTGTGTATTTTTTAAAATAATAAGAAAATAGCATTCCCCAGAATTTCCAGTAAAACCCGTAAGATTTAGGCAGTTCATCCCTAAAGTATGTGTGGGATGCTGGGAGCTCCCTGGCTTTTCCAGGCAACCCCGCCCCCACCCCCCACCCCCAAAACTCCCCACAAAAAAACAAAAGCAGATGGGCTGCATCTGAACGAATCAAACTCCCCAGGGGCCAGAGCTCTCTGCTCTAAATGCTAATAGAGTGAGTAATCAGAAACCTACATTTGGTAAATTATTTATCTTATCTCTGGAACTCAGCAAAGCATCGAAGGCAGCAACTTCTGTAGAAAGATGTCGTTGGTCAAGAACTCCAGCTGGAATTTGTACTTTTACTAGAAAAGGGAAAAGTTCAGAGACCAGAGTGGCTCATGAAGCAATAATTTAAAAAAAAAAATGACTACAGGCAAAGCCAAGGAAAACTGACTTCACAGTTCTGTGGAACAGGTCTGGTTCATGTTTTGTCTAATGCGCCTTACGTTCCATCCGTATTAGGGTAATGGCAAAGGAAACCGATAGATTATAAAGATCCCTGAAGAGCTGGGAATAGGTTCCCGCACTCCCCATCTCCACTGCTCCCTGGCAAAGGGCAGCCAGCCAGAGTAACCTGAAGCAGCGGTTCTGAAACCCAAGCTTTCTGCATCAGAATCACCCCGGGGGCTTCTTAAACCTCAGATTGCTGGGCCTCACCCCCAGCGTTTCTGATTGTGTAAGCTTGAGGGGGTGGGGCCTGATAATGTGCATTTCTGCATTTTGAACAAGTCCCCAGATGCTGCTTGTTGCTGGTTCAGAGACCATATTTTGAGAACCACTGGCCTGGAGGGTGGGGTCTTTTTACAATTTGGTTTGGTTTCTTTAGAATTTTTGCATCCTCCCTTGGGATGAGGTATGGAGATTTAGAGGTTTAAGAGCTATGACTGAGATTTTGAGTGTGGAATTAGCCCTAGAAATGAATCTTAGCACGTTCACCCATTTTACAAAACATATTAACTTGATAAATCAATTCCAGTCCTCTACCTGAGCATCCTTCCCTTTCCTCAAATAGCAGCAGACTACACATCTCTTTGGAGGGGGTGTTGTGGGGGGGCGACTGGGAAGTGACTGCCTCATGATCTGTTGAACTTTACTTCGGCTGTGAGCAGTCAGTGTGTACATAATGAGTCCTTACTTTGTGTGCTTTTTGTAGCCACACAGATCAAACTGAAAAACAACCACTTTTCTTTAACCTCACAATAATGCAAACTTTCCCTCGATTTTACGCTTACAAAATTTTTGGATCCTGCTTACTATATGATGTGTTTTTCTTGTCCATGCAAATACATGTTGACACATGCTGTTCCTTCTTGCTGAAATTTGAATTTCCCCATCCTGTCCTTTGACTGGTTGATTCCTCTCTTCCTATTTATGTCTCAAGACCCTCATCAGTTGCTACCGCCTCTCTAAAGCCTTCCTTGACCCTGAAGGTCAGATTTAAAGGGTGTCATCACTTTCTTTGTATACATTGTCCTGACTGTAATCACTGTAGGACAAGTGTTGAACCCTGTGAGGTGATGATTAAATGCTTGTGAAGAAAGGGGCCGGCAATGTATAAGCAAAGAGAGATGGGAAAATACAAGTCTCACTCTAGGGACAGCAAGTTCTATCCTGCCCTGATCCTCCCCTCACACTTACATGGAAAGAAAGACGTGCAATTATGAGCAGAAGACCTCAGAATAGCTGAGCATTAGTTTCCTCATCTGTAAAACTGGGATAATCTCAGTGCCTGCCTCATGGAGTGGGCCAAGGGAAAGTGTTATATAAGGCACTTAGCACTGTTCTTGGCACATAGAAAGAGCTCAATAAATGTTAGCTATTATTTGCTATATTAGATTAATTCCATGCTTTTATGGTGGAGTCACGTGGTTTATCAAGGTGATGTTTCACAGGTATCTGAGTAAGTAACTGGGATCAAATCTATTACTCAAATTTAGACCTAAGATCTCTGAAAGATATAGGTGGCACTTTGGAGATTTTCTGTGTTACTGGTGAGTCTAACAGTTGAACAATTGAGCAGTACTGAGATCTCCTGGGACTGAGACAACCTCAAAGATGGGGGAAGGGAAGTGCATGATCTGACTCCGTATCAAACGGGCTTCTTGGAGAGAAGTAGCTTTGTTTTGAGTTCTCTAGGAGTGCACAGATTAAGATCAAAAGAAGGAAAGTCACAGAGAAACAGATTTTAATTTTAACATTTTAAAAGCTTCCAAACAGGGCTTCCCCAGTGGCATGGTGGTTAAGAATCCGCCTGCCAATGCAGGGGACATGGGTTCGATCCCTGGTCCGGGAAGATCCCACATGCTGTGGAGCAACCAAGCCAGTACGCCACAACTACTGAGCCTGCACTCTAGAGCCCTCAAGCTGCAACTACTGAGGCCCCTGTGCCTGGAGCCTGTGCTCTGCAACAAGAGAAGCCACCACAATGAGAAGCCCGTGCACCACAACAAAGAGTAGCCCCCCTTGCTGCAACTAGAGGAAGCCCTCGCGCAGCAACAAAGACCCAACACAGCCAATAATTAATTAATTAAAAAAAGAATTCAATTAAGGAAAACAGAACAAAAATTTTAAAAAATATCAGAGGGTTAAGGGCTTCCTAGGTGGCACAGTGGTTGAGAATCTGCCTGCCAATGCAGGGGACACGGGTTTGATCCCTGCTCCAGGAAGATCTCACATGCTGCGGAGCAACTAAGCCAGTGCGCCACAACTATTGAGCCTGCGCTTTAGAGCCCGTGAGCCACAACTATTGAGCCCATGTGCTGCAACTACTGAAGCCCACGCACCTAGAGCCTGTGCTCCACAACAAGAGAAGCCAAGGCAATGAGGAGCCTGCGCACCACAACGAAGAGTAGCCCCCACTTACCGCAACTAAAAAGAAAGCCCGTGCACAGCAAAAAAGACCTAACACAGCCAATAAAATAAATAAATTTAAAAATATATATATATCAGAGGGTTAAATCTTTCAAAATATATAATTACTTTAGCACAGTTAATATAGTTAATCTGATAAAAGGAAGCTCTTTGTTTTATCAGGTTCAATATTTTCTCACGTGTGTGCTCATGTAAATTCTTATCCACAGCTAGGATTTTTTCAACTGTGAAGCTTAACGCTATGTAATTAGTCCCTTCTCAGTGTTTCCATGTCTGAGCTCATTCATTTTGGTTAATCTAGGCACCAATCACTCAGCCATCCCCAGAGATTAGGTAGAGAAGAGTCTACCTCTAAACCCAGGGAATGTGTGCTTTCTGGATGGGTTCCAGAGTAAATGCCCTTTTCCTTTAAGTGACATAAATAGTCCAGTCACTGTTTCCAAGCTCTGTTAAGAAAAGGAACAGACCTGTTTCCTCTAGTGTCCCCTGAGTGCTGATAACTGGATGCCAAGGAGTTGGCCTGATCATGTGGGATAGGCAGCTGTCTACATGGTGTAATTTGAGGGGTTTGAGGAAATCCCCTTGCTTAAAATATCTTCCCCCAATGGCCGGAACACATGCCTGAAATGTATTACTTATTCTTCAGAGTAAGGTGCTGCTAAAATGCAATTGTTATCCAGGAGTGGGCTCACATCCAGCCATTATCATTCATTAGCACCTCAGTTTAAATCAATTTATCAGATTAGTTGGTTGAGTAGAGTCCCAAAGATAAGTAGGCACAAGACAAGTATGTTTTAAAGAGGGAAACTGATCCCAAAGGGTCAGAAATATGGGGCACGGGGCCACTCAGGTGAGGAGCTGTGAAGATGGTCAGAACAGTTTGGGGGAATCAGGGATTTTGAATATTACTACAACTGTAGACATTTTTAAAAAATAACACCTTTTTTCCCCTTGGGGTTATTTTCTTAGGTTATTTCCCCAAAGTGGATTTCCCAAGTTACAATTAAAGTTTTGATTCCATGACACCAAAATACCATAGAGCCACCAGTTCAGTGTAAATATACCTGGGTTGAAATATCTTTGTATAATTTGTACAACTGTCCTTACAGAAAGCCATTCTTTCATTCAACCAAAAGTTCTTGAGCTTATAGTAAGTGCCAGGTGCCATCTGAGGCTTGAGGGACACAAGACAAAATCAGCAGTTCCTACCTTCATACAGTCTAATTACTCATCAGTTTGAGACAATTCAACTCTTCTTGGGTGTTACAACTTTCTCCAGCATTCCCGACATTCTCATTCTTCTATTCCCCCTTGACTCTTCAATTCATTTCTCCTGAAAAATACTGCATCTGTCATTTCATCCAGGTTTTTAAAAAGTCACTATAGTACTATGTTTGTTGAACTGATTCAAACATTACATTAAAATTTTGCTGTAATTCCATCTCCCAGAGAAGGCCAATATGAATAATTTGGTTAATTATCATTTTTAAGTCACCATATACTGAGTGCCTGTGATATACTTGCCAATTATTGAGTTATGTCTAGGAGGGAGCTATTATTAGCCCCAAATTACAGACAAGGAAACTGAGTCTTTAGAGGTTAAGATTACACAACTTCCAAGTAGCTGAGTCAGGATTCAAACCCACCTCTGTCTGACTCCAAAATCTGTGCCCATATTGAGCACAAAAGAGTAATTTCTTAAACAAACACTTTAATGGTTAACATCTAAAGATGGTTACAGAGTCATCTAAAAATAAGATTGTCTTGTCATAGGCTTGGATGGGAGTTCCTGGACTTCAAAGCAAGTGCTTTTGTAGAATTTTTTTCAAAGTGTATTCACTTTGCTAGGGCTGTCATAACAAAATATCACAGTCTGGTGGCCTAAGCAATGGAAATCAATTTTTTTTTTTTTTTGGCCCCACCTTGCCGTTTGTGGGATCTTAGATCCCCGACCAGGGATTGAACCTGGGACTGCAGCAGTGGAAGCGCTGAGTCCTAAACACTGAACTGTCAGGGAATTCCTGGAAATCAATTTTTCTCACCATTCTGGAGACTAGAAGTCTGAGATCAAGGTGTTGTCAGCATTGGTTTCTTCTGAAGCCTGTCTTCTTGGCTTATAGATAACTGTCTTGTCTTCATGTGGTCTTCCCTCCTCTGTGCATCCCTTCTGTGTCCTCATCGTCTCTTCTCATAGTACCTCAGTCATATTGGATTAGAGCCCACCCATATGACCTGATTTTACCTTCATTACCTCTTTAAAGGTCCTGTCTCCAAATACAAATTCCGAGGTACAGAGGAGGGCAATTAAAACTTCAACATATGAATTTTGGGGTTGGGGAGACACTCATCAGCCCATAACATAAAGTGAATCTGAATGTGTTCATCAGGACTTCCCTGGTGGCACAGCGGTTAAGAATCCACCTGCCAATGCAGGGGACACGAGTTCGACTCCTGGTCCAGGAAGACCCCATATGCAGCAGAGCAGCTAAACCCAGCATGCCATCACTACTGAAGCCCGCACACCTAGAGCCTGTGCTCCACAAGAAGAGAAGCCACCTCAATGAGAAGCCCTCGCATGGCAATGAAGAGTAGCCCCTGCTTGTTGCAGCTAGAGGAAGCCAGCATGCGGCAATGAACACCCAACCCAGCCAAAAAATTAAAAAATAAATGAAGGTGTTAATCATTGCACGAAGGAAATTGGATAACAGGATGCTTTGCCTTAACGTGTTCACTCCTATAGTTGCTTCAGAAATGTTTATGAGCACCCACTATGTTGAAGGCTTGGTACTAAGCTATGAACTTAAAAACCATGAAAGACGTGGTGCCTGCCTTCAAGGAACTCACAATCTCTCTGGAGAGCCATTTAGAGAGACCAGAGGTTCTCAAGCTCCAAAGCACATCAGTGTCACCTCTAGAGCTTGTTAAACCGTAAATCACTGAGCCCAACCCCCAGAGTTTCTGATTCAGTGGATCTGGAGTGGGCCCAAGAATTTGCATTTCTGACAAGTTTCCAGGTGCTGCTGGTCTGGAGACCTCACACTTTCAGAACTGCTGGGCTAGATGTATCAAGATCACATGTGACGTGTATGACTGAGGTGGCACAGGTGCTCGGAGAGCACACAGGAGGGGCCGTTTTCTGTTTTCATGCTAAAGCAGCTGAGGAGACAACTGGGAAAGTCCCTTTGTACCTGAAAATTCCCCAGAAAAAATTTTAGCATTTAATTGTAAACATATTATAGTAAGAGGTGACGCATTGCCTATACCATTAATTTGCTACTTGGCAAATACTACCTTTCATTACTAATTACATCTATATAAGAAAATAGAGCCTGGGTTAGTAATCAAGCCTGAGTTCTATCCTTGCTCTAAAAATGCTATGGGAACTTTGGCAAGTCACTTCCTGCCTCTGAGATTTGGTTTTGGTCATCTATAAAACTAGAAAGATTAGATGAGAAGATCCTTATGTTTCCTTCCAGCTCAGTCTCCATGATTCTATATACCTTGCCTTATCACAATAAAAAGATTCATGAGCGGGGACTAGAACCGTGTCTTTTGTCTCTGTGTATCTCCGTGGCACAGTACCTTGAACACAGTAGCTGTTCAGCAGATTGATTAACTGCCTGAATCAGTCCATACTATTGCAAGACACAAGAGATTCTCGTCTCGGGCATATATTATAGCTTCCCCTCACCCTAAGACTGACACTTATCCCACAGGCTTAGCTGCCGGAAGCTCTCGTTTTCAGCAGCCATTCCTCTTTGTCGCCACTCACTGACACCGCTAACTTTTAACATTGTTCCAACCCCCATTCATTTCTCTTGGGCACAATATTCAAGGAAATTATCCACTGACTCTATTGTCTTTCCATCCATTACCTTGCTTCCTGATTTTATTTAATCTGGCTCACGGCCCTCTGAGCTCTAAGTGTGACCTCGAATACACAAAGAGCTACCCCTATGTTTTAATCAGCATATATTTAATCAGCATATATTCCATGTATTAGGGCTCGTGGTTCTCTCACCTGTGGACCTTTGGCAAGTTTTTTACCTTCTTGGGTATAATTGTAATCAAGAGGACTAAAGAAAAACTCTAAGTATATGTGCCATGTGAATATCATGTATATTAACATGTATGTGCGGTATATATGGCACATAAAGTGCTTAATTAGACTAATGCTTAGCACATAGTAAATGCTCAATTAGTATTAGATATTATCCCTATAAATTAGATTGTGCTGAATTCTCTAAGCTTTTGGCTTAGGAACCTGGCAATCTTAATTTATTAAAATGCTTTTCTGAGAAAGGCAAAAGTTTGCTCCGAAGTCTATTTTTGAAAGCACAACATCCACTTGTCTTTTCATTCTGATAATATATAATAAAAATGGCAGGGGCAAAGATTAAGGTAGGGGAAATTCACAGAATCTTAAATGTGTTCTCTTTTGGGTTTAATTCAATTCAGTTTTTGGCTTTTTTTAATTATCTGTTTAGTACCTCCCAAACAGAGCTATGTGGTCTTAAAAAATTTACACTATAGTCTGTACACTTGAAGAGTTTATGGTCTCACTGGAGAAACATGGATCCTTTCATGCTAGATTGTCAGTTAATGCTTGCTGCTCTTAAAGATGATGCTATGAAGACTGTGAACACTTAGATAACAGAAGAATATGATTGTGTCAGATCACTAGTACAATAATTGCTGTGTTTAAAAACTGTGGGCTGAAATGGTCAGAGAAAGCTGCAAGAAGTCTAAATGGCCTTGTGTTGATCTGTAGAGATAGACTGAACTCAGGGATATATATGTAATTTGGGCTAAAGTATGGAATCTGTGTTGTCTTTACAGCCCAGCACAAGAAGACTGGCTCTTTGCCAGCATAACTCCTATTCATAAGAGTGACTTCAGAGATAATTCTGATGACTGCCAATGATAAATTGATTCTAATCTAGTGGGTGGGTGTCTCTCTAATAATGCAGCATCACTGAACACAGAAAAAAGCTTAACGTATCCAGGGAATCTATATTTCTATAAAGAGGATAGCACAGCTCACTAGCTCTCCAGAGTGAGCAAGATCGTACTCAGACATTCAAAGAAATGTAGACAAAATTATACATTGAAGGCCATAAAAAGTGGTTCCGTATTTGTAGTACAGTTGTTCTAGTTCTGGCTGTGGTGAGCTGTCCATGTTTGTTTTAGCAGCACCCAACCCAAAAAGAGAACTAAAATAGAATTGGAAAAGAGGAAGTGTATGTTGAAAATGTAAGTTTCTCCAAATTATTGAGTGGATTTCATCCAATCATGTTAATGCATATCTTCTTTGTCATTTGAATCTTGAACACCCTATGTGTTAACTACAGTGTAAGCTACTATTCCCAAACATAAGCTTCAAGAGATGATTTGAATAGAGAATCTTCCTAGTTTCTTCTCCAATAAAGAATGAAATAAAATCTATCACCTTTTTCATCTCTTTCACATTTTGCCTCATAACATCAGGAGGTCCTACTGATTTTTCTCTCTGGCTTTCTGCTTTTGAGTTATTTAAAGAAACTTTTATTCATTCATTTCCCATGTATTGGGGAACACAAAGAACATCACACAAAGCATCTTTTGCAAAATTCCTGAGGTTGCTCCCCCCATTCTTTCTCTCCTTTCTACCATATTCTCATCTTACTCATTCTTTAAGATCCACCTTAAGTTCTACATCCTCCATGGAGCCTCTCCTGACTTCTTCAGCCTCCTCTGAACCCTCCTCTTGTGGATGATACCCTCAGAACTTAATCATAGTTTACCTTGTTAAATCCCTTAAACTCATCTTGTATTCCTTGGGAAAGCAAACTGGAACGGTGGGGAGGAGACAGCTCCACCACTTAGCTATGTTACCTTGGGCAAATTACTTCTCTCTGTTTCTGTTTACTTATCTGTAAGCCAGTGAAGATAGTAAAAATGCCCATGTCACAGGATTTATATGAGGATCCATGTAAAGTGCTTAGAAAAATAAAAGCGCCTTTTTTTTTTGGCTGCTTTGGGTCTTCATTGCTGTGCGCAGGCTTTCTCTAGTTGTGGCAAGCAGGGGCTACTCTTCATTGCGGTACGTGGGCTTCACAGTGCGGTGGCTTCTCTTGTTGTGGAGCACAGGCTTTAGGCGACTGGGCTCTAGTCGTTGCGGTGTGTGGGCTCAGTAGTTGTGGCGCACAGGCTTAGCTGTTCCTCGGCATGTGGGCTCTTCCCAGACCAGCAACCGAACCTGTGTCCCCTGCATCGGCAGGCAGAGCCACTGTGCCACCAGGGAAGGCCCTGATGCTCACTTTGGGTTGCTATCACAGTGTCTCTTGCCACTTTCATTTGACCCACTGTCAGCACTTAGCCTTTATGTTCGATGGAAGGATGGTTTCTGCCCTCAATACATTTCTAATCTAGTTATAGAGACTAAACAAATACAGAAAAGTAAAGCTGTACACTATTAAATGACAAATGAGATACACAATAAACAAATGTTTCATTACTATCTTTTCAGTGTCTAGCAAGATGTTCCATGACATCTTTTTTCTTTTAAGATTTATTTTATTATTTATTTATTTTTGGCTGCATTGGGTCTTAGTTGTGCACGGGCTTTCTCTAGTTGTGGTAAATAGGGGCTACTCTTTGTTGTGGTGCCCCAGTTTCTCACTGTGGTGGCTTCTCTTGTTGCAGAGCATGGGCTGTAGGCTCGTGGCCTTCAGTAGTTGCGGCACGTGGGCTCAGTAGTTCTGGCTCAGGGGCTCTAGAGCACAGGCTCAGTAGTTGTGGCTCATGGGCTTATGGGATTGCTCCATGGCATATGGGATCTTCCTGGCCCAGGGATCAAACCCATGTCCCCTGCACTGGCAGGAGGATGCTTAACCACAGCACCACCAGGGAAGCCCCAATGAAATCTTTTTGAGCGATTTTTGAAATCTTTTTTTTTCCTTTTACTTAGGTGTACGTTGGGCTTTTCCAAGTCTTGCATTAACAATTTTATTCTACTTTTGAGAAGATGGCAGACAGTCCCCTCATCAGCTTTCAAACATATGAATTCTCTCTATCTCTGCCTCTTTCTCTGTCTCTGTCTCTCTCACACACATACACAGTCCCTTTTCTTTATCAGTTAAATACGCAGGATTTTTGTGCTTGTGCCTGTCCTTTTGATCTGAGACATACATTCTCCTCAACTGCTAATAAGGTATTTTATAAGTCTCCAGGCTTCCTGTAGCCTTTATACATTCTAAGCAACTTTGTTTTGTTTTTACCTATCCAGTAATACTCGGGAACTATAAAATCTTTGTTTACAGTGCCTTCAATAAATATGGATTATTTTTACTCAAATTGTCATTTACAAATGTGTAAAAATCCAAAAATAAATCTAGGTTATTTTTATACTTAAAAAAAAACACAAATGAATTATTAATGAATTTAAATATACTTTACTGAATAATAAAAACCCTTTCTCCAACATTGCTGAGAAAATTGGAGGCTGACTAAAGGAGATTTATAAACTTGAAACAAATGTCACATCTTATCAAGGACAAGAACCAGTTCTAACTTGACTACATAGATTTCCTGACTATTCCGAAGTTGGGACATTCTGGATTTCTTAGCTGACCACTACCACAATTATTACAACTTAAAAAGGAAGCGTCAGTCCTCTTATTTTTATTTATTTTAAAATTTAATTTATTGAAGTGTAGTTGATTTACAATGTTGTGTTAATTTCTGCTGTACAGCAAAGTAATTCAGTTATACATATATTTTTTAAATTAATTTATTTATTTACTTACCTATTTATTTATTTTATTGGCTGTGTTGGGGCTTTCTTTAGTTGCGGCGAGCGGGGGCTACTCTTCATTGTGGTGCGCAAGCTCCTCATTGCCGTGGCTTCTTTTGTTGCGGAGCACAGGCTATAGGCGCATGGGCTTCAGTAGTTGCAGCACATGGGCTCAATAGTTGTGGCTCATGAGCTCTAAAGCGCCAGCTCAATAGTTGTGGCGCACTGGCTTAGTTGCTCCGCAGCATGTGGGATCTTCCTGGAGCAGGGATCAAACCCGTGTCCCCTGCATTGGCAGGTGGATTCTTAACCACTGCGTCACCTAGGAAGCCCCTATACATATATATATACATTCTTTTTCATATTCTTTTCCATTATGGTTTATCACAGGATATTAAACATACTTCCCTATGCTGTACAGTAGGACCTTGTTTATCCATTCTGTATATAATAGTTTGCATATGTTAATCCCAAACTCCCAGTCCATCCCTCCCCCAACCCCCTCCCCTTTGGCAACCACAGGTCTGTTCTCTATGTCTGTGAGTCTGTTTTTGTTTCATAGATAAGTTCATTTGTGTCATATTTTACATTCCACATGTAAGTGATATCATATGGTATTTATCTTTCGCTTTCTGACTTACTTCACTTAGTATGATAATCTCTAGGTCCATTCATGTTGCTGTAAATGGCATTATTTCATTCTCTTTTATGGCATATATATATACATGTATATGGCACATCTTCTCTATCCATTCAACTGTCAATGGACATTTAGGTTATTTCCATGTCTTGGCTATTGTAAATAGTGCTGCTATGAACATAGGGGTGCGCGTAACTTTTTGAATTATAATTTTGTCCCTCTATATGTCCAGGAGTGGGATCGTTGGGTCATATTTTTAGTTTTTTGAGGAAACTCCCTACTGTTCTCCATAGTGGCTGTACCAATTTACATTCACACCAACAGTGTAGGAGGGTTCCCTTTTCTCCACTCTCTAGCATGTTTTATTTGTAGACTTTTTAATGATGGCCATCCTGACTGGTGTGAGGTCGTACCTCGTTGTAGTTTTGACTTGCATTTCTCTAATGATTAGTGATGAGGAGCATCATTTCATGTGCCTGTTGGCCTTCGAGGCTTCAGTCTTTTTTTTTTATTTGTTTTTGTTTTTGGCCACGCAACTTGCAGGATCTTAGTTCCCTGACCAGGGACTCCAGCAGTGGAAACATGGAGTCCTAACCACTGGACCTCCAGGGAATTCCCAGAGGCTTCAGTCTTTTTTTTCTTAAGTATTTTATTTATTTATTATTTATTTTTTTGGCTGCATCAGGTCTTAGTTGCAGTATACAGGCTTTTCATTGAGGCAGGCGGGCTCTTTGTTGCAGCGCAAGGGCTTCTCTCTAGCTGTGGCTTGCAGGTTTTCTCTTCTCTAGTTGTGGCACACAGGTTCCAGGGCACGTGGGCTCTGTAGTTTGCAGCATGCAGTCTCCCTAGTTGAAGCGCTTGAGATCAGTAGTTGTGGCTCACAGGCTTAGTTGCCCCACGGCATATGGGATCTTAGTTCCCTGACTTGGGATTGAACCCACATGCCCCGCATTGGGAGGCGGATTCTTTACCACTGGACGACCAGGGAAGTCCCCAGTCTTTTTAAATTTAGACCATTTCATGTCTTACAGTTTGTGGTGGATTTTCACATATATTCCACACACATGAAATACATGTGAAATTTTAATTTTTCTAAATAATTTTACAACTGTTGAGGTAATTGGACATATTTTAAGATATAGAAAGAAATGTATTGCAGTTGACTTTCTCCAAATTTCCCTTTTTCTTTTTCTTTCACTAAACAAGGAGAGAGTAAAATAAAAAATAATGGTAAATTTTTCAAAATTAAACATTAAATTAAAAAATGCAGTAATTCTTTTAGGAAAGAAGGAAATGCAGACCCAAATTACTTCTATTTTATTAATTGCAAATAGCATACAGAGAAAAAGCTATATAGATCTAGTTATGTAAGTGCATCAAGTAGACTCAGAGGTACTTTAAAACACAGTGAACAGGCATCCTTTTCAAACCTTTTCTAAACTGTGATCACAGAAATTGCTGAAGTCATTCCTTTGACAATGACTTGATTAAATCCATATCAGGTAGAATATGGAAACCACGTAAAGATTAATTTGGCTATTGTTCAAATGAACATGAATAAATTCTCCCCTTTCCAGAGAATTGTTAGCATAATAATGGCCTTTATATTTCCAGAAGCACTTCTCATTTAACTATTAGTGTGATTTTTCTGATTCTTTGTTAGAATCTTTGAGACAGCACCGGTTGTGTTTGTTTTTATTATTATAACTACAGTTTGATGAATCAAAACATTGAGTTCCTTACCTTCAAAGAATAACTTTTAACACAAAACATACTTGAATGTTTAATAATTATCTTTAAAAGCAGTTTTAAGTAAATAAAAGCTCTTTGCCAAGCAAGGTCCATGTTTTGTAACTTCCAGCTGTGAAGCCCCCACCATATAAAGCACACATATTAAATGTTAATCGCTTCAGCTAAAACTAATTAAATATTTAGCCCTACAAAGATCTAGAGAAAGTGAAAAAATTGAACTTGATTTAACATATACAACTATTTTGAATCACATTCTCTCCCAAGATGATTAAAATCAAACTAGCTAGCATTTTATCTTTGAAACCTCTGTGTGCAAGGCCATTCCAAAATTCTTTTTCACCATCATTGTTATAATCACAAACAGCATCATTGCTGTCATAGCTAATACTTATTAGAAGTTTACTCTGTGCTAGTCTACGTGCTTTATATGCAGAATTTTATTTGCTCCTTACAACAGCCCTGTGAGGTAAGTGCTATTATTATCTCCATTCAGAGTCTAAAGCTTAGAAAGGTTAAGTAACTTGACGAATGTCACATAAGTAGTAGTAAGTAGATCCCAGATCTGAAAGCAGGCTGACTCAGTTTAAAGGTTGTTTCTAACTTTTATTTTATTTTGCCTAAGTCCACTTAATTCACTTAAACTTGGTATAAATTGACTTTGTTTTATTTTTTACAATTTATTTATTTATTGGCTGTGTTGGGTCTTTTTTGCTGTGCTTGGGCTTTCTCTAGTTGCAGCAAGCAGGGGCTACTCTTTGTTGCAGTGTGCAGGCTTCTCAGTGCGGTGCCTTGTCTTGTGGAGCAGGGGCTCTAGGCGCACCGGCTTCAGTAGTTGCAGCACACGGGCTCAGTAGTTGTGATGCACGGGGTTTAGTTGCTCCGCTGCATGTGGGATCTTCCCGGACCAGGGATCGAACCCACGTCCCCTGCATTGGGAGGCGGATTCTTAACCACTGGGCCACCAGGGAAGTCCCATAAATTGACTTTAATCATGACCTTTTTGTTGAGACCCATTAAAGTATTCATTGAAAAGTTAGTAGAATTTTTAAAAAACCAAAAAAACAAACACATGTTTGTCAGATAAGTGGAGCAGACAGTGAAAGAATGCTCGCAGTTTGTTTAGCAATCTGGAGTGGAACTACAATTGTGTCCTGAAGTCTGGAAAGACTTTAAATAAAAGTGAAGAGGAGAAGGAGAGGGCATTCTCAGAACAGGTTGACTGCCTCTACAAAGGCAGAAAGTCTGGAAAGTGCTAGGTGAGTGGGAACAAGTGAGGACAGTCCAGCAGGGCTTATGAAAGGAAAGAGGAGGTAGAGGGGACAGAGGTAGGGGGTCACATACATCAATATTTGATGTCTTAGTACCAAGGATAGTTTTAGACCCCAGTAAGGGGAAAGCTTTGAATACTTGGGAGTTGAATTTGCGCCATCTCATCTCTTCCTCTCTTAGCTGCTGTATGACCCTGTATCATCCTATTTATGTTTCATTTTCCTATCTGTAAAAAAAGGAATAATTCTTGTTCCCTTGGGTTTTCTCCTAGTTATCAAAAATGAATGACTTAGGCCACACTACACAAACAAAAGGAAAATATGCACTATTTTGTAAGATGAATTAATAAAAGTTGTGGAATATCTGGGCATCTTTATATAACAAACACTGTACAAAACTTTTAATGAAACATTTAAATGCATTAATGACTGCAGCTATACAGATCTTCGGACCTCCTCATTTTTCCTTTAAGTGACAAGGACTTGAAAAAAATTAAAATAGGATGTAGCTGGCTTTCAATTACTTAGGCCCTGACACGTCAATTTATGGATTACATAGAATTTTAATTTACTCATTTCACACGTCGTTATCAACTCTACAAGAAGTTTAAAAGGACAAAGGATGAAAGTCGAATTGGTCAGTCTCCTTGCTATTTTCAAGGGGGGCAGGGGGGGATCTCCTTTGAGTCAAGACTCGGGGGCAGCCAATAATTGCTAGTATTGCCTGACTGTTAATAACAGGCTGATGAAAAGGTGAATACAACGTGAAAACTCTGATTAAATCAAGCGCGCCCTCCCACTCTCGCTTTAGATGAGGAATTTTCTTCTCTCTCCCGCCCTCGCAGAAGGGGCTGAGACAGCATCTGGCAGCACAATACTAACATTTGTTTCGTGATTTCCTCTTTACCGGGCACTCTGACACACAGCCCTTCTTAGGCATCAGGATTCAGCGCAACCTTTCTGCATTTTAAAAATAAAAATCTGCTAGGGAACCTGGGGGCTGGTCTTTTCACCGGCTGTGACAACTGCGATCTGGCCCCCTCCCCCGAGTGAGCAGAGCTCTCCCCGTTTTATTCCAGGCCTGTGACACCTCCACTCCCTCCGTGAAGCCGCCGTGACTCATCTTGCAGCTCCTTCGCCCCCTACGCGCCCCTAACACACAAACCCCGGAGGATCCAACCCGAGCCCACAGCGCGTGGTCAACCCGCCCAAGCCGAGTTGGAGGTCCGTCTGAGTCACACATAAAGACCACCCTCGTCGGCACCCCCCCCCCCCCCCCCGCACACAGTCCCTCACACCCCGGCGCGCCGGCTGCCTGGCCTCCCGGCCTGACACACCAACGCCCGTCGTCTCCGCGCAACTTGTTATGCTCCAGCTCGAGCCCTTGACCCAAAAACCCCGAGAAACGGAGAGCCGCTGAGCCGGCCTCGGGCGGCCTTTGATGGCTTTGTTATTGTTTGGGTTTGAATCGATACGCCCCTCCCCATCCTTCCTCCCTCGCGGCTCGACACCCAGCTCCCGCCTCCCCGCACGCCCCGCGCCCCTCCCCCTCCATTTTGGCGCCTTTTCCTTCCCGCCACGTCGTGGCGGCGTAGAGACCATTCTGACCGCGAGAGCGGGGCGGGGCGTGGGCGGGGCGCCCCGTGTTATGCAGATCGGTCGGCTTCTGGTTGGCTGGAGAAGCGGCGGCGGGGGCGGGGCCGGGGCGCGGCGCCGGAGCGCTCGGGGCGGGGGCGGAGGGGAGTCGCCCTGTCCCGTCGCTTCCCCACCCCCTCTCCTCCCTCCGCCCGCCCGCCCGGCCGCCCGGCTCCCCGCCTAGGCCTCCCGGAGAGGCCCCGCCCCATCTCCGCCCGCCCGCGCGCCCCCCACCCGCCGGGGCGCTCCGCCCCTTTACTCCTGGCGGCAGGGCGAGCCGGGCGTCTGCTGCAGCGGCCGCGGTGGCGGAGGAGGCCTGAGAGGACTTGGCGGCAGCGGCGGCGGCGGCGGCGGCGGCGGGACCGGCAGCAGCAGCAGCAGCAGCAGCTACAAGCCTCTTGTGCCGCGGCGCCGCCGCACGAGCCCCACGAGCCGCCCACCCCGCCGCCCTCGGCGCTGCCTGACCCCGCCGGCGTGTCCGTCCGCCGCCAGCCCCGGCAGCACCCCCAGTCGTCCTCCGACTCGCCCTCGGCCTTCCGCGCCAGCCGCAGCCGCAGCCGCAACGCCGCCCGCAGCCTCAGCCCCAGTCGTAGGCACAGCCACCGGCACAAGCCCAGCCCCGGCGCCCGCTGCCGCTCCTCCAGACACAGTCTCTACGCCGACACCCTGGAGGTTGGGATGCTCTTGTCCAAAATCAACTCGCTTGCCCACCTGCGCGCCGCGCCCTGCAGCGACCTGCACGCCACCAAGCTGGCGCCCGGTGAGCGGCCCCCCTACAACCCGTGGATGGAGGGGCGGCTGGACCCCCAGGGTGGGAGCCTGGGGGCTCGCGGGCCGGCACTGAGTCCCCCGTGACTCCCCCTTTCCTAGGCAAGGAGAAGGAGCCGCTGGAGTCGCAGTACCAGGTGGGCCCGCTCCTGGGCAGCGGCGGCTTCGGCTCTGTCTACTCAGGCATCCGTGTCGCAGACAACCTGCCGGTGAGTGGGCGCCCCGCCGCGGGGAGGGCGCGCCGGGCGGGGGGCGCACGGGTGTGTTTGGCCCGGGCGAGGGAGTCTGACACTCTCTGGGGGGCCTTCCAGGTGGCTATCAAGCACGTGGAGAAGGACCGGATTTCCGACTGGGGAGAGCTGGTGAGTACCCTGGAGGGAGCGACCCCCAGGATGGGTGGGGTGAGGGGCACCCTCCGACTCCCGCCCTAACGCAGCCTCCTCGCCCCTCTGCAGCCTAATGGCACCCGAGTGCCCATGGAAGTGGTTCTGCTGAAGAAGGTGAGCTCGGGCTTCTCCGGCGTCATTAGGCTCCTGGACTGGTTCGAGAGGCCCGACAGTTTCGTCCTGATCCTGGAGAGGCCCGAGCCTGTGCAAGACCTCTTCGACTTTATCACGGAAAGGGGGGCCCTGCAGGAGGAGCTGGCCCGCAGCTTCTTCTGGCAGGTGCTGGAGGCCGTGCGGCACTGCCACAACTGCGGGGTGCTTCACCGCGACATCAAGGACGAAAACATCCTTATCGACCTCAATCGCGGCGAGCTCAAGCTCATAGACTTCGGGTCGGGGGCGCTGCTCAAGGACACCGTCTACACGGACTTCGATGGTGAGCCAGGCCTGGGGGGGAGCTGCCCGGGAGGGAGCTGCCCAGGTGACTCGGCCTGGCCTGGAGGCCTCGGCAGGCTTCCCTCTCTGGCCCTTTGTAAAGGTCATCGGGCCGCCTGGCTCGATGCTAGCAGGGGTGGGGCGAAGGAGAGCTTCCCAGCGTAGGAAAGCCGGGGATTTCAAGCCAGCTGAACCTGTAATGTTTCTGGCATGATTTTATTTTTTAAGTGGAATTCAGTGGGTTCCAAGCTTTCGCGATGAATAAGAGGTTGTGGGCAACCGGCCGGTAGCCCAGATTTCTGAAGTCTGACCCAATTTCCCCGCCAGTAAAAGGATGGGAGGGGGGAAGACAGAGGAGAGAGCGGGAGAGATGAAAATTGATGCCGGTTTTGTAATTTTTGTTTTGTTTTATAAGGGAGTTAGTTTTCGGTAAGGTAGTTTTTAGAGCTGCAGTTTTCTCCCCTTGATCTAGGGACGAATAGGGAATAGAAACAGTACTTTCGCTAAATAATTCATTTGGTTGATTATTTATTTATTTATTTTGGTGTTGTGGGGTGAGGGAGTCGGGAATGAATGTTGTGAAATAAGATCCCTTGCTGGTTTGAAAATTAGTTGGGTGTCTCCGCAGAGAGGATGAAAACCTATCCTAGGGAGGGGCTTGGAGCGGGTTCTTTCAGAGAAGATGGAATGGAGAGCTTGAGATCAAAGCACAGGAGGGTGGATCATCATCTGAGCGGCTGAACCTAACAAACGACAGCCTTTCAAAACTTGTGACTGAGGCTTGTGGTTTGTGTTTATTTGCCCTTGGAGGACGCTGGGTTGGGCTGCATTTTTTTGTATTTAACAGTTAATGGCTGGCCGGGTCCTCCCATGTTTTTTCCTTGCAGTCTTTGCTGCCCCCTGGTGAGCACCAGCGGGATGGCCCCACTTTTTTTTTTTTTTTTTTTACAACTCAAAGTTTGTAAACAGGAATCACGTGGTCTGAAGCCAGCCCTGCATCTGCCCTTCCAGTGTGGGGAGGAAAGGGTGTGGGTGTCTGCCCCTGCGTTCAGAGAGTGGGGAGGAAGGCCTCTTAAAGGGCACCCTGCCTTAGGATATTGTGCAAGTGTCCTTGCCTGGATCATATCTGAGACAAGATTCTCGCCCGGCTCCTGGGCAAGGACATTTAATGCAGTTTAAGGATAGTCTGTGAGATACCTCCCTTGATCGTGCACCTCTTCTCATTGTGGGTGGTTCTGCCACATACAGGCCTCAGGCTTGGGGTCTTTGGCGACCCTGTTTGTTTCTTGGAGCTGTTTATGGTCTGGGCTGGTAGAGAAGTGGGTAGTGCTTTGGGTTGGAGAGTTCCCATAAGCTGCTCATCCACTCCTTTTAGCCCTGGGAGGAAATGGAGTTCACCCAGCTGCTGAGAGAAGTAGGGTGGTGCTTTTTTTTTTTTTAAGAGTTACTCATCAGTATACCTCTCAGTTGCTTTGTGTTTTTTGTGTTTTATTGTTGCTAAAAGTCTTTTCCTTCCTATTCCCCCGGCTCGCAGGGACCCGAGTGTATAGTCCTCCAGAGTGGATCCGCTACCATCGCTACCATGGCAGGTCGGCAGCCGTCTGGTCTCTGGGGATCCTGCTGTACGATATGGTCTGTGGAGACATTCCCTTCGAGCACGATGAGGAGATCATCAGGGGGCAAGTTTTCTTCAGGCAGAGAGTCTCTTCAGGTAACTTCTGGGAAGCCCCTTGTTGGAGAGAAGCAAGAGTCGCAAGGCTGATAGTCCTTGTGGGTGGTCTTTGAGTTTAGAGAGTTTCACCCTCCAGGAGATACCATGACCCCTGGCTTAGAATTCTAGGCAGATGATTCACACTTGAGAGCTGGTCCCCAGGAATCAAGTGGTTTGCATTTGAGGGTGCCTTGGCGGGGGGGAGGGGGGGGTTGTCAGAGGAAGACCATGTGTGAGACTATTAAGAAAAGACCATTTAGTTTCACTGAAAGGCTTTTTTAAGTACCACAAGGATCCTGATACCTCAACTCCTGGCTGTTTTGCCAGGGAGTGAAAAATTGAGAGCTCTTTGAGCCTTCTCCCTTAAGGCAGGCTCTCTTAATTCTGCTGTTCCAGTGACCTCATCGTGGGTGGTGTTCACATTTGTAAGACTGTAGGTGAATTGAGTCACCTCATCGTGCTTAGTGATGTCTCATCAGAATCCCTTGTCATCATCCTTCCTATTTCTGTTGAGTGGGCGTCGTGGGAAAGGCCCCAGCTATTGAAGTTCGAAAACCACAGATATAAGAGGGGAGCTGTTTTTTTAGCTGAAAACAGACCGGAGGATCTAGATATTAGTTAATACCTTCTCATTGAAGAATAAGCCTTCTAGAAAAGGCAGGGTCTCTGTTGGATCCCTGACTTGTGGGCCCCTGGGAAGCAACGTGGGAAGACCTTTGCATTGCAAAAATAATTTGAGTCATTCATAACCCCCATCTTGCTTTCTCTAGAGTGTCAACATCTCATTAGATGGTGCTTGGCCCTGAGACCATCGGATCGGCCGTCCTTCGAAGAAATCCAGAACCATCCATGGATGCAAGATGTCCTTCTGCCCCAGGAAACTGCTGAGATCCACCTCCACAGCTTGTCACCAGGGCCCAGCAAATAGCTTCTCGGGCAGGTTCTCCCCTCTCTGTCAGATGCTCCAGGGAGGGGGAGTGTCTGTTTTCAGCTTCCTGAGTACCAGTGACACTTCTCTCCAAGCAGGACAGTGCTTGATACAGGAACAACATTTACAACTCATTCCAGACCCCAGGCCCTGGAGGCTGCCTCCCAAAGAGAGGAAGAGACTCCACTCCAGGCGTCCTAGGCCTCAACTCCTCCCGTAGAAGCTCTCCTTCTCATCAGTGTCCAGCACTGCTGGACTTTGCAAAATCCCAGGGGTGGGGGTGGGGTGGGAGTGGGTCAGAATCTCGCCATGGAACTGTTCCCTTCATCAAGAGTTCTGCTGAATGCCGCGATGGGTCGGGGAGGGGGAAATCGGGTTGGGGTGGGATAGGACTAGCACCATTTTCAGTCCCTGTCACCTCTTCCGACTCTTCTGAGTGCCTTCTGTGGGGACTCCGGCTGTGCTGGGAGAAATACTTGAACTTGCCTCTTTTACCTGCTGCTTCTCCAAAAATCTGCCTGGGTTTGGTTCCCTCTCTTTCTCCCCCACCCCTTCCCCCCATCCTTCATATGAAAGGTGCCATGGAAGAGGCTATAGGGCCAAACGCTGAGCCACCTGCCCTTTTTCCACCTCCTTTAGTAAAACTCCCAAGTGAACTGGTCTTCCTTTTTGGTTTTTACTTAACTGTTTCTAAGCCAAGACCTCACACACACACACAAATGCACAAACAATGCAAATCAACAGAAAAACTGTAAATGTGTGTACAGTTGGCATGGTAGTGTACAAAAGGATTGTAGTTGATCTAATTCTTTTTTAATTTTGCCTTTAAGTTATTTTACCTGTTTTTTTTGTTTTGTTTTGTTTTGGGTTTTTTTTTTTTTTTTTTTTTCTTGGAAAGATGCGCATTCTAACCTGGAGGTCAATGTTATTTATTTATTTATTTATTTGGTTCCCTTCCTGCTCCAAGCTTCCACAGCTGCCGCCATAGTTTTCTTTTCTCCTTTCCTCCTCTGACTTGGGGACCTTTTGGGGAAGGCTGCAACGCTTGCTCTGTTCGTTCGTAGGGTGACGGGACTCAGGCGGGACAGCTGCTGCAGTTCCCTGACTGCTGTGGATCCCCTCGCCTGCTTACCCAAGTGGGCGTGGGGTCTGTGGGTGATGGGGGACAGGTGTTGCTGACTTGTGTATATAGAATAGATATATGAAAAGCAGTTCTGGATGGTGTGCCTTCCGGATCCTCTCTGGGGCTGTGTTTTGAGCAGCATGTAGCCTGCTGGTTTTATCTGAGTGAAATACTGTACAGGGGAATAAAAGAGATCTTATTTTTTTTTTTTTTTATACCTGGCGTTTTTTGAATAAAATACCTTTTGTCTTAATCTGTGGCGTAAGTGTTGTCCATGCAGAGGCATGCTAATGTACATTGATTGAATACTTGGTAAGTGCCAAAATCTATCCTGGGAGGAAAAGGAATTTTCAGCCTAAATCTGGTTTCCTTCCATAGGACTTCTGGGATAGTCATCTTTCTGAAATGAATGTATGGTCAAAGGGTAGATGGGCCAACTTGTTTGGACAAGATTTGGCTGGAGGGACCCAATGGAATCCCTGTCTCTATTCCCAATGCAGATTCTATGGGAGCTGGGCTAATATGGCATATGTGGCTGTTTCCCACCGCTAGTCAGATTTCATGAAATGGCCACTGGTGAGTAGAAGGTGTGGAACTATAGAGCATTTCCATCATTGCAGAAAGTTCCACTGGACAGGGCTGACCCAGAGATACCAAAATCTTGCTAAGCTACCAGTTGAGGCTTTTTTCAATTGTCTCTCCCACTAGGAAAACATTTTGAGCATGCACCCTTGATATCTGTTAGGTTTACTGGGAAACTGTATACCTGTGTTATTCTAAGTTCCTGATGCAAGTTCCCTTCACCTTTAGTGTAGGGTTTAGTCATTGACAATAGTTGATGTGTGGAAATGCATTCATTGTTTTTGACTTAAGCAGAGTTTTCCTCTCCAATGTGCTTGACCAAAAGCTTATATTGGAAGTAGGTGAAATGTTAGCTCTGCCACTTCCCACTGCTTGTGCTGGGATTATTAGCATTTTTAGTCCATGGTTTCTTTGCAGGGATCTCTTAAGCCCCTTGTTCAGTTTGTGAGAGTTTCCTTGAAACTGGTAGAACCCGCGAATCCGCTTAGTGCACGTGGCCTGACTGCATTCTGCAAGCACACTGGAGCGAGTACCACTGCAATATGCATATCAAGTACTGGTAAATATTGGTTTCTTGTTTCTTTAGAAGTAGCAGCAGCAGCCTGACACGTTCTTCCTTCCCCGTGGGTTGGTCATCTGGCTCCCTCCCCTCGGTGGTGCATGCACACACCCCTTGGATGCCAACTAGCCCAGATGCTGTCCTGTCAGGTTGTTTGAGGGTCCAGACCACAATGTCACTCACTCCTCATCTATCCTTAAGCTTAGACTAGATCCCAAACCCTAGCTTGCCCCCCACGTGGCTGCAGGAGAGGAAGGAAGGATTTCTTGGTTCTGGGGGGCTGATTTTCTCAGTTCCCCTTTTCTCTGTCCACCCCCTGCTCTTTCCTAACCAAGCACACGCAGAAACTATTCCCAGTGTCTTGGAGTATGAGGGTTTCATGCCTCATCCTTTCCAGTCAAGTTGACACTTGGCTTAAAAGTTGCCCCAAACTTATAATGAAATCTATCAAAGCCCCACCCTTCTTTCCCTTGAAGTGAGTTTCTGGCAGTTCCCCCACCCTCTGTTGAGACTGCTAGGGATGATTGAAGATGATAGTGTCTCTTTGAAGAAGAGTGTGCAAGATATTGGGTGCAAGACATGAGGGGTTGTATAGGAAGGGTGAAAGATCGTAGTCTCTTCTATTGGGCAGGTTCAAATCTAGTGTGGAAAGGGGGTCAGGTAACTAACATGACTGTGTTGGCCACAGAAGTATAGAGGGCAGCAATGGTTAGGAGCGTGACTTGGGAATCAGCCCTGGGTTTTACCACCATTACTTTCCCGGATGCCTTGGGCCTCATTACATCCTCCGAGACTAATCTCTAAATAGAGATATTCCTCGATTGGATTATTAAGAAAATCCAGTTAAAATAATGGGTATACCTACATGCAAACAGATATTACTTCCTGCTCAGGGATGCTTCTATATGTAGTAAAAGTACTAAGAAGTACATGGCAATAGATTTCCAGAGTCAGGATGGTGGTTCTTTCTTCTGGGGAAGAGTAAGGGAGGTTTTGATTTAAGCAGGGGTGTCTGGAGAGGGGCCTTCAACTGTTTGGGCAATGCTTTTTCATAAACCAGGTGGTGAAGACTAAGGTATTTGCATTACACTTTTTTTTTTTTGGCCATGCCTCACGGCTTGTGGGATCTTAGTTCCCTGACCAGGAATTGAACCCGTGACCCCTGTAGTGGAAGCACAGAGTCTTAACCACTGGACCGCCAGGGGAGTTCCTGCATTATATTTTTACAGCTTTTGGTTTGTCTTAAATGTTTCATGATAAAATTTTAAAAGTAATGAACAAAGAGGAGGCAGTGTTTCAACTTGACTTTGAAGGATGAGCCTCAGTTTGTTCACCTGTAAAGTGAGGCACAGAACATACAAGTAAAGCAAAGAAATCCAGAGGGGCTAATGTTGTCCCCCCATTTGACCAGGGGTGGACAAACTATAACCTGCTGACCAAGTCTGGCACACTACCTGGTTTTATATGGCCTGTAAGCTAAGACTGGGTTTTACATTTTTAAATGGTTGAAAAGGGACTGAGTGAGGAATAATATTTCATAACAGGTAAAGATTATGTGAAATTCAATTGTCAGTGTTCATAAATAAATCTCATCCATTTACGAGCTGGTTATGACTGCTTTCATGCTGCAACAGCAGAGGTGAGTTGTTGTGACAAAGAACGTATGGCCATCAAAGCCAAAAATACTTACTATCTGGCCCTTTACGGAAAAAAGTTTGCAAACTCCTGCCCTAGACCATGGTCTCATTGATTCATCAGCATCTTTCACTGAACACAGCGATAATAGCTAACACTCATTCAGTACCTGCTATGTGCCCAGCACTGTTCTGCATGCTTTGCATGTCTTAGTCTTACAACAATTCTCCATGAGGGAGATATTACTTATCCCCATTTTGCAGATGGGGAAAACCGAGGTGAAGAGCAATAAGTACCATGTCAAAAGTCACATGTCTAAGAAGCGGCCAGATTAGAATTCGGACCCAGGTGGTCCATGCTCACTACCGCTCTGCTCTACTGCTACTTGATAAATGTTTGTGTGGCTTAGTCATCTCAAGGTTCCTTCAGGGCCCGGAATCTGGGTGGAGGTCAGGGCAGTTCTTCCCCAGACTCCAGAGAGGGGGGGTAAGCAATTCTGTTCCGCGGAAATACTCATTATTGGCTCTTGTGAGCTACCCTTCACTGGGGCCTGGGTGGGGAGGAAGAGTTGGAGGCGGTAAAGGGAGGAGAGAGGGGATGGGGCGGGGTGGTTGGGGGGTGGGGCAGGCGCGCATTTCTTGTAAATGTTACTCAGCTCCCTCAACTGCTCTGCTGGTTCTTGGAAACCCTTACCACAAAGGACCCATCGAGAACAGTGTTAAAGCAGATATGGCCTCATCCCCCAGTTCATTTCCTGCCCAGCCTTGTGCTAGTAACCCCGATTGCCAAGAGCAAGGTTGCAGTGACCCCTCAGCACTGCTGCGGAAGGAAGTGCAAAAATAAGCAGAACTAGGGTCAAGCTGAGAGGACAGTCTTTATTTTTATTTACTGTAACAGGACATCCGATGTACAGAATTGGATTAATCATAATCCTTGTTCATGTTATATTCTCATCCTCGGTCCAAGCCTGGCCAGCTGTTATATTGGGTGGTGAATCCAATTCAAGAAGTAAACGTTAACAACGACATCTGTCTACCTATGTGATCCCTTCTTAGCTACCTTTCTGATCCCTTCTTAGTCCATCCCTTGCCTCTCCCAGATGTAACCCACTGTCCTGAATGTTGTTTAGCATGTTTATGTTGTGTAGCATATTGTTTAGAATGTTTAGCTTTCTTTCATGATTCTTTAAAAAGAGTTTTTATTTTATAGGCATGTATTCCTAAATTATGTAGTGTTTAGTTTCTGTTGTTCTTGAGCTTTATAAAAAGATAATCAGGCACATATGTAGTGATCTGGAACTTGCTCTTTTTCACTCAATGTTATGTTATAAAGACTCATGCATGTTGTAGCATGTCGTTCATTTTCACTCTAAAATATTCCATTGTATGGACAGGCATTTGAGTTGTGGTCTTTGGAGGCCAGTCTTTAGGGCCCCCCTGGGTTAAATCATACAGCCAGGTATAGCGCTTGCCCAATACCCCAGGGTAAGAGCCAGGGACCGTGGAGCCATTCCAGATTTATCCACCAGCATCTACTTTACACCATGCTGTAAACACTGAGAACTCCTTTTTCATGTGTGAGTAGACAGAAGCAGGTTTTTCTCAGGGTTTAACGTGATGCCAACAAATAGACAAGTGTCACAGCAAAGAAAAGATCCGATGTTGCCTGGGTTCCAGTGGAATCTATGGGTCTGGCAGTTACTGTTGGGACTGTTGTGCATGTGGTGTGGTATGCTGTAGAGGTGATGAGATGGTAAGGCGTGTATATGTGTGCAGATATGTGTATCTTTGGTGTGTGTGGTGAAGCATGGTGGTGTATTTATACTTGTGTGTCTGTGTTCACGTGAATGTATAGTATAGTGTGTGCAGGTGTGGGTGTTGTATACGTGTAAGTATGTGTTGTGCCTCGGTACATACACACTCATTCTTGGAGTTGCTACCTGCTTCCCCTCCTGGACTAAAGAGTCAGATTTCTTCACCCCATCGCCTGGCTGCCTCTTTCTCATACCTTTGCCCTGCTTTTCTCCTCTGCCCCACTCTTTTCTCTCAGCTCTCTTCGTCTCTTATCTTCTTCTTGATCTCCAACTCAGATCCCTCCTCTCAGAACCACCCACCCCATTCTCTTCCCTCCTCTTTCCAGCTCCTCCCCCAGATGGCCAATCCCAATGTACCTCTGAGATCTCATCCTTATTTAACCTCCTTGCGATCTTCATAAAGCTGTTGGCGGCCCCCCTGGTTTCACAACCCCTGGTTTGCCTTCCACTCCCCTGCCAATTAGGCCCCGTTTCCTCTCCCTCTCCTTGCCCTTTACACGTGGGTGTTCTTTCCCTTCCTTACCCCCAAGCCCTCCGTGTTGGCCAGGATTCTGCCAGGAAACAGGTGGCGCACGGAGATTGGGTAATGCAGGGAAGAGTGTGAAAAAGAACTCTTTACAAAAGTGTGGGGCAGGTGCTGGGAAACCACGCGGGGTGGTGCTGGCAGCAGTGGGAGAACTCCTCTGCTGGCCCGAGGGCTGGAGGAGGAGCCTTCCCGACGCGAGCTGTAAGCTTCATTCGGGAGAAGCAGTCCGCCTGTGCTAACCCTGCATGGAGGGAGTCAGAGGAGGAAATACCCCTGCTTCTCTCTTCCCATCCTCTGATCTCCTACCAGCGCCTCCCATGGACTGAACCCAACCGAAAACCAGAAGGCTGGGAGTCTGGTGTGACGTAGTCCACATAGGTCAGCCTTTCCAGGCACAGAGCAAGTTGGAGAAGGGCGGGGGATAGCTCTGGAGGCCAAGAGAAGACCCCCAGCGTGGGCGCCGCTGTACTGTGCTTCTTCCCTTGGCTTCATAGACCATCTTCTTCATGGGGATCCCCACAACTCCAGCAGAGACCTCTCTCCTGAGTTCAGGCCTGGGGATCTAGCCTCCTAGATACCACTGCCCAGGGGCTTCCAGGAACTAAATATCACTTGCCTGCAGGAAAGTGACTGAGACCTTCCCAACCCCTGAATGCCACCCTGTCACTGTTCACCTCTCAGCTCCATTCATGAGGTTCCTTAGAGACACAGATGCCCATATATTCTCTAAGTGAAAAGAATTTTTTTTGCTTATAAAAATGATACAAGCTTTTTAGTAAAAACAACAGTATGAAGTGAATTAAAGTTATATGATGAAATTCTACCACCCCAGAGAGAAATACTTTTAGCACATATATATTTATATTTATACATGTATATATTTTCATATTATCTATATATAATTTTACCGAACAGAGCACACATTTTTGGTAACCTGTTTTTCCCCCACTTAACAATGTACTGTTGTTTAAAAAATAAGTTCATTTATTTATTTATTTTTGACTATGTTGGGTCTTCGTTGCTGCATGTGGGCTTCCTCTAGTTGCGGCGAGCGGGGGCTACTCTTCATTGTGGTGCGCGGGCTTCTCATTGTGGTGGCTTTTCTGATTGCGGAGCATGGGCTCTAGGAGAGTGGGCTTCAGTAGTTGTGGCACTCAGGCTCAATAGTTGTGGCTCGAGGGCTCTAGAGCTCAGGCTCAGTAGTTGTGGTGCGTGGGCTTGGTTGCCCCATGGCATGTGGGATCTTTTTGGACCAGGGATCGAACCCGTGTCCCCTGCACTGGCAGGTGGATTCTTAACCACTGTGCTACCAGGGAAGTCCCAACAATGTACTGTTGAAGAGCTTCCATTTCAAGAACTATGGACAAATGTAATCATTTGACACAGCCATGGTATGGATGTACATTATAAACTATATAGGCAATATTCTGTTACTAGATATGGCTTTGGCAGAGTTGACTCATTGCCTATGTCAACATCTATTATTTTTCTTTCCTTTGGTAATAGAATCTCTGATTTTTAGCTAGTCATATGGCCTTTCTTAGGAATAAAGACTAAATCCCTCAGATTCCCTTGCTGCTAACTGTGGACAGATGACAAAGGTATGCCCAGTGAAAAGGAAGCAAAAGTGTTTTGGGAACAGATTCCAAGGAAATTCCTTAAAAGACATCTGGTCTGCACCCTTACCCTTTGGATGGAAGGAGGACCTATTAGGAGAAGAGGGTCACGTTGGGGTGGGGAGGGGGTACATGCTGAGTAAGCAAAAGTAAAACACTCCCTCAGGCCACTCCATTCATCCAAGCCCTCATCACTATGATTTTATTTTACGGCAAGATTTTACTATTTTGCCAGAAAAATATTTTCCCCTTAAGTGAGTTATTTTTAAAAAAATGTATGGTGTCTTTATATTTCATTGTATCTTGGAGACCAGTGTCTGTCCTCTCACGCCCCTCGTGACACATCTCTCCAATTTTATAATACAAGTCCGTTAAAAAGTGAAATTGGATATCAAGCCAAGTCTCATTTATTCACATAGATCCATGGGGGAAATTATACCGTAATATGAATAATCTAAAATAAAAGATAAAATGTATTTTTGGCTCTGGAATGTGTGCCTTAATCTAACACATTTTCATTGATGGAGAGAGGAAGGGAACGAACATTATTTTTAAAACCAACGTTACCGAGGGATCATTTACATGCACTAACTAGCACCTGTTTTAAGTGCACGGTTTGATGTGTTTTGACAAATGTACACGCCCATATAACCACTACCACAATCAAGATAGAATATTTCCACCCCCCGCCCCAAAAGTTCCCATGGCCTTTTGTAGGTGATTACCTATCCCACCCCCACCCCAGGCAACCACTGATCTAGTTTCTGTCACTATAGATTGTTTTGCCTATTCTGGAATTTCATTTAAATGGTATCATACAACATGTCATGTTTGCGAATGACCATTTATTGGGTGCCTAGCATGTGACAGATACTTTACAAGTGTATAGTCATTTCCCTTTTAGAGATAAGAAAACCAAGACTTTAAAGTTAAGTAATTTACCAGTGTCACGTGGCTAGGATAGCCGCCCCTCGTACGGGGGATTAGTTCTAGGATGCCCCTCAGATACCAAAATTCACAGATGCTCAAGTCCTTTGTATAAAACAGCATAGTATTTGCACATAACCTACACACATCCTCCCGTGTACTTTAGATCATCTCTAGATATCTTATAATACTTAATACGATGCAAATGCTATGTAAATAGTTGTAAATACAATGTAAATGCTATAAAAAAAAAATAGTTGCCACTGTGGCAAATTCAAGTTTTGTTTTTTGGGAACTTTATGGAATTTTTTTTTTCCCCTGAATATTTTTGATCTGCAGTTGGTTGAATCCTCGGATGTGGAACCTGTGGATACAGAGGGCCGACTGTAAATGGAAGAGTAGAATCCTAAGTTTATCTGTCTCCAAGTTTACGGTCCTCTTTACATACCACACTGCCACTGCCCTTGGTTTTATGGAGACCCTAAAAGATGAATATATTAGGGGCAGATGTAAGGTCAAGGTTTACAATCTCATGAAAAGGTGAGAGTAAGGCACACAGAACAATCGGGGAACAGACAAGAAGACACATAATAAAATGTCAAAATATATTGTGGTTACACAATAAAATACACACCAAAAATATGTTGTCTACGTTGTACAGATACAAATAGCCACAAGGAGGCCCAGGAAGAGAATGTTGGCTGAAGATATCATGGCAGATCCTCAGGGGGGCAAGATTATCTGCCACCCTAGGCATTTATTTCAGCCAAAATCCTGGTGCTGAGCTGGGAGAATCTGACTCAGAGGGGCCAGATCTTAGGTCTTCTTCCTTCCTGTCTGGTCAAATCCATATTGGAATCTGAAGGTTAGAAAATCATAATTTAATAAGGCAAACACAGAGTCCCCAAATCCCAGAACAGTAGGATTAGGAAGGCAGCTGGGAAGCTTCAAGGAGTTTAGGGACAGAACAAAAGAAGAACAGACAATTCTCCAGCCTCTGTAGGGTCATGTTTCAAAAGTTTGCTTATCACTTGTTTGAAATTCAACATATCTTTCCAGAGAAACCACATTACAAATGGAGGTTGGGCTCTCAGATCTGCCCTCAAATGCTGAGTTAACGCGTGAGGTGGCTGAAATACTATACAACCGCTATGAAAACAATGCTGTGGCAATTCGAGAACTCAGACAAAACAGTGGACTCTGGACTCATAGACAACTTGACCCGTTGTCTAGACCTCCCTCTTACCCGGTACAGGGATCAGTTCCACCATATCCCTGTCTGTAGGCACTTACCTTAGCTGAGTCCATCTTGCTTGCAAGAGAGAAATTTCTTCCTCATTTCAAGCTGAAGTTTGCCTTCGGCTACCTTCCCTTCCTTGGTCCTAGCTCCACACTCTGACTCTATGTGAAACTGATCACTCTCCCATGTGACAAGTCTTCAAAGGGTTTATGGGTGCTCATTTTACCATTTTTTTCAACTTTTCTTTCAGTTTGATGTCTTTCCTAATAAGAAGTCGCAGGAAATTTTTGAGAAAAAAAAATTCAAGTGTTTGTCACCTCAGTAAATATTTTCTCTCTGAAATTGACAACGATTGAATACAGTAATCAAGAAAAATTATTGGCCTACTTGAAAAAAAAATGTGACTACAAAGTACCCAGCTAAACAGACATCTGTTAGGGGTAAGAAAATGACAGGAGAGCCAGCCAACTTCAGCACTTGGATGACGGGCCTAAGACAAAAACCTTTTTTCTAGGATTTTGTCAGGAATAGTTGAGATTATGTCAAAGAAAGTATGGGGGAGCCCAGGTACATAGAAGGTACTACTAAATACTGTCAGTTTTTGTCATTCACAGTAGCTCTGTTCTATAAAGTTACTGCGAACACCGCATTAGTGAATAGTGAACCACTGCTCCTAGAGGAAATGCAGGGTTAGGTTCCTGGGAGCCTCTGGGCACAAACATTTCATGTGTGCTTCATGATATTTAATACATATTATTGACTCATTCACATTAAACTCATGGCTAACAGTACTATCATTCATGCCTGAGGGAAACTTATCTAACACACGGGGGCAATTTTAAATGGCAAAGTCACCTACGATAAGCACAAAAATGCAAAAACCATGGCACTAAATTTACCACAAAAGGACACTTGTTTACACGATGACAGCTGAGACAACAAGGCCGTGTCACCTTGCCCCACCTTAGCTGGCAATGCTGGGCAAGTCATGCATGGTGAGTGACACTTTTTTGGCAATTTGCACACATCTACAATTACCATGAAAGCACTGTGAGTATTGATTTGGGGGTCACAAATAAGTTTTAGTGAGAAGGCACATTGACAAATACAGAGTCCACGAATAATGAAGATTAATTTTATCATGATCTGGATAGTTGAAGTCCTTGGTGATTAAGGAGTTTTTTAATTTATTTATTTATTTTGCATTTAACATTTCTTTCACATACGTATCTCTTTGGAGAATCATGAGGTCAGCAAGATCTTATCCTCACTTTATAGATGCTGAGGGAGACGAGACGGTTGAGTGGTAGAGACAAGACCAGAACTAGGTCTTCAAACCTTCTGTCTGTCCACTCCAAGTGGGTTTTAGTTTCAGTTACCACACAGTATAATTATTCAGGCCTACTCAACTGCCTCTCAGTTTTGAAATCTTCAAATTTCTAGTCATCTAGATACTCAGTTAAGGAAGTCTTTTTTTATGCAATGATTTATTTATATCAGTGTGGACTCATGGATATTTATTTTACTCTATGCGTTAGAAAATCCCAAACTGTTGTTACTTATTGTCTTGCTCAAACACTTCCGGCTTTGGCCATCGGGAGCGCTTTCAGGTTGGCTCCTGTGTCCTTTCGAGAAGCTCCCATCCTTTTCCAAGCACTCTCCTACTTCCCGTCACCACAAGATGCCCCAGGCTCATCTTCTTCTTGTGTTTTGCCTCCTCAGCCCAAAATCAACCACTTCTCTTAGGAACCTTGGTCCCTTTTACGGAAAAGTGGTATTTAAAAACCAAATCTGGGTTCTAGAAGTGCTCAGTTGCTCCTGGGGTGTCATTGCTTCTATGCCCTTTCAGGCGTCAGAGTTAGGAAATGTATGTATAGAGACTGTTCAGTGCCTAAACACAGATCTATTTATGTATCTATTTATGATACCAGTTAAGGAACTTTTTATGAAGATCCTTCCTATGTCTTTACAACTTAATATGTACTAGGTATACAATAAATATTTGCTGAATTGAATCAAATTAATTAGAAAACTGGGGGAACAATGTGATGCAGAAAAGCATTTGAGGATTGAAAGAGTAAGCAAGATAAACAAATCTTTGTAACTGGTGACACAGAAGGGGCCCAGTCTTGAGTCAGAGGTCAGGGTTCAAGGGCCAGCTCTTGCTGCTTAGGACCTTGAATCGGTTACCTAACCTCTATGGACCTCAGTTTCCCATCCATAAGAAGAAGGACTAACTGGCCTAAGTGATCCACAAGATTCCTTTCAGCTTGGGAAACTTCACAAATCTATCACATTGCTCACTTGCTTCAAACATATTTTAAGGGCAGGCAGTTTTTCTATTTTTTTAAACCACAATCCTTATACAGTTTATATATGGCCTGGGATGTGTGTGTGTGTGTGTGTGTGTGTGTGTGTGTAGAGACATATCCATGTATGAACACACACATACATACGTACATATATACACACACGTCTGAGTATTAGGGACTGGTTTGAGATAATGTAACAGAAATGTAAGTGTCCCTTAACTAAGACAGAAATTATCTTTTACATGACTTCTCTTTCACAGTCTGCTTTTCAAGGCTTTAACACTCAAACCACAGCTTCCAACTCTGGGCCCAAGGTGACTGTTCTAGTTCCTACCATCAAGTCTGTATCCCAGCCAGTGGGAAAAGGGAAAGATACACAGGAATGCATACCATTTTTCAGGAGCAGGACCCAGGAGTGGCACACACCACCACTGCTCACACTGCATTGGCCAGAACTTGGGCACACATGGCCACACCTGACTGCAGAAGAGACTGGAAAATGTAGTTTCCTGCTGGGTGGCCATGTGCCAACACTTGGGAATCTGAATATTAAAATGAAGAGGTGAATGGATTCATGGAAAACTTGTCGTGTCTTCCACAATATATAAAATTTAAGCAACATTTTCACAAAATGGTACTTATCTTTTATTTTTTTGGCCTCACCACACAGCTTGTGGGATCTCAGTTCCCCGACCAGGGATTGAACCAGGGCCCTCGGCAGTGAGAACATGGAGACGTAACCACTGGATCGCCAGGAAATTCCTGGTACTTAGTACAAAAAGTATCATACTTCTCTATTTTATTCTATTCCATTTAATTCCCTTTTTATTTTTAAACATACCGGTCTTGACCTACTAAATTGATTTCACCATACTTGAATGACTTACGTTCTTCATTTTGAAAAACGCATCCCCAGAGCAAAGTGCAAACTCCTTGGCACAGTATGGCGCCCTCTTCCAGACATGGCTGCCACTCACGCTGCAGCCTCCTTTCTGACTGCAGCCCGCCTGTGCTGTGGCAACCCCACTGAGCCCCTATCCCTTTTGTCCCCCACCTCCTTGTCTCTGCACTTGCTGTCCCCTCTTTCTGGGATGCCTTCTGCCCTTCCTCCAACCTCGCCTCCCTCACTACGGCCCACCCCCCCCCCCCCCCGCCCCAAACCATCTGCATGGCAAACCATCCTCACTGTTCAAAGCCTAATTTGTGTGAAGTCTTTTATTCTGGCCATGCCGTGAGGCATGCTGGATCTTAGTTCCTGACCAGGGATTGAACCTGTGCCCCCTGCAGTGGAAGCACAGAGTCTCAACCACTGGACCACCAAGGAATTCCCAAGAATTCTTTTCTTATCCTTGAGTCATCTGCAGAGCAGATCCACTCCTTGGTGCTATCTCTGAACTCCTTCTTATCCTGTATTGTAATTAATATTCTTTGGGGTGGGGGATTTTATTATGATATTAAGAAAACTACACTTTAAAAAGAGACATAAATATTCACTTATAAGAAGTTAATTGTGTCAGGACTTCCCTGATGGTGCAGTGGTTAAGAATCCTCCTGCCAATGCAGGGAACATGGGTTCAATCCCCGATCCAGGAAGATCCCACATGCTTGTGGACAAACTAAGCCCGAGTGCCATAACTGAGCTTGTGCTGTAGAGCCCGTGAGTCACAATTACTGAAGCCCAAATGCCTAGAGCCCGTGCTCCACAACAAGAGAAGCCACCACAATAAGAAGCCCACGCACCGCAACAGGGAGTATCCCCCACTCACCATAAATAGAGAAAGCCTGCATGCACTGACTAAGACCCAGCACAGCCAATAAATAATTAATTAATTAAAAAGAAGTTAATTGTGGGCTTCTAGTTTTCTCACCCTGCCTGTGGAAAGCCACATTGGTGTGGGATTTCAGGTATGCTAATGGGTATCTGCTTTGCTTAGCTGCACTAGGATTGGTAGAAGGAGGTAGGAGTAACTAGCTCTAATAGCTTTCTATTTTTTTTTAATTGAAATATAGTTCACATACAATATTATGATAGTTCAGGTACACTACATAATGATTTGACATTTGCATACATTATGAAATAATCACCGCAATTAGTTTAGTTACCATCTGTCCGCACACAAAGTTACTAGGATATTGATATTACCAACCACATTCCATATGTTGTATACTATATCCCCGTGACTTATTTATTATATAACCGGAGATTTATACTTCTTCATCTCCTTCACCTATTTCACCCACACCTCTACCCCCCTCCTTTCTGGCAACCACCTGTTTGTCCTCTGTATCTATGAGTTCGCTTTGTTTTTTAGATTCCACATATAAGTGAGATCAAGTATCAATAGTATTTGTTTTACTCTGATGTATTTCACTTAGCATAATACCCTCTAGATCCATCCCTTTTGTTGCAAATGACAATAATTCTCCTTTTAAGTAATATTCCGTTTGATATACAGTATATACATACTACACCCTACTCACATGACTGATCTTCCTACATCCTTGCCCCTGTCCCAGCTAGTGATCGGTTCTAACCTTGAGATCAGAACATCTCCACCGTGATAACTTGTCAAAGGGGTGGTGAGGGGCGTGCCCCTCTGCTAGCTCCCCTGGTAACTGATGAGCCAACCTGACATCAATTTCCCCTACACCTGGTAACCTCCTCCACCTCCCGGAAGCAAGGACTGCTGCCATGTCCTGCCTGCCTGCCTGCCTGCGGCCATCTGTTGCACATGGGGGTAAGTTGCTCCAGGACCTTGCTTCAGGCGTGTAAGCTCCCCCATCCATTAAACCATTGATGGCTCTGTCGCTGACTCTGGGCTCTTTCTTCAGTCTTAAGTCTGGGCAAGTACAGGCTTCGCAAGCCTGTGGGGTGCAGCCCAACAACTGGCAGAGCATCCAGGAGACCGAGGAAACTCTTCGAGTGCAGAGACGTCAGGAAATAAGGATGGGGACTGGAAATTTGCGGGGGCTGTCCACTAATATGTGGGTCTCAAAAGTTATGGGTATAACCCCATGGTCGCAGTCCACTAATAGGGGCCCCAAAAGTTGCAAGAGTGACCCTGAAAGTTGTGGGGGAAATCCTGGGGTGGCTGTCCACTAGTATGTGGGGCCCTGGGGTGGCTGTCCTTGATGAATGGAGGCCGCCAAGAGAGTACAGAGAACTCATAGACAGCCCTAAGGCTGTTGCAGAGATATGGGCTGTCATTACAGTGGGGAAAAAAGAAGTTAGATGCTAAGGCAGTGGCCACAGCTGTGGGCTGCCCGTTGTTTTTTTTAATACTTGTTTATTTACTTAGGCTGTGCTGGGTCTTAGTTTTCACATGCAGGATCTTCGCTGTGCCATGCGAGATCTTTAGTTATGGCACACAGATTCTTTGTTGTGGCGTGCATGCGGGACCTAGTTCCCCCACCAGGGATCGAACCCGGGTCCCCTGCACTGGGAGGTCGGCGTCTTACCCGTTGGACCACCAGGGGAGTCGCCAGCTGTTGCTTTTTATGTTAAGAAAGGCCACAGGTGCTGAGCTAACAGCTGAGGCGAAGGGAGGTTGACTTGAGTGCTGACTCATGTTCCTCTGAAAGTGAGGCACGTGAATGTGAGCGAAGGACGTGTATTACAGCCTATTACTGTTACTTGTTTAAACGGAATCGGCTATTTAGAAACTGAAAAAAAAAAACCCTAAAAATGGCCAAAATGGGAATCTTTTGCTGTTCTAAAATTGGTTTTTGCATATGCCCTGAGAGAAAGTTAGCTTTCTGGAAGGAATTGGTATTTCTCTTCCTGTGCCTTTGAGATGTAAATGATCTACCTGGGCTCTCAAGAACTTGAACCATATGTGATCTCTAAGAGTGAAGGGAAAAAAAGGCATTTTTAAACTCTATCAGGAAAACTGTGAGATCTTTGGGTCATTTCAAATAGGATAAAATATTGGAACATTAATTGCTGGTTGGGTCTTTGCCTTCTTACAAGAAGAAAACTAAAGCATTAGTTTTCCAATCAGGAAATGCTGGTATGACAAAGAGTTCACAATTACTTGCTTCTTAGTTTTTGCTAGAGATCAATGTTTTTAAGGGTTAAGATTATAACCATTCATAATTCTAGTCATTATAACCAAGTTCTTCATTGATTACATCACAATCAGGTTTGTGCCTTTTTAAATCTTTTGTCATTTATAGCCAGTTATTGTATTCTGATGCTGTTGCAAAGTGCTTCATCCTTTTTTAAATTTAATATTTTTATTGAAGTCTGGTTGATTTATAATATTGTGTTAATTTCCACTAAACAGCAAAGTGATTCAGTTATACATATGTATACATTTTTGAAAATATTCTTTTCCATTATGGTTTATCATAGGACACTGAATATATTTCTCTGTGCTATACAGTAGGACCTTGTTTATCCATTCCATATATAATAACTTACATCTGCTAACCCCAACCTCCTACTCTATTCTCCCTCAACCCCCTCCCCCTTGGCGACCACAAGTCTGTTCTCTATATCTATGAGTCTGGTTCTGTTTTATAGCTAGGTTCATTTGTGTCATATTTTAGATTCCACATATAAGTGATATCATATGGTATATGCCTTTCTCTTTCTGACTTACTTCACTTTAATGATGTCTAGTTGCATTCATGCTGCTGCAAATGACATTATTTTGTTCTTTTTTATGGTTGAGTAATACTCCATTATATACCTGTACCACATCTTCTTTATCCATTCCTCTGTCGATGGACATTTAAGTTGCTTCCATGTCCTGGCTATTGCAAATAGTGCTGCAAGAAGCATTGGGGTGCATGTATCTTTGCAAATTATGGTTTTCTCTGGGTATATGCCCAGGAGTGATATTGCTGGGTCATATGGTAACTCTATTTTTAGTTTTCTAAGGAAACTCCATACTGTTTTCCACAATGGTTGTACCAACTTACCTTCCCACCAACAGTGTAGGAAGATTCCCTTTTCTCCACATCCTCTCCAGAATTTGTTATTTGTAGAGTTTTGGTGGGGTTGTTTTTTTTTTTTTTTTTTTGGTAGAGTTTTTAATGGTGACCATTCTGAGTAGTGTGAGTGGGTACCTCACTATAGTTTTTATTTGAAAAGTGCTTCATCTTTAAGAAGATTCATAGGAAAGACCTTTTGACAAGTATAGGTCTCTGATAGATTTCAGATCATTCTGCTGAACTGGGTAAGAAATTAAAGAATCCTAATGGAAGACCTGATGGCTTCATAAAAAGTTAACAAAAGGATTGGTTACTGAGTGAACTGGTGAATATGGTTATAATTTTAATGGCTTTTGTCTGGAATATTACTGGTTTTGATCGGTGTTTTCCAGATACAGTAAGTCCCCTACATGTGAATGAGTTCCATTCCCAGAGCATATTCGTAAGTCCAATTTGTTCAAGTCCAACAAAGTTAGCCTAGGTATGCAACTAACACAATTGGCTATATCATACACAAAAAATAAGGAAAACTTTTTTAACCTTACTGTACAGCACCTTGAAAAGTACATTCGTACAATATGACAGCTGGCATACAGGGGCTGGCACACATGTTCGCATCTTTGAAAGTTTGCAACTTGAAGGTTCATATGTAGGGGGCCTAGTGTATCGGGAAGCCCTTTCTCTCATGTTAGTTATGACTTAACAGGAATTTGGTAAACTATACCTGTGGATAGAATTGAGACGCTTTTCTTTTCTCTCTGCCTGGTCCCCGTAGAAATTGGAGACTGTTGGGTTCTGAGCAGCCTTATGAGGTGAATGGGAAAGATTTTTCTGGCATATGCAGGAATCTTGATATTTTGAAGACCTCTAGAAGAGAGAAATCCACTGAAGCAGAGCCTTATGGCAGCCCTTTGGCCTGTTCTGATCATTATTTCTTTCTTTCTACTAATTTGGGTTTGTTTGTTTTTTTAATTATGAGCTGGTACTCAGCTTTCTTTTTCTTATTTATTTATTAGTTTATTTGGCTGCATCAGGTCTTACTTGCAGCACGTGGGATCTTTGTTGCGGCACATGGGATCTTTTGTTGCAGTGCATGGGCTCTTTGTTGCAGTGTACAGGCTTCTCTCTAGTTGTGGTGCACAGGCTCTAGAGCATGTGGGCTTAGTTGCCCTGTCGCATGTGGAATCTTAGTTTCCCAACCAGGGATCGAATCCATGTTCCCTGCATTGGAAAGAGGAGTCTTAAGCACTGGATCACACCAGGGAAGTCCCACTTTGGGTTTTGTTTGCTCTTCTTTTCCTAGTTCCTTTAGGTGTGAGGTTAGATTGGGGTTTTTCTTTTCTGTTTTTTTTATGGAGATTTTTCTTGTTTCCTGAGGTGGACATGTATCATTATAAACTTCCTTCTTAGAACTGCTTTTGCTGCAGCCCGTAGATTTTGGATCATTGTGTTTCCATTTTCATTTGTCTCCAGGTATTTTTTGATGTCCTCTTTGATTTCTTCAGTCATCCATTGGTTATTTAGTAGCATATTGTTAGCCTCCACATCTGTGTTTCACAATTTTTTTCTGGTAGTTGATTTCTGGTCTCATACGACTGTGGTTGGAAAAGATGCTTGATGTGATTTCAACCTTTATACGTTTACTGAGACTTGTTTTGTGGCCCAGTATGTGTTTTATCCTGGAGAATGTTCCATGTGTGCTTGAAAAGAATGTGTATCCTGCTGCTTTTGGATGGAATGTTCTATGTATACACACACACACACACATATACATCTAAGTCCATCTAATCTAAGGTGTCAGTTAAGGCCTGTGTTTCCTTATTGATTTTCTGTATACATGATATATCTATTGATGTAAAAGTTCCCTACAATTATTGTGTTACTGTCAATTTCTCCCTTTATATTTGCTTTATGTATTTAGGTGCTCCTATGTTGGGTTCATATATATTTATAATTGTTATATCTTCTTGTTGGACTGATCTCTTTTCATTATATCACGTCTTTCTCTGTCTCTTGCTACAGTCTTTGTTTTAAAGTCTATTTTGTCTGATACAAGTATTGCTACCCCAGCTTTCTCTTCATTTCCTTTTGCACAGAATATCTTTTTTCATACTCTCACTTTTACTCTTTGTGTGTCATTAGATCTGAAGTGAGTCTCTTGTAGGCAGCATATATATCTTTTAATCCATTCAGCCACTCTATGTCTTTTGATTGGAGTATTTAGTCCATTTACATTTAAAGTAATTATTGATAGGTATGTACTTATGTTTGGTTTGTGTTTTCTGGTTGTTTTTGTAACTCTTTTTAGTTCCTTTTCTTCTTTTGCTCTCTTCCCTTGTGATTTGATGGCTATCTTTAGTGTTACATTTGGTTCCCTTTCTCTTTTTTTGTGTGTGTGTCTATTTTGGTTTGTGGTTACCATGAAGTTTGTATACAACAACATATATACATGATTATTTAAAGCTGATGATCTCTTAAGTTCAAATGCATTGTAACAATGCTGCATTTTTACTCTTCCTCACTCACTTTTAATTTTTTTGACCTCATATTTTACATCATTTTGTTTTGTGTGTCCCTTAACTGCTTATTGTGAATAAAGATGATTTTACTACTTCTGTCATTTAACCTTTCCATTATCTTCATAATTGGTTGATCTACTACCTTTGCTGTATGTTTGCCTTTACCAATGAAACTTTTCCTATCATAATTTTCATATTTCTTGTGGTCTTTCTTTTCCTCTTAGAGAAGTCCCTTTAACATTTTTTTATAAAGTTGGTTTAGTGTTGCTGAACTCTTTTAGCTTTAGTTTGTTTTTAAAACTCTTTATCTGTCCTTCAAATCCAAATGATCACCTTGCCAGGTAGAGTATTCTTAGTTGTAGGTTCTTTTCCTCTCATCACGTTGAATATATTGTGCCACTCCTTTCTAGCCTGCAAGTTTCTGCTGAAAAGTCAGCTGACAGTCTAATGGGTGTTCCATAGTATGTAACTAATTGCTTTTATCTTGCTGCTTTTAAGATTCTCTCTTTATCTTTTAAGATTCTCTCTTTATCTTTAATTTTTGCCATTTTAATTCAGTGTGTCTTGGCATGGACATCTTTGGGTTCATCTTGTTTGTGACTGTCTGTGTTTCCTGGACCTGGATGCCTGTTTACTTCCCCAGGTTAGGACAGTTTTTAACTATTATCTCTTCAAATAAGTTTTGAGCCCCTTTCTCTCTCTTTCCTCCTTCTGGGATCCCTATAATTCAAATGTTAGTATGCTTGATGTTGTCTCAGAAGTCTCTGAAGCTATCTTTATTTTTTTAATTCTTTTTTTTCTGTTCAGTGTGGGTGAGTTCCACTTTTCTGTCTTCCAGTTTGCTGATCCATTCCTCTATATCATCTAATCTACTCTTGATTCCTTCCAGTGCATTTTTAATTTCAGTTATTGTATTCTTCAGCTCTGTTTAGTTCTTCTTTATATTTCTAACTCTGTTAAAATCCTCACTGTGTTCATGCATTCTTCTCCTGAGTTCATTGTGCTTTTTTATGATCATTACTTTGAACTCTTGATCAGGTAGATTGCTTATCTCCACTTTGGTTCTTTTTCTGAAGTTTTTGTCTTGTTTGAAACATATTCCTCCATCTCCTCATTTTGCCTAATTTTCTGTGTTTCTTTCTTTCTTGCTTTCTTTCTTTTTTTGAAACAAGGCTTTTTTAATATTTATTTACTTACTTATGTACTTGGCTGTGCCAGGTCTTAGTTGCAGCACATGGGAACTTCATTGTGGCATGTGGGCTCTTTTTTTTAAAAATTAATTAATTAATTAATTTATTTATTGGCTCCATTGGGTCTTTGTTGCTGCATGTGGGCTTTTTTTCTCTAGTTGCAGTGAGTGGGGGCTACTACTCTTCATTGTGTGCAGGCTTCTCACTGCAGTATAAGAAACTGAGATCCTTTAAGTTGAGTAGTGTGGCAAAAAAAACAAAACAAAACAAAAAAAAGAAGATGCATTCCAGTGTTGCCCCTTGTAGGATGTATTTCTGAAGGGAAAAAGTAGCCTTGGTAGGAGGCAAAAGAAAATTTTAGAAAAATATAAAGCCTTAAAATATTTTAATCTTTTTATATCTTTAATATGTAAATTATTTCTGACAATCACCAAATAATTAACTCAGCTTTTTACATAGACACAAACATGCAAACACACAACATAAACAAATACATACAAACATTCACAATTACAGACACACAATCGCACGTGCAAACATGCACACCTAAAGCAAAGCCCTTATGTATGAAACAAAATTAATACATTCAAAAGATATTTGTAAAACCTGTTTCCTAGGGAAGAAAATAATAATCTATTTCATTTTTTAAAAAATGTAAGCATTTAAAATGGCAAAAATCTGTTTTACTAACAACTTGTGAGAGGCAGAAGGAAGAGAAAGAAAGCTTAAAGAGGGTTTTACCAGGCAGCTTGCCCCATGAAAGGCTGTCTCAAGGGTCAGGAGCTCAGCCGTTGTCTCCACGGCAGCCTCACCTGGGGGCCGGCTCTCAGGGGCCCTCGTTAACCACTTGCTGGGTGGGCAAGTTGATTGGAAAAAGAAAAGTATAGCATCAGTCTGTATGTAGAGAATAATGATAGTCAGAAGGGACAGAAGAAAGGAAAAAATGAGGGCTTCAAAGGCTGAGAATAGTAGCAGTCAATGTGGGGACTTCTGGGGGGAGAAAAAGCAAGGTAAATGGAGACCCAAGGCCAGGAGGAAAAAAGAAGTAAGATCTACGGAAACATTTACACATCTTGAAACTGGTGGGGAGAAGTCAACACGGAATGCAGTGTGTCCTCCATGGGACACTGGACTTACAGGTGACAGCAGTGAGGTGGGAAAGATGCTCAGAAATGTTCAGTGGTTGTATGCTTAAGAGCAAGTGCCTTCCGGGAGCAGCCAGCAGAGGCCGTGGGAAAGGGGGAGACCCTCTTTTCTCTGGGGAAGTTTGAGCCTGCTTGCTTCCTCTTGACACCGTTGTTCCCCTGTGCAGAGCCCCTTCCTTCACCCTGAGGTGGAAATGATGAATAAGAGTGTACAGCTCTACCATCCCAGGGCTATCTGCACCCTCTCAGGCTCCCACCTTTCCATTTCCTCCCCTCCCTTCTCAGGGCTAAATCAAACTTTCTTCCAGGACTCAGCTTAAAGGTCTCCTCCTCCAGGAAGACTTCCCTGACTCTCCAGCCTCCAAGGGTTGAAACTCCTCCTGTGGCCCCCAGTGCTTCCCTCAGTACCTATCACACTGGGTCCACATGGACCTGAATGACCCCACCCCTCACTAGGTTGGGAGCCCCTTAGAATGTGGCCTGTGTCTTGCTTTTCAGGGTATCCACATTCCTAGCCCAGAGCCTGCTATGCAGTAGACGCTCAGCAAACCTAGTGAAGAAAGAGGGGATGGAAGGCCACAGCAGTGGGTGACAGCTCTCAGAGTATCGCACTTCCCAGGGACTCCTACATTGTTCAAAAGTCTTGTTTTAGGCTTGGTGAGGGGGAGCTGGGGGATGAGGTGGAGTTTCTAGTGTCAGCAGCTGGTGCCAGGAAAAAGATTAGAGAAGGAGGAAAGGGACAAGGAAGCTGACATTCTTGTATCCTTTGTGGGTATTTTCCCACCTGTAACTGTCTATAGTCTTCACAAGAGTCTCCAGAAGTGAGAGAAAAAAAGGAGTAGGAAGAAGAGGCCAAAAGAGCAGGAGTAATCTGTCCCTCGCCAGCCCAGCTACTGTAAACATCATTTGGAAAACAAGGAACAACGGGTCGTTCTGTCACTCTATTCTGCTTGAGGGTACTGGTCCATTCATTCCACAAATATTTATCGAGCACCTGCATGTGGCAGGTGTTGTTCTAGGTACTGGGAAAATAACAATGAAGAAAATATGGTGCTTATATTTTGGGGGGCGATAACTATGTATACTGTCAGGTGATAATGTGTGTGAAGGAAAAAGTAAAGCAGGGTAAGTGGATTAGAGAGGGATGGGGGGAGGGGCTGCTTCACATAGGTTGGTCGGGAAGACCTCTGTGATGGCTTCTGAGCAGACCCCTGAAAGAAACAAGAGAGGAAGCCAGTGGACACCTGGAGTAAAACATCCCAGGCTGAAGAGACAGGTGCAAAGGCCCTGAGGTTGGAGCATGCTGGGTGTGTAAGAGAAATTGCAAGGCAGCCAGGGGAGCTGGGGCAGAGGGAGGGAGGGCAGAGTGGTTAGGAAGGAGATCGGAGGGATGACAGGGAACTGGCTGTTTGCTTGGCACTTGGGATGTTTCCTCTGAGTGTGTGGGGAGCCCTGGCAGGATGTGAGTAGCAGAGTAGAGGAGGAACGTGATCTGACAGGTTTCAACAGGATCCCTCCAGCTGCTGGGTGGAGAGTTGACTGCAGAGGGAGTAAGGGTGGTGTCAGGATGACCAGTTAGGATGCTACTACTGCAACAGCCAGGGCAAAAGACTGTGACAGCCAGGGCCAGGGCGGTGGCAGGGGAGGGGATGAGAAGTGGTGGGATCTGAATGCACATTGAAGGTGGGGCTGATAGGGTTCGCTGAGGGGTTGGTTAAAGGCTGAGAGAGAGAGAGAACCCAAGCTTGATTCCTGGATCCTTGACCTAAGCAACTAGAAGGGTGGAAGTGGGAAAGCCTGGGAGTTAGGGCAGCCTTATGGAAGAAAACCACGAGTATGGATGACGACTCATTTTGAGATAGCTGCGGGGTACGTGTATTAGTTAGCAATTGCTTTGTGACGAATTACCCCCAAACATAGCAGCTTAAGAGAACACACATTTATGTCACAGTTTCTGTGGGTCAGAAACCCAGGCACAGCTGTCACGGATCTTGTGACTCAGGGGCTCTCGCCTTCAGTGGAGGTGTTCAGCTGGCACTGTGGCCACCTCAGGACTCGACGGGGGAAGGATCCGCTTCCAAGCTCACTTAGGAGGCTGTTGGTAGGATTCAGGTCCTTGGGGGCTGTTGGTTGGTGATGTCCTCCCTGACCATGCCGGCCTCTCTATCGAGATGCTTCCACTGTGGCAGCTGGCTTCCCACAGAGAGCACGCGCAGCACTGAGGTCATCGTGGTCTTGTAACCTCATCTTAGAGATGACATCCTATCACTTCTGCTGTGTTTTATTTAGAAGAGGGTCACTAGTCCAGCCTGCACTCAAGGGGAGGTGACAAGTGTGAATATCAATTGGCAGGGACCTTTGGGAACCATGTGGAGACATCTGCCACAGCAAGGAGGCAATTGGACCAACAAGGACAGATTTCAGGGAGAGAGCCAGACCAGAGCTCTCCACATGGGGGTTACCTATGATGGGCCTGGGCGAGGAGAGCTGGGAGCGAACGAGACTGAGAAGAGAAGGGGACCAAGGACTGAGCCCAGGAGCTTGCCAATGTTTGGAGGCCAGGGAGATGCAGGGGGGCCAGCAAAGGAGATGGAGGAGGGCAGGTGACGTAGGTGATGAATGGGGAGAGTGGTGGCCTGGTGTCTCATAGGCCAAGAGAGAAACCTGTTTGCAGGACAGAGAGGGATCAGCTGGTCAAAAGCCATGGAGAGGTCCGGCAAGAGAAGCCGAAGCTCTGGATTGGACAGCGTGGAGATCATCTTAATAAGAGCGGTCTCAGTGGAGTGGAAGGGGTTCCAGAGAGAATAGGAGGCCAGGAAGTGGAGGTGGACACGACACTTTCCGAGGACTATAGGTGTTGAGGGGAGCACAGCCTTGTATCTGAGGGCAGCAGGTAACTCTTAGTTGAGCTGACTCTTGGGAACTCCGCCTCTCCCTCCACCCCTCCTACACACACACAGACACACAGAGACACACACACACACATATACAGACACACACACATACACGATCTTCCCACTGCTTTCCCAGCTGGGACAGGGGATTAGAACCCTGAAGTTGTTTTCTTTCTTGTTTCTGGTACCAAGTCACACCTTGTGAGACTAGGGTGGAGACACATGCTATTAATCCTCGGTCATCAGTTTGAGGTTTCCTAAATCCCAAATCAGCCACCCCAGAGGATCTGGTTTAGAAAGCAAACAGCGCTAAGCAAATCTTATTGCTGAGTGCCCTCTGGTGGTCATTTTGGGACCTGACCTGGATCTAAATCTGTCCTTCACAGGACGGTGGGGAGAACTGAGCGAATTGTTAGACTACCTGCCAAAAACCGTGTTCAATAACAGTGGGCTGCTGTCATTTGCTCATGGTTTGGAGGAGCATGGTCAAAACAGTGTCTCTGACTTCACTCCCAACATTTTTTGAAGGAAAAGGAATTATTCTAAAAGGAGGTCCCTCTTATTATCTTGATAAAAGTAAGAGTGCTCCAGGGAACCAAGTGGGACATTCATGTAAGAAGATAATCTAGATTCAAATCCTGATTTTGATACTATGTGACCTTGATCATATCACTTAAGTTCCCTGAGTCTCAAGTTTCACCAAACCATAAAATGGGAACATTAGGATTAAAACTACCCAAGGTGGTAAATGTAAAGAGCTCTCAGTAAAAGATGCTCTCCACTAGTTAATAGTAGTGGCATACCAGCTCTCAGCACTGGGGATGTATTGCTTTAAAATAGTGGTTCTCAACTGGGGGCCGTTGTGCACCCACCCCACCCCGCCCCGCCCCGAAAACATTTAGGAATGCCTAGCGATATTTTTGTTTGTCACAGGCTAGGAGATGCTTAAAAAAAAATGCTGGGGGATGCTACTGGCATCTAGTGGGTAGAGGCCAGGGATGCTCCTACACATCCTACAATGCACAGGACAGCCCCCTGTGAGACAGAATTAGCCAGTCCAAGATGTCAATAGTGCTTAAGTTGAGAAATCCTGGAACTTTCTTAAATGGGGATTCTTCTTGCCATGTTATGAACCAACATGAGGAACTGCTCTTGAATATTATAAGGAAAGCAGAGTGATGCATGAAGCTGGAAAGGGGGTCTACAGTTATACGCAGGAGTAAAATGAGGCTCCAGATTACTGTGCTCTACGGTATGGTAGCCACAAGCCAGCTGCATGTGGCTATTGAAATTGAAATTAATTAAAATGGAAGAAAACTTTAAATTTGATTCCTAGATTGTAATGACTACATCCCAAGTGCTCAATAGCCACACACGGCTAGTGGACAGCACAGATGTAGAACAGTTGCATCAGCACAGAAATTTCTATCGAAGAGCGCTACTCACAAGGGACTCACAAAGGACTAGGCGGGCAATCCGTAAGAGAAAAGCTAGAAACTAAGGATGTGCAGAGAGGAGGGTACCACGAGAGACAACGGGATACACCAATGAGATGGTTAAGTAGGCACAAAGGCGGTCTATAATTAAATGCCAGAACAAGTCACAAACACACACGTACGATAATTGATCCACACAACCCTCCCTCCCCCGAGAGTCATTCTTAAGCACAGCAAAGTTGAGAATCCCGAAAATGCAAGGAGAATCCACAGAAGGCAGGCAGGGAAGGGGGCGCCATCGCTGGGGAGCACTGTCCCTCTCTCCCCCTTCTTCCTGGTATGGTTTAGTTTAACTTGCGGTACAAGCTTCCCAGCCCAACAGGTGGCCACGAGTCGACTGTACTGACGGAGGAGTGTCTGTGGCGGCCTATCTTGCTTAAAGTCTTAGGGTCCTTGTAAAGGGAGTATGCATACTTGGTGACGAAGGGCAGACAGAACACGTGCAGGAGCATCCGGGAGACCTGGAAGATCAAGTGCAGGTACCTCAGCTCCCTGAACTGCTCTTTGATGGTCCTGTTGGTGAGTAGGACGATGGAGAAGCTGAGGAGCTCATAGGTGATGATCCACACAGTGTAGCACAGCAATCCCACATAGTTGCTGTTGTGGATGCAATACAGGAAAAAGGAGCTGACCACGAGGGTGATGGTGGATAGGCAGACGTTGATGTTCTTCTTGTAGGTCGTGACCCAAGAGACTAGCTCAGAATTTGTCTCCCTGTAGATGCTGAAGTTGTCTTCATAGCCAATGAATGCAAGCTCGTTCACTTCAAAGATGAGGAACTGGATGGTGTTGAGGAGACAGAAGATGCCCATCATGAAGGAGAGCTTCTTTTCATTCATTTTATACTTGTTTTACCAGAGCATCAGCTGCAGAAAAAAAAAAAAAAGTGGAGATACCTGACAAGATGGCAGAGGTACCCCAGGAAAAATCCTCAAGCTACTAGTTATAAATGAAAGAACTGAGAGGGATAATGGTATATGGACAGGCAATGGGCTGGAAATCGAGGGATACGGGCTCTGGCCCTGCTCTGGCCTCACTAGCTACAGGTGAGCACATCACTGGGAAGTGAGGGCATCGCTTGCCTGGGATACTCCTCAGGTAGCTCTGCTGTTCCAGCGGCAGCTGTGCTTTAAGGTGGCACAAAGGGTACTCCTGTTGGTGTCAGGCTTGCGGAAATCAGGAAGCTCCTGTATCTGGAATAATGGTAGAATCAGTTCTGGGCTCCTCTCTGGGATATTTATTTCTCTGAAGAAACAAATTTTCTCAGAAAACTAGCGTGGCTCCTCAAGGGCCTGGAATCGTCCCTGACCTTCCCCTGAGCCTCCATTTCTTTCTTTCCAACCCCTCAGAACGGTAATTTCCCTGTGTTATTCCCTGAGTCTGACCCCGAATTGTCCCAAGTCACAGGATTCAGCCAGCAACGAATGGAATGGGGGAAGGTATACGGATCCAAGGCTGACTACCTCATCTGCCCAGGGAGAAGGTGCCACAACAGTCAGCCAGGTCGTCCAGGCGGCGACCCAGCAGGCAGACCCCCAGCAGCAACCTAGGTTAGATCTGGACTCTAGAGGCTGGCTCCAGCCAGGGTGGAGGTGCCTAGTGCCCACACAGACCCGTCGAGGGTGTTTACGGTGGAGGACCCAAAGCTGGGCTAGGCTGGGCCCTGGAGCACACGTCCCTCCCAGCTGGAACCGCCTTCTTACTGGCTCCCAGTTCGGAGAACTCCAGAGGAAAGCTGCCTCCTCTTCGTTCACCACGCTGGCCAGCTACCACTGTGAGGGCAGAGAGAGGGGGAACACATGCAGGCCTCTGGCTGATGGGTTTCCAATGAGGGACCATCAGCTGGAAACCTGGCATGGCTTCTTTATGAGGTGATTGGACAGGGCTCCGCCTCAGACCCGTCAGAGCACAGACGGGCTGCCGTCCACCTCCCTCAGCCTTCTCCTCACTCACTCTACCAATCCCAAATATTCTTTAAAAAAAATTTTTTTTAATTTTTGTCATTAGCAAGTGTTTTATTGCTACGGTAAAATATACATCACATAAATCTTACCATTTTAACCCTTTTGTAGTGTACCATTCAATGGCATTATTTACATTCACGCTGTTATGCAACCGTCACCACCACTCTCAACTTTTTCGTATTCTCCAAGAAAAAGCTCTGTACTCATCAAACACTAATTCTTCCTCCCCTCTCCCCCCAGCTAATTATAGTTTCTCTGTAAATCTGACTACTTCTAAGTAACCCATATAAAGGAATCATACAGTATTTGCCCTTTTGTGTTTGGCTTACTTCACAGTATAGTATTTTTTTTTTTTCAGTTTTTAAAAAAATTTTTATTGGAGTATAGTTGATTTACAATGTTGTGTTAGTTTCTGCTGTACAGCAAAGTGAATTATTTATATATATACATATATACTCTGTTTTTTAGGTTCTATTCCCATATAGGTCATTACAGAGTATTGAGTAGAGTTCCCTGTGCTATACAGTAGGTCCTTATTAGTTATCTATTTTATATACAGTAGTGTGTATATGTCAATCCCAATCTCCAAATTTATCCCTCCCCCTACTCCCCAGCATAGTATTTTCAAGGTTCAGACCAAATATTTTTATACCTTATTCCCCACTAACCTCCCGACTGTGTGTGACTCCATAGTTTAGTTCTTGAGACACAGGCCTCTCACTGCAACCCCTGAAGGGTCCCAGGTGGGGTGGGAGAGGCAGTGCACTGGCTGGTGGATAGCTGTACTGATACTTCCCTGTCCCCATCAACCAAACCTCACTTTGTCCCTACTCACAGAGCAGCTTCCAGAGCATTTAAGAAAAATCTTTCTTGCTCCTGTGGGGACCATGGGTCAGAAAAAGGACAAGAGTGGATGCAAGCAAAGCAGTTGAGAGGCTGTTGAAAGAAATAGGGTGAAACAAGGCAACAGAGGGATGTGCGGCTGTGTGTTTGGGGTCTGGGGCTATGGAAGAAGAAGTCTGGAATGAGCACCTGTGTGGAGGATGACCCATGCACCAAGGTGGAGAGCATGGATGCAGGAACACAGTATCAGGGTGGGGAAGATGAGGAGGAGGACAGCTTGGGAAATGGTGGGTGTGAATTCCCCTTGGACATCCAAATAGACATATCTACCATGAAGTCGCCTCCACCAACCTGGAACTCAGAAGGAATCTGATCATTTGTTTTTGAAATATAACTTTGCTGGATATAGGATTTTTGATTAACAGTGGTTTAGGGGGAGCATTTGAATATTTTATTATCCCACCACCCTCTGACCTCCATTGTTTCTGCTGAGAAATCAACTGTTAATCTTATTGGGATTCCCTTATAAGTGATGAGTCATTTTTTCCCTTGCTGCTTTCAAGATTTTCTTCTTGTCATTGACTTGAGCATTTTCACTATGCAGTGTCTGCTTGTGGATCTCTTTGATTTATTCTAATTGAAATTCATTGAGCTTCTTGTAGGTCAGTGTTTTTCAATTAACTTGGAAACTTTTCAGCCATTTTTTCTTCAAATATTTTCTCTGTTCCTTTCTCTATCTCCTCTCCTTCCAGTACTCCCATTATGCATACGTTGGTTGGTATGCTTAGTAATGTCCCACATGTCTCTGAGGCTCTCTTTGTTTTTCTTTGTCTATTTTCTCTCTGTTCAGATTACATAATCTCTACATTTATCTTCACTAATTATTTCTTCTGCCACTTCAAGTCTAAGTGGGCTTCACTAGTGAGTTTTTCATTTCAGATATTATACTTTTAAACTCCAGAATTTCCACTTGGTTCTTTTTTTATCATTTCTGTCTCTTTATTGATATTCTCTATTTGATGTGACATTGCCATTTTATTTTCCTTTAGTTTTTAAAATCATGGTTCCCTTTAGTTCTTTTTATATATATGACTTCGTAGGTGGCACAGTGGTTAAGAATCTGCCTGCCAATGCAGGGGACACGGGTTTGAGCCCTGCCCTGGGAAGATTCCACATGTGGCAGAGCAACTAAGCCCATGCGCCATAACTATTGAGCCTGTGCTCTAGTGCCCTTGAGCCACAACTATTGAGCCCATGTGCCGCAACTATCGAAGCCCATGTGCCTAGGACCCATGCTCCACAACAAGAGAAGCCACTACAATGAGGAACCTGCGCACCACAATGAAGAGTAGCCCCCGCTCGCAGCAACTAGAGAAAGCCCGTGTGCAGCAACGAAGACCCAATGCAGCCAATAAATAAATAAAATAAATAAATTTATAAATATATATATATATATAAAACGGCCATTTTGAAGACTTTTTATTTTAAATCTGATATCCTGTCACTCAGGCAGTTTCTGTTGCCTTTTTTTCTGGTACATGGGTCATACTTTCAAGTTTTTTTTGCATGTCTAGTAACTTTTTTTTTGGAAACGACATTTTATATAATATGTTGTAGCAACTCTGGGTAATGGAACACCCCCAACTCTCCACCAAGCTTGTTGTTATTTGCTTGTTTGCTTGTTTAGTGACTGGCTGGATTATTTTAGTAAATTATATTCTCCTTCCCCCCAACCCCCAACACCCACATGTGAAACCTCTGATGTTGCTTCTCAGGGAGATGCCGCTTAGGATATGCCCACAGTGACTCTAGGATAACAGTGGGTTTGCCAGAGCTTTGTTGCCTCTTTCTTTGACCACACCCAGCTCTTAAGGCCTACTAATTGCTGGCTGATTGCGCTCTTGTTTTCAGTAATGACCTGGGGTGTAAATTGCTCTACAGACCATCTGATCAAATTCAGGCTCCTTTGAAGTAATAGTTCCAGAAGTCAGTATTTGATGTCTGTTCTGACCCCAGGAGGGCTTCTTCCAGTTGTTTCTTTCCCCAGTTCTCTCCTGAAAACTAGCTAGCCTACACTTTAGCCTGGATCTTCATGTGTGATCTACACATCTCCTCTCAATCGCCCTTTGCCACAACTGTCACTATTTTTTAGAGCACCTTTAGACTTGAACTTCTCCATGCTCTGTTGTAAAGAAAACCAGTTCCTTTGGGAAGAGATTGCAAATTATCTGCTTTATGGCTTAATTCTCCCCTGCCCTAGCCAAAACCTCTGGTTCAGGGCTCTGGAACTGTGAGAGGGGACAGCCATATGCTTCTGTGTTAGTGATACTCCTGCTTTAGGAGCTGAGTACTCTGTGGGAAAGGGAAGACGGTAGTCTGAGGTCTTCTTGACTTGCCTCTCCTGTCATTGGAATCACCACCTTACAACCTGGGGTAAGGGCAGTTGGGGTTCCAGTATCCTCAGTGGAACACCTAAGATAATGCCTCCATCCAATGAGTAGGGACTAGGCATGAGAAAGGAGCCCCACCTCTTAGCCTCAGCAACAAGTACCTGGAACATGGGGTGAGAAATGCCAGTGTCTGGCTCCTCCTAGGAAGAAAACCCTGACAGGGGGATGAAGGAAAGGGAGCCCTGTGTTCTTGGCTGCACAGTCTGGAGTAGAGCTTCTGTCTGGCTGAGCTGGGAGAGGGGAGGGAGGAAGTGGTTTTGGTTCAAATACCACAGAATCTCACTTTTCTTACCAAATCTTCATTGATTTTTCTGAATAGATGTCTCTTCATTTGCTGTACACCATTAGGAGCATTTCCAGAGGATTTATGAGAGAGAGAGAGAGTCTGTGTGTGAGTTTTAATAATTTTTTTACCAGTTTCACTGGGGAATACGTACACAGAGCTCCTTATACTGTCATACCAGAAGTTGCTCTCTCCATAATGCTTATTGACATATACCTGGCTTTTTAAAAAATATAATGTATGTCCATTTAAATGCAACTTAAGATATAAACTTGTTTTTTTTTTAATATTTTATTTATTTATTTTCTTTTTTTGGCATCATGTGGGATCTTTCCTTGAGGTGCCTGGGCTCTTTGTTGTGGCATGCGGGCTTACCAGGTGGATTCTTTACCACTGGACCACCAGGGAAGTCCCTAAGACACAAATCTGGAGGGAGGGAAAAAGTAAGGCAAATGGGAGAAAAGTTTTATAATTTATCTGGGCATGATTATTAGCATCTCATTTTTTTTTAATCCAAAAGAAAGCAAAGCCTCTGTATAATTTTACATGTCAATTATACCTCAAAAAAGCTGGCGGGGAGAAGAAAGCAAAGCCTCTGTAATTTTACATATCAATTATACCCTAAAAAAGCTGGCGGTGGGGGGGGGGGGGGGAGATAGCAAAGCCTAAGGATCAAGATCAGTGACCCCTGGTGGCTGTGATTTTCAGTATATCATGAATGCTTTGTGGAATATTGTCTTAGCTCTTTGTCACATATTAAAACCGTACTCGTCTTGGACTTCCCTGGTGGCACAGTAGTTAAGAATCCAGCTGCCAATGCAGGGGACACAAGTTTGATCCCTGGTTTGGGAATATCCCATATGCCTCAGAGCAACTAAGCCTGTGCGTCACAACTACCGAGCCTGTGCTCTAAAGCCTGCGAGCTACAGCTATGGAGCCTGTGTGCTGCAGCTACTGAAGCCCACTCGCCTAGAGCCCGTGCTCTACAAGAGAAGCCACTGTAATGAGGAGCCCTCGTACCACAATGAAGAGTAGCCCCCGCTCACTGCAACTAAAGAAAGCCCGCGTGCAGCATCGAAGACCCAAAGCAGCCATAAATAAATAAATAAATAAGTAAATTCATAGAAAGAAAAGAAATACAAATCTCCCTTTAAGAAGAGAATCAACTTGGATTAAGGAAAAACTATGAATCAATTTTTTGTACCCTTTATTTACTTGGGTTCACTGTAGTAAATGTTGTCTACTCCAGAACATGTACCTTGTCAGATACAAAGCACCTACCTGTCTTAGTTGGGCTAAAATTAAGCATCCTCATTTATATTGCAATGTGCTATACTTTCTTGCTTCTCTTGAGTTTTCAGTTAACTGAAGTTTTCTGATAACTGAAGAAGATAAAAATCTATCAAAAGTATACTGCGCTATCTTTATCTCTTTTAAAATGTAATTCCTAAACCCTGGTTTGTATGGATTCAGTGTTTGTGAAACATATTTTAGGTAATTGCAGGAACTTATAAAACATATCTAGTATAGAAGATAGTTACAGTTTATAAATTGTTCCTGCTGTCAATCACTAATCCCTTGAGATATAAATGAACTTGTGATAAACTCATTAGTTTGTATTTTTCCTTCCCCTTATTCCCATCTTGGGCTCGGTCTCTTGTTTTATTACCAATAAAAATTCAATATGCACTTCTGATTCCATCCAAAATGGAGTCACAGGGACCAGATTTATTCTCCTACCTGAAAAAAACAAACATTCATAAAATACATGAAACACACTGGAAATCAGTCAGTGAAGGACGTTTATCTCCAAGATGCATAAAACAAAGAAAGTGAGCCCTATGGTTACTCCAGCTTAATGCCTTCTGATAATTTTCAGGCTGAAGTGCAGGGAGGAGGAATCCAGGAGGACTCCTAATTTCAGCAGAGGGGGCTGAGAGTCTGAGGAGACCAAGGTTTGTCAAGTTCACAGGACAGAGTACAAAAGAGGAGAGAGTTATACAGAGAGAGAACTCTGGTGATCTGCGGAATGTTCTCTGTGAATATTCAACTAAATACTGATCCCTGCATATATGTGGGTAAGCTACCCAAAACTGGAGAATGAATCAATCAAAAGGATTAGGGGTAACAATCCTTAATCTTTATACAGCACCAGAAATAGTGGTTTTCCTTACTAGCCAGACTGGAAAACTTCATGATTCATGGGCAATTATGTAGAGTACCCAGAAAGCTCTTGCCCCAGTAGTGGTGAATAACTCTCTAGACTAAGTACTGCATCAATCCTGACTAAAAAATATTAAAAGCAAGACCTGAAAAGATAAAGGTGTTTCCAGTTATTTTAACTGCATCCCAGAACAAAGCTCAAGAATATGTATAGTAATACAAAAATATCCAGTATCCAACAAGACAGAAATCACTATGTCTAGCATCCAATTAAAAAATTAGCAGACATGCAAAGGAGCAAAAATGAGGAGGAAAATCAATCAATCAAAAGCAATCCAGAACTGGGAATACCCTGGAGGTCTAGTGGTTAGTACTTGGCACTTTCGGTGCCGGGCCCAGGTTCAGTTCCAGGTCAGGGAACTAAGATTCTACAAGCCATGTAGCATGGACCAAAAAAAACAAAAAAGGCAATCCAGAATTGACACACACATTAGAATCAGCAGACAAAGATACTAAAACAATAAAAACTATATTTCATATGCTCAAAAAATTAAGTAGACATGGACAACATAAAAAAAATCCAAGAATTTTACACTATGGCCAAGAGAAATTTATTCCTGGAATGTAAAGATGGCACAACATATGAAAATCAATCAATGTAATATACCACATTAACAGAATGAAGGGGGAAAAAAGTGGCCATTTCAATTAATGCAGAAAAAGCTTTTGACAAAATTCAACACCCTTTTATGATAAAAATGTTAAACAAGCATGGAAGAAAACCACCTCAACACAATAAAGGGCATATGTGAAAAGCCCATAGCTAACATCATACTCAATGGAGAAAGGCTGAAAGATTTTCCTCTAAGATCCTCTAAGACAAAGATGCTCACTTTTGACACTTCTATTTCACATAGCACTGGAAGTCCTAGCTAGGTTAATTAGGCAAGAAAAAGAAAAGTTATCCAAACTGGACAAGATGAAGTAAAATGTTCTCTGTTCACAAATGACATAATCTTACTTGCAGAAATCCCTAAAGATTCCACCAAAAATCAAACAAACAAAAACAAACAAACAAAAAAACACCTGTTAGGAAAAAGAAAGCCAGCAAAGTTGCACAATACAGTATCAACACACAAAAAATCAGTTGTGTGTCTATACACTAAGACTGAACAATCCAAAAAGAAATTAAGAAAATAGGTCTATACAATAGCATTAAAAAGAATAAAACACTTAGAGATAAACTTAACCAAGGAAGTGAAAGACTACACTGAAAACTAGAAAACATTGCTCAAAGTATTGATAATTAAAGAAGACACAAATAAATGGAAAGACATCCTGTGTACATGGTTTGGAAGACAATATTATTAAGATGACAGTACTACCTAAAGCGACCTACAGATTCATTGTAATCCCTATCAAAGTCCCAACAGCATTTTTTTTTTAAGAAATAGAAAAATCCATCCTAAAATTCATATAAGATCTCAAAGGACCCCCAATAACCAAAGCAATCTCGAAAAAAATGAACAAAGTTGAGGGTCTCATACTTCCTGTTTTCAAAACGTATTACAAAGTTATATTAATCAAACAGTGTGAATGTTTGGCATAAAGGCAGACATGTAGACCAACAGGATAGAATAAAGAGCCCAGAAATAAACTCTTGTATATATGCTGTTATGAACAAAATTGTGTCCCCCACCTCAAAACTCATGTTGAAGCCTAACCCTCAATGTGACTATATTTGAAGATAGGACCTTTAGGGAGGTCATAAAACTTAAATGTAGTCGTGAGGGTGGAGTTCTAACGCAGTAGGATTGGTGTCGTTATAAAAAGATGATGAGACACCAGAGAGCTCTCTCTCTCCCCCAAACTGTGTACAGAAAAAAGGCCATATGATGACACAGAGAGAAGTTAGCTATCTTCAAGCCAGGAAGAGAACTCTAACCAGAAACTGAATTTGCTGGCATCTTGATCGTGAATTTGTAGCCTCCAGAACTGTGAGAAAATAAATGTCTGTTGTTTAAGCCACCCAGTCCGTGGTATTTTGTTATGGTAGCTTGAGCTCAATTGACTAATACATATGGTCAAATTATTTTCAACCGAGTGACAAGACCATTCGGTGGGGAAAAGGACAGTCCTTTCAACAAATGGTATCGGGAAAACTGGATATCCACACACAAAAGAAAGAAGTTAGACCCTTACCTTATGCCATATATAAAAATTAACTCAGGGAGACTTCCCTGGTGGCACCATGGTTAAGAATCCGCCTGCAAATGCAGGGCACACGGGTTCGATCCCTGGTCCAGGAAGATCCCACATGCTGCAGAGCAACTAAGTCCGTGCGCCACAACTACTGAGCCTGCGCTCTAGAGCCCACGAGTCACAGCTACTGAAGCCTGCACGCCCAGAGCCCGTGCTCCGCAGCAAGAGAAGCCACCGCAACGTGAAGCCCACACACTGCAATGAAGAGTAGCCCCTGCTCGTCGCAACTAGAGAAAGCCCACGCACAGCAACAAAGACCCAATGCAGCCAAAAATAAAAATTAAAAAATAAAACTTATCAAATTATATTCTTTAAACATGTGCTATTTATTGTATGTCAATTATACCTCCTGAAAGCTATTAAATGAGAAAAACACCTAACATGATGTCTAATGTTTGGAGAAGAGTTTTGCTCAGTTTGTGTTCCATCCTGGCTTAAACTGCTTCTGACACTTTCTGAACCTGAACGCAACGTGAAGTTTGTTGATATGTGATAATGTGTAATCTTGTACCGTCTTATGTGGTTGGCTAATTGATTTAGTGTCCCCCACTAAACTGCAAAATCCTCAGGGTCCGGCCTCGTATCTTCTACTTTTCTGTATCCTCCTGCAGTGTCCAGTGCAGTGACCGAAAAGTTTAACAAATACCTTTCAATTAACCACACGTGCCTTTTGTGCTCCTTGACAAAAAAATTTTTGGGGGGGTGGGGAGAGTCAAGACAGAAAATGAAGTATGATTTTTCTCTTTTTATTCTTTTACTTATCTGGAATATAGTACAGAGGACAGAGGGAGAAAAACCATAGCACAAAGCCACCTCAAGGCCCCAACACTATTCTTTGTGCTACAACAATCTGAGCTATAAATGAAGGTTTGCCTGTCCCTGGGTTACATCAGAGAGCTGTGGGTTGAAGGCTGATGAAGATACACCAAGGTGAAGATATACCAAATTTTCAGACTGCAATTCAGCTTCATTTCATTCCTCACCCTCTTCATTTTGACCATAAGGTGGTACTGACAAGACAAGAAAAGAGGAACTCAAGGAGGGTTTGATAAATAACAGTGTCCTTTAACTAAACATCCCCAATGAGCAGGGTGTTCCAGTTGTGCCTATAATCACTTTTCTCTCCGTATCCCCTCAAAAGAGTGGCAGTAGAGTCTCTACTTTTTGAAAAGCGAAAGAGATGGAAACTGAACTACCAGGAGAACCTGGGAGATCTGCCCATCATGGAAAGGGGCCAACGTTATTCACTGTATGGTGGCTAAAGTGGATTATCTTTGATTTCCGCCATGGGACGTCTCCACTGTCTGTAGAAGTACGTCTGTTGTAGGAAATGATATTGCCCTGGCTTTGATTTTTGTAGATCGTGTAGGCACAGGTGATGACAAAGAACACCCAGAAACAGTGCATCAATATACGGGACACCAAACCAAACCAGCGCATGACTCTGACCTCTCCAGTACTAGAATTGTCGTTGGTAAGGGCTTGTATTACAATGTTTACGGTTTCATAGAAAAAGATCCAGATGATGTAGACCACCAGGCCCTTGTACATCTGGGCATATACTGAGTACATGAGCAAGCAGCTGATGATGATGGTGAGGAAAGATAAGAAGAAGACGATGGTCAGACTCCAGCAGGTGATGAACTGTTTTATCAGGATACTTGTACTCTTGGTCTGTGGGGTGTGCTCAGTGCAATTGCTTCTTCTTAAGTACTTCTGTTCAAAGATGAGGTACAAGTCGATGGCCACGATGGTAAAGACCCCTGATAACACGGAGCCCATTTTGGCGGTCATCCCACACCAGTGCTGACGTCTCATGCTGAGACCTCCTGTGAAGACAGACAATATGGGGGAGAAGTCTTGATTCCTGACAAAGTGGTAAATTACCAGGGTTTCTGCCTCCTTCCCCAAATTTACCTGGAGAAACACCAGAGAGAAATATGGAAACCAGACAGTAACAGCTTTGAGAAGATAGAAGACTGTTTAAAATTGATTGGGAGTGTAAGCGGGGAGGAGAGAGGATGCAGTCTCGGGCTGGTGGCAGTGAGCAGATAAGGTGGAGAAGTGGTTCTCAGCCCCAGCTTCACATTACAATCACTGAAAGTCCCCACCCCACACCAATTAGAACATTCGCTGGGTAGGACCCAGATATCAGTGTTTTTTTTTTTTTGGGCACACGGGCTTAGTTGCTCCGCGGCATGTGGGATCTTCCTGGAGCTGGGATCGAACCCGTGACCTCTGCACTGGCAGGCGGATTCTTAACCACTGCGCCACCTAGGAAGCCCCTATCAGTGTTTTTAAAAACGTCCCTGTGATCTTCATATGTAGCCAGTATTGGAAAACACTGAAAAACAAAGAAAAAGTTAATTTAAATTACGCTCTTGTTTCTTTCAGCATTGCCTTGGGCAACCACTGCTGCCCCCTGGTGGGGAAAGTTGGCTGCATTGTCTAGACAGCTCAGGAAAAAAAAAAATCAGTGTAACACAACAGCCCTGCTGGGGTGTGTCGATGAAAACAATGAAAACATTTAGGCTGTGAGCAATCACTCCTCCACTGCGTATGAAAACCTAAGGAATACAATGAACGGTGTGCTTTAATGGAAATTTAGAACCTTAGAATAGAATAGCCTTATCATGGAAAAAGAAAAGGCAATAATGAGCTAAGCATTTAACTTAGGGGAGAAAAAAAACAACGAATGATCAGAACAATAAAAACAAAAACAAAAACAAAAAGGAAGAAGAAAATAAATAAAAGAACAGAAATTAGGGAATTCCCTGGCAGTCCAGGGTTAGGACTCCATGCTTCCACTGCAGGGGGCATGGGTTTGATCCCTGGTTGGGGAACTAAGATCCTGCAAGCAGCCTGGCACAGCCATAAATAAATAAATAAATAAATAAATAAATAAACAAATAAATAAATAAATAAATAAATAAATATTTTTTAAAAAGGAACAGAAATCAATAAAAAGGAAGAAAAGATTAAGTAGAGGGACTTCTGATTGCTAAGGTTATTGGGGCCAACCTGCTGCTAAAAAAAAAACCTAAAAACTGTTGGATAGAATAGCTTTTAAGTATTCCTAAAAGCACAGAAGTGCTGACAAGATAGGAGGTAGGAGACCAAAGACTACATGAATTGAGGAATTGGGACAGGTAAACAAGCATGAAAGTCAAATTTGTTCTGAGGGTATTTGCCAATTTGGGCAAACTTGAATTTCATTGAGAGTTCTGTAGGGTAAGGAGGAGTGCAATTAAAGCTCAGGGTTCAGCAAGGTGGGAAGTCTATTAGAAGGCCTTCCTTATATTAGTCACGGCCCCAAAAGGCTATGATTAGAGTAAAGGGGAAGCAGAAGTAAACTTGCCCCCACATCTCCCAAGAGACTCCAAGGAAAGTTAACTTAGTACTACACAGAACATATGGGGGGAAAAGTCTCCTTGAGACATTGTAACCATAACCTTTTCATAGATTTGGAGCCTAAATTACATGAAGTATTCAAAAAAACTTTTAAGTCATAAATCTAGTTTAGGGACTTCCCTGGTGGTGCAGTGGTTAAGAATCCACCTGCCAATGCAGGGGACTTGGGTTCGATCTCTGCTCTGCGAAGATCCCATATGCAGAGGAGCAGTTAAGCCCGTGCACCACAACTACTGAGCCTGCACCTTAGAGCCTGAAAGCCACAACTACTGAAGCCCGCATGCCTAGAGCCCGTGCTCCACAGCAAAAGAAGCCACCACAATGAGAAGCCTGTGCACCACAATGAAGAGTAGCCCCCACTTGCTACAAGTAGAGAAAGCCTGTGTGCAGCAACGAAGACCTAACACAGCCTAAATAAATAAATAAATACATAAATTTATGTTAAAAAAATCTAGTTTAAAGTAGTCCTAAATTGAAGTCTCTAAGTGCCTGGTAGAAGCAAACTCAAATCCTCTCTGGAGGGATACATCTTTGTGCTGGCCCTCAAAGAATCACCAGTAATTTTTCAGGGACAATGACTAGTATATAGTGAAAAATAACTGCGCATACAAGGAACAAGTCACCGTGAGAACCAGCAAAAATAACAGAACTGCAAAAACACCACATTATGAAACAATTATGATTATAACATTTTTGATTATGCAAAAATACCATATTATGAAACAATTATGATGACATTTTTGGAATTAAGATTTTTATTTTATTTTTAATTGTGGTAAAATACACATAACATAAAATTTACCATCTTAACCATTTTGAAGTGTAAGTATTTTATACTTATAATAATCATCCTAGTGGCTAATAATGAGGTAGAATTAGAGAAGTTAATTAATTTTGTCTAAAGTTGTACATCTGGTCAGTGGCAAAAGCAGGATTTGAACTCATACCTGTCTGGTTCTAAAACCAATCTTAACCCTCAACCCACTTGTGCTCTATCTGTCCCAGAGATTTGTGAGCTCACAGACTCATTTATCCCACAATTCGTAACAGAGGGCCTTGACTAGGAAAGAGCCTTGATTAGAGCAGACTCCTTACTGTCTTCCTTCTGCTTGCTCTTAACTGTTAGTCTTCCTCAGTGCACAAACCAAGACACTCTTCTTTACACTCTCTTCTTACTTTACACTCTCTTCCTGGGTAACTTCACTCATTCCCATGGTTCAGTTGCCATCTACACACTGAGGACTCCCAAATCCAGTCCAGTCTTCTACTTGGAGATCCAAATCTGCACATTTAACTCTTTTACGTCCATTTGGGAACTCTGTTTGGACTGCTCAAACTCAATATGTCCCATACTGAGCTCACAATGTCTCCCACCCAACCCCCACCTGCTGCTATTCCAGTGTTTCTTTCTTTTATTTTTTTAAAATATTTTATTTAGTTAGTTAGTTAGTTGCACCAGGTCTTAGTTGCAGCAGATGGGCCCCTTAATTGTGGCTCACCTGCTCCTTAGTTGTGGTACATGTGCTCCTTAGTTGCAGCAGGTGGTCTCCTTAGTTGTGGCATGCGAATGCTTAGTTGAGGGATGCATGTGGGATCTGGTTCCCTGACCAGGGATCAAACCTGGGCCCCCTGCATTGGGATCATGGAGTCTTAACCACTGCACCACCAGGGAAGTCCCAACTCCACTGTTTCTTATTTCAGTAAATATCAGTATCCACCTGCCATTTCCCCATGTACTTGCCTCTTATCCCCTACATTCAAAAACACTAAATTCCATCTACCCTCCCTCCCACATATCTCTTGAATCAGTCATTGTTTTTCCCATCTCCATTGCCGCCACCATAGTCCAATCACCACCATGTTTCCTCTGGGCACTGTGATTAACACTACTTGTGCAGTTGCAGTCTTGATATAATCACGCATGATGATCCAGCCATATTGGGAGTTTGGGAGGAAAGGCAGTGTGTACGTGTATAGGGGATAAGAAGTCCTCACTATCATTATGGGAAGTCAATAGATAATGTCTGAAAGTGATTAATCAAGAAATAGCAGCATCGGGCTTCCTAGGCGGCACAGTGGTTAAGAATCAGCCTGCCAATGCAGGGGACATGGGTTTGAGCCCTGCTCCAGGAAGATCCCACATGCCGTGGAGCAATTAAGCCCATGTGTCACAACTATTGAGCCCATGTGCTGTAACTACTGAAGCCTGTATGCCTAGAGCCCTTGCTCTACAACAAGCCATGCTGATGAGAAGCCCATGCACCACAATGATGAGTAGCCCCCGCTCACGGCAATTAGAGAAAGTTCGTGTGCAGCAACGAAGACCCAACACAGCCAATTTAATTAATTCATTCATTCATTCAAAAAAAGATGTCAAATTAAAAAAAAAATAGCAGTATAAGTATATAATTTAGAGATAAAGAGGTACATAGGAGGGGAAATAGAAGAATTGAGATGGTTGCCTGTGGGAATTATGACTAGGGGTGAGGGGGGTACAGAGGACTGAAGTTTTTATTATAAGCCTTTAAGTATTATTACTACATATATATGATTTTAATAAAAATAAATTTATGAAAATATAGTTGTTTCATCAATTCCTAATAAATCCAGATCATTAAATAAATCCCATTGGCTCCCTTTCGGCTAGTGTAAATTTCTTTAATACAATATGTTCGTAGCCCCAGAAATGGTTTGCTGGCCTCGTGGAAGCAAAGTTTCCTGGATAACTCTCTTGCAGTCTGAACCAAGAGCTAAAAATGTTACCATGGAAAGTAGTTGGTGACAGTGCAAAGTCTTTTCTGTTTATTTCTGAAATTTAATGAAAATGATACATTATTTCAACTATCACACACTAGAAGAGATTGATTCCATCTTTGAATAGTTACATTTTAAATGGTTTTTAAGTTACGTAGATTTTTTAAATAAACTATACTAGAGTTGTAAAAGAAAGAGTTATTTTTATCCTTCCACTTCACTTTCACATCATCCTATTTGAACTCAGCAAAAATGTGTAATGTTTATTTTAAAATATTCTGTTTTTTAGGCCCTGAACTAAGCTTTATCTTACTTGGGCAGGTCTCATTTGACAACCTGCAGATCAGTCTCGTCCTTTCTGAGTGGGGCTATATTTAGGGCATCGTCATGTGTTTTTTGGGTTTTTTGTTGTTGTTTTGTTGGCCAGGCCACACAGCTTGCAAGATCTTAGTTCCCTGAAAGCGCAGAGTCCTAACCACTGGACTGCCAGGGAATTTCTTGTTTTGTTTTTCTGGAAGCTCTGCCCTACCAGTTCAACCTCAAGTTTGGGGGAGCGAGTTAATTAGTCATGTTCTGAGACATCCAGGGTATCCTGGAACATGCAAGGTAAGAAATATATTGTAGACAATGTAAGGGAGGCATCAAGGTTAAGAACAGCAAATTTTCAAGACAAATGGCCAGAGTTCAAATCTTGGCTTCTCCATTTACTGTGTACTTATCCTTTCCAGCCCTCAGCTTCCACACATTTAAACTGGGTGTACAGCTTACTTTTTTCTTTTTTCCCTAATTTTACTAGTTAGCATGACAAGTTACCCCCAAAACTTAGTAGCAAAAGGCAGCCATTTATTAGGCATATGGATTCTGTGGGTGGAGGACTTTGGACACAACCCAGGGGATTAGTTTAACACTGTGTGTGGTGAGGAATTTGGACAAGGCACATCAAGGATATCTTGTTACCACTCATGAATTTGGAGGGCCTCTCTCTGAAGACTCGTTCACTCTTATGCCCGGCGATTTCTGCTGGCTGTCAGTTGGGGGCCTCAGTTCCTCTCCATACAGGACTTCCCATGTGGTCTCTCTGTGTGGACTCATTTGGGCTCCTTCACATCCTGCTGACTGGCTTCCCCAGAGGGAATGTCCCCCCAAAAGTGAACCAGTGGAAGCTGCATCACTTTGTTTTAATTTGGCCTCTGAAGTGCCACAGCATTGCTTCTACTGCACTGTATTCTTTTTTTTTTTTTTGAAGTATAGTTGATTTACAATGTTGTGTTAGTTTCTGGTGTACAGCAAAGTGACTCATTTATATATATATATGTATATTATAAATATATTCAGTTTTATATATATACATATATATATTCTTTTTCATCTTCTCTTCCCTTATGGTTTATTATAGGATATTAAATATAGTTCCCTGTGCTATATAATAGGACCCTGTTGTTTATCCATTCCATATATAATAGTTTATATTTGCTAGTCCCAAACTCCCAATCCAACCCTCCCCCACCCCCTCCCCCTTGGCAACCACAAATCTGTTCTGTCTGTGAATCCATTTCTGTTTCATAGATATGTTCATTTGTGTCATATTTTAAATTCCACATACAGTGATATCATATGGATATTTCTCTTTCTCTGTCTGACTTACTTCACGCAGTATGATAATCTCTAGATCTATCCACGTAACTGCAAATGGCATTATTTCATTCCTTTTTATGGTCTGAGTAATATTCCATTGTGTGTGTGTGTGTGTGTGTGTGTGTGTGTGTGTACACTACATCTTTATCCATTCATCTGTCAATGGACATTTAGGTTGTTCCCATGTCTTGGCTATTGTAAATAGTGCTGCACTCTATTCTTGAGAATTCCTAAGCCTGGCCTGTATTCAAGGGGAGGGGAAATGGAGTCTACCTTCTGTGGAAGGAGTGTTAGGGAATTTTCTGAGGTGCAGGGGATTCTGGTTATGCCAGCGGTCAAAATCCAAGTTTCTACATTTGCCAGGTTGCCCAGGGGAGGAAAAGTCATCATAACAAGGAAGTGTTCACCAATGAACTGACATTCCCCACTTCTCCCTATTCCCCCAACATTCCTCTTGGCTGAAACTGAGGGCTCTCCATGTGCACCAAGCCCATCTAATCAAGTCTTTATTGTGCAGCCTCTCTCTGCGAGCCCAATGTAAATAACTGATTATACAAGGCAGATCCTTTGCAAAGCATTATTGCAAGTCTTGCAAAAGAGGCAGGATCTCATGCAGTCATTAAAAAGGATGAAGAAAACTGCTCAAATCACATGAAGATATTAGCAAACCTGGATGTGACAGAGTTAGTACAGTTAATAACCAGAAAAGAAAAAAAATCACTAAGAATGTAATAGGTACTTCAGTAAAGAATGGTTTGAGGGTGAATAAACTGCTATATATTCACATAATAGGATGTTAAATGGTCATCAAAATGAATGACCGTAACAACACACAACAATTGGAATGAATCTTAGTGATGTAATAGTAAGCGAAAAAAGTACCGAAAGAAGATATACAGTTAAAAGCAACTATAGATATATATTACACACACACACACACACAATTTTTGGACTGTGTATATAGATGCAGTAAAACTATAAAATTATATAAGAAAAGCAAAGGAACGATGAACTTAGGATTCTAGATGACAATCACCTTGGGCCAGAGGAGGAAGTGAAATGGGTTGGGCAAATCATATAGTCAGATCTGAATTACTGACAAGATCCTAATATTGTTTTGGGTAGAGGATTTGAGGGTACATATTACTTTACTAAAAATAACTAATATTGGGACTTTCTAGGTGGCGCTGTGGCTAAGAATTCGCCTGCCAATGCAGGGGACACGGGTTTGAGCCCTGCTCCAGGAGGATCCCACATGCCGCGGAGCAACTAAGCCCGTGTGCCACAACTATTGAGCCTGAGCTCTAGAGCCCATATGCCACAACTACTGAGCCCATGTGCTGTAACTACTGAAGCCCACATGCCTTGAGCCTGTGCTCCGCAACAAGAGAAGCCACTACAGTGAGGAGCCTGCGCACCACAGTGAAGAGTAGCCCCCACTCGCCACAACTAGAGAAAGCCCGTGTGCAGCAACAAAGACCCAACACAGCCAATAAATAAATAAATAAATAAATTTATATAAAAAAATAATAACTAATATTTTTAAAGTAAATAAAAGAGCTATGCATGGATCAGTGAGGAATATGACCTGCACCAAGGATTATGATGTCTAATTGTGAACACATGAAGAGCAATAAAAAAATACTAAAACAAAACAAGGATAATAACAGCATTTACTTTGTAAAGTTGCTGTGAGGATTAAACAAGTTAACATATTTAAAACACTCAGGGACTTCCCTGGTGGCACAATGGTTAAGAATCCGCCTGCCAATTCAGGGGACACGGGTTCTTATCCCTGGTCCAGGAAGATCCCACATGCCATGGGGCAACTAAGCCTGTGCGCTACAACTACTGAAGCCCACGTGCCTAGAGCCCATGCTCTGCAACAAGAGAAGCCACCGCAATGAGAAGCCCACGCACCGCAACGAAGAGCAGCCCCTACTTGCCGCAGCTAGAGAAAGCCCGTGCACAGCAAGGAAGACCAACCCAGCCAAAATAAATAAATAAATAAAACACTCAGAACAGTGCTTGGAACATGGTCAGCACTATACTATGTAAGAGTTTTTGCTGTCATCATTTTTGCTTTATGCCAAAGGGTAACTACTATTTATTATGCATGTAAAACTACTGTTGGGAATTCCCTGGCTGTCCAGTGGTTAGGACTCTGTGCTTCCACTGCAGGGGGCCCAGGTTTGATCCGTGGTCAGTGAACTAAGATCCTGTATGCTGTGCTGCATGGCCAAAAAAAAAAAAAAAGTAAAACTACTATTTAAAAAATTTTTTGTAATTAATTAATTAATTTATTGGCTGCATTTGGTCTTTGTTGCTACGCACGGGCTTTTTCTAGTTGTGGTGAGTGGGGGCTACTCTTCACTGTGGGCTTCTCATTGCAGTGGCTTATTCTGTTGCAGAGCACGGGCTCTAGGTGCATGGGCTTCAGTAGTTGTGGCACACAGGCTTAGTTGTCTGTGGCATGTGGGATCTTCCCAGACCAGGGCTTGAACTCATGTCTCCTGCATTGGCAGGTGGATTCTTAACCACTGCGCCACCAGGGAAGCCCAAAACTACTATTTATTAAGCTATATTGCAGCAGACACCACCAGCTTCACCCCTAATACCCAGTTCCTCTTCTTTGCTAACAGAGACTTGCTTTTGTCTAGGATGCCAGTGAACTTAGACACAGGCTAAATATTTGCTTTTCCAGATATTTGCTTGTATCAAGAGTGTCCATGGGACCTAGTTTTAGCAAATGACATACAAGCAGAAATCTGCTGGGATGATGTTTGCTTCTCCTGATAAGAGGATGATGTTGAAAGTGTGCACCTCAGATTGGGACTTGAACCCAGGTAGCTGGGACTCAAACCTAGCCAAAACCCTGACTGAGACTTGAACCCACGTGGCGGTAAGAAGTAGATTTATTTAGAGAGAAACAGACTCCACAGACAGAGGGTGGGCCACCTCAGAAGGTGAGAAAGGCACCAGGGTATGGGGTTGTCAGTTTTTATAGGGGTGGGCAATTTCATAAGCTAATGAGTGGGAGGAGTATTTCCAGCTATTTCAGGAAGGGTTGGGGATGTCCAGGAATTGGGCCACTGCCCATTTTTTGATCCTTATGATCAGCCTTAGAACTGTCGTGGTCCCTGTGGGTGTGTCATTTAGCTTGCTGATGTGTTATAGTAAGCTTATACTGATGCTCAAGGTCTAGTGAAAGTTGACTTGTCTGCCACCTTGGACCCATTTGGTTCTAATCAGTCTATGTCATGTCCTTGGGCTATGCCATTCTTTCAAAGGTTGTGCCCTGCCCCCTTCCCTCCTGTTTCAATGTGGCTGGCACTATTGTAAACAGATAGGTTAGAGGGTCCCCAGAGAAAGAGAACCAGGAATGGCTTTCTTGACATAAGAGAACCCGTTTTGGCCTAAGCCATTTTGTGATCTAAGCCTGACCACATGCTTACCCTTGAACAGGTCTCAGTAATTAATGATCTTAAAGGAGGGAATGCAGACATAAGGGAGGAGCAGTCAAGAAACAATAGTGCAGCCTTGGGGCAGGGCTCTGGTTCCTCAAGGGACATACATAATAATATACACAACAAAATCTTCTTTTTAATATTTTTATTGAAGTATAGTTCATTTACAATGTTGTGTTAATTTCTGCTGTGCAGCAAAGTGATTCAGTTATACACACACACACACACACACACACATATGAATATATTTTAACATTTTTTACCATTATGATTTATCACGGGATAGTCAACATCTCTGTGCTGTGCAGTAGGACTACGTTGTTTAGCCATTCTCTGTATAATAGCTTATGTCTGCTGACCCCTGCCTCCCACTCCATGCCTTCCCCATCCCCCTCCCCTTGGCAACCACAAGTCTGTTCTCTATGTCTGTGAGTCTCTTTCTGTTTTGTGAATAGGTTCATTTGTGCCATATTTAGATTCCACATATAAGTGATAGCATATGGTATTTGTATTTCTCTGACTTACTTCACTTAGTATGATAATCTCTAGGTCCATCCATGTTGCTGCAAATGGCATTATTTCATTCTTTTTTTATGACTGAGTAGTATTCCATTGTATATACATACCATATCTTCTTTATCCACTCATCTGCCCTTGGACATTTAGGTTGCTTCCATGTCTTGGCTATTGTAAATAGTGCTGCAATGAACATTGGGGTGCATGTATCTTTTTGGAGAATGGTTTTCTCTGGATATATGTCCAGGAGTGGGATTGCAGGATCATATGGTAGTATTACCGAAAGCTCAGCCTCTCTGTACAGCAGTGCCGAATCAAATCCCAGAGACAGAGTTATGGGTGAAGTAGAAAAGCATAGCTTTATTACTTTGCCAAGCAAAGGGAGATATACGGGGCTTGTGCCTTGAAAACTACATGTCTCAACCCCAGAGGATTTGTTGAAGAGTTTTATAATAGTGATTCAAAGGTGGGGTCTGACAAGATTAGGGTGTGAGCAGGGCTTGCACTCCCTTAATCTTGTCTCAGATGGTCATCTCTCCTCTCAGGTGGTCTTCTAACCTCCTAATCTTTGTGAGCTTCTCTGGTCCCTTTAGTCTTGCCTCAGGGAGTTTCTTGGCTGCTCCTCCCTTGATCAGCAACTGTTCAAATCCGCCCTTTGGAACTCAGGGCAGTCAAGGAGGCTGGAGTCTTGCCTATAGAAATGGTGGACAAAAGGAGGCCTCCGTGCCCAGGCCCCACACAGTTTCAGTGCCTGGCAGCCCCACAGGGCCCCACTTTGTTTCAGTAGCTCTATTTTTAGTTTTTTAGGAACCTCAATACTGTTTTCCATAGTGGCTGTAACAACTTACATTCCCACCAACAGTGTAGGAGAGTTCTCTTTTCTCCACATCCTCTCCAGCATTTGCATAAAAAAATCTTTTTTGAGTTTTGCAGAAACTAAGGCCCCCACCCAGGTGGAGGACAGAATGACGATGTAGACTTTCCTGACTTAGGTCATCTAAAGCTTGGACTCTGTCAACCTTTGCCCCAATTATATGCTGAATTCTCCTCTGCTTAAGTCCTCTCATGAATATGCACGTACCCTTAGCTTAAAACTTCCCCAATTTTGCTGTTGGGGAAACCCTGCTTTGGGAAAGATCCGTGATGTTCTCCTTATTTTCTGCAAGTAATAATCCTTCCTTCTCCACATCTTTGACTTGGTTGTGTATACTGGCTCGACACCCACCAAAAGGCAAACCCAGTTTTTGGGTAACACTATATCTTCTTTCTTCTTAACTTGAATGGAGTATGATCCCTAGAGCCTCAGCAGTCATTTGTTACTATGAGGCAACAGGCATGAAGACAAAAGCAAATATGCTAAGGATGTCAATACTGAAAAAAAAGTCTTTTTGTATTTTATTGATTACTTCTGAAGTTGAATTTTTTTTTTTTTTGGCTGCACCATGTGGTATGTGGGATGTTAGTTTCCTGACCAGGGATCAAACCATGTGCCTCCTGCAGTGGAAGCATTGAAGTCTTAATCACTGGACCTCGAAGGAAGTCCTGAAGTTGAGTATTCTTATAAATATTGATATGTGATTTAAAAATCTATGTCTAAATAAGTCTAAAAATCATTTTGATAAGTAGAAGATAAAAATACAAAGTGATAAGAAAGCATTAAGGCATAATTTAATTAATAGTATTGAAACTGTACACCTCAGATTGGGACTAGAACCCAGCCAAAACCCACGGTCTTCCAACTGAGATCACACACCTGGTTTCAGGACTTATTGAAGCTCAGGTTCTTGATGTCTCGTTGCAGAAAGAATTCAGTGAGAGACAAAGTGATAGGTAAGAAGTGGATTTATTTAGAGAGAAACACAGACAGAGGGTGGGCCATCTCAGAAGGTGAGAAAGGCACCAGGGTATGGGGGTTGCCAGTTTTTATAGGGGTGGGCAATTTCATAAGCTAATGAGTGGGAGGACTATTCCAGCTGTTTCAGGAAGGGGTGGAAATTTCCAGGAATTGGGCCACCGCCCACTTTTTGATCCTTACAGTCGGCCTTAGAACTGTCATGGCTGATGGCTCCTATGGGTGTGTTACAGTGAGCCGAGAGTCAAGGTTTTTTTTTTGTTTTTTTTTTTAAGGGGTCTGTAAAAAATAATCACTTTATTCAATATTGTAGTTGTAGAAATGAAGTATATTTTCTTTAAGAAATGAAAAAACGAAGAAGAAAATGCCACTTAATATCGTTGGTACGCCAGTATAGGCCAGCAGGAAAAAATACTGATAAGCTTGTCTCTTTGATACCAAGATGACATTCTAGTCCAAGCTATAATACGCTTCCTGTGTTTTCACCAGATGTTTCTTTTCTGCTGCTTTTCATCCTTTTCCATATTTCATATCAGAGTACAGCCTTTAAAATTTCATTAACAGGAGCAAATTCAGTATCCACCGATTTCTTCTCAAAAGGCACTCTAACCCATCAGATAGCCCGGCAGCTTCATCCTCATGAATACTCTAGCCATGAAAAAACTCAGTAGGACACAGACGAATCCAATGAATAGAAGGAGAAATCTATTGAGTTTGGGAATGTTGGGTGCATTGGATCGGTCCAGGATTATGAAACCTAAACCTCCCATTGTAAACAGGAAGCTGGATGCGAGTCCTTCCATAATATACTGTCCATTTACTCTGTAGGCCAAGAAAGCTACTGGTCTCTGATGCCCGTGTTCATCAGTCATGGAGCCGACACTTGGAGGTTCAACAATAACATCATAAATGATTCCTCCGGTGATGAGGAAGTAAGACACCACCACCAGAGCGTACATCGTCATGGCCGACGGCATGTGCACCCAGGGCGGCTTCTTCAGCTTCAGGTTGGGGCATTCGAGCACTAAGAATGGGACTCGGTACAAACTCTCCATGTTGGCGGCTGCAGGGGAGACGCTCTGCCTCCAGCCCACGCGCCACCAGGAAACAGGCCCGCCCTGAGAGTCAAGGTTTAGTGGAAGTTGATTTGTCCACCATCTTGGACCCATTTGGTTCTAATCAGTTTATATCACGTCCTCGGGCTATGTCATTCTTTCAAAGGTTGTGCCCAGCCCCCTTCCCTCCTGTTTCAGTATTCTTCTCTCAGTGATACCTGAAGTGCATCTTGCATTTGATAATATCTTAGATTTACACAATTATGGTAAGAATTCTATGTTTTCAGTTCCTTTCACAATTTGACTTGCGATGCCAGCAGAGAATGTTGCAGCCAGCTCCCTTCAGCTAGATCTCTTGCATTATTGGGCTGAAGCAGGAAAATAACAATGGCAATGAACACATTATAAGAGCCTAAGGCAGGACTTCCCTGGTGGTCCAGTGGTTAAAAATTGCCTCCCAATACAAGGGATGTGGGTTCAATCCCTGGTCAGGGAACTAAGCCTGAGCATCGCAATGAAAGATCCTGCAGTGAAGATCTCGCGTGCCATAACTAAGACCTGACACAGCCAAATAAGTAAACAAATATATTTTTTAAAAAAGAGCCTAAGGCACCAATATCAGTTAAGAGTACATTTGGCTGCAAAGAACAGATACTCAGATAATAGTAGTTTTTAAAAAAAGAGAGATTTTGTTTTCTTCTCACAACAAAAAGTCTAGCAGTGGCAGTCCAGCCTTTGGGCATTGGCTTCTGTGGCGCATGTCTGTGTGGATGAGAGGTAAGATAAAAAACTGTTTTTAAAACTCTCTTAAGTGTATTTTACTATCCCCCTCCCAACTATTATATTAGCTATCTATTGCTCTGTGACAAATTACCTCAAACCTTAGAAGCTCATGAAAACAAGCATTTAGTATGTCATCATTTCTGTGTGTCAGGAATCTGGGAGTGGCTTAGCTGGCTGGTTCCGGCTCAGAGTCTCTCATGCGGTTTAGTCCAGCTGTTGCCTCAGCTGTGGCCATTTGAAGGCACGACTGTGGGGAGGAGATCCGAGCTCACCCACGTGGTTGTTGGCAGGAAGCCTTAGTTTCTTGCTGGTTTTTGGCCAGAGCCCTCAGTTCTTCACCTTGTGGGTCTTTCTGTAGGCTGCCTGTGTGTTCTCACATATGGCAGCTGGCTTCCCCCAGAGCAAGTGATGAGAGAGAGAGAGACCGAAATGGAAGCTTCAGGACCTTTTATAACCTCATCTCAAGAGTGACATCTATTATTCCAGCTGCGTTCAGTGGGTCACACAAACCATCTCTGGAGGGGCCTATGAGGAGGAGGCTACACAAGGGTGTAAAAACCAGGAGGCAAGGATTATTGAGGGCCAACTTGGAATGCCTACCACAACTACGTGCTATGTTTATTTATATTTGACTAGGCCCCAACCTTGGGCTCTGTCTTTGGTCTGCTTAGCCCAGTTTTAGCAAGAATCCTGCTGAGTGACTTGAATGAAAATCCCCTGGGAATTCCTTGGCGGTCCAATGGTTAGGATTCCGCGTTTTCACTACCAGGGCCCAGGTTCGATCCTTGGTTGGGGAACTAAGATCCTACATGCTGCGAGGCATGGAAAAAAAAGAAAACAGAAAAAAAATCCTCCACCCTTGGTACCTGATCTCCCTGGCCTGCCTTTAGCAAGAATCCCACCGCCCTGATGTTTCCTCTTGGTCATTTTCCATGCACTGCTCCCCACCCTGCTACTTAGCTATAAGTCTCCACTTGTCCTTATTGTATACAGAGTTGAGGTCCCCCCTCTCTCCCCTACCACAGGACCTCCATTGCCATAGTCCCTTTTTAAGAAAACTGTCCTCAGAATCTTTAACAAGTGTCATGAATTTTTTTTTTTTTTTGGCTGTGCTGCATGGCTTGAACCCACACCCTTAGCAGTGAAACTGCAGAGTCCTAACCGCTGGACCACCAGGGAGTTCCCTCATGGATAATTTTTTTCTTTAACACCTCAGTAAAAATGCCTACACCTTATGTGGGGCTTGAAGCAGGAGCTGGTGGGCTTCAAGGCTCCGTTCCACGGGCTTGCACGAGGCAACGGTCTGCAGCCCCCGTGATGGCCACGGGTGAGGGGCTGGCCGCTGTTTCTGGCACCATGTTCTACCTCTGGATCCTGAGGCAGCCCTGAGAGCCAGAGAAGCCCTGGTCATAATGGAGATTGGATTTCCTTCTAGCCTGGCAGTGTCAGGCCAATTTAATTGGATTTTTAAAAATGAAAACGGATACTTGGGCGTATGTATGACCTTGAGTTCTTAGAGACACATCTTCTACATTCTTTTATATATATATATATATATAAAAGAAAACCCATTGAATTAAAAAAAAAAACTACCAAGATCATTTATGACCTCTTCCCACTCCCTTTCCTTTGGCTTTGTATACCACAGACTTAATTTGTACCATAATTGGACACGCTAATGCAAGAAAATAGTTTTATTATTTTACCTTTATTTTTAAAAAAGACTCCTTGTCTTCCTCAAGGTGTCAGGGAGAAATTCTATCTCAGTCAGTTTTTTGTTTTTTTTCTTTTTCACTCTCCCCTTGCTGGAGTCACACAGAGCTCCCAAGTTCACCCAATCCTGGAATCTCAGGGAAGGAAGGGCTCTAGACTTCAGGCCAGGGTGGTCACTATGAGAGGCTTGATGTCCTAGCCTCAGTGGTCCCACTGCTCATAGTGTGAAAGGATATGGTTCACAGCTCAGTCCCCAGCCTGGGGTCCATGCAGCCAACCCATCCAACCTCCTGTCACTCTGGGGTCTGGGAGGGAGTCAAACATAGCCCCAAGGTGGGCAGAACCAGGCATCTCTCCATTCCCCAAGGGTAGGGAAATCCTACTTGCTGTAGGGGGTGGGAAATGATTCCCTTTTCCCTCATCTTTTCAAATATACACCCCTACTCACCCACGTAATCTAGATCTCCGCCTTTGAGAGCCTAGATTTTCCAAAACAAAAGTGTTTTAACTCTCCAATGCGGGAAGAGATGGGCAGTTCCCTTAAACCTACAAAGGGAAAATGCCTGTCATGTTCTGGTGGTGAATCAGCTAACAACGAGCAAACCAGTCCCAACTCTGCATGAGGCGATTCTGACAGTAAATCACACTGCTGCGTACAGAGTCCTCATGATCTGACTCCAATCCAACTTCCCAGGGACATCTCTGAGCATTCCTTCTCATGTTTATAATACTCCCACTTCCTCGAATACCTTTTCTCCCCTTCTCCACCTGGCTCACTCATACTCATCCCTCAAGGTCGTCTGAATCCTCAAGAAGATGCCAGGGCTCTAGTTTGGCATTTTAATTCTCCTGGCCTTTCTTTTGTGGTCATAAGCCTCACACCAGTATCACAAGCAGTAAGCTCTCCCCTGCGTTTGTCTCTTTCACAGGAAGGAAGCCACTTCCCAGAACCACTCCCCAGCAGTCTTCCCTTCTTGGCTCACTGGCCAGAGCTGGGTCACAGGGTCACCCGTAGCTGCAGGGGAGGCTGGGGAAGCCAGTTCCTGACAAAGCTGAGTAGGATTACCATAACTGGTTTAGACACACCATGATTTATGCCCAGACTGGGAATACAGTTGCCCCACCTCTCCAAAAAAATGAGTTCCCTTAACAAGGAAGAAGGAAGGAAATGGCTAATAAAGTCAACCTTAGAGAACTTGTTCCATTAATTATCTCTTCTTCCCCATTGTCATGGGAAGAACTATTACTGTTTGCCCCTCTTCCACAGAAGCAGGATTTTTAGATATACACATGGTTGGCCAGAATAAGGTTTGCCTTTCCTTGCCTCCCTTGCAGCTGAGTGTGGTCATGTGACCAATTTCTGAGAATGGGTTGAAAGGGGGAGAAATGAATGCAGCCATAGGTATCAAAGAGTAAGTCCTGTCTTCCCTCTTCCCAGTGGCTGAAATGTGGATGGAGTAGGGAGTCATCTTGGACCAACTGGGCAAGGACATGATAAAGAGACAGAGAAGGATCTAGGCTTCTGAAGATTCACAGAGCAGGGCTCTTACATGAGAGAGGGAAACAGTAAACTTCTCTTTTTTTTTTTTTACGTGTACAATTTTTTTTTTGCTTTTATTTATTTATTTATTTATTTATTTTTAACTTTTTATTTGTTTATTTTTTACAATAAACTGCATATATTTAGAGTGTACAATCTGGTATCCCAGTCTCCCAATTCGTTCCCCCCACCAACCCTCCCTGCTTTCCCCTTTGGTGTCCATATGTTTGTTCTCTACATCTGTGTCTCTATTTCTGCCTTGCAAACTGGTTGATTTGTACCATTTTTCTATAGTCCACATATATGTGTTAATATACAATACTTGTTTTTCTCTTTCTGACTCACTTCACTCTGTATGACAGTCTCTAGGTCCATCCATGTCTCTAAAAATGTCCCAGTTTCATTGCTTTTTACAGCTGAGTAATATTCCATTGTATGTATGTACCACATCTTCTTTATCCATTCATCTGTTGATGGACATTTAGGTTGCTTCCATGTCCTGGCTATTGTACATAGTGCTGCAATGAACACTGGAGTGCATGTGTCTTTTTGAATTATGGTGTTCTCTGGGTATATGCCCAGTAAACTTCTATCATGTTTCAATCACTGTTATTTTGCTTATGTCCTAATAAACACAATTGCCTCCAATCCTCTGTAAGCATGCCAAAGTCTCTCCCAGCTCAAACAATCTCTCCTTTGACCCTGTGTCTCTCTCTAATTTACATTCAGTCTTTGTGTTAGTCAGGTCAAGCAACAGATACTGGCTCTTGGCTGATTTGAACAGAAAAGGCATAGCTCATTGACATGTGGAAGGGGCCAGTTATCTATTGCCACAACAATGCTACATAAACAACCACAAAACCTCAGTGGCATGTAACAATGCACAGTTAGTTCACAAGTCTAACTGTTCAGCTTAACTGGGGCTGGGCTGAGCTGGGCTGATTTCAGCTGGACTCACTTGAGTGTCCGGGGTCAACTGCTGGTTGGCTAGACAGTTTTGTTGATTTTGGCTGAGTTCATTCATATGCCTGAGGGTCAACTGGCTGTTGGCTGATCTAGGATGGCCTCAGCTGGGATAAATCAGGGATACTTGGCCTACGGCCACGTGTCTCTCACCAGCCAACAGGCTAGCCTAGACATGTTGTAATGGCAATGGCAGAGGACAACAGTGAGAGTGCTACAGATTTAATGGTTTTGTCCTCCCAAAATTCATATGTTGAAAAGCTAATGCCCAAGGGGATGGATTAAAAGGTAGGGCCTTTGGGAAGTGATTAGGTCACAAGGGTGGAGACCTCCTGAATGAAGAGGTCCCAGAGAAATCCCTCGCTCCTTCTACTGTGTGAGGACATGGCAAGAAGTCGGCAGTCTGCAACCTGGAAGAGAACCTTTGCCAGAACCTGGCTGTGCTGGCACTCTGATCTTAGACTTCCAGACTCCAGAACTGTGAGAAATAAATTTATGCTGTTTACAGCCACTCAGTCTGTAGTATTTTGTCATAGCGTCACAAGCAGACTAAGACAGAGAACAAGTGCAGCCACACGAGTGCTTTTCAAGCTTCTGCTTGTATAATGTTAGCTAACATCCATTGGTCACAGCAAATCACAAGAGTGAGTCTAGAATCAGAATGAGAAGGTCGGGACTTCCCTGGCGGCACAGTGGTTGAGAATCCACCTGCCACTGCAGGAGACACGAGTTCCATCTCTGGCGCAGGAAGATCCCACGTGCCTCGAAACAACAAAGCCCGTGCGCCACAACTACTGAGCCCGAGCACCGCAACTACTGAAGCCCTTGCACCTAGAGCTCATGCTCTGCAACAAGAGAAGCCACCGCAATGAGAAGCCTGCATACCGCAATGAAGAGTAGCCCCCGCTTGCCACAACTAGAGAAAGCCCATGTGTAGCAACAAAGACCCAATGCAGTCAAAGTAAATAAATATCAAAAAAAAAAAAAAAAAAAAAAAAAGAATGCGAAGGTCCCACAAGAGAACACAGATCCAGGGAGAGGTGAAGAATTGGGGCATTGATGCCATCAGTCTACCACACCATTATTCACAGGTTGTGCTTACAGGATGGTAGCCAAAATCACACCATACAGCTGGGCACCCGAAGACACTGCTGCTGCCAGTGACAAGCATTTGATGCCACTGTTACACTGAGAGGCTTTCTAGCACCAGACTCTAGAGTCTGCCAGAGCTATTCCCCCAAACTGGGTGTTGCTGTCACAACTGGCACTGCCCACCAAGAATGGATTTTCTTGTTCTATTTTTTCTTTGCATCATAAGCTCCTGCTGATGCAAAGTCTAGTTGGGGAAAACTTGATTAGCAGAGCCTATGACATGTGAACATGACTTAGTTCATAAGGAAGGTTGGGAAAGTAAGTAGCTGGTGTTTTTAGGTACAATACTAGTAGGTGTGCTCTGCTTCCCACAGAGTTTCATAGAGTGAAAAATTCTCCACACATGGGAAAGGGGTGTATATCATGGGCAACTAAAGAACTAAAACAGAACAACAATGATAAGGGGGAGTAAGAAGAGGAGGAGAAGGAGGAAGAGGGAGAATCTAACCTCCATCTATTCACAGCTAGGCTGCTGCTGCTGCTGCTTCTTTTGGCTGTGCCGGGTGACTTGTGGGATCTTAGTTCCCCAACCAGGGATAGAACCCCCTTGGGTTCACAACAGTGAAAGTGCTGAGTCCTAACCACTGCACTGCCAGGGATTCCCCTACAGCTAAGCTTCTTGAAAGAGTACTCCTAGTTCACTTTTCTCTTCTACTTTTCTTCCATTTCAATTCTGTAATCATCAGTTATGGCCATGCTAATGATGCAAAATCCAGTGGTTTACAACCACAAGCATCTGCTTTTCTCACTCATACTTCAGGCCAGTTGGCCTGAAACAACAAAATGTTCACCAGTAGTAACACAGATAAACTGTGCTACTTACAAAATGGAATATCATACAGCAGTGAAAATGAGTGAACTATAGCTACACTTACCAACATGGGTAAATCTCAAAACCATCCTATTGTCTAAAGGAAGCAAGCAACAGGAGAATGGATACCATACAATATCATTAATATAAACAATACATTATTTAAGGTTAATAACATAGGTTGAAAAATATAAATACACAGAGGATGATTAATACAAAATTCTGCATGGTGGTTATACCTGAAGGGGGAAGAAAGGGGAATGCCCATAGGAAAGGACCCCCAAGAGGCATTTAAGGTACTGGTGATATCCTGTTGCATAGTGTGGGGAGTGGGTACACACAGGCAAATGTTATTATTATTTATCAAACTATACATATTAGTTTTATACATTCTTTGTGTATGTAGTATATTTAATATCCCATCAGAAAAACCTACTACAGTGAGGATGTGAAGCAATGGAAACTCACTTATTGTTATGAGGACCAATATAAATTGGAAAAACCATTTCAGAGAGCATTTTGCAGTATCTAGTTAAGTGGAAATTGTACATATTCTATGATCCTGCAATGTTTTTCCTGGGTATCCTGAGGCACCTTAAAGCAGTGGGTTTTTCAAACTTTGTGACAGCAACCTCTTACTAAGAAATATGATTTACATTACAATCAAGTACACACACACACACACAAACACACGTGTTTAAGTGAGTATAAAGTTGAAATAAAGATTTTGCACAGCAATGTCTTTTCCTATTACATGTAACACGCTCTGATCTTTTCTAATCCCGTCTATTCTTTTTTTTTAAATTGAGATATAATTGACACAACATTGTGTAACTTTAAGGTATAAATGTTTCTGTCTATTGTATTTCATTAAAGGTCCCTACCTTTAAATGTATTTCAACTCACAAATACTTAACAAACTGTACTTTGAAAAACACCACACTAGAGAAAATTCTGCACATGGTAATGTGTAAAAGAATGTTAAATGAGCACTGTTCAAAATAAAAATAACTGGCGATGACAATGGAGGAATATTTACATGTTGGAACACAATAGGGCAGTTAAAATGAACAAACTAGAGCTCCTTGTGTCAACAGAATGCAGAGTGAAAAAAGCCAGTTGCTGAAGCATATGTTCAGTGTATTGCTATTTACAAAGTTTCAAAACATGAAAAACATGTTGTTTATAGATAGCGCATATATAGTAAAAGTCTACAACATGGATGAGAGTAGATCGTGGCTTCCACTGGAGAGAGGGAGGGGAATGGGATCAAGGAGGGGCAAAATAGGGACTTGAATTGTATTGTAAGGTTTCTTTGTTTCTTAGTCTTGTTCTTAAATGTTATTTATTCTCTATTCTTTATTGCAGGGTTGGCCATCTACTACCCATTAGTCAAATCTGGTGCACTGTTTTTATATGATCTGTGAACTAAAAATGGTTTTTACATATTTTAATATTTGGAAAAAAAACTGAAAGAAGAATAATATTTTGTGGTATGAAAATCATATAGAATTCCAATTTTTTTAGCTACAAATGAAGTTTTATTGGAACACAGCCTTGCTAGTTTTGCAAAGCCGAAAATTATTTACAGCCTGGCCCTTTACAGAAAAAAGTTTGCCACACCCTAATTTATTACGTGATATATATTTCATAATAATAAAAAATATGGTAGCACTAGAGAAAATTCTAGAAATAAAGATATATAATTTTACTAACAAAATTTCCTAAATTTTCCCATGTTTTTTCTACTCTTTGACAAAACCCATATATTTTTTCCTTCAATTTTTTAATTGAAGTATAGTTGATTTACAATGTTGTGCCAATCTCTGCTGTACAGCAAAGTGACTCAGTTATACACATATATATTCTTTTTTTTAAACATTCTTTTCCGTTATGAAAACCCATATATTTTTATTGAAATCAGGCACAGACATTTTGCATTCTGCTTCTTCCCTGCTGTACATCACTTCATAAACCATTCTGATGCACTTTGTAGCATTCAAATTTGCACAATCTAATGACATAGCATGATTCAACTTTACAAACCAAACACCATAATTTGTGTAACTGCCTTCTCATGTTTAAACCTTTATATTCTTTTGATTTGCCTGTTTTTTTTTTTAATAAATTTATTTGTTGGCTATGTTGGGTCTTCGTTGCTGCATGAGGGCTCTCTCCAGCTGCAGCGAGCGGGGGCCACTTTTCATTGTGGTGCAAGGGCCTCTCTTGTTGCAGAGCACGGGTTCTAGGCATGCAGGCCTCAGCAGTTGCAGCACATGGGCTCCATAGCTGTGGCTCACAGAATCTAGAGTGCAGGCAGGCTCAATAGCTGCGGTGCATGGGCTTAGTTGCTCTGCGGCATGTGGGATCCTCCTGGACCAGGGATCGAACCCGTGTCCTCTGCATTGGCAGGCGGATTCTTAACCACTGCGCCACCTAGGAAGTCCCGCCCCCTGTTTATTATTATTTACAAGGCAAAGAACACCTTTGTACACAGAGCTTTCTCTCCCCTCCTTTTGACTTTCTTAGAGTAAACTCCTAGGAAAGAAATTCTTAACCTTCCCTCCACCCCTTCAGACTGTAACTACTCTCCCTTTCTTTACTCCTATAACCTCTTGCTTTTTCAGTCTTTCTGCTTAGCCCTTTGCCTTCCCTAACATAGCTGATCTCTCTCAGTTGGCTCTTTCTAGTGGTTGTTTAGGTACTGAAAAAGCTCTCTTGCTTTTAGATCCCAGCTTGACCTCACCCTCCCTTTGGTGGTCCAACATTCTGCAGTGCATTGTGAGGGCTGCTTCTTGCTCTCATTTCTTAATCCTTTCTCTCAGTACAGGGTCCACTCCACTCCTCCACTGAGGTTAAAGTCTGCTAGTGATCTCTTTGTAACTTAATCCAAAGGCTTTTTTCTTGATTTTTATCTCCCCCTGGAGCTGCTACTCTGAAAGGTCCTTGAGGTCTTTCTCTGTCTGCATGTCTCCACTCAGTTTATCTCTTCCATAGAACTTTCTCTAAGGATTGGGATACTCCCACCTCGTTTGAGTCCATATTCAACTCAGACATAGCTTTGCTCCAAACTCTACTTTTCTCCAATCTAAGCTGTTTTATTTTCCTTTGAATAAAGATGAAGTTAAAGAGGGAAAAGTTAAAAGCTTGCAGGCAGACAATATCGAGAGTCTTCTACTTATAGTTTCAAAATAATCAAACCTTTGAGATAAATTTAAGGATCATAGGCCATGTTGTGCCAGTAAAAGAAGATCTACAAAGTGAGGTCCACAAATCGGCAGCATCAGAGTCACCTGGGAGCTTGTTAGAAATGCATAATTATGGGACTTCCCTAGTGGCACAGTGGTTAAGAATGCACCTGCCAATGCAGGGTACATGGGTTCGATCCCTGGTCCAGGAAGATCCCACATGTCTCGGAGCTACTAAGCCCGCACGCCACAACTACTGAGCCTGTGCTCTAGGACCCGTGAGCCACAACTATTGAGCCCACGTGCCATAACTACTGAAGCCCGCATGCCTAGAGCCTGTGTTCTGCGACAAGAGAAGCCACCGCAATGAGAAGCCCACGTACCGCAACAAAGAGTAGCCCCCGCTCGTGCAACTAGAGAAAGCCCGCGTGCAGCAACGAAGACCCAATGCAGCCAAGAAATAAAATAAATTTATTAAAAAAAAAAGAAAAAGAAATGCATAATTGTAAGCTCCATTCCAGACCTACTAAATCAGAATTTAGACATTTAGCATGATCTCCAGGTCATTCACATGTACATTAATGTATGAGAAGCACCAGTATAATGGACCAGTCTGTGCCTATCACTAGGAGTCTCTATCAAAAGTGCTCTAAGGATCCCTTGGGAACCTCAAAAAAATGATTTTCACCTTTTGTTGAGCAAAGTTTGGTGTGAAAGTGATCTTGCTGTCACAGCTATCACCCTTTGATGGGCAGGTGGCTAGGTGGGTGGCCTCCCTCCCTCATCATTTTAGTTCATCCCTTTGGTTCATCCCTTTGAAGCTGCAAAAGGGTTTGAAGAGGGCAATCTTTCCCATGAAAGGAAGACTTCTTTAGCCAAGAGCATAGGTAAGCTTATAGACTCTTTGGTAAAGTGGACACATCCTGCTGGGGGTTAGAAAAATGGTTTCTATCATCTTTTCCAACAAAAAATGTGTGTGAACAACATAGAACTGAAAGACAAGAATAGTTTTCACTCTTCATTCTCTCATTCAGTAAGTATTAAGTACCTACTGTATGCCAAGCACTATTCTAGATGAAAATAGCAAAGAAAAGCAGAGAACAAAACAGACAAAATCCTTGCTTTAGTGGAATTTACATTCTAGGGGATGGAGATGGACAAGAAACAGGTATATAATACAGCAGGTAGACATATACAGCAACTTCCCATTAGCTATCTATTTTACAGTTGGTAGTGTATATATGTCTGTGCTACTCTCTCACTTCGTCCCAGCTTTCCCTTTGCCCCCCACCCCAACCCCGTGTCCTCCAGTCCATTCTCTGCATCTGCATCCTTATTCTTGCCCTGTCAATTTTTTTTTTTAATGGATGGGAAAGTGGCTTAGATGTAGAAAATAAACAGTAGAAATATTAAGAGCTTCTCTGGGTTGAACAATGTTAACAGCATCCCCTGGGAATCAGTGTTATTTAATGTTTCATAAACGATTAAGAAAAAGGAATACTTTGAGACATTTCTAGGTACACAAATTATACTCTGCTTTCCACATAGTGAAATGTCAAGTCAATAGGGAGCATCTCCTGGAATGTTTGTAAAGCTATGTGAGTTGGCTGGAAAGTAGCAGATGACTTGCCCTGTGGACAAGTGTATGGCAGCTCACATAGGTGGAAGACAATTCAGGTGACATTTTTAAGACAATGAACTCTGAGCTGGCAGCTGCCACCAAGGAAAGGGATCAGAAGTTGCTGGAGATTATCCCTTCAAGACATGAGCTCTTGTAAAATCCAAAATGCTAGTAAAAGTTCTAGTGGTCCAGAATAAAGACAAAACATTAGCTTCACCAAAAACCTCAGGAAATCCCTTTTGGATCTCAGTATGCAGTGCCAGCCACTGTATCCTAAGAAAAAGAAGAGCCAAATAAAGGCAGCTTAAAGGATTAAAAGGATAGAGGGGCTTTTGTTTGATGGAGCAAATGCCCATAAAGGTGACTATCTGAGACAAGATAAGACGAAAGTCTATAAAACATGAGAAATTCAGAGAAAATTTAAATAGCCCCTTTCATACAATCTCATAATTGTTAAATTAGGGGACAAATGAAGCTTGAAAATGGAGGTATTTCTATGTAGAAAGGGGCCATTAGAGGGCATATAAAAGAAGATCTTTTAGAGCTTCCAATATGTGGAAGGACTGTGCTAGCAGTGACCAGGAGTGGGTGTGGGGAACAATCAGCCCATCTCAGCAGTCCTTCGTTGGGACAAAAACTGCTCTGGACTAGGGTGTGCTCCCTGCCCATCCTCCCCCCACCTCGAATCACTGTGGTATACAACCACAGAAACTCAAAAAGAGCAAAAAACACCGACAAAACATTCACAGGATTCAAAACGCTAATATTAAATCTCATTCTGAGTCAAAACTAGGTTGAAAACAAATTCAAGGGTGAAGGATTTATAATAGATTAATAAGGGACATTAAGGATGTTTGAGGGTATGTCCTTAATCTTTGTGATTCACGCCTTGGAGATGTGCCATGTCCTCTCAAGAAATGTTACTTGGTAGTCTGAATTGGATAGATAAAATAAGAATATTTCCTAACAGTTTGTCAGCATCTGGGTTCTCATACTCAGAAAGTGATAGTTACTGGTTGAAACAGAGATTTCATCATTTGAATTTCACTCACAGTCCAAGTCTTTTAATAGTGACCAATTACCTAAGGAGAGAAAGGCTCTTATGAACCAACCGTTACTCACGTGTTGGACAGTTAGCAACTCTGGGCCATCGGGTCAGTATTGATCTTCCTCCACAGATTAAAATATATCAGCGTCTGAACGGAACGGGGTGGTGGTGGGGGGAGGGTAGTGTCATTGATTTGGGAGATGTTAGAAACGGGCTGCAACGAACACATGGGCCCTTATTTTGGGGTCAAAGATTTATGTATATAAATATATATGCTCTCTCTTTCCAAAAAATATTAGACTCAGGAACCTCATTACCCTCCAAAGAAAACAGTACCCTCTCCTTCCCATAGGTCCCTTTCTTTACCTGCTTCTTCTGCCTGGATTAAGGAACTTTCAGCCCCGCCTCCCGGCTCGTCCAAGCTCCGCCTTCTCGGTTCACCTGTGTGCCCAGCCCCTGACGTCATCGTTCGGCTTCAGCGGCCTGCAGGATTCCGGCTCCCGATTGGTCTGTCTGACCACGGCCTGCGCAGCCCACCAATGGCAGCGGCGCTGGGTGGGGGGGTGCCCACATCCAAGATGGCGCCCCCGGGAGCTGGGAGCGGGTGAGCAGCAGCGGGGAAGCGGCCTGGGCTGGCCCTGCGATTGCGGGGTCCTGGGGGCATCTCGTTGGGTACCCCCCTGGCCCGCCTACAAGGCCTTCCCCGGGCCGGAGCAATGGCCGCCGAGAACAGCAAGCAGTTTTGGAAGAGGAGCGCCAAGCTACCGGGGAGGTGAGCCCAGGACGCTGAGAAGAGGGGAATTGGACCAACCCCTCCAGATCCTGAGCCCTAAATCCCGCGGGCCTGGGGCGTCAGCGCCCCAATAAGGCCGGTTTGGGAAACCTGGACGGGGGGAGCTGGGGCTGCGCAGTGGCGGTAGGACAGCTGTCAGGGAAAGGTGCGGGCGGCGAGCTTTGGAGATGGCTGGGTGTGGGAGCAGATCTGGGTCTGGGGGCGTAGGGCTCTGGAGGGGCTGTCCTCAGCCGGGAGGTGGCTGGAGTTCGGGCACAGGGGCCAGTGGAATTGGGTGAATAGTCAGTGTTGGTCCTGGGTTTGGAAGGCCATCCCCGGAGCTGCTTCTCACTTTGAACGGAACTCCTTTGGGGGGGGTGCGGTGGTCTCCACCACGCACAGGTGGTTGTGTGCACGAGGATGGCCCCTTCTCTTCCTCCCCCAGCTCTGCACGTACGAAGTTTTCTCCTGGACACCCAAAAACGTTCTAGTGGGAGCTTGGGATCGTCTGCCGGGGGACAAGAAAAGAGGAAAATTCTTAAGCGCGACCTTACTTTAACTTGAGTTGGCCTTTTCCCATTAGGAATTATTACAGGGTGACCTAGAATCGAGATTATGTCTTTAGCGTTTTCTAAGGATTTATTCAACCCCAAGTGACCTCTTCGCCTCTGCCTGGTAATATACTTCTTGTGCAAATGCATTAAATTCTTAAATTCTAAAGTTGTTTAGTTGGAGAACAGACTTTCTAAGTTACTGTCCACTCCCACCACCACCCCCTTTTTGGTATGTGTTGAATCTCTTAGCAATTGTACATTCATCAGTCTAGTGTTGGTTTATAGTTTCAATTTGGGGGTAGCCCTGAGGAGTAAAAGGAGAAGTATATGTTTCCATCTTAAATTTAAGATTTCTGACAGCCACAGTCTACTTAATAGTGAAATTCATGTTTGGTTGTTTCCCACCTGCTACCCTTCCTAATTGATTGATTCAGGGATAATCCTTTAAACCTGTGGCTTTTTTTTTTTTTTTTTTTTAATAGCAAGAGAGAAATGAGGGTTGGTGGTTGCTATCTAGCAGTCTTGTTTTATTTAGGATCCTGTTAGACACATGGGAAACAGCTTTTAGTAATACAAGGGGAATGCAGTGCTGAAATACCTTCAGATTAAAGTGCTGTGGAATCACAGTGTTAATATTAATGCTAAAGACTTCTGTGTTTTTAGATAGGCACCACTTCCTGCCAACTGACCCTCTTCCTTCCTGGTCTAGGGAGCTCTCCAGTCTCTCTAACTGCTGTTCTCTGAGCTCTGGGGTTTTCCATGGTGAGATCATTCAATTTTGACACCCGAAGGTTATAATCAGAATCTATGGGAAAACTGGAAATCAGGAAGCAGTGTTTGAGATGTGGGACATGGCATAGTCTTTTGCGCCTACTGTCTGCCGGTCGTTATTAACAAGTTTTGTTCTCTGTATTTCCTCTTTTGGATTGTAGAAACAGTCATCTTTTTTGCAGAGCATTACTTTTGTGAGATAGGAAGAGGAATCTTTTCAGTTTCTTCAATTTTCTGGCTTCCTTTTTCATTCTGAAGAGGAATATAGAGGGATAGAAGAGAGAATATTTGAGTTCTGAAAGACTTGGATTATTATGGTACTGTTATCTTTGTGATTAAGGACAAACGATTTACTTAATCTCTTCAGGCCTCACTTTCCTTATCTGTGATATGAGGATAAAAATACTTTCTTCAAGATTCCTGTGAGGACTGAGTTAAGCATCCTATTTGTAAAGAACCTAGGGCAGTGTTTATTTAGCACATTATAGTTGCTCAATAAATACTAGTTATTAGTATTACTGTTATTATTAGAGAAAGTAAACATTTAAAAGAATGTTTCTGTGATCCTTACTCCAGTACTAGATATTTATTTTCATTGTTTATCTTAAGACATAAAATGTTGCCACAATCCGTAATAGTTTTTAGTACCTTGCTTGTTGAAGAGAGAGATTGTTCAGCTGAATGCCTTTAGCAGAGAAGTCCCTGGAGCCCCTGATTATGGAAGAAAACTAAAGTTCTTTTAGGTAGAAAGTGCTTTGATTTAAGGAAAATGTTAGGACATTTTCTCAAGAACAGAACTTTTGAATTTGTACTCTTTTAGTCACACTGAAGAAAAACTTTCTTCAGTTTGGGAAATGACACAGATAACTGTGTCTAGGTCCATGGCAACCTAGAAGTGAAACTAGTTTATTCTTTGCAAATTAAAAGGTAAAAATTCAAAACGATGGCAGATTACTTTCAGTTTCTTTGATCATGATCCAGCAACCTTAATTACAACAAATAGGAATTTTATGTAGTAAAATAGCCTCAAGTTCAAAATGAATTAAACATCCTTTTGTAAAATAACTTTATTGAGATAATTCACATATCATAAAAATTCACCCTTTTAAAGTGTGTAAGTCAGTGGTAGTTGGTGTATTCATCTAGAGTATAAATGGTTTTGTGCAACCATCACCACTAATTTCAGAACATTTTCATCACCCCACAAAGAAACCTCATAGCCATTAGTAGTCACTCTGCATCCCTCCCTCCCCCCCGGCCCCTGGCAACCACTAATCTTTCTGTTTCTACGGATTTACCTATTCTGAACATTTCATATGAAAGGAATAATGTGATATGAGCCCTTTTGTGACTGATTTCTTTTATTAAGTGTAATGTTTTCAAGGCTCATTCATATTGTGGCGTATATCAGTAATTCATTCCTTTTATGGCTAAATAATATCCCTTATATGAATGTACCTCATTTTGTTTATCCATTCATTAGTTGATGGACATTAGGGTTGTTTCCACTTTTTGACTATTATAAATAATGCTATGAGATTCAGGTGCAGGGTTTTGTGTGAAAGTATGTTTTCTATTCTTTTGAGTATATGTAGGAGTGGAATTGCTGGGTCATATGGTAATTCGATGGAATTAAACATCTTTTTAGGTTCTCTCAGTTATTCATAAGAGCCCCATGTACTTAATACATCAAATGGTCCTTGTGCAGATGCCTCAGAAGACAGGAGGCAGTATGTACCATGTGGTTAAGAATACAGGCTCTGGAAACTTGAAACTAGTAGATAAATAAGTTCTGGAGAGTTAATGGACAGCATAGTGATTATAGTCAACAACACTGTATTATAAACTTAAAAGTTGCTAAGAGACTAGATCTTAATTGTTCACACCACAAAGAAGAAATGATAATTATGTGACATGATAGAGGTGTTAGCCAATGCGACAGTGGTAATCATATTGCAGTACAGTCACCCCTCAGTGTCTGTGGGGGTTGGTTCCAGGATCCCCTCAGATGCCAAAATCCGCAGATGCTCAAGTCCTTTCTATGAAATGGTACAGTTGGTCCTCCATATCCGTGGGTTCCACATCCATCGCAGATTCAACCAACTGTGGATCAAACTTCGGAGGACGACTATAAATGTATTGAACCAAACTAACAGAATGTACACCTTAAACTTATACAAGGTTGTATGTCAATTATATCTCCAAAAAAGGAGAAAAAACAAAAAAGAATACAAGCTCTGGAAACTGACTGCCTGGTTTCAAATCCCAGCTCTGCCACTTTCTGTGTGACCTTGGGCAAGTTACTTAACCTCTTTGTGCCTTAGTTTCTTCATCTGTAAAATGGGGACAGGCTATCTACCTTATAGTCTGTTATGAGGCTTATAAGGCTGTCATGAGGATTAAATGAGGTAATGCATAGAAAGTACATAGAAGGTACTTACTAATATTAACCATTATGAAAATGATAGTTGTGATTATAGTAGCTCCTGTTTTTATTTGTTTCTCCTACTTGCTCTAGTTTCTGAAAATGGAATTGAAAAACTTTGATCAGTGATGTGTCTGGAGCCCCCAGTGAGTCCTGGGTGGAAAAAATACCACCTTTTGTTAATTAGGCAGAGGGTTTATGGAGGCACAAAGAAGCCTAATACAGGGTCACTGTGACTGTCAGGGTTTCATTAGCAATGAGGAGTATGGTTTTGAGCAATGGTTCTCAAACTTTAACAAGTCACCTGGAGGGCTTGTTAAAACAGATTGCCAGGCCCCACTTACAGAGTTTCTGATTCAGTAGGTCTGAGATGGAACCTGAGAAGTTGGGCTTTAAAGAAGTTCCCAAAGGATACCGCTGCTGCTAATCTGGGAGCTGCACTTTGAGAACCACTGAGAAAGATAGCCCTGAATTAGATTGAAAGAAACCTGATTTCTAGTGCTGGATGCTTTTGCCATATGGATAGAGAACAATTTTTTTAAGCTCCTGTGAATCTATTCTGTCCATCTCACTTAATGGTCCCACCATACACCAAGTTCCTCAGACCAAAAATCCTAATGTCTTTCATTCTTCTCTTTCTCTTTCTGCCACATCCAATTCATTAGCAAGTCCTGTGTTGGCTTGTCAGAATATATCCTGAATGTGAGCTGTTCCCACCACTTCTACCCCTACTACCAGAAACAAACTGAGTCCTCTCTTGCCTGGACCACTGCTGTACCTTCCTAATTGGTCTCCCTGCCGTGAGTGGAGTTGGTGCCCCTAACCCCTGTTGTTCAAGTCAGCTGTAGTTAGGAGGCTACTGCAGTTAGTAGAGGAAGAGGCCATGAGGGCTTGGACTAGGGCAGTGGCAATAAAGGACGAATTTGGGAATATCTACAGGACTTGGTAAATCATTGGGTGTGGGGAGTAAGGGAGAAGGAGGTGCCAAAGAGATGTCACCTTCAGGTTTCTGGCTTAGGTGGTCAGGTAAGATTGTGGTGTCCTATCAGGAAAAGCCACATTTTCAGACAATGTACTTAACTATTCCATGCTCAGTTTCCTTATCTATGAAATGAGAAGTTTGGATTAAGTGAGCTCTGAGGCTCTTACCAGTTCTGAAGTTGAATGTTAAACTTGCCAACTCCAACTCGTGTCACTGGATATTTCTCTTTTGTTCTGTCACTCACAAAAAGCATGATTAATAGCTCAGAGTAGATTTGGTGTGGAGGGCGGCACTGAAGGAGGGTTTTTCTCTCTTGTGCTTTTGAACGTAGTGGGTCACTGGCCCCACCGAACGTGTCGAGTGTCACAAAGTTGTGGGATGTTAGAACTGCACCCTAAGAGCACTGCCAGTGAGGAAACTGGGGCCAGAGAGAAAGAGTGACTTGCTCCAAATGACGCTGCCCATTTCTTGACCCCTGTTCCACTCTCTGCTGCTGCTCACCCCTTCTCTCAGTCTCTGCTAAGAGTTAGACAACCTCTGTTCAAGCACCTCATCCAGGCCAAGGGTGTGGATGCTTCCATTGCAAAGATGTGGATGAGACTTGGAATAGGAGAGCCCGGCTCGTTTCCCACATTCTTATTTCCAGTCCTTCTGGGAAGGGCTTCTCCCTCTTTTTAAGCAGAAGTGTTTATCGTTAAAGTCAAGGAGCTCTTTTAATATTCAGTGAAGTTGAGAAAAGTGTCTAATCACTTGAATTACTTGAGGAGCCCGCAGATTTTTAGCTGAAACTTTCTCTGTCATTTGATCATTTTTCATAACATTAATGAATGTGATAGTAGACTCCGTATAATGGTCCCAGCCTGTCTGGGCAGATACGTTACCACCTATTCTTAGCTTGGAAATGCTTTACTGATAAAATCGGTGACTAGGAGATACTAAATTATCACTGAAACAGCGTGGATCCCGTTCTGGAAGACTTCCACCCAGTGAATGTGTGACCCTGCATTGACTGCCAGCATGTTTGGCTTTAAATTGGATAACTCTGTTCCCATGTTTGCTTTAGCTTCTCTGTCAGTGCTGAACAAACACCTGTTGATTTTTTCCTACCAAGCTTTTTGCACTGTTCTGTCTATACAGACCAGCTATGCCAATACATTCTGTGATGTTGGTTTATTAAAGAGAACGACGGAGGTTGACCAAGATTTTTGCTTCATTTTGTCTTCATTGCAGCACAGCCCGTGGCATTCTTTTCTCTGTGTGTGCAGTGTGATTTCTCTGAGATGCAGTGTGATTGCCTCTTGTTTTTAGGTCTAGCTAGACAGAAGTCAGCTTAAACAGAGGCCTGGGTTTTGTTTGTTCCGGCCTTGACTCACTAAGTATTAAGTGCCTGCTGGTGTGTGTCACCCTCTGCCAGGTGGTAAGGGGACTACAGAAAAAGACATGGCACCACTGCTGCTCTGTAGAAGCTGAACATCCACTTGGCAGGGCAGCTTCCCCTGGCGAGAATGCCCCATGTTGTTGTCTTTCTGGTTTTTCCACTTAGCATATGCTACTTTTGTAATCAAAAAAACTTAAAAGCAGAACTGTGTAAAAACATATTGTTGAGTGAGAAAAGCAAGATGTAGACCGATATGTACATGCAGTCTTTTATGTAAAGTTTTAAAACATAAAAAAGATATTGTATGTTGTTTATAGATACATGAATATATGTAGAAGTATAAAAACAGATGGGAAGGATTTCATACCCACTTCCAGATAGTGGTGATCTCTTCGGGAGGCAGGGGAACAGGTCTGGGGACTGCAACTGGGACGTCAGAAGTCTCTCTATCGCTTTATTTTCTTTAAAAAAGAAATGTGACAAGTGTTAATATTTGTTAAATCAGAGTGATGGGTTCATGGATGTTTGTTATATTTCCCTCTGTACTTTGTGTTTGAAAATGTGAATTAAATGCCTTTTACACTTGTGGTAGAGCAAATATTTTTTAAATTTGTGTTGGACAAATCAGCCAACCAGCCGTGAAATTAAATAATATTTAAAGTAGCATTTATGGGACTTCCCTGGTGGTGCAGTGGTTAAGAATCCGCCTGCCAATACAGGGGACACGAGTTTGAGCCCTGGCCCGGGAAGATCCCACATGCCGCGGAGCAGCTAAGTCCATGTGCCACAACTACTGAGCCTGTAGTCTGGAGCCTGCAAGCCACAACTACTGAAGCCCACGAACCTAGAGCCCGTGCTTCACAACAACAGAAGCCACCTCAATGAGAAGTCCACACACCATAACAAAGAGTAGCCCCCGTTCACCGCAGCTAGAGAAAGCCTGCATGCAGTAACTGAAGACCCAATGCAGCCAGAAAAAAAAATTAATTAAAAGAAATAAAAATAAAGTAACATTTATGATTTAGCATCAAAGGAAGTTATAAATACAGTGTGATTCCATTTACATAAAGTTTTTAAAACATGCACAATACTATATATTGTTGATGGATACACACAAAGAAAATGTAAAAACAAAAATGAGGGTGAAAAATGCCAGATTTAATAAAGTGGTTTCTTAGGAAGGGAGGAAAAGTTGTGCTAGGGTTTCAACTCCGTAATGTTTTCTTTCTTTTCTTTCTTTTTTTATTTTTTTTGGCCACTCCATGCAGCATGTGGGATCTTAGTTCCCTGGCCAGGTATCGAACCCACGTTCCCTGCATTGGAAGCACGGAGTCTTAACCACTCAACTGCCGGGGAAGTCTGATAATGTCTTATTTCTTGTGTAGGTGTTAAGCACCTACCTGGGTGTACCTTATATTATGATCTAAATCTAGTTTATTTTTTTTAAAGCAATATAAGCCCTGATTTCTGTATTTCAGGGAATCAGAGAAGGCATGGGTTAGTGGATGCAGGGGGTAGGCTCAGAGAAAGTCTCATGGGGCAGGGGGTGTAGAATTTGAAGGAAATTTTTAGGATGGATAAGATTTTGAAAATGGAGTAGGCAGAAGAGCCCAGTTTAGTATTTAAGGTGTTTTTGGAAGGTGGAGTGGAGACCAGCCTGCTAGAGTTGAGTTTGGATTTGGAAGGAGTAGATGGTACAGGTTGATAGGTGAATTATACATGCCAGGAAATTGAGCATCTTAATCACCAGGTTCTTTCAGTTTGTCGTCATTTAGTCTCTGTGATGATCATCTGGGCTTCTCTTCCTTTTCTAACTTCTCTGTTTTGAGATTCAATAAACTGATAAATTATACAAAGTATTCCAAGTCGGATATATCATGGTTTACTTCAAGAATATGTTAGCAAGTTCAATTTAGGCTCCAATACCTTTGCTGATGAAGTCCATCATTTATCTGGGCCTTTCTGGCTGTGCCAGCACATCGGGCTGACATCTTTAAAAAAAAAAAACAGAGCCTACCATGATTTTAAGATCCCTTTCCTGGATGGTAATTGATGCCCTTTGGCCCTTAAACTTGCACAGTTAGGATTGCATTTTTTCCTAATGGATTACTGGCAGGTGGTAATACTCTTTTATGGAGAGAACCTAAGGATTCTCTCTCTCTCTTTTTTTTTTAATTTTTTTTTAATGTCTGTGTTTCTCTTTTATTTACTGGCTGTGTTGTGTCTTCGTTGCTGCACACGGGCTTTCTCTAGTTGCGGCTTGCAGGGGCTACTCTTCCTTGCGGTGCTCAGGCTCCTCATTGCCGTGGCTTCTCTTGTTGCGGAGCTCAGGCTCTAGGCGCTTGGGCTTCAGTATTTGCAGCACATGGGCTCAATGGTTGTGGCTCACAGGCTCTAAAAGGCAGGCTCAGTAGTGGTGGCACACAGGCTTATTTGCTCCACAGCACGTGGGATCTTCCTGGAGCAGGGATTGAACCTGTGTCCCCTGCTTTGGCAGGCAGATTCTTAACCACTGTGCCACCTAGGAAGCCCAGGATTCTCTCTTGTTTCTCTACTCAGTCACCCAACCCAACTTGCCCATTGAGATCTTTTTTTTTTAATTAATTAATTTATTTTATTGGTCGTGTTGTGTCTTTTTTTGCTGTGCGCGGGCTTTCTTTTGTTGCGGTGAGTGGGGGCTACTCTTTGTTGTGGTGCACGGGCTCCTCATTGCCGTGGCTTCTCTTGTTGTGGCGCACGGGCTCTAGGCGCGTGGGCTTCAGTAGTTGCAGCACATGGGCTCAGTAGTTGTGGTTCATGGGCTCTAAAGTGCAGGCTCAATAGTTGTGGCGCATGGGCTTAGTTGCTCTGCGGCATGTGGGATCTTCCTAGAGCAGGGATCAAACCCATGTCCCCTGCATTGGCAGGCGGATTCTTAACCACTGTGCCACTTAGGAAGCCCCACCCATTGAGATCTTTCTGCAAAGTTTATTCTCTGGTCTTTATATTTTACCAACATAGAAGTTTATGAACTTGGAGAGTTCAAGTGTACTCAGAGTATTTGCAAACATTAAAGTACAGATCAGTGGCCCTTTGGATTTTTGTTTGTGCTTTTTGTTTTGTCTCAGCTTTCTCTCCCTAAGCCAAACTTTCCTGTATTCTTTAATCCCTTGTATTTTCTCTCTTCTTTTCCTCTGCCTAGGAAACTCTGCAAACACATTCAAGTAGTATTGTTTGTATTTCTGTGGTAGTACATGTGATGGTTTATTTACAAATTACTTAACCTTCCAGAGAAGTTTAGGGAGTAGAAATTCTTACCACTAAAAAGGTCAGGGCCGTAGTCATAACTAAAGATTGTACACAAGAATATTCTCTTTGGAATCTTAGTAGAAATCAATGTGAAAATTATCAAATTGGCTGCATTTTTATCTAAAAGCAACTTTAGGATTACATCTGTTATGTCAAAGTAGGTACGTGGTAGGTAAACTTGTTCTATTTTCTAAATGTTGGGTAAGGAATAAATTACAAAAATTGGAAGGAGGAAGAAAACCAACATTTCTTAAGCACTGAGTTCACCTCACTATTTGTTAGTGTTACTACATGCAGGAATTGTGTTAAAGGGCTTTTTACGCATTGTCCTATTTAAACCTCCCAACCCTCTTAAGACTGTTTTTTTTTTTTTTTTTTTTGACTGGGTTGGGTCTTTGTTGCTACACATGGGCTTTCTCCAGTTGTGGCAAGTAGGGGCTGCTCTTCTTTGTGGTGTGTGGGCTTTCTCAGTGAGTGGCTTTTCTTGTTGCAGAGCACGGGCTCTAGGAGCATGGGCTTCAGTAGTTGCAGCACATGGGCTCAGTAGTTGTGGTACATGGGCTTAGTTGCTCCGTGGCATGTGGGATCTTCTTGGACCAGGGCTTGAACCCACATCCCCTGAATTGGCAGGTGTATTCTTAACCACTGTGCCACCAGGGAAGTCCTGCTTAATTTATTTCCTAAAAAGTTGATCACGTACACAATACTAATTTAGAAAGGTACAAAAAGGTTTGTACTGAAAACTAAGTCTCTGCCATAGGGCCCTCCAGTCATCAGTTCCACTTCTAAACCACTGCTATTGGTGTCTTGTGTGTTCTTTCAGAGATACTGTATAAATACATAGACATAATCATATATAATTATGTGGATATATTTTATTTTTAAGATTTTTACAAAAATGGAGATTATGCATACAATTTTGCATCTTTTTTCTTTTCTTTTTTAAAACATCCCTTATTTTATTTTATTTTTATTTTTTTGGCTGTGTTGGGCCTTCGTTGCTGTGCACGGGCTTTCTCTAGTTGTGGTGAGCGAGGGCTACTCTTTGTTGCAGTACACAGACTTCTCAGTGTGGTGGCTTCTCTTGTTGCGGAGCATGGACTCTAGGCACACGGGTTTCAGTAGGTGTGGTGTGTGGGCTCAGTAGTTGTGGCTCTCAGGCTTAGTTGTTCTGCAGCAGGTGGGATCTTCCCAGACCAGGGATCAAACCAGTGTCGCCTGCATAGGCAGGTAGATTCTCAACTGCTGTGCCACTAAGGAAGTCCTGCATCTTTTTTCAATGAATGTTTCATGTTAGTAGGTATAGAATTGCCTCACTCTTTTTAACAGATGTACTGTAATTTATTTAACCAGTCCCATTGACGATAATCCTTTTTCTTTTAATAGGTGAGTTCAGCCCATTTATATTTATTGGAATGACTAATATATTTGGTTTTAGTTCTATTTTTAATATTTTCTTCTAAAAAATACTTCACTATCAGGACTGTACTTGCTTTGGGAGATGGGTGTGCATGTGTACATTCTGATGGTTTGAAAGGTTTATCTTTTTATTCTAGTAATTGCATATAACTTTATACCATATTTCTTCAGACAGTGTCTATTGACTCCCTGCCATCAGTAATGATGAAATTAGTAGTTATATTTCCTGCCTCCTCCTCACCTGCTTTTAGTTGATTATATTATTTTTCTTAGTATTATTTTATATATATTAAACATACTTATTCCTATATTACTTGAACTATCAGCTTTAAATATCTTTTGAGCATTGTCAGTAAAAGATGAAGTCAGTCTACTTATTTCAATCTTTTTTCTCCATCCCACTTTAACATTTTGCTAATTACATTATTTTTACATTCTCTTCTGCAAACATAAAGCCTCAAATTTAAGGTTCACTTTTAAGGTAAAATCAATTAAATGCTCGCCATCAGTCCTTTTGCCATAGTTTCTCCATTTATTTCATTATTAATTGAAGTTTTTCCTCTAGTAGTTTCCTCAGGAAGGAGTCAAGGAAATCTTACTCCATGAGTTCTTACATGTTGAAACATGTTTTTCTGTCACTTTTGTACTTAAACAACAGTTTGGCTTGATATACAGTTATGTTCAGGTCACTCTCTCTCTCTTTTTTTTTTTTTTTTTTAACTGTGAACCACTACAGAAAAGTACATGAAACAATTGTGTGGTACAATAACTTGATAAATAATCTCAAAGTGAACACCCCGGAAGCCCCCATGTCTGTTTTGTATCACACCTCCTTCCATCACCCCGGTGATAACCACATCCTTTTATGCTGATCACTCCTTGCTTGCTTTATAGTGTTACTACTATGGATGCATCCCTGAGCAATAGAGATCATTTTTGCTGGTTTCTGAAGTGTATATAAATAGAATTATACAATATTTACTCTTTTATTCTTTGCTTGTTTTTTTGCTCAACATGACATTTGTAAGATCCATTCGCATTACTTGCAGCCTTACTCCATGTATTTACATTGCTGTAAAGTATTCTATTATGTGAACACATGACAGTTTATTTCTCTGTTGATAGACACTTGGGTTATTTCTAGTTTGGGGCTAAAAGGATCCAGAATGTTATGAACACTTTTACATGTGTCTCCTGATACACATATCTATACATTTCTTTAAGGATATATATTTGGGAGTGAAAATACTGGGTCTTAGGGTATTCATATTTTGTTCTTCCTAGATATGGGCAAACTTTTTTGAAGTGCTCGTATCACTTTATACCCCTACCAGCAGTGTGTGAGAGTCCCTTGGGTCACCCTTCTCTTGATTTGTGGTGTTGCTTCACTGTCTTATAGTCCAAGTGGTCCTTTGGGGTAGGTGATATCCCAGTTTTACAGATGAGAAAGCGTATTCATTGTGGTCAGGTAATTTAGTGCAAATTTATAGAGGTAGTGGGTGCCACAACTGGCATTTGAACTCTGTCCTCTCCAACTCTAAAGCCTTTCCATGCTGCCTTCTTTACAGATAGAACTTCCTGACAATCAGTTACGTAAGGCACTGAAATCTCACCAGGGAAGATGAACCTTTTTTTTTTTTTTTTTTTTAAAGAGTAGGTTGCTATCCTTTGGCTTGGGTATAGTTGTTCTTGGAGGTAACCTGTTTCTCAAAGTCCCTTCCAATATTGTGATGCAGATAGTACTCACCCAACATATTTATTTTCCTGACAACTTGCTTATTCCTTTTTTCCTTGCTTTTAGCATCCAGCCTGTGTATGGAGCACAGCACCCTCCTCTGGACCCTCGGCTCACCAAAAAGTAAGTCAAGATATTTTTCCTTCAATGCATATACTTCTTCTAAAACCCCTGAACCCTCCTCTACTTTGCTGAAATGACTGTTTCCACTTTGACCTTTTCTAGCTTCTCCTCTGCTCTATTTTGGATCAGAAGATGAGCAGTCTTCTTACCGCTAAACAGTCCATTACTAAGTGGAAAATTAACTTACATCAGAGATTTTTTTCTTACATTGGAAGCTGGTAGGGTTTGGTGTTGGATTCTCTGTTCTATGAAAAGGTCTTTATTGATTAAATATGGCCCTGAAATTGAATGATTGGTGACCTTCTTCTGGTTTCTGGCGCCCACTGCTTCTGAATATGTATATATAGGTCTGCCCGGTCTGCCTGCTTCTTTACTTATTCTCTGAGAACCAGGCAGTCTTCAGGTCCTCTTTCTCTTTGACACACTCAAGGAAACCCAGCCAGACAGTGGAGTTAAAAGCTCCTTGGAGGCTGTTTATGCTAGTAAAATTCTAATAAATTATTTTCAAACACAACAGAGACCCTAGTTATATCCAAGATGTGTGGGTATGTATTCGTACCCCCAATTATTGCTTTATCACACCTTTCTCTCATGGGCCATCATTCAGCCACAATAAATTTAAATGAGGAGATAGGTCATCTTATCACATGTTCTAAGAACTTTGGCCTCTATCTTTTGGGCAGGCTTAATCTTAGAGACTTATTTCTAGGAAAGCTGTCCCTTGTAATGAAAGCTGAATGATTTGAGAGGTACAAGAGACCTAGGTTCTCATCCTTCAGGGGCCTGTGTGATAATATCTACCCTTTCTTCCTTCACAGTCAGTGGGGAAGTAAAGATAATGTACATTAAAGTATTTTGAATACCTAGAAAAATACATTATCAAATGTGCATTATCAGTATTTTAATATTCTTTTAATAACTTAATATGGTGAACTTTCTATAATTCTACCAACTCATTGTTTTTGCAATTTGGCCAATATGTAGAAGGTACAGTCTTCTGAATTACTGTAGAGGCATGACTGCTATTCATTGCTTTAAAATGAGCAGTTTTCATATCAGAAATCACTAGAGTGTAAGCTCTCTGAGGGCTGGGACTTAGTTCGCCACTATACCTTTAGCACCTAGAATAGCAGGTGGCACATAGTAGGCACTGAGTAAATATTTATGGAATGAAGGAATGAAATCCCTGCATTTACTTAGGCAATGGATTTTTCTTTAACGTTTCTTAGTATGTACCTTGTATTAGATCTTCTTAAGGGGAAACATGTTTTCTGTGATATTTCCATTAAATATAATGAATTCTATTTCCTGGTTTTACCAGCAGTGGACTATCTGGTCTGTTGGCCAGAGTAGCACGCACTGTTAATTACCTACCCAACAGTCTTCCCTTCCCCTACTTCCTCCTTGCTCAAGGACCATAGCTTTATTCAGCTCTTGAGCAGGCGACAATGTACTTAGAATAGGTATCTGGGTTAGTTTAAGTCTTTTATAATAATTCCTTGGTAATACCAGTGACTAGTCTATGATGGGCTCATCTCATTGGTTCTGGCTAATGAGATGTAAAAGAAAGTCTCCTGAAGGAGGGTTCTTGAAAGGATTTTCTTTTTTGATCAGAGAGATTATTTTGTGAAGAAAGCCACTTTTTGCCTCCACTCACATTTCCTGCTTTTGAATGTGTTAGTGTGAAAGTGAAATGTAACAGTAAACTTGTAACCTGAGGGAAAGACAAGAGAATTGCAGAGACACCAGCTCAGTGCCCTGACATCATGGTCTTTACAATTTAAGCATCATAGTTGAGTCTTCTCTTCCTTGCAGCCAGTTCTGTTCACAGCCAGGATTTGTTGGTTGGTAATAGATACATTCCAACATAATTTATAATGGCCTTTGATAAACACATGGCTAACGTAAAATCTGCCATCTACCTGTATATAAGGCAGTGGGATGTACTGTCCTATTTTATGTTTGGGTCAGAGTCCCCACACCTTGTCTGCACCTGTCATCAGCTGAGTTTTCCCTGATTCTGTGTTTAGGACAGGTCTTGAGTAGTATCACTGTATCCCAAACTGCCAAGGCAAACTCTATGTACTCTTGTTTTTCCCACCTGTTAATGATGTAAAACCATGCTTGCATTCATACTTTCAGTAGGAGTAGCTGTTGAGTTCTGCAGTTTGGGAGGAATAGAATTGTCACTGAATGAATTGCATCCCTTTTTCATGCACATGGTGGTTTGGTATTACTACTCTACAATGTGGGACAACATCTAGGTCTGCACTGGACCATTTTACAATTCCAGATTGTTACTATAAAACATTTATTGCCCTTATTTTAGTACCTTTGTTGGGGACATTTATTACTTGCACCCCTACATGATTATCATTCCACTTCAGGCTGCCATTAATTACTGTGCAGTTATCCTCCTCACAGCAGAAGCCTTTACATCGGGTCTTCAATCATCTAAACTGCACGAGCACAGCAAGTCATTCCCTGTCTGTGTATATTGACTTCCATTTGCCAGATTATTACCATTAATGATAATATTGCCTGCAATAACTTTTATAGCTCAGATAAAACTAGTCTTACTGCAGAGTGGCCCCATTGGCCACTTGATGGTATGACAAGCTTCTAAATTTATTGTTTTCTGAATTGACATCCTAGTTCTGAGTTATAAATCTAGTTCACGTGAAGCCACGCTAGTTATGGATGTGACTGGATTAACTCCCGACTTCCTGCACATCCCTTACCAGTGTCAAATAAATTTGTTGTATTTCTAAGTGGACAGCCATATCAGTAAAACAATAGTGTTAATCAAATTACAGAATAATTGATCTTTTGTTTCGTAACCCATATAACCTGTAGCCACTCTTTTTCAAAATATCCTTAGGTGTTTGTGTTACCATTTAACAAGTTATTAAGTTATTATTCATCCAACAACTAAGTTTCTCTCAGATGTGCCATTTATTCTGTTTTTGTGAGTTTTTAGTGTCACCTGCACTTTTTTTTTTTTGGCTGTGCCACACAGCATGCAGATTCTTAGTTCCCCAACCAGGGATTGAACCCGTGACCCCTGCCTTGGAAGCACGGAGTCAACCACTGGACTGCTGGGGAACCCACCTGCACTTCTTCTTTTTTTTTTTTTTTTAAAGTACTTTTATTGAGATATAGTTAACAGACAATAAACGGCATATATTTAGAGTGTACAAGTTGGTATCCCAATCTCCCAGTTCATCCCCCTCCCCCAACCCTCCCCACTTTCCCCACTTGGTGTCCATGTGTTTGTTCTCTACATCTGTGTCTCTATTTCTGCCTTGCATTTCCTCTTTCATAGTTGTTAGCATTTGCCTTATGTATTGAGGTGCTCCTGTATTGGGTGCATATATATTTATAATTGTTATCTCCTCTTCTTGGATGGATCCCTTGATCTTTATATAATGTCCTTTCTTGTCTCTTGTAACATTTTTTATTTTAAAGTCTATTTTATCTGATATGAATATTGCTACTCCAGCTGTCTTTTGATTTTCACTTGCATGGAATATCCTTTTCCATCCCCTCACTTTCAGTCTGTATGTGTCCCTAGGTCCGAAGTGGGTCTCTTGTAGACAGCATATATATGGGTCTTGTTTTTGTATTCGTTCAGCCAGTCTGTGTCTTTTTGGTTCATGCATTTCGTCCATTTGCATTCAAGGTAATTATTGATATGTATGTTCCTATTACCATTTTCTTAATTGTTTTGTTGTTGTTTTTGTTTCTGTAGGTCCTTTTCTTGTTTTATGTTTCCCGCTTAGAGAAGTTCCTTTAGCATTTATTGTAGGCCTGGTTTGGTGGTGCTGAATTCTCTTAGCTGTTGCTTGTCTGTAAAGCTTTTGATTTCTCCATCGAATCTGAATGAGATCCTTGCTGGGTAGAGTATTCTTGGTTGTAGGTTCTTCCCTGTCATCACTTGAAATATATCATGCCACTCCCTTCTGGCTTGCAGAGTTCCTGCTGAGAAATCAGCTGTTAACCTTATGGGAGTTCCCTTGTATGTTATTTGTCGTTTTTCCCTTGTTGCTTTTAATAACATTTCTCTGTCTTTAATTTTTGTCAGTTTGACTACTGTGTGTCTTGGTGTGTTTCTCCTTGGGTTTATCCTGCCTGGGACTCTCTGTGCTTCCTGCACTTGGGTAGCTATTTCCTTTCCCATGTTAGGGAAGTTTTCAACTATAATCTCTTCCAAGATTTTCTCAGGTCCTTTCTCTCTCTCTTCTCCTTCTGGGACCCCTATAATGCGAATGTTGGTGCATTTAACATTGTCCCAGAGGTCTCTTAGTCTGTCTTCAGTTCTTTTCATTCTTTTTTCTTTATTCTTTTCCACATCAGTGATTTTCACCATTCTGTCTTCCAGGTCACTTATTCGCCCTTCTGCCTCAGTGAATCTGCTGTTGGTTCCTTCCAGTGTATTTTTCATTTCTGTTATTGTGTTGCATATCTCTGTTTGTTTGTTCTTTAATTCTTCTAGGTCTTTGGTAAACTTTTTGATCTTTGTATTCAGTCTTTTTTCAAAGTCCTGGATCATCTTCACTATCATTATTCTGAATTCTTGTTCTGGAAGGGTGCCTGCCTCCTCTTCATTTAGTTGTTTTTTTGGTGTTTTATCCTGTCCCTTCATCTGGTACAAAGTCCTCTGCTTTTTCATTTTCTCTATCTTTCTGTGGCTGTGGTTTTTAGTTCCACAAGATGAAATACTGTTGATACTGCTTGATACTGCTGTCTGCCCTCTTGTGGAGGAAGCTATCTAGGAGGCTCCTGTGTACTTCCTGATGGGAGGGACTGATGGTGGGTAGGGCTGGGTGGGCGGAGCTCAGTAAGACTTTGATTTGGTGGGCAGAGCTCAGTAAAACTTTAATCTGCTTGTCTGCTAATGGATGGGGCTGTGTTCACACCTTGTTGGTTGTTTGGCCTGAGGCTACCCAGCACTGGAGCTTACAGGCTCTTTGGTGGGGCTAATGGTGGACTCTGGGAGGGTTCACGCCAATGAGCATTTCCCAGAACCCCTGCTGCCAGTGCCCCTGTCTCCTTGGTGAACCACAGCTGCCCTCCACCTCTGCAGGCAACCCTCCAACACCAGCAGGTAGGTCTGGTTCAGTCTCCTGTGGGATCACTGCTCCTTCCGCCTGGGTCCTGGTGAACACACTTTTCTGTGTGCCCTCGAAGAGTGGAGTCTCTTTTTCCCCCAGTCCTGTGGAGGTCCTGCAATCAAATCCCGCTGGCAAGTCTGATTCTCTGGAGATTCCTCCTCCCGTTGCTGGACTCCCAGGTTGGGAAGCCAAACATGGGGCTCAGAACCCTCACTTTAGTGGGTGGATTTCTGCCGTATAACTGTTCTCCAGTTTGTGAGTCACCCACCCAGCATTTGGGATTTGATTTTAACGTGATTGCGCCCCTCCTACCATCTCATTGCGGCTTTTCCTTTGTCTCCAGATGTGGGGTGTCTTTTTGGTGAGTTCCAGTGTCTTTCTGTCAATGATTATTCAGCATTTAGTTGTAATTCTGGTGCTCTTGCAAGAGGGAGTGAGCGCATATCCTCCTACTCCGCCATCTTAATCCTCCCACCTCCCACTTCTTGAATCTCTTTTTCTTCATCACTTAGTAGCTTCACAATCTTGGGCAAATTACTCAACCTCTCTGACCCTTAGTTTCCTCATCCATAAAATAAAAATAATAAGGCTCACGTCACAGAGTTGCTGTGAGGATTAAATGAGGTATCTGTGAAAGTGCTTTTTAAACTTTAATTTGGCACACAGATGTTAGGAGGTTTGGTGAAGGTGTCTATGTGAGGACAGTTTGGTTGTAACTTTGATATAGTTCTGTTTAAGTAATTTTGGTTAAACTTCAAGCCACTCTAGGGCATTATTGTGCCTTGGGTTAGTTATAGATTAGTTGGGACCATGTTAAAATGAGGCAGCCTATAAGCCAGAGACATCCCCAGCTAGAATTACTGGATTAATTTTCTTCTGTGACTACTGGGGTCAGAGGGGAAGAGAGATATTTCTCCTCTAAGGACCACATCCGTAGATGTGGCTTCGTCCCATTTTGGCTACCAACACACACAGCCTGTGTGGTATAGACAGGAGATTCTTCCTACAAGGAGTTAGGGCTGTCAGCTGTGGCCCCTTGGGGAAATTATAGCTGTGGTATAATGTGCTCAGTTTGCTTGGCAACAACTCTTCCCAGGCTGCAGACCCTAGTAGTCCTCAGCTCTCTTCTTTTAAGCAGGTTTTCCAGGTAGGGTAGTTAGAGAGCACATGCAGACTCTGCAGTCGGGTAGACCTGGATTTGGGCCCAGACTTTGCAGCCTGCTCATGACCTCGGGAAACCTCAGTTTGCTCATCTGTATACAGGAATAATAATAATAGTACCTTGTAGGCTTATGAGTGAGCATTAATAAGAAAATGGGTATATATAAATATTAATTAGTACAGAGCCTGGCACCTAGTGAATAGCCAATAAATGTTAACTACCATGTGCATATGAATTTATATTATATCCTCTAGAGAGAACAGCATTAATACACATGGAACATGGAAAAGCTTCAGAGCCTGAAATCGTCTCATCACTGTCACAGGTCTATAGCTCTTTCTGCTTCCACTGAGTGGTAACCCAGGTACCTTTTCACTCTCACGCTCCTCTTTCATTCTTTTTTTTTGATTGTTTTTGTTTTTGGCTGCACCGTGCAGCTTGGGGATCTTAGTTCTCCGACCACGGATTGAACCCGGACCCATGGCAGTGAAAGTGCCGAGTCCTAACCACTGGACCACTGGGGAATTCCCTAAAAAATTCTTAAGACATCAAAAGGGTATTTAGGAAACATTAACCAGAAAAAAATAGTCAGCCTTGGCATCCCAAGTACTCTGTATCGCTCCATTGGTTTCATCCTGTGCAATCTTGAGGTACACGTGGTCTCCAAGGAGGAAAACAATAACAGTAACCACATTCTCCTATGCAGCATTTTTTTGATGGCAGATCTTTCTTACACGTCTGCCTATTTGTTCTCGACAGTGGACCCTCAGGGGTGAGTACTGCAGACTCTGGATCCTGGATCCTCTTCTGTAGGGGGAAGCAGTCATAGTGGTGAGTCCAGAACGTACAGCCGGAGTGGGTCTGCAGAGGAGTAATTAGCCTCTGGCTCATGGGTGGATTTTTGATGTGGAGATTTTTGTGCTGCATCACCTGTTTAATTTTCTTTGATTTGGGCCCTTGTTCATTTTTTTTTTTAATATATATTATTTATATTTTGGCTGTACTGGGTCTTAGTTGCGGCACATGGGATCTTCATTGCAGCATGTGGGATCTAGTTCCCTGACCAGGGATCAAACCCAGGCCCCCTCCATTGGGAACGCAGAGTCTTAACCACTGGACCACTAGGGAAGTCCCTCTTGTTCATTTTTGATTGTTCATTCAGTAGGTTTATAAGTACTCGTACTTTGGGGATTGACGAAAGTCAACAAAACAACCTTTTCCAGTGACTAATACAAATAATATGCTTGTTGTAGAACACATGAATAATTCAGAGAAGCATAAAAATTAAATGGCACCTATAATTCCACAGCCCAGAGATAAGCAATGTTAACATTTTGATGCATTTTCTTTCTGGTCTTTTCTATGCATATACTTTTTAAGAAATACAGAGGCCATAAAAAATGTATAATTTTGGTTCAGTTTTCACTTTATTGAGATCATTTTCTAGTTTATTAAACAGCCTTCAAGGTGTGATTTTTCGATGGCAGTATAACATTCCATCTGGTGGCTGAACCATAGTATATTTCATCATTTGCAATTTCCAGATGTTTATGTTGTTTGCAATTTTTAACCAAAGTAAATAATACTATTATAAACTCTTTTAGATCACCTTTGTTTGACTCTGATTATTTTCTTATGGTCAGATATTATGAATCATTTTAAGGCTCATGTGTGTATGTTGCCAGATTGTTTTCCAGAAGGTTGTACAACATACACCCCCACCAGCAGTATTAGAGAACTGGTCTTACTACACTTTGGTCAGCACAGAAGAAGATGGGTCTTTAAAATACTTTGCTAATTAGTGGGTGGAAAATAGTATCTTGTTTCCGTCACTGTTGAACTGTTATATCTTGTAATCTTGTTATCTCTTGCATCTGTGTGATGTATTTTCCTTTACTCTATGTGAGACTTAGTGTTTGAAAATATGCATCAGTTTTATCTTACTCCTTTTTTTGGTGTTAATAGGGACATTCCGATGAGCTGTATGAGTTACTAGTCTGTATCAGTGTTAATAACAGTTATCTTTCAGAATAACTGTTGGATGTATCTAGGGAGATGGGGTGGGTATTAGACCACCCACCTCTACCCACAGGGAAGAAACATCTCTTGGAAGTGGGGGAACTTCAGCTCTTCCAGCAGAGCCTTGTTTTTAGTCTAGAGTTGCCTTGCCTTGCTGAGAGAAACAGGCATTTTAATGATGTTTTTACCCCATTGCATTCCAGTCCTCAGGTTAAACTTACGTGAGGCTATATCCTTTGCTTCCCTACCTGGGGTATGAGGGATGCTAGATAAGACTGAATTAGAAATGTCCCAACCACATAGTCCCCTGGAACCAGAATAAGGGCCCCCAGACCTTAAGAGGTTCACATAAAGAGGAGAAGTTCAGGGAAGTAGGAATGGTCTACATGACTCTTGAGACTAGGCGCTCTTTCTTCAAAGAGTTAATATAGTGTTTACCAAACTTCAGTTATGTACCATCGTCACGATTTTTTTGCTGTGTTCTATACTATTATTAATTAAATGCATTTGGAAAAATAAACTCATTTTATATACTCAATTAGATTTATTTTTAAAATAAACTGTGTTAGTTCTGTAGGTGGAAAACCAGTATCACTTACCAAAAATAGAAAGTAACCTTAAAAATAAATACAGTGAAACACAAAACAATCTTATTAATTAAATTCTAAGCCAGATCCTGTTGCTTACAAAATGTTGATCCTGAGGCTGCCCTCCCTCACTTTATTAAAAAAATCGTCCTAAAGACAGAGTGGCACCAAATTCAGATCTCTCCTTGAGGGCAGCAGGACTTTTAACAGAATAAAAAGGCAACAACTTGTTTATTTTGGAACTCAATTTTTAACAATACATGTGGGCTACCTAAAATCATCTCTTGTTCTGCCAGTAGTTGATGTTCTGCTCTAAAAAATAGTTTAGGTTATGTTACCATAACAGGTTAACTCTGAAATCTCAGTGTATTGACACAACAAGGACTTATTTCTTGCTCACACCACCTGTCCAAAGTAGAGCAGGTGGGTTTGGAGGGCAGGCTTTGCTCCACAGTCACTCTGTTATCCAGGCTGAGGGAGGCACCACCATTTCTTCTGTCATGACAGCTGGAGCCTCGCCCGTTATTACGCTAGAAGAAAGCTTGTAGACAACTCACCTGTTCTTTTATACTTTGACTCGGAAGGGACTGCCTCACTTCTCTCCTCAGCCCATTAGCTGGAACTAGTCATATAGCCTCACCTAAGTGCAGGGGGGCTGGGAAGTGTAGAGGAACACATGGAATATTTGGAGAACGATGCTGTCTTTGTTTTATCTGGCTCTGCAGCATAGGGGTGGTCTAGATGCATCAGACGAGGAACAGATGTGGATATTTTTTGTTTGAAGAAGGTAATGACTGTGCATGAGATAGTTTGTAATACTGTTAGTGTTATATTAAGCAAGTGAAGGTGGTCAGATGTGTCAGACCATTCCTTGGTAATGGTGTCTCCTTTCTTAAAGCTTCATTAAAGAACGGTCAAAAGTCAGCACGGTTCCTCTGAAGAATAAGAAAGCCTCCAGTTTTCATGAGTTTGCCCGGAACACCAGTGATGCTTGGGACATTGGCGATGATGAGGAAGAGGACTTTTCCTCCCCTTCTTTCCAAACTCTGAACTCAAAAGTTGCTTTGGCAACCGCTGCCCAAGTGCTAGAAAATCATAGCAAGCTGAGAGTGAAACCAGAACGGTCCCAGTCAACAACATCCGATGTTCCTGCCAGCTACAAGGTCATAAAGTCCAGCAGTGACGCCCAGCTGTCCAGAAATTCCAGTAAGTCCGTCCAGCTCCCCTCCGTAGGCTCAGCCTTTTCAGCAGAGTGCATTTTAAATAAAAACAAAAATTTTTAAGGGCCTCCCTCAGATCTTCCATTGGGTGATAAATAGGTGAGCTCAAGCCTGAGGGACATCAGGGAGCCTAACTGGTCGTGAGCTGTACTTGGTCCTCCCACCTGGATGGCTGCCTGGCCCTGAGACTGGGGGCTTCACTTCCTGACACCCAGGTGTTGCCTGCCATTCTCTTCTTCCTTTCCCTTTGGTGGGGTCCAGGACTTTTGTGGTTTGGTTGCTTCACGTTGCTTTAGGCCTGGTCACGTTGAAGTGTATTGACTAAATGTAGTTAAGGTTGTTAGTGGCTGAATTTCACAGATGTCTGGCACTGTTGGTTGACCTCCTCAGCTCTGGGGAACAGCCGCTAGTATAAGGTCATCTCTTTCCTGTTCCTGAGGGACGGAAGTCCTGTGCCACAGCTCCCTGCCCACCAGGTGGGATAGGGTGGGAGGAGATACCTGTTCTTTTCAGGACACTGGCAGCAGTAACTGGTTGAGATGATGGTGGTTTTATCAGATGTTTGGGGGTGCTCAGTGTACTCTTTTACGTATCTGTTGCTGTATTTAATGTTGCCCTAAAGGGTTTTGTGGAAGCCAGTTATTCTGAGCTGGAGAGGGAAGTGCCCTCATGCTAGTGAAAGTTAAAATAGCTGACTGGTAAAGGGTAAAAAGGAAGTAGAATGTCACAGCCCTGGAGCGTGTCCTGGCTCACGTTCTGAGAGAACTTCTTTTACAGTTTCAGACTGAGTGTGGTCAGGAAATTAGGCGGTATGGCCCTTACAATCATTCCAGTCACTCTTCGTTGCTGATTCGGGCCCCAGCTCGAACCTTCAGTGATGTGCCCAGACAGGCATTCAGTGTCCATTGACCGGGTGCACAGCTACAGGCTGTGTGTAGGAAGTGTCTTTGCATATGATTGAGGGTCTCCAGAGGGTCCCAGTGTGAGGGAAGGCCCCACCGTGATCCCTAATGAGCTGCCCTTGTGCAGACAGGACCACCCAGAGTATTCCCGTTATGAGGTTCGCTCCTGGGAGCATCTGTCTGTCAGTCACTGATACGGGACGTGCACATCGGTCTCACCTCTGCAGTGTGTGGTCTGCTTTTTCTAGGCCCTGTGATACACGAGGCATCCAGGCCAGGTACTCTGTGGCAGTTGTTTCTGTAAACCTTTTCGTCATGCTGGTTGATGAGTATTCACTGTTTAATTCTTGTTGTGACTACTACTTTTTAAGGCCTTAATATGTAAAGAATATGATATAGTCATGAAAGGACAGTCAGAATTTAAAACTGAATTTCGTTTGGGATAGTGAAATAATTAAGGGTTTTGGAGTCAGACAGGCCTAAGGTGGTATCTCAGCTCTCCCTTGCAGATTAACCTCTCTGAGCTAGTTTCCTCATCTCTAAAATAGTGGTAAATTCCTACCATATGTTGTAAGGATCAGATGAGAGATCATATGTAACTGTGACCAGCACAATGCCTTAATAAGTATTTAGTAAATGTTAGTCCTATACCAGTCATGTCTCCTACCTACCATCTAGTTTCGAAGTGTCTAGAACTGGGCATAGAGTTCAGCCTGAGTCTGTTTTCCTGTTATTTCAGTCATATCCTGGCAGAACTAAAAGCTGGTTCATTTTGGTGAAAAATGTAGGAGCACAGAGGAATTGCATCCACTCAAAGCAGGACTTTAGGCCAGAGCCTCTCACCCATGTGCAGGGCACAGCTAGTGGGCCAAGAACAGGTGAGAGTTGTGCCGGGGTATTGACCCTCTCAGCCCTTGGGGCAGCTGGCTGGGGCTGGGGCTTTGGGAAGCAGCCACCTCCTTTTGTTGCAGTGTGCTTTACAGTGTCACTTTCTGTGTGCTCTGTGACATGGAAAGGGAAGGCAAACACTGCCTCTGACTACGTTGCCCCCAAACTCACTGTTAGGCACCAAGGAAAGTTCCAGGTTGGGGTAGAAAGGAAACAGTTGATTTTCCTCTGAGGTGACAAAAATTGTCAACTTTGCTACAGCAGCTGGAGTCTCTGTTTACACATAAGGTGCCTTGGTCTGTATGATGAAAACATGGCACGCAGCTGGGTTTCCATCCCCTGGCTGTCCTGCGCTGGGCACCTTCCGGCCACGCACACACCATACAGCCGAGGCTCTGGTGGCGGAGACTGATGCTCAGCAGTCAGGTTGAAGGTGTCTCAGAATCTGTGCTATTCACGCAGCCTGTTCTCTTTCACATCATCTCAGGTGATGCATGCCTGAGGAACCCACTCCACAAACAACAGTCACTCCCTCTCCGACCTGTCATCCCCCTTGTTGCCCGGATCTCGGACCAGAACGCGTCTGGGGCACCCCCGATGACTGTCCGGGAGAAAACCCGCCTAGAAAAATTCCGTCAGCTTCTCTCCAGCCACAACACTGACTTAGGTGAGTCCCCATGAACCCTGGGCAAGCTAGGACCTCTTGGTGACTGGAATTCTCAGAGACCTGGAAGCTATTGCTCTTTATTCTTCCTTCTTTTACTTTTCCAGCATCTCCTGATCTGGTGCCCATTGAAGTGACATGCAGGTATTAAGTCAGAAATTTGTTACTAGCAATTAGGGACCAAATTAGGTGGGACTGGATTCTGTGGCCTGTAGACCATAGTGTAGCTCTTCTGGCTTTGGTCTCCCCTACTTCCAGGCAATTCTTACTGAAATCCTTACCCACTGGTCTTCTTCTTCCCCTCTAACTCTAATTTCTGAGCTGACTGGATCACTACTGCAGAGCCATGATCTTGGCACTTTGCTGCTCAGGGCTGTTGTTTTTGGCTTTTTCCCTGTGCTTGTCGGTAGCTGGTGGTGGCGGTGGTGGCAGTGGCGATGGCAGTCATCTTACTGGAACAGTGGGAGGCACCAGGCAGCGCGGGCTGAGGCTTGTTTTAGGGCATTTGTGGGAAGGGCTAAATCCAACCAAGCCTTTGTCTGTTTGCAGATGAACTGAGGAAATGTAGCTGGCCAGGGGTTCCCAGGGAGGTTCGGCCTGTAACCTGGAGACTCCTGTCGGTGAGTTCTAGCCACTGTGTAGGGAAGCGTGAGCCTCCCACAGCCCTTCTTACCTGCTGAGCTTAGTCTGGGCACATCAGTCCTGCTCCGCAGACTTCTCTGGTCCTACTGGATATGGCAGACATGTGAGACTATAGCCGTTTCTTTGCATAAAGAGACACATTCTTTAAAAAAAGAAATAGAAAAGAAAGAAACGTTCTTGAGAGTTTGTTCCCACACACGTAGAAGAGCACAGGTTTGTGGCTGTAGTCATCGTCTCACCTTCTCAGCACCAGGAAGGAGGAATACGGTGAGGCTGGGTGAGCCAGCACTTGTCTGGGCAAGTTCCCACATTCCCTGTGCTCCCCTCCTTTTTCAGTAGGAATAACCAAGGTGGTTGAAACCCACTTTGCAGCTGTGAAGAGCTGAACGGGTCTCCCTCGGAAGTCTGCACTAATCCCATTTTCACTAAGTAACGGAGCACTGTGCCAGTCACTGTGATAGGAACACTTTGATTTCCTGAGCCTGTAAAATTCATTCATTCATTCAGTAAATCCTGTAAGGATTTATTGAAGGCCTGCTGTCTGCCAGGCATGGGGCCAGGTGCTGTGGGGATACATACGCGTGAATACGTCACAGCCCCTGCTCTCCAGGCGCGCGCTCATTCGCTCTGCGCTGTATCCCTTAGCTGCCTGCAAGAGGACGGCTCTCTCACCTCACTGCCCCCACCCCCAATCTTGCAGCCATGCAATCCTTGCCCCTGCTACTTCTAAGTTTGAATGCTATTAAAAGTAGATGTGGTGAGACCAGAAGGGGAACAGGAGATGTAAGAATTGAGAGTGGGGTCTAGACCAGGGATAAGAATGAAAGTTGGCCTGGAGCTGGGGCTAGGAGGGGGGCTGCTGCCAGAAGTTCTGTGTCTGGATGTTGCAGCTGCTGTGTCACAGATTCCATTCAGCTTCCTAAGCTGGTAATCCTGAGCGTTACTGTGGAAAAGAATGTGTAACCGGCACAGACTCACATGGCACGCCACTGAGATATGCCCTAGAGGCGGCCACCTACCCGTGACCCTGGGAAGGATTGCCCTGCACATACGCAGCCCCAGGAGGTCCTGACTTTGACCCAGCTCCCTCCCACTGACCTACATTCGCTGCTCTCCGGTGCCAGCTCCGGAACTGTGCAGTGCTCCAGCAGGACCAGCTCCCAGCGCGGTGCAGGAGTAAATAACACAGGGAAAGCTGGCCGCACTTCATCTGCCTGCGTGTGCATCTCATTAAATGAGAGGGCAAACACGGGGTGGCCAAAACCAAAAAGGGATTTCCACCCTTGTCCTCTTGGCAGTTTTCTTTCCGTTCCTTTGGTAGTTTCCAAGCCACTGCTCAGGCTAAAATAAAAATTAAGGATTCATCCAACCAGTGCCTGCCCCTGTCTGACAAGCCGTCCTGTCTACAGGGCTATCTCCCAGCAAACACCGAGAGGAGGAAGTTGACCTTGCAGCGGAAGCGGGAGGAATATTTTGGCTTCATTGAACAGTATTATGACTCTCGAAATGAGGAGCATCACCAGGATACCTACAGACAGGTACAGTCACCACATGCTGCCCTTTTGCTCACTACTCATAATCTCAAGGTGTGGCTCCTGGAAGTGCTCTCGGGGTACAAGTTTTCCAAGTCTTCAGGCTACAGTGTGCTGATTAGGAACTAAATTTATTCCCAGAACTGCTTCCCCTCTTTCTAACTCAGTAGCTCTGATTTTAGCCATTTTAAATAGATTTTGGGCGGCCCTGGTCAGTGGCAGTGCTTATTGGACTTTAATGTGCATAGAAATCACCTAGGATTTTGATAAAATCACAACTAGGGATTATGGTAAAATGCAGATTCTAATTCAGGAGGTCTAGGGTAAGACCTTCGCTTCTCATGAGCTCCCAGGTGATGCCACTTGCTGCTGGTCCACAGACCACACAGCACATAGTAAGGGTTATGGAACACAAGATGAAAGATGAGTTCACTCATTGGTCCATCCCTCTGGACTGTGACATCAGTGTGTCGTTCTGGCAGCTGCAGTGCCTCTTTAGCGCCCATGTTTGTCTGCGGGAGCCGTAGCTATCAGCAGCCTTAGCAGGGAGTGTTCTATCATTGCCCGTAGTGGTCCCCACAGCCTGCGGAAAGGTGGAGGGTGTGACAAGCAGTCTGGTGGTTGCAGGGGGGAAAGTTCTGGGGGAGGCAGCCGTCTACAACAAGCCCCAGGAATTAAGTTACCTCTGCTGCTGTTGACACAGTCCTTAGGATTGTTAGACATTGGGAAATCCTGAGGCCAAAACCAATCATTGTGACTTCTTTGGTAACAAAAGTCAGATTTTAAGGGCCAGTTATTAAAGGCCAGCTCCCTCTGGTTCCCTATCCTGGCATGTTTTTGCAGCTTTCAGAGCTCTTTTAGTTCTTGGAAACTGTTGAGGAGTAAGAATCTGAAAGAGGCATACACATTTTGATCATACCTGTTAAGTAAGTACCAGCCCATTGTAAAACAGATTCCAGACAACAGGAAAAAAGCGGGTGATTCTCCTAAGTTTTGAAGCCTATTGCTGTTTGGTGTAAGTGGTTTATTTGGGAAGGTTTTCTCACTGTTCAATAAGCTGTTGTTGTCGTGGGAATGTATTCCAGATGGACAGGTAGGTTTGACTAGATTTTTTTGTGTGTCAGTCAGTTCTTTCTAAAGATAAATTGTGCTCCACTCTTACTCCCTCGATTATCAGTTCCTAAGAAAATAACTTCTCAAAAGAGCAAACTGGCATTTGTGTTTTTGGATATGGCCTCTCTTTTTCAGATTCACATCGACATTCCAAGGACGAATCCTCTCATTCCGTTGTTCCAGCAGCCACTTGTACAGGAGGTGAGGGAAGTGCTCAGCTCTCTCAGCCCTTCTCCCCCCATCCTTCTGCGTGGATGTACGCCTAGCCCCCCCTGCAGCCATGGGCAGGTTTATGGCCAATTGTGATGGTACCTTGTGTTTGCGTTGGGAGCTTTAGTCCTCTGCGAGCACTTTCTTGTGCATTCTCATTCGATCCTCATAGCAAACCTGTGGGCTGAGTAGCACTTTGAAAGGTTAAGGGACTTGCCCAGCATCTTGAGTCTACCTGGTGACAGAATGAAGATCAGAAGCTATACCTTAGAGTTCCTAGTCCTGTGTGTGTCCTACTTTATGGAGCTGGGAGTATTGATTTGTGTGTGTTTGGTGGGGGGTGGGGGGTGGGGGGTAAATATACATAACATAAAATTTACCATTTTAACCATTTTTAAGTGTACAGTTCAGTGGCATTAAGTACATTCATATTGTCGTTCAGCCGTCACCACCATCTCTTCAGCTTTTTTCCATCTTCTCAAACGGAAGGTCTGTACCCACGAAACAGTAGCTTTCCATTCCCTAGCAACTGCCATTCTAATTTCTGCGTCTATGAATTTGACTATCCCAGGTACCTCAAATAAGTGGATTCATACAGTATTTGTCCTTTTGTGACTGGCTTATTTCACTTAGCACAGTATCTTCAGGGTTCATCCATGTTGTAGCATGTGTCAGAATTTCCTTCCTTTTTATTTTTATTTATTTTTTGGCCATACCTCGCGGCATTGCGGGATCCTAGTTCCCTGACCAGGGATCGAACCTGCACCCCCTGCATTGGAAGTGTGGAGTCTTAACCACTGGACCACCAGGGAAGTCCCTTTCCTTCCTTTTTAAGACTGAATGATATTACATTATATGTGTGTAAACATATTGTTGATCTGCCGTCTGTCACTGGACAGTTGGGTCGCTTCTGCCTCTTGGGTCTTGTGAATGATGCTGCTGTGAACGTAGGTGTGCAAATATCTGAGCTCCTGTTTTAAATTCTTTTGGATACATATGCAGAAGTCAAATTAGTAGTGATATGTTGAGACCTAACAAGTTAGCAAAAAGCACATGAAAGGTTTCAATAGGACTGTTATCTTTTGACCAAGCAGTAAGTATAAACTCCTTGAGATCAGGGGTTTCCTTTGCAGCTTCATAGTAGCTAGGATACTGGATGTAAGTGCTCTTTGAATTATATTTTCACTCATCCTCGTAGTAGAGGAAAATGTGATAAAAATGCTCAGAATAATTTGTTTGACTTTAGATTATTCTCATAATTCTGTTGAAATGTAGATGTGTCTGCTGATGGGAGTCCTCATAACCTACCTCTAGCATAAAGAAGAATTTGAGGGTGACACCATTATTTTACCCGTAAGAGTCAACTCAAAGGAAGCTAAAAACCCACTCAGGATCCCTTTGTGTCTCCCATTCAGTTTCCCACGGCTCAGCCCTGCTTATTCCTCATTTTTAACTTGAAGATGTTCAGATACTTATCTTTTACCGGTGCATGCTTACTTTAAATTTGGAGACAGGGGAAGTAGTTTATTTTAAAGGCTTCTCCCAGTAGTGGAACCTGCATACAGAGAAAGAAATTCAAACTGTAGTCTCTCCAATTTTTCTTGAATCACCTTTCCATCTAGCAGACTATAATTATCATAAACAGAATGAATTGCCAACCAAGGAGCAGAAAATTAAGGAACAGTGAATATTGAAAGAATTGTTTTATAAACCTGAAGATACTTGAGAATTGAACTTATAGTGAGAATTACCCACACTAGTAGAAGAGGTGTCTCAGAGGGAGTCTCAGGCTTTTTCTGTAGGGAAAATTCCACGGTCTCTCCTGGTAACCAGGCTTGGTGCTCTTCAGTTTCCATCTCTTTGGCATTTTCACGTATACAGTGTGAGTGTGCCTGCATTATCCCATCCTTACTAGAGAGGAAATATTGCAGGTCTTCTGATTCTGAATGGCTAGCTTCCATGCACTTGGCCATTGTTTAAGCCAGTCACCAGGGATTTGTATATTTACAAGGAGATGATAGTGTGAAGTAGAAGCCCTGATAAGTCCTTCAGAAAGATTGACCTGGAGGAGCTTTTAATGGAGACATCCAGACAGACACAGGCCACAGGAGGTGTGAGGAGACAGAGTAGGGCAGAGATCTTCCTGAACATGGTGGATCTAGCTTGAGCCACAGTTTCAAGGGAGAGAGGAGGGCATTTAGCAGCAAAGAATGTGAGGGGGCTCCATTGGATTGTTGGACCCAACACAAATAAGGACACCCTGCCCTTCCATCAGCCCCAGGGAACAAGTGGGCCCATCTAGTGGAGGCAGAGAGGCCAGCTCCTTCCAAGCAGGGCTTTGCTCGCACTGCCTGCAAGGGCAGGGGTGTTGACAGTGGGAGTGTTTCTTGGCTCTCTCTGCCAGCTGGAAGGCAGACTCAACACAAGGGCTGGGAAACATCCTTTATTGTGTCTCTAGATTCTCCACGTCTCTCCTACGCTAGCTAACCAACTCCAAAACCACACAACCATTTCCTTTTTACTTTTCTCCCTGGGAGGTTTTTCCTGTCTTGCACCTGACCTCCAAGAGCTCAGTCTGCCCGCAGAGCTGACTGATGGGGCTCTGCAGAGCCAGGCGCTATGGAAGCCCCTAATCTCCTGTCCCCCCACATGTAGTCATTACTGCCTCTGTCATCCCTCTGGTGTGGCTCAGAGACCCTAGGCAGCCCAGTCAAAGCCTGTGTAAGGAATGTATCGGGCCCAGGAGATGTGGTCAGCAGGACGAAGCCAGGGGATGAGTATCAGCAAGCTGAGAGAAGACGAGGAAAGCTCCAAGGGCCTAGTGAAAGCAGAGAGAAGTGTAACAGAATGGGACAGGCCTGACTCTGTAAACAGACCATAAAGACCTTTCCAGGGACTTCCCAGGCGGTCCAGTGGTTAGGACTCCATGTGTCCACTGCAGGGGGCACGGGTTCAGTCCCTGGTTGGGAAACTAAGATCCTGAGTGCCTCACAGCATGGCCAAAAAAAAAAAGATCTTTTCTTTCTCCCCAGTCTAACACCTCTGGCCTCTTGTGGCTAATATACTTAACCCCAGAGGCTTTCTGCATGGAGGCCCCGGCTGACTTCTCCGTTCTCAGGTTCCTGGCTGTAGGCGTCCGTAGGATTTGGTTTATTTGACTTCCTATCCCCAGCAAACGTCTTGGTTGCATCCTGATATGTGAAATGACTTCCTGCATTTATAGTCTGTCACTGGTTCCTGGTCAAGCTGGGTTAGAACTAAATCCAGATCTAGATCTCCTTCCGTCTCAGCAGGGAGAAAGGAGAGGGTGGTAGAGAAGGCATTTCCTCTCTAAATCCTTTAATGAGCAGAAGAGATTTAGAAGATGTATCAGAAGTTAGATATTCTGATATCTTGCTTCTGGAAATAGAGAAACAGCATCTATGTAGTGGCCTGAATTAATGACATCCACAGAAAACCTTTTCCTAAGCCATTTGTGTCATTTTCTGTTTCCCAATTTTATATCACGATGACCAGATACTGAAAAGAGAAATAAAGAGCAAGAAGTACCTACCCCTGTTTAAAAACAGTTAGGGTTTTAGAAACTTTATATTTGTAGACTGCCTTTGTGCACAGTATTTAAAAATTTTTTCCTACAAATTCTGCAGCAACGCTGAGTTAAATCATGTGGTAGGTAAACGGAGGGAGGAGGAGTGTCCCGTGATTTAACATCATGTCGTCTTTCTTTTCATTTTCCCAGATCTTCGAAAGAATTCTATTTATTTGGGCCATCCGACACCCTGCCAGCGGGTATGTCCAGGGAATTAATGACCTGGTCACTCCGTTCTTTGTCGTCTTCCTCTCAGAATATGTGGGTAAGAAGCACAAGTACCAAGCTGAACAAGCTATTGCTCTTTCTTATCTGTGGTCTGTTTGTTTTTCCCAAGAGTGCAGCCAGTGGGCACATCTTGCTGAAAAAGAGGTAATGGCTCTAGAATGCACAGCTAAACCTATTGTAACAGCAGCAGCCGTCTGGAATTTCTCCCTCCTGATGGTCACAGATCTCACCTAAAAAGACTTGCTTTGCCACAAGAATGACCAACTTGATATATTTATGTTGTGCCATAAACAGATGGTTTGATGGTTTATCGGAGGTTCCTTTAGGATTATTTTGAACTCTTCTCAAACACAGGCCCTCCTCTGTGAAAGCTGGAATTTTAGATTATACAGCAGGCCTTCACACTTCAGTTCACATGCTGTATCTTAGCAGAATGTGGACAGTGTAGAGGAGGAAAGGTGCCAGAATCCAGCTCACATTGGAGGTAATGGAATGGGTCAAGGAGAGCTCCAGGACCTTGGTTTCTCCCCCTCCTCCTTCACCTCTTACCCCACTGGGTTCTTGTCACTTTGAACAGAGTGATTAGCTGGCTGTCATGGTGGCAGTTAGGTTTTCTTACAGCCCCAGCTGCCTGCTCCAGACAGGCCTAAATCAGGCAGAGTCTTAAAAGGCATTGTGGATCCTCCACTTTTTTGGTTTCCTTAATCACTTGCACTTTGAGATCCACAGGGAAACCTATCTGTGATGGCCTAATGCTTTGTTCTCTTAGTCAAAGAGAAGTTCATGTGGGGATCAGAACATTGAAAAGGATTTTAGAGAACCATCCATCTGTCTACTCCCCTCATTTCACAGATGGGCTGTGAGATTCCTTGCCTCTTTATTAGTGGCAGTGCTAGGACTAGAACCCTCTTCTTCAGACTGGGGGTGGTAGGTTATTCTTTTTGTAGAAGGCCATTGCAAGGGGGTAGGAGAAGGGGACTGGAATGGAGCCCCTTGGACAGGTAGAGCATAAGAAATGTCTCACTTGATCCTTCCCATTCAAGTTTTTTGGTGGGACTCAAAGGGATGGTGTTTTGGTCTTTCATGAGGCAGCCCCCCACCCCCCACCCCCACCCTTTTTTTTTTTTCATTACTCAAAACGTAAGGCAACTGAATGATGCCATTCCTTGTTCCCCTAAATGACAGCGGCCAGGGCAGAACTGGGAGTAAGAGTGGAAGGTCACATTCTGGTCCACTCTGTCCAGTGACCCTCAGCAAGAGCATATAAATAAAAGCTTTTTCTGGAGAACTTTCATTTCCCCCTCAGATTCGTAGGTCATTTTTCAGAGGCACCTTGATTCTGTGTGTTTAACTTCATTAAAGAGCAGTGCAGCTGGTCTGTTGGGATTTGGGGGTTGATTCTTGCAGTAGTACTTTTCTGAACTGGTATTCAAGGATGAGCCTAGGAAGGTATTAATCCATTCATTAATCCACATTTGAGGTCTAAATGCTGGCATGCAATCTTACCAGTTATTATGCCAGTTAAGTTAGATCCTCAGCAGCTGCAGTTCTAACTGGACACTAATTATCTTGTTAGCTGCCATTTATATTTTGTACCAAATGTTCCTTTACCTTCTATAGGCGCCTATCCCATTGCTACTTTAATCCCATCAGCCCCACCAAGTACTGTGCGTTTCTTTGATAGAGATGACTGCATTCTGATCTGGGTGTTTGGTTTGTCATCCTCACCTGCTGACCAATGAAACTGTCACTGACCCACAGTGTTTACACAGTGAAGCTTGGGCTTCTCTGCCCCTCCTCAGCAAGGAAGCCTTTCTTGGCAAGGCTGTACTGTTTCACCTCTGCAGCAGACTTTATATGGGTCTTTGGTACCTCCTCCTAGAACTGGGAAGGTGGGACCCATTCATTTTTTACAGAAATTTTAAGTAAGTTTCAAACATATATAGAAGTAGAAAAAATAATACCATGAATCCTCATATACCTGCCACCCAACTTCATACCTCTGTCCATTCTTCACCCACTCATCTTTATGAGTAAGCAAATCTCAACGTCAAGCACCATGTAATTTTTTTTAAGATTTATTTATTTTTATTTACTTATTTATTGGCTGCATTGGGTCTTTGTTGCTGCATGAGGGCTCTCTAGTTGTGGCGAGCGGGGGCTACTCTTCATTGCGGTGAGTGGGCTTCTCATTGTGGTGGCCTCTCTTGTTGTGGAGCATGGGTTTCTAGGCGTGCGGGTTTCAGTAGTTGTGGCACATGGGCACAGTAGTTGTGGCTCTTGGGCTCTAGAGCACAGGCTCAGTAGTTGTGGTGCACAGGCTTAGTTGCTCTGCAGCATGTGGGATCTTCCCAGCCCAGGGATCGAACTCATGTCCCCTGCATTGGCAGGCAGATTCTTTCTTTCTTTTTTTTTTTTTAATTATTTTATTTTATTATTATTTTTTAACATATAATAAACTGCATATATTTAGAGTGTACAATTTGGTATCCCAGTCTCCCAATTCATTCCCCCCCTCAACCCTCCCCGCTTTCCCCACTTGGTGTCCATATGTTTGTTCTCTACATCTGTGGGCAGGCAGATTCTTAACCACTGTGCCACCAGGGAAGTCCCAAGCACCATATAATTTCATCCATAAATATTTCCATAAGTACCTCTTGGAGACAGTGATTAAAGAAACTCACAGCCATAATGCAATTATTACATTTAAAAAGTTATAATAGCTCCTTAATATAATCTAATATACAACAGTATTCAAATTTTCTTGGTTCCCGTAAATATATTTAACAGTTTATTTGAATCAGGGCTCAAATCAGGTCCACACCTTTCTACTAATTGGTTGATATGTCTCTTAAGTCTCTCTTAATCTATCAGTTCCCATCCACCTCTCTTTTCCTTAGGAGTTTGTAGCTTTAGCCCTTTTTTTCCAGTTTTCAAACTAGGACTTTGCCATGCCAACCAATAATATTACCCTGGTTTTTTAAAGCACTTTACCATTTGCAAAGTATTATACTTTCACTTACCTGATTTCATTTACTAGCCCCCAATATCTCTTTAAGGTAGATGTATCAACCTATTTTACAGGTGAGAAATTGAAAACTCAGAGATTAATGAGCTTCCCAAACTCAAACCTAGGTCTTTTGACCTAAATACTTGTGCTTTTTATAAGAATTGGTGGTATCTCAACTTAGATCTATCTAGTGGCTCCTTCTTCTCCATTCCCTGCTCCAAAGCAGGCAGCACCTTTCTTATTGCTCCTTGTCCTAAAAATAAATACATACATACAAACATACATACATACATACAGTAGAAGTTCATACTCATTAAAAAAATCAAAACAATATAGAATTGTTATTACCTCACCCCCCGACCAGAGATAATTAATGTTGACCTCATGCTGTGTATTTTTCCAAGTCCTTTTCCTGTGTGTGGATTGACCTACATATATTATTTTTCTTTGTTGTGTCCAGAAAAATGGGATCAAACTTATCCATATTTTTCTCTTTCTTGCTTATTTTCATTCACAAATATCTGGCCAGCTTTCCAAGTTTGGACATATGGATCCACCTTATCATTTTCAGCAATTATATTTACTTTCATCAAGCTTTACTATAGTTTAGTAAACAATTCTTTTATAGTAGGACATTTAAATTGTTTACAATTTTTGTCTATTATAGAGAACACTTCAGTGAATATCCTTGTATGTATTTTCTTATGCATTTATGTTGAAATACATGTTTCTCTGAAAGAGTCCATAGAAATGGAATTGCTAGTCCTAAAACATGCCAAATAGGTACCACTAAATTACACTCCAAAAAGCTTTACAGCATTTTGTACTTCGGTGCACTCTTCTTCACATCCTTAGCAAAACTGGGTATTTTAGTCTAATTATGTTTCACCAATCTGGCAAATAAACCACGGTTTGTGTTTCAATTTTTATTTCCACTTGCTCATCAGTGAGGTGTTGTATCTTTTGTGTATTAGCATTTGTTTCCTTTGTCATCTGCTTATTCAAATCTTTTACCCAGTTTTTTCTACTGGACTGTTGGTCTTGTTTTGTAAGAGCGTTATGTGGATTCAATATATTCATTTTTCATCTGCTCTGTGTTAAAAACATTAGGTCAAACCACATGAAATTGCTAATATTCAACCTTTTTTGACATACCCCTCCATGAGTATTTTACATGGTTAAATCTAATTTTTTTCCCAGATCATCATTTATCTTTTCAGCTTTGTTTATTGTGTCTCCTTATATAGCATTTCCTAATTTTTATATAGTCACATCTGTCTATTCGACAGGTGTTAATGAGCTCCTCCTATGTGCCAGAGGATAGAGTGACTAAGAGAACAGATGTGGGCCCTGCCCTTGTGGAGCCTCCCATCTAGTGGTGGGGTTAAGGAGCTCACAAAAAAGTAAACAAGTCATTGCAAAATGTGAGGAGGACACGAAGGAAATACCTCCTCCTTTATGGTTTTTAGATTTGGTATATTGCTTAGGAAGCCTTTCCTTCCCCACCCCAATATCATAAAAATACTCTTCCATGTTTTCTTCTAGAACTCTGTGGTTTTGATTTTACATCTAGCTTTTTAAATTCCGTGAGTAATTTATTTTCCTGTACAGTGGGGGTTGAGATTTAAAGTTACTATTCTTACCGGATAGTTCATTTTCTCAACACTATTTATAAATAGTACATCCTTTCTTCACTGATGTGAAATCCCTCTTCATAATATAATATAAATTCCTTTATTTATATGGTTTACTTATTTCTGTTTTGTTTATCTCCATTTCTATGCATGTACCACACAGGTTGGATTTTTGATCTTTGTAGTGTGTTTTATTATTATTTCAGGGCCAGTCTGTTTTCATCATTCTTTTGTAAAAATTGTCTTGGCTTTTCTTCCAGGTGAACTTTATTTTTTAATAAATTTATTTATTTATTTATTTATTTATTGGCTACATTGGGTCTTTGTTGCTGTGCGCGGGCTTTCTGTAGTTGTGGAGAGCAGGGGCTACTCTTCATTTCAGTGTGCAGGCGTCTTATTTTGGTGGCTTCTCTTGTTGTGGGGCACGGCTCTGGGTGCGCAGGCTTCAGTAGTTGCAGCACGTGGGCTCAGTAGTTGTGGCTCGCAGGCTCTAGAGTACAGCCTCAGTAGTTGTGGTGCACAGGCTTAGTTGCTCTGAGGCATGTGGGATCTTCCCAGACCAGGGATCGAACGGGTGTCCCCTGCATTAGCTGGCGGATTCTTAACCACTGTGCCATCAGGGAAGCCCCCAGGTGAACTTTAGATTCAACTTGCCAAATTCAGGAGGTAGGGAATCTTTTAGAATTTTTATTGGAGGTGCAGCAAATTTACAAATTAGTTGTGTGGGGTTTTTTTTTTTTTTTTTTTTGATAGCAGCTTTGATGGCATTCATATACCATACAATTCCCCTGTTTAACATGTACAAGTCAATAGTTTTTAGTATATTTATAGAGTTCCGTAACCATCACCACAGTCAACTTTAGAATATTTTCATCAGTCCAAGAAGAAACCCTGTACCCCTTAGCCATCACTCCCAACCCCACCCCCCCGCAACCCCCCAACTGCTAGGCAACCACTAATCTACTTTCTGTCTCTATGGATTTGCTTTTTCTGGACATTCATAAAAATGGAATCCTACAATATGTGGTCTTTTATGTCTAGCTTCTTTCACTTAGCATGCTCTTGAAATTCATCCACGTGGTAGCATGTGTCAGTACTTCATTCCTTTTTATGATCAAATATTCCATTGTAAGAATATACCACAATTTATTTGTCTGTTCATCAGTTGCTGGATATAAATTAAGCTTCAAAGAAACAAGGCATACAGACTTCTCTCCAGCCTCAAGGCCTTCCCTGAACATAGATTCAACGTTGTTTTCGGTCTTCAAGAATAGTTCTCTTGTCTGAGTAATAATGCTCCTTTTCTCCCCTTGCCTAATAGTCCCATATGCTACTAAGGCAGCTGCTGTGAAAGGTGTTTTGTTATGACCTTTCTGCTGTCCAGGAGGCCCCAGGTATCCCTCACCCATGGAACAGGCCAGGCAGGTGCCCTCGTCATCCCGGGCAGGCATCAGCCAGGCAGCCTTAGCCCACTACCCCACTTCACTGAGCTTTAGCATGGAGGGTGTGTCCTAGCAGAGCTGTGAGATCCACATGCCACCAGGACAGTTTGGCCTCTCTCCTATCTCCTCCGGTGTCTGTTCTTTATTACTTTTATAAATTAGTACCTGAGCTTGCTTCATGCTTTGTATTATATTTGTTGTAAAATAGTTGAAAACAGGAAGATCCAGTGACTCCCCTCTGCGTTGCTAAAGAATTTTTCTATAGCTAACTTAGCCCCCCAGTAGCCTCTTTATCTGCTGAAACCAGCTGCTCTCATAGAAGTGGGTCTTCTGTGGATAAGCCAGCTGTGTCTGAGTCCAGAGGTGACAGTACTAGAGGGTCACCACTGGGGAGATACAGTCTCTAGACTGTGACCCCTGAGATGGTGGAATACCTCTAGACGCTCATCTCCAAAACCTTTTGGACTTAGATGATATTATTGATCTAGCTTGCAACATATTAAGGTCAAATGTAATTGATGATGTGGTCATCACCAGATTCAGCTGCATGACAGCAACTGTTTAAGTGATGAGAATGAGGAAATCATGTAGAAGAGTGGGGTTCATGACATGTCCTATTTTCAAAAGAAGAGTGATACCTGGTGATTTCTTTTATTACAAAATGAAACTCTATCAAATAACTCTCCCCCTTCTCTGCAGAAAGTAGTACAGCAGGATTTTCATTTCAGGTTTTACTTAGAAGCATGACAGCAGTAGAACTCCCAGAAGGGAAATCTTTCCCATACATCTGAGTCACGTTCCCTGAGTGACATTTACACTCAGATATGTCATAGATGACCAGTTAGGATTTGTTTGTCTGCATTGACAGGGAGCCCCCAAATACCAGTACCTTAAGCAAGAGAGAAAAGCTTATTTCTCTGACATTAAAAGTCAGGAGGTAAGTAGTCTGGGGCTCCATGGTATCAGGGATCCAGCCTCCTCTCTCTGTTGTCCTGCCATTCTCAGCATGTGTTTTCCTACCTGTAATCCAAGATAGCTGCTTGTGCTCTAGCCATCACATCTATATTCCAGCCAGTGTGGAGGGGGAAGGGAAGAAAGGTATATTCCTTCCATTGAAGGACACTTACCAAGTACATGACACTTGAATCTCTCTTGTCTGAACTTAGTCTTACAGCCATTCACATTTGTAAGTGAGCCTGTAAAACACAGTCTGTATCCCAGGTGGCCAGTACCCTTAAGGGTCCTTTCACCAAGGAGGAATGGGTAATACTTATTTATGGATAGCGACAATCTTTGCTATCCCTAGGCAACTCACACTCAGTGTTTGACTACCCCTCTCCTCACCATACGCAGCCACCCGTTTCTTTCAATTGCTAGCATTTCCTGTCACTTAAGTCAGAAATGCTAAGACTTGTTCGTAATTCTTTTTTCTCATTCTTCCATATCCAGTCAGTCACAAAGCTCTGATGACTGCATGTCCTAAATATTTCTTGAATCTGCTTCCCTCTCCATTCCTCCTACGACTACCCTAGCTCAGGCCTAGACTGCCAAAACAGCCAAGTGTGTTTTCCCATCTCTGATTTTTATCCCCTTCAAACCCATCTTTCTCACCATTTAAACACAGACTTATCTGTGCAGCTCCTCTGCTTAAAATCCTTCACTAGCACCCTGTCACCTACAGTTAAAATGTCCAGATTCTTGGGAGTTCCCTGATGGCCTAGTGGTTAGGATTCTGGGCTTTCACTGCTGTGACCTGGGTTCAGTCCCTGCTTGGGGAACTGAGATCCTGCAAGCCGCACAGCACAGCCAGAAAAAAAGTCCAGGTTCTCTACCTTGTTGCGCAAGGCCCTGTGTGCTCTACTTCCTGCCTCACCTCTTAAACTCAGAAATCCAAAATCGACATTTTTAACCTAAAGCCTTGTCCTGTACCACCTCTTTATCCCCTGGGCTAATCTGTGTGCATCCTTTAAGACTCCCCTTCCTCCTGGAAGCCTGCCCTGAGACTTCTTCCCTGCCCCCACCACGCCAGTGGTGCTTTTTCTGTAACCCTGTGCATTTCCCCTTTGTAGGACTATACCACACCAATTACTGTGTGTTTCCCTCCTACCCTCTGCCACCAGACTGTATGCTTCTTTGAGGCCAGAGACTATTTTAAATATCTTTATGTTCCCAGTGCTTTCATTTTGGTGTCCAAAATAGGCATTACATACATGTCTAGATGAATGAGAAAATGAAAATTTCATAATGTTGCAAGATATTCAGGAAATAGTACAGGGCTTGGCCTGTACTGGGCTTGGCCACTAGAGGGCAGTGAATTACAGTATTCTGCTACTGTGTTGAATTAGCCAAAAGGTCTCTGTCTTGTGAGGGACGGAGATGGAGTTCTATCTCAAAACCATTATGTTGAACAAAAGAAGCCAGATTCCAAAAGAGTGCACATTGTATGATTCCATTTATTTTATTTTTATAAATAAATTAATTTAGTTATTTTTGGCTACGTAGGGTCTTTGTTGCTGTGCACGGGCTTGCTCTAGTTGCCATTAGCGGGGGCCACTCTTCATTGCAGTGCTTAGGCTTCTCATTGCGGTGGCTTCTCTTGTTGCAGAGCACAGGCTAGGCGTGCGAGCTTCAGTAGTTGCAGCCCTCGGGCTCAATAGTTGTGGCTCACGGACTCTAGAGCACAGGCTCAGTTGTTGTGGTGCACGGGCTTAGTTGCTCCAAGGCATGTGGGATCTTCCTGGACCAGGGATGGAACCTGTGCCCCCTGCACTAGCAGGCAGATTCTTAACCTCTGTGCTACCAGGGAAGTCCCCATATGATTCCATTTAAATGGAGTTCATAAATGATCTGTGGCAATAGAAATCAGAATGATGGTTGACTCTGGTGGGAGATTGATTGGAAAGAGGCAAGAAGAGACTTTATAGGGTGATGGAAATGTTTTTGGACTGGGGCATTTATTTTACACAGATGTATACATGTGTCAAAACAGAAGTGTGCACTTATGTGTAGTTTACTGTATATAAATTACATGTAAAACGAAATCCTTTCTGCTGAGTGTAAGTTCTGATAAGCAGAAACTGACAATAAATAGAAAAATAGGTAAGGTATTTGTTACCTTGGCTGTGATAAGTGCTATGCAGGAGAACAAAGAAGGAAAGGACAGAGTTGTGCCCTGTTGGCAAGAGTGGGAACGGGAACAGGTTTTAAACAGGGCAGTGAGCCGGGGTCACACTGAGAAGACGATGTTTAAGCAAAGTCCTGAAGGAGGAGAGGGGGTGAGCCATGCAGTTAATTTTTGGTAGTTAACACTCACATTTTCAGAGGAAAGGAGTTGTTAATAACTCCCCACATGCCGGGTACCACGGCCCCTGTCGCCGCGTCTTGCTCCTGGGCTGCTGTGGATTATCCTCCAGCTCCTGGGAGGCTTCATCCTCCGTCTCACACCCGACTCTGCCCTGCCGACCCTGTTCCTCCCCGTCTGACAAGGTGTGAAGGCCACAGATGAAACTGGACAGGCTTCCGAAGTCTTTCATTGTCTTAAGAGGACATTCCCTTTTTCCTTTTAAAATGTAAACTTTGAATTGAAGTATAATGTACATTTTTTAAAGTACATATATCATAGGTGCACAGCTTGATAAATTTCTTCTAAATAACCAGCGCCCAAGTGGAACACTTCCAGCACTGCAAAAGTCTCCTTGTGTTCCCTTCTAGTCCTTCCTCTCACCCCCACAAGGGGTGACATCTGTTATTTAACTGACTTCTAATAGCTCGATTCGTTCTGCCCATCTCTAAACTTTATATAAATTGAATCAGAGTAAGTTTATTCTGCTTTCCATTTTCATGCTATTGGTTTGGAGGGAACTGGAGGGGGAATGGGACTGATGCTGAATTTTTAGTGCTCACCCTGTTTGGGACTTTACCCCTTTCCTCAAGGGGCCTCCTGGCCCCCGTCTTCATAGATAGGGCAGCCTCATGTGATAGACGGTTGAGACATTTGAGGCTCTTTCCAGCAACAGACATGTATGTGGAGACGCCCAGTCAGAGTGCTGAGCTGAGCTACTTTCAGCTGGCAGTTGAGAGCAGTGTGAGCACTTGGTGGGATGTCCAGTGCTGGATTTCCTCCCATGTAGGAGGTAAGCTCCCCAAGGGCAGGTTATGGCCTGTCATCTCTGGGTCTGGAAGACCCAGCCTGCTCTCTCCCCGGTGGTGAGCCGAGTGACACACGCACGCTCACTTGCTCTCTCTCCCTCTCATCTGACCCAAGAGTAAATGAGAAATTACAACAGAGGAGAAGTTGAGGTGGCTAACATAGTCAAGACATTTGAGCCTAGGTGAGGAGCCTCTGGGCACCTGACATTGGCACTGGGGACTTCGACTCCCCCGAGCCTACTCACATACACAATGTCTTGGTGACATGCCGCCTGGGTGGTCTTTGGGCAGGTCCTAGAAGGTGAAGTGTGTGCTGGACCTGGCCCCTCCCTTGCCCCATAACCTGAATACTCACGTAGTTCGGGTTCATGTAATCTGGGGTCCTGTAGCCAGCACCAAGAGGCCGAGTTAGCCAGCACCAAGAGGCCGAGTTAGCCAGCACCAAGAGGCCGAGTTAGCCAGCAGCCACTAGTGTTTGTTAAATAATAGTACGGGGACCTTGGGAAGTAGAGACGGTTTAGTGGTATGTTGGTTTTTTAAGTTAATTTTAGCCAGGCTGCCCCACGATGAGTAGTGGGCAGCCAGAGATCATTTTGAGTTAATATTTACCTTTCAATCGCTGCCCTGATTGACAGGCACAGTGTCGGGAAGGGCTCCGTGGTCAGCTGCTTCTCTGTGTCTTGGAAACAGCACGTCTCCTCTCACACAGTCTGGAACATGGTCCTCATGAAGCAGAATGGCCCCCTATGGGTCTCTACTCTTTAGGAACCTCGGAAGAAGTCTCTCCTCTCACCTCCTCCCTGTCCTCACTGTCCTTTCTTTGTCAGGTGGCTTGACTTTTCTGGGTTTAGCCCAGGGACCCCTCTACCTTGTCCACGCTCAGCTGTGGTGGCCTTTTCTCAGCTGCTGCCATCAAACACTTGCCTGAAGATGCCAGATGGACAAAACCCAACACCAACTTTCTATAGCACTTGAACCACTTAAAAACGATCACATACAGGTGATCAGATGAATTCCTTGACACTTTTCTTAGAACTGTGTTTTTCTGGGTGAAATATTTAAATTCCTATTTTATGAAGTTGTTTAGATGTATAGCTGAAAAGATTTATTGTTTTCCTTTTCTCAGTTTACTTTTATGATCAGAAAATATTATGTAAGGTATTCTTATGAGTCCAGTTTAAAACAAAACAAAACAAAGAAACAAACAAAAAAACAAAGACAGGAATCAGGTAAGCCAGAGGCTTTGGGAAATGGAAGGGCTCTCTGTAGTCTGATGCCTACCAGTTGGGCTGATTGATTCGGACCCAACAGATCACAACATCTAGACATTGCCCTGCTATCACAGATGGTTCCCAGGAAAGGCCTAGAGCAGTGAATGGACAAGTTAACTCTTGTCAGTTCAAGCAAAACCAGTTCTTCCCGAAGCTGTCAGGGAGTGTTTGAGGCACAGGTGAGGCTGATTTTAGGCCCGAGATCTGGAGTTCTCAGAAAAATAAACACTTGACTGGGGCCACCACTCAGGTACATTTTATCAGCTAATAATGCCAGGCTTGACAGCATGTTCTTGTCAAGCCCAGAGTGGGCAATTTGATTTTTATAAAGAGCTTTTGGGTTTCCTCCTTTTGGATGCTTTGCCTCTTAAAATAGCCATAAAATATCCCTTAAAATCTCATTCCCTCCAGTCTGAGTCCTGGCTGCTGAATGCTGCATAATGACAACCAGAGACGCTGCCCTCGTTTGAGACTGTGTTGCTGGCGTGAACTCCCTTTCCAGCTTCAATTATACATTGAATTTTCTCAAGTGGGACGTTTAATGATCCTTCTGAACAGACTGTTTATGCTGAATGAAGCCCTTCCGAGAGCCTTTGAGCCTCCCTTTCTCTGCTGCTTTCGGCTGGTGCACTCAGCTCACAGTTTTTGACTGAATGTGTGAATTTTATCCTCCCAGCAGGCAGAACACTAGAACTAAACTCTCCTCCCACTCTCTGAAATGCTGGTAAGCTCTCCCACTGACTGTGAAAGCCAAGGGCTAACTGGCAGGCCAGGCGTAAGGGCAGAACATGGGGAAACGGTAGCCCCTACCTCGAGGCCCCAAGAAAGGGTTCAGCATCCTGTCTGTCGATCCCTTTCCTTCCTGGACAGCTAAAGGTTTGAAACTGGCACAGTTACTGAGAGCGACATCTTACCAGCTTAAACCTCATGTTGCTTGATTTTCTTCCTTAAGACCAAACAAGGTAGACATGGAAAGCTTTGAAAATTGACTTATTTTTCAGGTACATTTGGAGTTAGGTTAGGTTTGGCTGCGAATAACAGAGATCTAAAATATCAGCAGCTTGGACTTCCCTGGTGGTGTGGTGGTTAAGAATTCACCTGCCGGTGCAGGGGACACCAGTCCCTGGTCTGGGAAGATCCCACATGCCGTGGAGCAACTAAGCCTGTGCGCCACGACTACTGAGCCTGAATTGCTGCAACTACTGAAGCCTGCGTACCTTGAGCCTGCGGTCTGCAACAAGAGAAGCCACCACAATAAGAAGCTGTGCACCGCAACCAAGAGTAGCCCCCGCTTGCAACAACTAGAGAAAGCCTGTGCGCAGCAATGAAGACCCAGTGCAGCCAAAAAAACAAATAAAATAATAATAAAATAAAAAATAAAAATAAAATAGCAGCTTAAACAAGGTAGAAGTTTATCTCTTCCTCATTTAATAATGATAATATTGGCTAAGATTTGCATGATGCTTATTTTATGGCAGGCATTGTTAGCACTTTTAGGTATTGACTTGTTTAATCCTTACAATGTGTGTTGGCACGGGTAGGATATTACCACCTTTGGCAGGTGAGGCATTGAGGCATAGAAGGTAAAGTCATTTGCCCAAAGCTGCATAGCTCGTGAGGGACAGAGCCAAGATTTGAGCCACACAGTCTGGCCCCAGAGTCTGTGCTCTTAACCACATGCTGTTTTGTCTGACAGAAAAGCCACAGGGCACCAGGGCTAATGCGGCAGCTGTGCTCCCCATTTTACTTGGGGACCCAGGCTCTTTCTCCCTGTTCCCCTGCTGTGTGTGGTTTCCATTCCCAGTGACATTTCTGCTGCAGTGTTCTGGAATGTATGCCCGGGTAGGAACAGACCCTTCAGATTATTGTGGCGCTCTGGATCTTCATTTGGGAAATGGGTATGAATAATGGGAGTAGTTTTGTCTTGAGTCTTCCTTTCATTCCAACCGTATTTTCATAAAGAGGGAGCTACTGCTTGGGATGGTTAATGTGATCGGCCGCACTCACTGAAAAAGAGAGCACACGCTTCCCTAGCACTGCTGGGAGTCTGGTCCTGGGGAGTGGTCTGGTGGTACCTGTGGTTAGGTCACTTGAACCTGTGACCCAGAGCAGTTCTTCTATGGTTCCTCCAGCCGTTGTTTGTGGTAGTGAGAGTTGGAGGCACCTGGGTATCCATCCTTGGGGGCAACGGATGGGGTGGTGGCCTGTGTTGGGCAGTGAACTAGAGGTCTGTTGAACAGCACCGAAGGATCTAAGAAGTGTAAGATGAAGCAAAAAAGAAAAAGGAAGAATCTGAGTTGGGTCTTACAACCTAGTATCAATGAAATTAATAGTATATGTATATATATATATGTAGCCACTCCCCACCGCCGCCAAAAAATAAAAATAAACCCACTATGCACTAAGTGTTTGTTAGAAAAAAAGAGTATTTCGTGGAAGGAATTTTTGATGTGGTTTCTCAAGTGGACCTTTATATATTATCTGAAGTCCTCGTTTTCTTCAGGCTTAGTGTTGTTTTACAAACTTTTGTTCTTTTTCGGTGGTGAGAGGCAGACATAGTCAATGGTAGCCCCTTTTTTCTAAAATCGTGCATTTTTTCCTGACTATAAAAATTACACTTATTGTAGAAATAAGTAATAGTAAGGCTTAAAATAAAAATTCTTTATCCCTACCACCTTGGGAATAAGTGCAATAAACCTTTGTGATATATTGTGTCTTTGCACTGTGCTTATATAAACATATAAATATTGTATGTACAGTAGTTCAGAGTAAACCATAAATAATTTTGTACTTTACTCCTTTCCCTAAATGCTATGACATGCTTTCCCACGTCATTGCAAATTCCTAATAAACTTCATCTAAAGTAAACTATACCGTGCCCACTGTGTGGCAGGCACTGTTGTTGACACTTTACTTGTATTAACTGTGGACTTTTATATTGTTCCCAGGGTTGTAGCTTTTCTGACAAAGCACTCTGCCCTCCCCAAAAGGGTTTTTACAGCCCTCGATGTCCATTAGGAAAACGCTGTTTATACAGGACGAGAATCCAAGAGTTTGTTACACATTGTCCCGAGAAGGTCCAATTGTAGGTCTTAATAGAGTAATAATTCTCATACACAAAAGGGCTGGATTCTGAATACATTTTGTCACATGCCTGTGTTTCTCTGCAGCACCAGGGACTGCAGTGAGCATCCTGTTTTCAACACAGGGCTCCAAGGAGATAAGCCACCTTTGGCACAGAACTCAAGGGCCTGAGCGATTCCATGTGTGACCTCTGACGGGCATGCAGGGGCCTGTGGGTTGAGGTGGCCTGTCTCATCCACTGCTCTCTGGCAGGAAGGAAACATCACATGGCCTCTTCCTTCTTCTAGAAGACTCCTTATGTTCTCTTCTCTTGCATCTCAGAGCAGAATGACAACCTCTCACTCTTATCACTTAATGTGGGATTTCCATGAGAAGCTAATAAGCGGTTCTCTTTAAAAGAGGTCCCATGGCTAAAGAAGCTGGGGAAATGAAGGGTAAGCAAGGTTAAGGAGATTTACTTAATGCAGAATGTGTAATAACTTTTCAAATCCTTTTGTGTGCTATGATCTTCATGCATCTCCAAGATGAGGATATATAATGCAGCATTTCTCAACCGTATTTATTTGTGGAACCTCTTTTTTCCTGAGTATCCTATAGGATTGAGGTTTTGCAAACCCATCTTGATAACTACCAACTTCGTGAGATTAAATCCTGGGAGCTTTCACAGGTTTGGGCCATCTTCCTTCACACACTCTCTTCACTTCTGAGTGGTGAGGCCATGGGTCCACCTTGTCAGAACTGGGGGATTCCATCTTTAAAATGAACTGTGAGGGCTACCTGATCCCAGCTGTTCTCACTACCTATGAGACAGTTCACTGAATTTCTGAAATCAAAGAATTTTTCCAGACCAGCTCTAGGGAGCTGGATATAGCTCATTGGAGATGAGGCCTGAAGTATTTTTTTTCTTTGGACTAAATGCAGTGGAAGAGAAAGATGTGTTGGACCCAACAAAACTGGTGTGAGAAATGGCCTGTTTGGTGTTGTAAGGAGCACCTCAAGAGCTTCTTGGGACACATTTGCCCACCTGACAAGGGGAGGGGGAGGGCAGGCCCCTGTTCCTTAGCACCACACTAGCCTGGCTCTCTCCTGGCCTTAAGGACCCTGTTGAAGATACTAGACTCTATCTTTCTCTCTCCATTTTTTTAGAGAAGACCTCTGGACTTTCTTCACCTTTTGTTTTACAGAAGAGGATGTGGAGAACTTTGATGTGACCAATTTGTCTCAGGACATGCTGCGAAGCATAGAAGCCGACAGCTTTTGGTGCATGAGCAAACTGCTGGATGGGATCCAGGTGAGCGGTTCTGCCCTTGTGGGACACCTGGGTCAGGGTTCCCTGCAGGCCCTTGGGTTCCTTCTTGCTCTTCTGCATCAGACAGGGTCCCCCACCCAGCGTGGCTCCTCCCCTTTTTGGTCCATCCATCTTTACCTCATTCATTAGCTTTACAGCTTTCAAAAGGCAGTGGTCTAGCATCCCCGGGAGTCTAAGGAAGTCCCCATGTAGCCCTGCCTTTGTCATCAGCCTGTGCCCCTCCTTTCTGCTGTGCTTCCGGGCCATGCGGTTTGCCTGCACAGCACAGGGCTCTGCTAGGCTTTCCCCACACTCTGCTGTTCTGTGAGATTCTTTTGTTCCCCCAAACACTGGCACCAGCTTTAGAAGAACAGCGTGTGCTTTTAAACGTGCTTCAGTGAACTTGAGGGGTGGTGGCACGACTGTTTGGTATTCCTGTTCATGCTGAGTCCTGTGTCATTTGCAGGATAACTACACCTTTGCACAACCAGGGATCCAGAAGAAGGTCAAGGCACTGGAAGAGCTTGTCAGTCGGATCGATGGTAGGTTCAGAGGAAGAGTTCTCTAGCGGTAGCACAGTGTGATTCTGGCACAAGCCAGTTATGCTTGTGGGTCGCCTCCTCAGCCCCCTTCCTAGCCATGACCCTTTCCAGTTCACTCGGTGCTGTTGGCGGCACTGGCCCTTCCACAGCTCAGCAGGAAGGTGAGGTGAGAACTCTGCTATTATGTCAAGTTCTTTTTTCTCCTTCATTTTCTATCACCGAGTTCTGTCAATCCTCCTTCAGCATCTCTCTCCAGATTCACTCTTTCTTCTCGATGTCCCTAGCCATAGCTCTGGTCTAGCCATGCTTGGATTTCTGCAGCTTCCTCCGAGAAGGACTTGCCTCCTCCATACTCTTTTCTCTTCCACACTCTCTATCACACACCTGCATCTTTCCAAAGCGCTGTTCTGGTCACGTCCCTCTTCTGCTCCGAAACCTCCTGTGCTCTCCATTGCTTTTAGTGTCAGGTCTGTAGTCTGACCTTGTTCTTCATGCTGTGATGTGACTCAGGACTCCTGGGCCCTGTGCCCGGTCCCCAGGTCTAAGTGATACACCAGCAGGACGTCCCATAGTTCCCTGTGACGTGTGTGAGTGGAGAATGTGAGTCATGGCTTCCTGAAGCAGAATATCTTTGAGGAGCAGGAGCCCTGCAGTAAGTCCTGGGCTCTGGCATGAAATCCTGGAGTGTTAGAACTGAAGGCAGCTTGGGAAACCCTGCTGTTGACTGATGAGGAAGCTGAGGCCAAGGGAGAGAAGTCAGAATTAAGTATGATGAAATCACATACAGATCTAACAGCAAGGTCTTCTGTTAAGTGGAATCTCTAGCAGCAGTTAATTCCACTAATTACTACGTAACTAATAAATCCCATTTGCTAGTTTTCTAGCATAGGTTTTCTGCCTCACTAAAGCATTCCCACCCCCTGCCCCCTTTGTAGATATTGCATACCTTTCTCCTTTCCCAGGTTCTCTTTCCATGAAAACCTTCCCTGATTTGTTCCACGCACTTCAGCTTCCTTTTATGACTTAGGATTTCAGTCTTCCCAGCTTGTTGATTATTTACTATTTTTTTCCTGTACATCATACGTGGGGTGCTTTTATCCTCTTTGCCTTATTTCCCGGATCCAGCTGTTAGCTCCACGGTGGGGCCCACACGCAGCTCTCTTGCATCCCTCACTTGGTCCTGGTACAAGGCGTGTGCTAACCTGTCTGACAGGGGCCAGGTTCCAGAGGGCCTCTGCTGTGGTTTTTGCCACTCTCTGGCCTTCCTTTTTTTTTTTTTTTTCTTTTCCCTGCCCTCACAAAAACCTGATAAAGTCATGGTACTTTAAGATAGTGGATTTTTAAATGTATTTATCTTTATGCTTTGAATTATAGAATACTCATTACAAAAATTTAGAGAATTGAGAAAAACACAAAAAGTCCTCCCCCTTTGTTATATCCTACTCCCCAGAAATAACCGTTGTTCACAGTTTCTCTTTCAAAAATCGTATTAAGTATTTACCCTATGCAGCTGCTATTGTCAACACTTTTATTTTCTCATTGTATTCTCCCCCAAACTTTCTGAGGCATGAATGATTATCCCCTTTTATGGATTAGGAAACTGAGGAGGGTAGTGATTTAAAGGAAAACAATCCAGGACCTCTCTGGCAGTCCAGTGGTTAAGACGTCGCCTTCCACTGCAGGGGGTGCTGCAGGTTTGATTCCTGGTCGGGGAGCTAAGATCCCTCATGCCTTGTGGCCAAAAAACCAAAACATAAAACAGAAGCAGTATTGTAACAAATTCAATAAAGACTTTAAAAATGGTCCACATCAAAAAAATTTAATTTTAAAAAGGAAAGAATAAAAGTCCTATCAAGCAGTATTTGAAGGCCTGTCGTGCAGAACAGGGGTCAGGTTTGTTTGGGTTGCTCCAGCATAACACACCCAACAGCAAGGGGTAGGAGTGGGGAGGGAGCTAGTGTCTGTTGAATATGATGAGGCACTTTCTGGTGAATCACTTAATACATCAGTGGGAGAGTCTGCCCTTGAGTGGAGTCAGTGAACCTCTTTCACTGGCTGTTTAAGTCCCTGCTGGCTGCCATCTGTCAGGGATGCTGAGGAGGAGTCCGCACTGGTGGGAGGATGACCAAGGTGACCCGCACGATTCTCTTCCACTCTGGCTCCTTCTCTGATGAGTAACAAGGTCAAGCAGCCAGGTGAGACTTATGTCTCCTGCCCTATGGCTCCAGCAGCCCTGCAAAGGAAGAAGGGACCCTAGAACATCACTGTGGGATGTTCAAATAGTTCCACCATGTGCAGAGCTGAGTTAACCATGCAGTGCTGCTTTGAGGTGGTGGAATCGAACATAAAGGACAGTCAGGTGCCGGTTTGCCCTCCTGTGTCTGGCTTCCCCCAGGGGAGTGGTGAAAAGAAATGGAAACTGCCTTTTTGGCTCATGTGACTCTTTCAGGCTCCGATCCCCTCGGTTGCACTCAGGGGGCCAGTGACGCTTTCTGTTTCAGAGCAGGTACATAATCACTTCAGGAGGTATGAGGTCGAATACCTGCAGTTTGCCTTTCGTTGGATGAACAACCTGCTTATGCGGGAGCTTCCCCTTCGCTGCACCATCCGCCTGTGGGACACATACCAGGTATGAGGAGACTTCTGCCCTCTCCAGGTTCCTAAGGCTCCCAGCTCCCTGCCAGCTGTGCAGTGTAGCTGCTCGGAAGTTCTGGCCACCTCCTTTCTACCCCTGTCTGCCTTAGCCTCGTGGGCAGGGCCTCTGCTAAATCTTTTCAGGCCTCTGCTTGCCCAGCCGTGAAAGGGGTGCTGTTCCGCTTTCCCACCTTGCAGAAGGATTGGCTCTGAGAGGGCTAGAGCCAGCTCCTAGTCAGGGCTTGGAGATCTAACTCTGTGTTTTCCCTTTCCAGTCTGAACCAGAAGGCTTCTCCCACTTTCATCTCTACGTGTGTGCGGCTTTCTTGATCAAGTGGAGGAAGGAGATCTTGGATGAGGAGGACTTTCAGGTGAGTGGCCTGGAGCTCAGCCTGCACTGGGGATGAGCGTCAGAATGGGAGTCATCCTGCTAGCGGGGCCGTGTGGGTAGAAGCTACCACAGCAGCTACCTGGCTGGTAAGAGCAAAGGAGAAAGGATGCTCACAAGAGGGTGCCCCTCTCGATTGGCAGGAAGCCATGGGGGCCCAGAGTTCTTCCGTGTGAAAAGGGTCTTAGTGCCAGAAAGGCTGCAGAGCAGCTGGGCAAGTCTAAGAGACCTTTGAGTCCTTCGCTGACCTGCATATGTTGAATGCTTGCCGTGTGCAAGGCACCATTGAGGGAGTAAGACATATAGAAAGTATATAGAACAGAGATCTCTGTTCTTGTAGAGCTTACCTGCTAGTTGGGGAGAGACTTATAGTAAACAAAAGCATAGCAAATAGTAAATTAAAAAGAATATTAGAGAGTGATAGGAAATATATATATTTTTTAAAAAGGTAAAGCAGGATAAAGGGAGTACTAGGTGGTAGGAAAGGGACAGGTTGCAATTTCAAATAAAGTAGTCAGGATAGGCTCACTGAGAAGGTGGCATTTGAGCAAAGGCAGGGAGGAGGTGACATCTGGGGACCTGGGAGGAGAGCCACGTAGACATCTGGGGACCTGGGAGGAGAGCGTCCAGGCAGCAGGAACAGCCTTGCAGAGGCCGTAAGGTCGCAGAGTGCCTGGGCTGTTTGTGGAACCGTGAGGGTGGCCAGTGTGGCCCGGAGCATAGTGGCCCAAGGGAAGAGTGGGAAGAGGTGAGGCCAGAGAAGTCACAAGGGACCCAGATCGTGGAGGGCTTTGTAGCCAGAGTGAGGTCTTTTACTCTGAGTGGAAGGGGAGCCATAGGAGGGTCTTGAGCAGAGGAGGGACGTGATCTGACTTACAGTTTCAAAGGATCGCTCTGGTATGGACTGTAGGTTTGGGCAAGGTGGGTGCAGGGAGACCACCTAGGAGGCTAGTGTAAGTCCTCCCAGTGGGACATGAGGGTGGTTTGGACCTGGATAGTGGAGTGGAGGTGTGACAAGCGGCCAGGTCTTGGATATATTTTGTGAGTGGAGCCAACAGGAATTCCTGAGGAACTGGGTGGCGAGTATGACAAAGGGATGAGTCGGGGTGACTTTAGAGTTTATGAGAAGCTGTAGGAGGAGCAGGTTTGCCGAGGAAGATCAGGAGTTCAGTTTGGGGCATGTCGAAGTTTAAATGCTATTAGACATCTGAATGGAGAGGTAGAATAGGGAGATAAATCTTAAGAGTCTGGAGTCCAAAGAGAGATCTGGACTGGACATGTGTGTTTAGGAACCTTTGGCTAGTTGGCCCTTGGAGCCAGGGCCCTGGATGAGATCCAGAGGGGGTGGGAGTAGACAGAGGAGAGAAGAGGGCCAGGCCTGAGCCCTGCGTCCTCCTACGCAAGAGGTGAGGGAGGAGAGGCGGACAGGCAAGGAGGAGGTGACCGGTGGGAGCACAGCATCCTGGAACCTGAGAGGGGGACGTGAAGAAGACTGAAGAGGTGGTGGAAGCCAGGCAGCTGCTGCAGGGGCCCCAGGACAGGGGGACAGGGAGTGGAGATTGAGGAGAGAGGTCGCCAGGCTCTGCCATCTGCAGAGAGAAAGGCCTGCAGGCAGTTTATGGTCATAATCTGTGGGGGTGGCAGTGGGCTTTTGTTGCTCTGCTTTGTACATTGCTGAACTGAGGGGTTTGGGAGTTGTTTTTGTTTTCATGGGTATATGTTCCTTTTAAAAACGGGAAGGAGAAAAGTCAGAGAAGGTTGAATGTTTTTCTAAGTTCTAACCAATACCATAGGTGTTCTCAAGAACAGCAGCATCTCCATGTGACCCCCCAGGCAGTCCAACTCTGTAATTGGTGTTAGGTAGTTAAAGCACAGAAGCATGCTCAGCAGACAGATGGAAAGACAGGACCCGACTTGCCCCAGGAAGGGCTTTGGAAGAAGGAAGGAAAGAGTGGACTTCTGTGAATAGGTGCTAGCTGTGGGGCCCGAGGCTGCAGGCAGCAGATAGAGAGCCATGGTTTCTGCCAACCAGCAGCATGTGTGACGCCCTAGGACGAATGAGGACAAGGGGCTGGACTGGCCACGTGCTGGGCGAGCTGTCGGTTTTGATAACGTGGTTGAGGTGGAGTAGGATATCAAGAGCACGGAGTCTAATTTGGTTATCATGAGCCAGGCTCAGAGGGCCTTGTCACACGCCATAAAAGCACTTCCCAGATTAGCTCAGGGAGGTGGAGGTGATTCCTGGAATGGCTTTTAGCAATTCCCAGTATCAACAGAGCATAGGACAATAGTCTATGACTTTAAAACTGTGGTAGACATGGAGGTCTTCTTTGCTGGGTGGCGTATTTGATTGTCTGATGGATCTGAGGTGTTTCTGCAGTAACCCACAGGATGACAGTGGGCTTTTTGTTGGCTTATGAACACCTCAGCTAGTTCTACTCATAGAGGGGTCTTCCATCTTTCCTTTAGACAAAGTCTAGACAAGTCTCCCCGCTTTCCTTTTTTTCTTTTTAATTTTTTTATTTACATTTTTTTAAGCTCTTCATTGGAATATAATTGCTTTACACTGTTGTGCCAGGTTTTGCTGTACAACAAAGTGAATCAGCTGCATCTACACATATATCCCCATATCCCCTCCCTCCTGCGACTCCTTCCCACCTTCCCTGTCCCAGCCCTCTAAGTCATCACGCATCATCAAGTTGACCTCCCTGTGTTATGCAGCATCTTTCCACTAGCTATCTATTTTACATTTGGTAGTGTATATATGTCAGTGCTACTCTCTCACTTCATCCCAGCTTCGCCTTCATCCCCGCCCCGTATCCTCAAGTCCCATTCTCTACATCTGCATCTTTATTCTTGCCCTGTCGCTGGGTTCATCTGTACCATTTTTTCAGATTCCATATATATGAGTTTGCATACGGTATTTGTTTTTCTCTTTCTGGCTTACTTCGCTCTGTATGACAGACTCTAGGTCCATCCACCTCACTACACATAACTCAATTTCATTCCTTCTTATGGCTGAGTAATATTCCATTGTATATATGTGCCGCATCTTCTTTCCTCCTTTCCTTTAGGATAGGTGCTTAAACAATAATCAGCAAAGTTCCCCCCAACTCCATAGTTCTATAATTCTATGAATAATAAAAGAAAAAGTATGTCTGGCTGTGTTAGGATAGACAAGTGGTGTCCCTTAGGAGACAGAAACATGGCATAGGTGTGAGGAACAAGGGCAGCAGAGCATTGTGTGGGGTTGTGAGAGCATCGTGTGGGCCTGTGACCTGTGCACAGAAAGAAGGCCGTACATCCTAACTGCTAAAAGGCCACCTGCAATTAAATCACTGCAGAGGGAGCTCTGTCAGTGCGGACAGGTATCCCAGAGGGCCAGACAGGCCTCGCCTGGGGGAGAGAAGTTTTTAGGGCTAAAAGCTGAGTGACTCAAAGAAAAACCAGGTGAAGTAGCCGCAGATATAAAAGTTAGAGTTGTGTCAGTTTCAGTAGACCAGACATGTATCACCCTTAAAGAGCAGAGAAGGGGAGCCAGCTGTAAGGGGAGCCAGTGGAGCGTATCTGGGGAAGCAGCGACCCTCCTTTTGAAGTTGGGGACTATGCAGAATAGTACAAGTGGTTAAGCCACGGTCTCTGGGACCGGTCTTCTTGGGGTCAAATCCTAGCTCTGCCATTTTTCTAGGTGTGCAACCTTAAGCAAGTAAATTGGCCCTTTATGCCTCAGTTTTCTTACCTTTAAAATGGGGATGAGAGTACTTACCTCCTAGGACTATTATGAGGATTACACAAATTACTACATGTGAAGCTGTTAGAGTGGTGTATTTTGCATGTGGCCCTCAAAACAGTGAGTTTTTTATCACTAGTATCACTATTTCCTGCAATGTACTCTGAGTCTGGGAAGCAGTGAAGTGAAGAAAGCTTTAGAAACCCAAGTCTCTAAGTGGTTTTGAACTTACCTGAGTAAATCATGCTAGGCTAATCCTGGGGGAAACCAAGCTGAGTGACCAAATGGGGCTGGAGAGGAGGTGTTCAGAGCGTGCAGGGGCAAAGGGCGGTGCCCCAGCTGTGTTGAGAGTGCCCAGAAGAAAGGCACCTGCTTCTCCCTGGCTGGGCAGTTGTCTGGGGTCTGCCTGGGAGAGGGGACTGAAAACTGGCACAGGAGGATCACTTTAAGAGGTTTCCAGGAATTCCCTGGGTCCAGTGGTTGGAACTCTGCACTTCCAATGCAGGGAGCACGGATTTGATCCCTGGTCAGGGAACTAGGATCCTGCATCGCAGCGTTACCAACAAAAAGAAAAAAACAGAAGTCTCCTTCCTGAGATCTCTGAGCAGGGGAACCGCCGGTGTGTCTGCGCACAGGTGCTGTAGGGGCAGAATGGCGCAGTCCTCTGGGTCATAGGCTGCTTGAAATGAGAGCTTCTGGCAGAGCTGAGCCTCGGGCGATTCGGGCCCTGGGCCTGGGCTGGCGTAATAAAATAATGGTGATAATGTTAGGTTGCATTTTATGAAATTATTTTTATAGGTCAAAACAGTAAAGTATTGGCAAATTTAATAAGATTCAATCTAATAATAACTAATTCTTAGTACTTCTGTCGTACCAGGTACTATCCTAAATGCTTCTGTGTGTTAATTCATTGCAACAGTCCCACAAGGTAAGCTGTAATTAATACCCCCATTCCACAAATGGGGAAACTGAGTCATGAAGAGATTGACTAGGCCAGCGTCACCCAGGAGTAAGTGGTGGAGACCCAGAATCTGTGCTCTGGGCATGGATTCTGCTCTGTTGCCTCTCCCTTGGGGCCTGGCCTGGCACGTCCTGAGGCACTTGAGCTCGGTTTACATGGTACCGGCTCACGGGCAAGGTTCTTCCTCCTCCCCCTCCTCCATTATTATGGAGGTCATAATTTCCTAGATACATTATTTTATGTAAGTCAGAGAGAACAGGTACTTGCAAATGCCTAGTCACCTGCAACCTAAAAAGTCCCTTCAGGAAAAGCAGCATCTCTGAGAGTCCAGGAGAGCATGGGACCCCACACATGGCTCAGAAGTGATATTGAGAAGCCCCGTGCAGGGAACTCCAAGACTAATAACCAAAGTTCCTTTACGTAAAAAGGAAACTGGCAGAGGAGTCGGTGGGACCAGCTGATGACTCTAAACCAGAGTAGTAGCTGGTCTCAGAATCCTTTGCTTTCACCTTATGGACGAAAACATTGGAGAGATTCCCACTCTGAAAGTGACATTTGTAGGAGATAGGTTAGAGTTACTAAATGAAAAAGTGCTAAGCCTGTGGGGTGTTCCAGCCCTAAATAACAAACTAAATGTAAATAAATCCCTTGAACCAGATGGCATCCACCCACCACTTCTGCAGGAACTCAAGGGTAAGATTGTGGAACGTTGCCCAAACTCAGGCTCCATCTTCACGGATATTCAGTAAATTACCGCTTTGAATCCTGACCAGCAGAAGAGTTCAGGGACAACCCTGGGACCTAAAGATCTCCCACCCAGAGCAAGCTGGTGTGAGAAAGGGCACATTCCTCAACACGTAAACAAAACAAACATTGGAGGGGGACTCGGCTTCCTCTGGTGGGGGGGGGGGGGGGGAGACTTGCTAAATGTACTAGGTACTTTGACACCAGGGAAACCTATGAATAAGTTTGACTCTGAAAAAGTTTACATACAAGGACATGTTTTTGAAAGTTTTTGTTGAGACCAAGGGAATTGTTTTGCTACCTCAGTGATTCTCAAAGCAAGAGGGATTTGTTTCAAAATACTTATTTGACTAGGAAAGTATTTTTACACGCCTGAATACACTTAACGTTCACAAAGAATGTTCCAGTGTTGCTAGGTGCTTCTGTACACACTGTCATGTTTAATAGTATATATTTTATGTGACCTTTAAGTTCTTTGCTGTTAATTATTACACATCCTGTTTGGTTGTCCTTGGCCCTTATTACTGAGTAAAATTAATCAGCTCTTCCAGATTTCCTTCAAACATCTTCTTCTCTGACTTCTTCTCATTCCTTCTCCATCATGCTCCACTTCTCTTCTTACCCCAGGCACGCAGTATATAGTATAGAGGCTGTGAGCACAAGCTCCAGACCCAGATGGCCTGGGTTCAGATCCCAGCCCCGTGCTCCTCTGTGACTCCAGGCCACTTCTCTAACTTCCGTGCCTCCGTTTCCTCATCTGTAAGATGGAGGTGATAACATGTGCCTCACGGAGCTGATGTGCGGATTAAGTGTGGTGCTTAGAGTACGTGTGAGACGCCCACCTGGTGAGCGGTGAGTGCTCCGTGAACGAGTTGCCATTACGCCGAGGGTCCTCCTTGATGCTTGCCCTCGTCGCCATCAGCCCTTCCCTCTGTTGGACGTTCTCCGAGGAGTTTCCCCTGGACTTTTTTCTTACCAGGGCCTCTTTGCTTGTTACCCACTACCCTTTCTCTTTTGGCGCCCTTGTCTAATTGCTGTCTTCCCCCCACCCCTTCACACAGGGCTCAGACTCTTCCTCTGCCTTCTTCCATTTCCTTTGGAACCTGTGGGTTCTCAGCAGGTGCCCCTTTTCAGCCACTGCCAGCTTTTCTTTTCTGAAGGCCGTTGCCCCTTCCATTACTCTGCAGGCACTCTCTGCTACTCACCCCGCAGGCTCTCTTCTCACCACGGTAGTGTTTCACCTGACTGCACGCTCTGCTTAGTGCTCCCATGAGCTGGCTTTGTAACAAACGTTCAGTTGTTCCCCGCCCCCGCAGTGTCTCTTCTCTACCCCTTGATTAAAGCACCTGATTTGTGATGAACACCTTCTTTCCCCACCCCTGATAATTCAGTTTCTACTTCTTTAGCCCTAATTTATCAATGCTTGGGTAGGGTTCCCATTGTTACAGCATTGTGTGGGAGGTGAAGTTCCTAGGCATGGCCACCAGGTGGCAGAATGGGTCCTCCCACCTAAGCCTCACTGCCCTTGGGGGAGGGGGGAGGTTGACTTGGTGAGGATAGAATTATTTCAAGGCTTCTGGGAGGCTTCTAGCAAGACTAGAAGAATTGGAAATTACAGGTAGAGCTTCTCCTATCAAAGAATATCCTCTTCTAGAGAGATCACCCCTTTGTGGGTTGTTTTTGCTTGTCAATTATGCAAGTGTATGTAACCATCATAGAAAAATTAGAAAATGCCGATAAGCAAAAAGGAAAAAGTTACTTGAAATCTTACCACACAAAGGTGATATATCTCCTTCCAGACATTTTGCCATGCAAATCTGTGTGAATAAATACATATAGTATGTATATAATCATTAATGGAAACATTTCGTATACAGTTGTTTTTGTAACCTTTTTTATAACTGTACAAAAATATAGTGGATGTTCTATAATGTCAGAAAGCATAGATCTATATAATTTTCCCCATTTTTGTATTTTTTGCACATTACATGAGTACATGCTTGTACAAAAATTGTTGAAACATTAAAATAATATCTTGAGTGTAGGGTATTCCAATTTGCAGATTTATCTTTTTTTTTTTTTTTGGCTGTGCTACGCGGGGCCATGGCAGTGAAAGTGTGGAGTCCTAACCACTGGACCACCAGGGCATTCCCTAAAAGCAGGGTTTTTAAAAACAGTGTTAGCTTCTGGGCAGGTTGAGTGAATGTCAGTAACAATTTTTGGGTGGGTGTTTGCCTGGTGGGTGTGGGAAAGAGAGAAAGTGGATGTCAGCATTTATGGATGTATAGAGAAACACACACACCGTGGTTGCTTTCTCGTTGTGTTCTTCCTATGGGTTCATTACCATTTTGACTTCTGGCGCTTTTTTTTTTTTTTATTTCGTAGAGTTATTTCTTTTTGGCCAGCTTGCGGGGTCTTAGTTCCCCAACCAGGGATCAAACCTGGGCCCTCAACAGTCAAAGCACAGGGTCCTAACCACTGGACTGCCAGGGAATTCCCTTGACTTTTGGCTTTGAGTTCTATTCTCAGGCTTGGAAATCTCCGGAACGGGGTTACAATTAACATAGTTTGTTGAATGAGAATATTCAGTGCTGGTAGAGATCTAGGGAAATGAGCATTTTTCTGGAATGCATTTTTCTGGGTGAGCCTTAAGTATCTTTAAAATGCTTATGCCCTTTGACACAGTAATTTCATTCCTAGGAATTTAGCCCAAGGAAATCATCTAAAATATGGCTTTATGCACAAGACTGTTCATTATAATTTCATTACAGTGAAAACCCAGAAATGATTAAATGCTCAAAGCAGGAAGATGTAGAGTAAATTATGGTACATCTGCATCATGGAAAATTCTTTGGCCATTGAAAATGTCTAAAAGGAGTTTTTAATATTAGGGGAAATGCTTATGATAAATGCTAAACAGATTCAAAATTATTTAGAGAAAGAATTTCAACTGTGTAAATTGTGCAGAAAAAGGACTGGAAGGAAATATGCCAAAATATTTAAAAGTGGCTTCCTCTTGATTATGAGGTTAAGGGTAACTTATTTTCTGTTTATTTTCTCCTGTTTTCCTTTTTATAAAGTAAACAAAACTTTAAACTTCCAGAGAATGTATATGACTTGAGAAAAAAAGTTTTACAAATAAGTAATATACAAAGACTTTATTGTAATAATTAAAAACAAGGGGAAGTATAGTGAGAGAAAGTGAAAGTCTCCCATCTCCAAGGGTAACCACTGTTAACAGTTTATCGCCTAGCCTTCTAAAATTTGTGTATACATATGTGCATATACGAACGTATAGTTGTGTTTTCTCTTTATAAGCTTTTTTCTGCAACTTGCTTGTTTTCCCCCCTAAAAACGTCTTTGATATCTTTGCACCTTGGCACATGTACTCCTGCTTCATTTTACAGGTGATGCCTTGTATTCATGGTTCGGATAACTGGTTTATCTAAGTGTGGCAAACTGACAGACACTTCCCTCGTGTCCTTTTCCCCACTGTTTGAAGGGACATAGAAGTTGAGTTGCTGGATCAGAGACCATGTGCATTTCTGGTTTTTTGTTTTGTTTCATTTTGGTTTTGTTTCCTTTTATTGGTGTGTTTGTTTTGGCCTTGCTGTGCGACTTGCAGGATCTTAGTTCCCCAACCAGGGATGGAACCTGGGCCCCCAGCAGTGAAAGCGCCAAGTCCTAACCACTGGGAAACCAGGGAATTCCCTTCGTTTCTGGTTTTGATAGATGTGGCCTGTGTTTGTTAAGATGATATAAACTTGTCTCCTGAAACCAAGACCGGAGAATAACAGCGGCGTAAAGCAAAGTCGTTGTTGACTTCTCTTCAGTTAACAGTCTGGGTGTAAGAGTCCAGGGCTAACAGGGACTTGGATTTCTTCTCTCGTGTTGCTCTGCCATCTTCAACACATAGCTTTATTCTTATGGTCTACGATGACTGCTTCCACTCCTCTGATCATAGCAGTTTTCTAGGAAGGAGAGAAGGAGACGCTTAGGGCAGAACCCAGGAGTTACACTGTCCCCAAAATTGGCCAGAACTTAATCATACTGGCCATACGTAGCTTTGATGTGCATAGGCAGCTTTGTGCCCTGCTAAATTTCTGTTACTAAAGGAAGAAATTTTATAAAAGTATGCAGGACCTCTACACTGAAGACTACAAAACATTGCTGGAGGGTGCAGATGAGCCAAAAGCAGGGTTCTAGCATGTTTGTGGGCCACTGATATTTTGTACATTATCTATTTACATCCATTTTTTCCATTTGGTGATTTTCCTTTTTTTCTTACTGATCTGTAGGTACTCCGTGTGTGTGTGTGTGTGTGTCTGTGTCTGTGTGTCTGTGTATGTATGTATTGACCTTTTGTCCTTTATAAGTGTTACAAATATTTTCTTATAATCAGTTTCTTATATTTTAACCTTGTTTTTGTGCCTGGACATGTTGAGGTTTCAAAATTGTATCACATCTGTCAGTCTCTTTTTGTCTCTGGGTTTAGTCTTGCTACTATTTCTTTTATAATCAGAAAAATAAGAAGAATATTCAGTTCAAAAAGAGAGACAGAGAAAGAACACAAAGTAGCAGCAGAAGCACTGGTAGCTAAATTACAGAGATAACCTGAACTCTCATATTTATTTTTTATTCTAATATCCTCTTTAATAGGCTATCTCCATGGAGCTGTTTGAGGGACCTGAGCTTTGAAAGCTGAATAGGATTTAGATAGGTAGAGGAGAAAGGAGGAGGTGTTCCACGTGAAAGGAGCAACCTAAATTAAACCCTGGAGGCAGAGATAAATGTGGCTAAAGTGGACCTGGCTGGATGTGGCTCATATATTGGGAACAGTGGGAAATCAGCTGGACAGGTAGGTTGAGGACAGTCTTTGGAGAACAGGGTAGAGGGTAAGTACAGCAATTACAAATGAACCCTGGGATTAAGAGAAAGATGTCAAATGCAAAAGGGTGCACAGCAGCCTTATCAAAAAGGTTTTTTTTTTTCCTTAAAGAAAACAAATTAAGTATCTAATAAAAGGGAAATGGTTGAGTAAATTAGGGTATAGTCACATGTTGGAATACTAACATTGAGAATAATCATTTTTGAAAGGTGCATGGAAAAACACAAGAATTATAGTAAAAAGGATGATATAAAAGGGTGATAAAATCATAATTATGATTACAGCTATTTAAAGAAATATGCATATGAAAAAAGACTGAAAAGGAATACTTTGAAATTAAAAGAGGTATATTTGGATGATGAGTGATTTTTTTTTTCTTGTAAAGATCCTTATTTATTGTTGTCATTCTCTATTTAAAATATTTTTAAAGAGGCAGGCGTTAGTGGATCAGGGACTCAGCAGAGGCTGTTCAAGGCTTCCTGAAGGTGAACTAGGGGCCAAGGGCTCTGTGCCACCTGGGAGGACGGAGGCCAGACTCTTGGGATGCGTGACGCAGGAGAAAGGGGTTCCGTTCCAGGGTCTGCTGGTCCCTTGGTCAGTAATCCCGCAGTGATAAACTGATGAATGTCCTTTCTTGAATTCCAGGGTCTCCTCATGCTGCTACAAAACCTACCTACGATACACTGGGGCAACGAAGAGATTGGGCTGCTCCTCGCCGAGGCGTATAGACTCAAGTACATGTTCGCTGATGCCCCCAATCACTACCGCCGATAGGTGCTGTCTCCCCTCGGGGACCCAGACTGCCCCCATCTCTGATGGCAATCTGATCACTGTGGCCACTGTGCGAGCCGTGGACCCCGGCCAGGAACCACTCCTGCTGTAAAAAGCTCCCATCCGCCGCCCAGGTCTTAACTTTTTGGCGTGCCTGTCCACCACTCCATGTCTCTGGATGGGTCCTGGACCACTATCAGTATTCCATGACATGTGGATGGGCCCAGCTCTGGGAGAGGACAGAAAAGGAGGTACAGGGTTGTCTGCCCCTTTAAAAGAAACTGGACAAAAGAAGGGGAAGGCTCAGGGTTTCAGGTCACATTGCCCTACATGGACTGGTTGTCTCTTGCCTCCCAGCCCCAAATGATACTGTTGCTTTTTTGTGACATAGTTTGATTTGATCACAGGTCAAAAACGCCTTATGTTTTCAAAAGACTCCTGGCCCCTCCCCTCTGGCCCCAATTCCTAGCCCTTCCCCTTCTGCCCAAGTCTGAGCCAGTGAGGGGCAGCATTGTTCTCAGATGGAGGAGGCACGGATGCTTACACCTCTGGGAAGAGGCCTGCACCCAAGGGCTAGGAATTTTACTTTTCCTTTTCTCACCAGATGTCTGCATGTGTGCCTGTGTCTGTGTGTATATGTAGGTATACACACCCATAAGCATTTAGTTACACATCTGAATATCCGTGTCCAGACTAGCCCCATAGCAGCCATCTGGGAAGGGCCCCAGTGACCACGTATACAAGCATCCCTTGAGAAGGATCAGGGCAGGGGAGGGAGAAGGGGCTTTTTACCTCTCCAAACCCTTTTTCCATGATGACCCACTCCAAGATATTATGTGTAAATTGTGTTATTATGTATATGGGTAAAGATGTATAAATATGTCTTCTTTGTAGCAGATATGATTTTATATTTATAACGTGCATCAACATGTGAAAGCAATCTAGGTCACTAGCACAGGTGAAGCTGCCAGGCAGGTGGCTTCAGCGCCTCCAGGTTGGTTTCTGGGCACCCTCCTGTGAGGGAAGTGAATGGGAGTCTGCTAGAGTGAACACAGCCAAGCAGATGGACCTGCTTTGAAGACCCGTGGCAGCCATCCCAAGCATCAGTGTCTCAGAGTTTTTCTCTCCTCCCTCCACGCCCCCAGGCCTTTGTGGAGCATCTGCCCTGCTCCTGCCCCGTCTTCAGTAGTCAGAGCTCCACACCCTTCACTCCTAGGAGCCTCCCAGAGAGAGGACTACAGAGGCAGAAGCCCTTCTGCATGTTTTAGCCCCTGCCTTTTCCCTGGAATCTGGGGAGGGCTTTTGTTTTTACATTTTTAAGTCAGCATTGTATTAAGACAGAAGCTGTGACTGACTGTCAGTGCCAAGGAGAGGGGTTTCCTGTGTGTCCCTGGGGTTTGGGGCTCTTCCTAGAGAGAGGCGTTTGGTGTCCCCCACTGTCACCTTCACACCGCACACAGCTCAGGAGATGTGCGACCGGTGCTGGATGCTGGGTGTTCGGTAGTGAAGAGGTGGGGGTGGTGGTAACCAGCCGGCAGTGTCCCCTGTGGGTGAGGCCAGTGACACCCACCGCGCTGGCATGTTACATTTCTCATCGGGAGCTGTTTCTCAGGCATTCTTTCTAGCCCTTTCCTTTTCCCCTTCAGTGTGCCTCAATAGTCTCCTTCACAGAGTGAGAGGGCTGTGACCCTCCCTCACCTGGACTAATGAAAGAAAGACACTTGTGTCCCCAAGTGGCAGTTTTATTTTTTTAGTTTTTATGTGTGTATGGGAAATTGTGGATAAAGTGAAAGAACTGTAAATAAATAGCGTATTTCCTCCTCCACTGCGGATTTTGCTGCCATGGATTTGTGTAACCCAGAACCTAAGGTCCCATTTTCTCAGGTTCTTTGGCCGATGCCAGTAAGTATGGGGGAAAGCTTTCTGTAGGGCAGGCAGGGGATCCGCAGGAGTCAGAAGGCTGCCTTGGAGGACGTCGGCAGACACTTGCTGAGCACCTCCTCTGTGCAGGATGCTGTGGGCACTGCAGCAATGAGTAACACGGTTCCTCATAACTGACAGTTATAGGGTGCCTTGCCGTGTGCCGGGCTCTATGAAAACCACTGGAGGATTATTTCATTTATCCAAAAAGGAGTATATAATGTAATGGAGGTTAGAAAATGGACTAGAATTTCAGTGCTGGATGAAAGCCTAGAGAGATCTAGTTCAACACACTCACTGTTCACAGAGGAAAACCCAACCCAAGGCCAAGGAAGGGAGCATCAGGGCAGGAACTAGAGGACAGGCCTTCCAGCTTACCTGCACCGTGTTTTTCCCACCAAACCATGCAGAACTAAAATGTGTTCAAAGACTGGCCCTCCATTTGGGGTCTTCATTAAGGTTTTGGTTTTGGGGTTGTTTGTTGTTTTTATTTGTTTTTTGTTTTGTTTTTTTGTTGGTTGGTTGGTTGGTTGGTTTTTCTCTTGGTAACCTTACTGTGAAATGTCTCAAGAAAAGCAGGTGACTGCACTTTTCTCCTGCAAAGAATAGATTGGGATGGTGGTTTCTCCACCCAGAACCTCTTCCTAGGATTCATTGGAGAGTGTTTCTTGGTTTCAATCATTAGGAGCTATATTAGGATTAAATTCAGCTACATGTAACAGAAAGCAAAAATAACAGCAGGGTTTACACAACGTGGAAATTTACTTCTCCTTACGATGAAAGTCCAAAAGTAGGCAACCCAGGGCTGGTATGATGAGTCTGTTTCACAAAGTCTTTAGGAACCTGGAGTCCTCCAGGTCTTCATGGTCAAGGTGGCAACCAGCACTCTAGCTACACTTTCCAATCAACAGCACCGGTTAAAGAAAGGAGACAAAAAAGAGTGCAGGAAATGTGCAAGCGGTGTTTTAGAGGAGGTTCCTGAAGGCTGTTCTGTAACATCTCCTCTTACAACTCATAGGCTAGGACTTAGTCCCATGGCAGGTCACAAGGGAGCTTGGGGAATTAGTCTATTCCAGGTCGCCATATGCCTGGCTCAGAATCAGGATTCTATACCACGGAGGGAGGGGAGAACAGATATTAGGATTCTGCTAGCAATCTGTACAGTAAGAACTTACGAGAGTAAGTTGAAAATGGAGACCAGACTTCCATAAGCATATGGGGGTGGGGGGTGGACCTGACTGAAATTCAAGTGATTTTTCACGATTAACCTTAGAATTTAACCTTTTTCATAAAACATGGGCAGTATTTCTACTTGCTGTTATTTGGACTGAGGCCATTAATTGCTCCTGAGGCTGGTAGAGAAAATAACTGACCTGGACTAGGCTTCATTCAAAAATTCTGTTTTTCATTTATGCAGGAAGTTAAGCATTTTCTGAAATATGTTTGATCATGATGAGGAAATTGGTGAAAACTTTCAAACTAACCCTGGCATACTCTGACCTGTAGTTCCTGCAGTCAAAACGTCTGCGGTTCTACTTAAGTAGGCCTTACCTCTGTTTTTATTCATCTGTGAGGGGATAGTGGCACAGATTCCTCAAATAGTGACCTCATTTGCTCCTAGGGGCATGAATCTCATGGTGAGCATTTGACTTGTCTTGGATTGGACTTTGCATGTCAAACAGCTTTGTAAAGCTTCAGGGATTGGAGTCAGAACCTAAGGCCCAGTAACTGAGCCTCTCCTCAGGATTTCCAATACTCCCTTCCTGGCTGGAGACAGTTTTAAAAGCTGCTGCAGGGCTTCCTAGGTGGTGCAGTGTTTAAGAATCCACCTGCCAATGCAGGGGACATGGGTTAGAACCTGGGTCCAGGAAGATCCCACATGCCGCAGAGCAACTAAGCCTGTGCACCACAACTATTGAGCCTGTGCTTTAGAGCCCGTGAGCCACAACTGCTGAGCCCATGTGCTGCAACTACTGAAGCCCACGCGCCTAGAGCCCGTGCTCCATAACAAGAGAAGCCATGGCAATGAGGAGCCCGCGCATCACAATGAAGAGTAGCTCCCACTCACCACAACTAAAAAGAAAGCCCGCGCACAGCAAGAAAGACCCAACACAGCCAATAAAATTAATTAATTTTAAAAAATTCTATTAAAAAATTGAACAAATATTTTTTAAAAAGTGCAAAAGCTGCCGCAGACACCAAGGAGATGATTTATTAGACTCCCAATGAAAAAGATGAGATTTACACAGGATCAGACAACATAAAGCACATTGTACAAGACCAGACTCTTTGGAGTCTGTGCCAATTTGCCAGGGTAGCCACAGCTACAGCCAGCCAATCAGAGCATCCCCTTATTTTGGCAAAGGCTGAAACAGAATTCTTGGAAGCAAGGAGTATACCTGTTGAGTTTGATTCAGCAGGTGGTTTCTAGCTGTGGCTTCTGGGTGATGAATGTCAAAGTCCTTGCTTGAGCTGATAGCTGAGGTGAGGAGTCTGGGAGCCAGACCCTGGGGACTCACTACTTTTGCTGTCAGGATACCAAGCTTGTCTCTGTAGTGACCCAAACACACCTGTCCTACCCCACCCAGCTATCAGAGAGAGGAAAACCCAGACTTTCTCTTCAAGTCACTGGTCTCCAAAATTTTTCTCCATCCCTATAACCTATGTCTTTATATTTAATGTGGGGTTCTTAGAGACAAGATGTAATTGGGTCTTGTTCTCCAATCAAGTCTGACAGTCTCTCTCGCTCTTTTTTTTTTAATTGATGCATTTAGACTGTTTACAGGCAATTCCCTAACAGTCCAGTGGTTAGGACTCAGCACTTCCACTGCAGGGGGCACAGGTTCAGTCCCTAGTCAGGGAACTAAGATCCCGCATGCCGTGAGGTACAGCCAAAATAAATAAATAAATAAAAAGCCTATTTATGAATGCTATTGATATGGTTGGATTTAGGTCTACCATTTTATTTGTTTTCTGTTTGTTCTCCTTGTTTTTTGTTCCTGTGTGTCCCCTTTCCTGCCACTTTTTGGATTATTTGAGTAATTTTTAGTATTTCATTTTAATCTATCTATTGACTTTTGGTTATATCTCTATACTTTTTAAGAGGTTGCTCTAGGGATTATAATATACATATCTAACTACTTACAGTTTTGGGTTTATTTGTTTTTGGCTGCGTTGGGTCTTTGTTGCTGCACTCGGGCTTTCTTTAGTTGCAGTGTTTGGGCTTCTCATTGCGGTGGCCTCTCTTGTTGTGGAGCATGGGCTCTAGGCACATGGGCTTCAGTAGTTGCAGCATGTGGGCTTGGTAGTTGTGGCTCACAGGCCCTGCAGTGCAGGCTCAGTAGTTATGGTGCACAGGTTTTTAGTTGCACCAAGGCATGTGGGATCTTCCTGGACCAGGGCTCAAACCCATGTCCCCTGCATTGGCAGGTGGATTCTTAACCACTGCAGCACCAGGGAAGTCCTACAGTTAATATTTTATCACTTTAAGTAAAATGTAGAAACCTCACAACCATATAGATCCTTTACCCTTCCCCTTTTATGTTATACTGTAGTTGTGTAAATTGTCAAGATACATTGAAAATCTTACTAGATACTGTTATAATTTTTGCTCTCAATAGTTATACATAATTTAAAGAACTTAAGAGGAGACATTTACCACTTATGTTCTTCCTTGATTTCTTAAGTTCCAAGTTTCCCTCTGCTTATTTCCCTTCAACCTGAAAAACTTCTTTGAACACTTCTCTTAGAGCAAGTATGCTAATTAATGCTCTTAGTTTTCCTTCATCTGAGAATTGTCTTTATTTTGCCTTCATTCCTGAATTTATTCTCTCTGGATATAGTTGTTTCCTTTCAGCACTTTAAACATGTCCCACCATCTTCTTGCTTCCACAGTTTCTCATGAGAAATCCACAGCCATTGAAATCATTGTTCTATATCTAATCATTTTTATCAGATTGATTTTTTTTTAATGTAGCAAAATGTACATGTATATAATATAAAATTTGCCCTCTTGAGCATTTTTGGCAGGACGACCTGGCTGTCTAGTGGTTAGGACTTGGCAGTTTCACTGCCAGGGTCCGGGGTTCAGTCCCTAGTCAGGGAATTAAGATCCTGCAAGCTGTAAATTGTATATATAAAATTTGTCATCTTAATTGTTTTTAAGAGTACAATTCAGTAGTGTTAAGTACATTCACATTGTTGTACAACTGTCACCACCATCCATGTCCAGAATTCTTTTCATCTTGCAAAACTGAAACTGTACCCATTAATAGCTCCCTATTTTCCCCTCCCCACCAGCCCCTAGCAACCAGCATTCTATTATACTTTCTGTCTCTGTGAATTTGCCACTCTAGGTATGTCATGTAAGTGGAATCATACAGTATTTGTCTTTTTGTGACTGTCTTATTTCACTTAGCATAATGTCCTCAAGGTTCATCAGTGTTGTAGCATATGTCAGACTTTCTTTTTTGAGGCTGAGTAGTCCATTGTATTTTATACCATATTTTGTTTTCCCATTCATCTGTCAGTTGGCTTGCTTCCATTTTTTGGCTGTTGTGAATATTCTGCTATGAACACGAGTATATAAATAGCTCTTTGAGACCCTGCTTTCAATTCTTTGGGGTATATACCCAGAAGTGGAATTGCCAGATCATATGGTATTTTTAATTTTCTGAGGAACCACCATATTGTTTCTTAGAGTGCTTTTAAGATTTTTTTTCTTTTTCTTTGGGCTTGATTATGTGTCTGAGTGTAGGTTGTTTTGTTTCTTTAATTTTTGGAGGATTTGTTTATTTGTTTTGGCATTTATCCTGTTTGGGGTTTAATCTTTCTTTCTCCTTTCTGTTCTTCAGATTAGATACTTTCTCTTCATCTATCTTCAAGTTCATTGACTCCTTTTCTGTCATCTCCGTTCTGCTATTAAACCCATACAGTGAATTTTAATTTCAGATATTGTGGTTTTCACTTGTAATATTTCCTGAGTCTTCGTATGTTGAGCAATTTGGGGTTGTATCCTGGACATTTTGAATGCTGTGTGTGAGACTCAGTCTTAAAATCCAGTTCTCTTCCTGTTTTTTTTGTTTTGTTGTGTTCTGGCCGAGCCGCGAGGCTTGCAGGATCTTAGTTCCCTGATCAGGGACGGAACCTGGGGCCTCGGCAGTGAAAGTGCAGAGTCCTAACTACTGGACTGCCAGGGAATTCCTCCTCCTGTTTTTATAAGTAAAGTTTTATTGGAACACAGCCCTGCCTGTTTGTTTACATATAGTCTATGGCTGTTTTGGCATTACAACGGCAGAGTTGAATTGTTGTGATAGACTGTATGGGCCACAAAGCCTAAACTATGTAATATCTGCCCCTTTATGGAAAACGTTCGCTGACCCCTGCTCTAGAAAACTTTGACTTTGTTTTGTTTTGTTTTCTTTTAGCAGGCAGTCAATCCAGTTGGGTTCTAACTGCAAGTTCTGTCTCATCTTCAGTGAACTGTGGTTCCGATGTTATTTCAGTTTTTCAGAGGCTCTGCTATGCTGCTTAGGGTTTGTTTTGACCATGGAAAACCTGTGCTAGTTCACACACAGAATGAGGGGATCCCCCTGCTAGCCGGCTCCCCTCTGAGATCCTCCCTGTACTCTCTAGCTCTGCAGGGCTCCATTTCCTAGTCCACTGACCAGAATGACAGTGTTGCTCTGGAAATGTTAGCTGCCCATACTGCTGCCACCACTGCTCCACAATCGAGGGCTGCCATTGGGACAGGTCTGGGAGAGAGAGGAAAAATTTAATGAGAATTCTGACGTGGAAGGATCCTTTTCCCAAGTCCTCTGGTCAGAGGGGTAGGATTTGTGACATAATAAGAAATATATTTGGTCTCTGTCTCCAGTTCCTGTCACAGAGCTCCTAAAACCCTTGTAATTTTTTGAGGGATAGGGGTGTTAGGAGTATCTTTTTTTCTAACATTTAGTTTTTGACACCCCCCCGCCCCCGGGGTTTCTGACACAGAGTTCCTAAATCCCTTGGAATTTCCTGAGTGGTAGGAGCATCTTTTCTTCTAATGAGGTGACTCTTGGTGGGCTCCTGGCTGGCTTCAGGATGGAGGACTGGTCACCAGAAAGACCAAGCCATGATTAGAAGCTTGGAATTTTCAGCCCCGCCTCCCATCCTCTGGGGAGGGGAGGAAGGCTGGGGTTAGAATGAATAATCCATTATGCCCATGTGATGAAGCCTTCATAAGAAAACCCTTACCAAAGAGGTTCCGAGAGATTCCAGTTGGTGAAGACATCCATGTGCTGCGAGAAGGTGCTCCCCAGCATCACAGGGACAGAAGCTCCTCCACTCAGGACCCTTGCAGGCCTCGCCCCTTGTGTACCTCTTCGTCTGGCTGTTCCTTTATAATAAGCCGGTAAACCTGTTTCCTTGAGTTCTGTGAGCTGATGCAGCAAATTATCAAACCTGAGGAAGAGATAGGTTTTGGGAACCCCCAGTTTGTAGCTAGTTGGTCAGAATATCATGACAACCTGGGACTTGTGACTGGCATCAAAAAAGGGGCAATCTTGTGGGACTGAGCCCTTAACCTTTGAGGTCCGCACTAACTCAGGGTCGTTAGTGTCAGAATGGAAGTGTAGGACACCCAGTGGGTGTCCGGAGAGTTAAGAGAATTGGTTGGTGTGGAAAAAACCCACACACACTTGGTGCCAGAAGCAGAGTTGTGAGTAGAGTAGAAGAAACAAGAGTTGTTTTCTTTTAGGTTTCTCTGAGTTTTGCTGACGTTCCTACAGTGAAGCTCCCCTGCTGGGGCCTACACTCAGGTCAAAGCTATAAGAGAAAAAAGGAAAAAAATTTGAGAAACTCACCCAATACAGATAGCTTCTTCAGGCTCCCTAATTTGACTGCTTGTTTACTTTGCAGTATTCTCAGGTAACTGTGTTTTGTCTAGAATATTTAGTTGTAACTGTTGACAGAGAGACTGCAATGGGCTTATTTCATCTTGCCGAGAACCAAAAACCCTTCAAATGTTTTGATCACAACCTACAGTAGAAAAGGCACATCTTACATTGAGACCCAGTACAGACACACACACAAATATGAGCAACGTTTCATTAACGATGCCCGCCCTCACTGTGTGTGATGGCCTCTGACCTGTTCCATTATATTCCATTTTCCAAAAATGCTGGTCAAGACTCATTACTGAGTGTCAACCTGAGTTTAAAAGCACAGCTCCAAGCAATTATTACAGAAATGAGAGAGAAGGCTGCTACTAGCTGTAATAAATGTAAGCAAGTCCTGAATAATAAATACTAGAGCTGATAGTGCAATGAATTTATGAGTCAAAACAATGTGATGAAAATTGCATTATTACCTTGGATTGTGGAACTCAAGTTTCTCCAAAGGGGAGAAACAGCCCCACTCTCTCCCCTTCCCTCAACCCCAGACGAAAGTGAATTGTTAGGGGTCTTTGTGATTTTTGTAGTCCCAAAGTAGCCAGTTCAGAGTTATAGGATTTAATTGTAAGCCTCCCCAAGCCTCATTTATATTAGGTGCTTGATACTGTGTATTACTTGCAAAATTAACAGTCTGAAGCCAGCTCTGCAATGAGAGGAAAACAAGGCAGTAATTATTGATACCTGGTTCCTACTGCCTTCTTTCCCTCCCTCTTGCCTACCTCCTCACCCCACACCCCTTTAATAAAATCACGCGGCTAATCAATATTTGAACTGGATACTGATCCTTGGCAAGTTAAAGGATGTTGATGCTTAAAGAAATAGCCAGGGCCCCAACAAAAAAGGAAGAAGGTAGTTTCCTATAGTACTAATTTCAAGTACCTCCAAGTCATCCACCTTAATTACTGATTACAGATAATTCCAGATAATAAATTCAATGACTCACAAGTACTTCCAAAATATAATAAACTTGATTAAAGGTATCAGAAATATCTTACAACTCTGTACTTGAAACCCTGTGTTTACATAAAATAGCACTTAATAAACAAGCTGTTTAAAGCAGATGATCCCTTTTTCCCTCCTCGCCTACTTCGGATTTTCTAAAACAGTTCCCTTTCAAAAATAAAAGACATCTTGATTCCTTCAGCATAGAGTCTTCCATTTTGGAGATGGGCAGAGAAGAGATGGTGGGAGGATAAATGAGTAAGAAAAAAAGTAGAATGAAAGAGAATGTGGAGCCGTCAGCCCCACCTCTCCACCTCTGACCCCCACTCCAGACCCAAAGGCTGGATCACCCCATCTGGGATTTTACCTCCTTTCAGTTACCCTGAATTCCTCCAAGTCTAGGAGACCTAGACTCACTGCCCACTCACTGCCCACCCCACCCCCAAGATGACTAAATGTAGCAGTCTATTGAAAACTTGGCCTGTGATCTCAAGGTTAGAGAGTACTTAAGGAGAAACACAGGACCTCACTTGAGATGTTACATCAAGACCCCTTTCTTCTCTGCTGTATCTTTCAAAAACACAATGAAAAAGTGCCACCTCACCTTTATTGAATCTCACAAAGGGGAACCATGCTTCAAATCAATTGGCAGAGCTGTGCCCCCAGAGTCGATCAACCCTTGGTCACAGAGAGAACTCTCTCGTTTAGACATTTTAAAAAGTCGTCTTGCTTGGAGATGGGTAATAGAGTTTAAAATTGATTGAAGGGATTTCTACCTTATAACTAACAATTTAAAGAGAAGAAAACATCTTGTTTTCATGTCTGGACAAGGGAGCATAGAAAAGGCATAGGGAGACTGTTTATACCTGCAGGAGGTAGCTTCTGCAGAAGCTGACACTCCATTCCTCTACAACAGTAGCTAGCAATTATTGAGTACTTACTATGTACCAAGCATGACTATGTTACAGGAATTAACCAAATCAATTCTCACAACAATCCGATAAGTTAAATGCTATCTCAATCATGACCCTCATCTTATAAATGGGGAAACTGAGGCTTGGAGAGGTCAAGTAACTTGCTCACGATCTCATACTAGTAAGTAGCAGAGCTGGGGTTTGAACCCAGGCAGCATAGCTCCAACTCCATGCACCTCACTACCATGCTGCAGTAGCCTCTGGTTACCAGTAAATTAAGTAGGGGCTGGCCCCACAAAAACCACAGAGTGAGCAAAATGTGATCACTTGTATTCCATCCCTTTACGCCGCCTCTATTCCAGGGAGATAAAAAGAAAGGAAGTGGGAGAGAGGGAAAGAGAAAGCTTTGTCATGATCGTCATTTTAATTCATTAACCTGAGTTCTTAAGTCTGCAGATCCACGCTGCCTTTTCCATAGTAAACTGTTTCTGGGAGCTAGCTGATTAATCAGGGACTACATTTCCCAACCTTGGATCTAGGTGGCGTCGTTTGACTAGTTCTCTTCAACAAATATATGTCACTTTTGAGACAAGACAGTTAAGAAGCAGGTGCACCTTCTCCATTCTCTCCTCCCCTGTTTTGCTTTCTGGATGCAGAGGACTCCAAGCCCTGGGGAATAGAGAAGCCACAGAATGAAAGTAGTCGGAGTTCCTGAGTGACTTATGGAAGGCTGTCCACCAATCAGGAGCACTGCTCTGAATAATTATGTAGGAAATAAACTTCAACTGTGTTAAGCCACTGAAATTTGGGGTTTGTATGTTACAATAGCTAGCATTACCCTAATATAAAGCAGACAACCACTATACATGTATACTGGAAATGATGATTAAGTAAATGGATGGCAGATGGTGGGAGCCAGGTTTCTCACTTTTGGAGTGGTGGAAGGTCACAGGTAACCAAGAATGATCCAGCGGTAATGCATTAGAGTTGTAAGACATCAGTACGCACGTGTTTAATTTACAGACGGAGATATATATGTATGTTTATGTATATATACACGTTATTACATACAGACGTACAATATACATGCATGCATACATTCATAAATATTCATCGATGTATAAAGGGGTTAGTACTCACACATGTATTCACTGCTCTGCCAGTTGAGAGAACCTAGAAGCAGTAACATCCCAGTAGTGATGAGCACACCCAGTGCCTACATCTTCGTTTCTAATACCATTTACCAATAAAAGGAACCAGGGCTCCTTAAAGAAATGGCTTATATGAGGTCTAGAGCATCTCATGCTTGGAAGTAAGGAAGTGCTCAGTAAAACACAATGATGGGGGTATGCCAAATGGACAATGTAGCCAACTGAAAGAGCTCTCAACAGCCAAAGTAGGAACAATTTGAGTAACAAAATAAAGTGGTAATGGATTATAGCACAAAGTATAAAAAGAAGTATCCATGAGTTCATACTGATGTAATAAATGACTTGATAAATAAATGGGGGAGAAGAGACAAATTTCTCATGCAGAAGAATTCCAAATAATTAATGTGGATACCATGCCCTTAAGGAAGTGGAATGTAACTCTCAACTCATGTGTGGGTTGTGCAGGGACTTCCTTCCAAAGAGCACAGTATGGAAAAGGGGGAAAAGAGTAACTTTACAGGGACTTCTGTGATGGTGGTCCAGCGGTTAGGACTTCACCTTCCAGTGCAGGGGGTGCGGGTTCAATCCCTAGTCAGGGAGCAAAGATCCCATATGCCCTGTGGCCAAAAAAAAAAAAAAAAGCAATGTTGTAACAAATTCAATAAAGACAAAAAAAAAAGTAACTTTACAGTAGAGAAACCTGACAAACACCACCTCAGCCAGGTGATCAAGATTAACATCAATAGTAATAATTCACATTGATAGCATGTACCCATAATGTGATACGAGAATGGCACTTTGTGTGGTCTTCCTCTCCAAAACCTATAACCCCAGTCTAATCATGAGAAAAATATCAGCCAAATCCAAGTTGAGAAGTATTCTACAAAATACCTGGTTAGTATTCCTCAAACCTGTCAAAGTCCTCAAAAACAAGGAAAGTCCAAGAAATTGTCACAGCCAAGAAGAGCCTAAGGAGACATGCCAACTAAATGTCAGGATGGCCTTAGGTGCACTTGCTGTTCCTGCAACAGAACACTAAGGTGGGGTGGAGGCATAGCAGACACTCATCCAAAGCTTAGGGAAGCATCTCCATGAGTGCAGGTATGGCTCCCACCAATTTTCCTGACTTAAAGGCTGAAATTCCTGACCTGATGATGCCACACAGACAAAATGTTCCAGGCTGGGATTGCAACCATGGTTAGGAAACTAGGTTCTGGGAATAGACCTGAACTGGCCATCTCCTCCACTATTTAACTTGTTACTTTGGGAAGATTATTAAACCTTTCTGTGCCTTTTCTCATCATCCCTAAAGTAGAAATTATAATTGTAACCACCATCATTATATTGTTTGTGAGAAGCAAATAGGATAAAGTACATAGGGTGCTTGGCCTAGTACTTGGCACTTAGCCATTTACTACTGTAGTTTGTATGATTCATTTAGTATATATATTTTCTGCCAACAGAATTTAAGAAAATTGTTAACCACATGTTGGAAAATCGAAAAGACAAAAGGGGGCATTGAGCTGTTAACAGAGGTAGTTACCACAGGGAGCAGCTACCAGACTATACTGGAGAATCAAAGGAAGGAGTCTGAGGTTTTTTGCTTGTTTTTTTAATGAACAGCTTTATTGAGGATAATTCACACACCATAAAATTCATCCATTGTGGATAAAGAAGATGGGGTATATATAAACAATGGACTATTACTCAGCCATAAAAAAGAATGAAATAATGCCATTTGCAGTAACATGGATGCAACTAGAGATGATCATATTAAGTCAGAAAAAGACAAACACCATATGATATCACTTATGTGGAATCTAAAAAATAACACAAATGAACTTGTTTATAAAACAGAAACAGACTCACAGACTTAGAAAACAAACTTATGGTTACCAAAGGGGGAGGGGGGGAGAGGGATAAATTAGGAGTTTGGGACTCACAGATACATACTACTATATATAAAATAAACAAGGTCCTACTATATAGCACAGGGAACTATATTCAATACCCAGTAATAAACCATAATGGAAAAGAATATGAAAAAGAATATATATAGGGACTTCCCTGGTGGTCCAGTGGCTGGGACTCTGTGTTCCCAATGCAGGGGGCCCGGGTTCCATCCCTGGTCAGGAAACTAGATCCTGAATGCCACAACTAAAAATCCTGCATGCTGCAACAAAGATCCCACATGCCACAACTAAAACCCAGTGCAGCCAAATAATTAAATATTTTTTAAAAAGAATTATATATATGTACAACTGAGTCGCTTTGCACAGCAGAAATCAACACAACATAGTAAATTAACTATGTCAATAAAATTTTAAAAAATTCATCCATTGGAAGTGTATGCTTCAATTTACTTTTTAGTAAATTTATACAGTTGTCCAATCATCACCACCATCTAGTTTCTTTTTCATTTATTTATTTTTAACTGAAATACAGTTGATGTACAATATTATGTTCCACTGTATACCACAATCCAGTTTTAGAACACTTCTATGACCTCCAAAAATTCCGTCAGGTCCACTGCATTCAACCCCCTGGCTTGTCACACCTAACAGCAGGTAACTGTGCTACAGCCTAAGTTTAAAAAAAAAATTGTTTTTTATCTTGCCTTATGGATCTTAATTACCCCACCAGGGATGGAATCCGGCCCCCCGGCAGTGAAAGCGGGGAGTCCTAACTATTGGACCTCCAGGGAATTCCTTTTCTTTTTCTTTTAAATAATTTTTTTTCAATCTAAGCTTTTAAAAATTCGGTAGTAAAAGCAGATCGTGCAAAAGAGGGACTATTTAGAAACAGGTTTAACAGATTTTAAATTTATCACAAAAGTTGTTTAAAAGTTGGTTATACCTCCAAAATATACAAGCAGCTCATGCAGCTTCATACCAAAAAAGCAAATAACCCAATCCACAAATGGGCAGAAGATCTAAATAGACATTTCTCCAAAGAAGACATACAGATGGCCAACAAACACATGAAAAGATGCTCAACATCACTCATCATCAGAGAAATGCAAGTCAAAGCCACAATGAGGTATCACCTCACACCAATCAGAACGGCCATCATCACAAAGTCTGGAAACCACAAATGTTGGAGAGGGTGTGGAGAAAAGGGAACTCTCCTGCACTGTTGGTGGGACTGTAAGTTGGTACAGCCACTATGGAAAACAATTTGGAGGTTCCTTAAAAAACTACACATAGAACTACCATATGATCCAGTAATCCCACTCCTGGGCATATACCCAAAGAAAACCATAATCCCAAAAGAAACTTGTACCATAATGTTTATTGCAGCACTCTTTACAATAGCCAGGACATGGAAGCAACCTAAATGCCCATCAACAAATGAATGGATACAGAAGATGTGGCATATATATACAATGGAATATTACTCAGCTATAAAAAGAGATGAGATGGAGCTATATGTCATGAGGTGGATAGAACTACAATCTGTCATACATAGTGAAGTAAGTCAGAAAGAGAAGGACAAATATTGTATGCTAACTCACATATATGGAATCTAAAAATGGTACTGATGAACTCAGTGACAAGAACAAGGAATCAGATACAGAGAATGGACTGGAGAACTCGAGGTATGGGAGGGGGCGGGGGGTGAAGGGGAAACTGAGAAGAAGCGAGAGAGTAGCACAGACATATATATACTACCAACTGTAAAATAGTCAGTGGGAAGTTGTTGTATAACAAAGGGAGTCCAACTCAAGGATGGAAGATGCCTTAGAGGACTGGGGCAGGGAGGGTGGGGGGGACTCGAGGGGGGGGCGTCAAGGAAGGGAGGGAATATGGGGATATGTGTATAAAAACAGTTGATTGAACCTGGTGTACCCCCAAAAAATAAAAAATTAAAAAAAAAAAAGTTGGTTATAATTTTAAATAACATGGAAATCGTTATAAAGCAGAGAGAGGAAAAAAGTCGTTATAAAAAGAAGAAAAGCGAGAAGAGCCTCCAGTTTGGGGAGGCTAGACCGGGGGTGGGGAGCGGTATAAAGGGTGAACAAGGTGAGACAAGAGCATCAGAGTGCCTCGGGCAAGTGCTGGACCTGGAGCTAGACCGCCCTCACCTGGGCTACACCGCCCTCAGCTGGGCTGCCAGGCCCCAAGTGCCCTCCTCTCGCGCAGGCGCAGTGACGCCGGCTTGCCTGCCGGGGGCAGGCTCTGGGCAGAGCCCAAGCGAGCTTTCGCATCGATCGCGTGCGCCTAGCGATTGCTTCTGTCTGTAGTGTAGGTATGGCGCCCGCGAGGAAGAGGAGAGGCGGCGGGAACCCGGGTGGGGGTCTCGCTCTGTGCTGACCGCGCGCGACCCAGGGCGGAGTAGGCTATGGGGGATCCCGGCTCCCTGGTCACGGAAAGCCGCGCCGGTGACCGGAGCTGGTGCTTGCGGCGGGTCGGGATGAACGCCGAGTGGCTGCTGTTGGAGGATGGAAACGAGGTGAGGGGGAGGGGTCTTCTTGAGGCGAGGGATGGGGGTTGGAGGAGGCCGGGGCCGGAGGGAGGCCAGGCGTCCGGGAGGGAGGGGTGAATAGAAAAGAGGTGGTGGGAGAGGAAGAGGAGAGAGCGGTGAAGGCTGGGCCCCGGGGGAACGGAGAAAGGGGTCTGGTGCGAGCACTTGCGGGGGTCTGAGGTGGGGGGTGTCCGGGGGCCGTAGGACCGTGTGGGAGGAAAGATGGTCCCCTGGAGAGCCGCCTAGGCCCGAGGGGCGAGTGCGGCCCGTGTCCAGTTTGCGGGGGGGAGCCTGCTGGAGGGGCAGGGCGAGAGGTGGGCGTAGAGGATGTGAGGACTGCTGGGGTTTCCAGGGGGAAGGAGGCGACTGTGTAGCTGGATTGGGGGGCGGGCACAGCCCCTCTTGGGGCCGCACGGAGCCCTGCGGCGCCCTGCGTGGGCGGCGGAACTGGGGGGCGGCGAGCTGCCCCAACTCCAGAGGGTCACCGAACTGTCCGCGGCCTGGGGGCAACCTCGGAGGACTGCTGAGTGCGTGAACTTTCTCAGGTTTATTTTTGGGGGTCGTGTCCCTTAAAATACTCAGACTTTTACGTACCAATGCCTTTTTCCTTTCCAACTCTTGAGGAAAATTGGCGCTTTGTTTTGGGCCACAATTATCCTGTGAGTCTCGGTACTGTCGATTGGCACCCGCTTAGATGGGTTGAGGTAGGGCTTCAGAAATACAAGAATTCTCTCCAGAGCCTGCTTATGATGCTCTTTGATGCAATCATAAATGCAGAACAAAAAATTTAAAGAGGACAGGTGAGGCGCGGTCTCAGGTGGGGCCCGCTAGGACTGGCGTGGTGGTTCTAAGAGAGAGTGATGGCAGAGAGAGGGGAGAGAGTACAGTCAGCTTGCGAAGGAGGGCTAGATCAGGGACCAGCTTGTGGTGAATGGGTTTTGGTTTTGGAAATGATTTGTGTGAAGGTTAAAGAAGTCTTTTGATAATTTTGTATGTTTAGCTAGATTTTTCCTATAAATGACATAGTCTTAGTTCAGTCTCCTATTATTTGGTGTGGTATCAGAGGGACAAATAATAATGACTTCTGCTCTCAGAGTTTATTGCTTGAATGGGGAAAGAGGATTTTATACAGTGAAGCAGTTTGAGAACCTCCATGCAGACCCGATGATCAAGTGCCAAGGTGTGGTTTATTTAGAACTATCCTAAGAATAGTTAGAGGAGGAATTCAGGTCCAGCCTTAAGTGTTGCTAGATTGGGGGATTATAAAGGATTACTCATATGTTGTGAATTGAAGAACATCAGGAAGATACCTCAGCCCCCAAATCTCTCTTCTGTCTGCTCTATCAGTGCCTGAAAGTCCGTATTGGGCATTCATTCTTTCAGCTTTAGCATTGACCTTTCCTACATGACCCTTTCCAAAAGCATAAACTTTGCAAAATTTAACAAATGAAGATACTAACACCTGAATAATAGTAACCATACCTTGTTTTGTGTAGGACTGGACTTTCACATACATCATTTAATCTGAGCCCGCACATGTACCACACTCTCACACACAACCCTACAAGGAATTTAGTGATCATGTTAATTCGTTGTTTGAGATTCAGTTGTGGTGGATTAATTTATTACTTCTGAATAGCTCGGTAGCACTGCGAGTCTTGGGAAGGGGGCAGGCAGAAAGAGTTAAAGCCCCTGGAGCAAGGGCAAGAGGACTATAAAGTACTCCTACACATTTTAAACTATGGGATAATTTTGTGTGAAGAGAGAGCCATACAAACCTGAGTGAATGGTGAAGCTATAGCAGGAAGACTGGCTTGCCTCTGGGCCTATTTGGAGGAGAGGCCTTCCAGGCCTGGCTGTCTGCAAGGTCAGATCTTAGGAAGTAGTTGGAGCATGGCCTGCAGTGTATATGGACAGAGGCTTGAGTCAAAGCCAAGAGATGAAGTCTTGCTTATTGTAATGGTCGCCAAACCATAGCACAGGCTGGTGTGCTCAAGCTTTTAGGAGGCTTGCTAATATTGTTTAGTTATAATAACAGAGTAAGGTCAGTTTCTTACCTTCCTAGTACCCCTCAGAGTCTCAGCTACAATAATGAAACAAGGTTCCTGTCATTTCACTGAAGGGAATACTGTAGTAAATTGTCTGCTGAATGGGTGTCTATAAACTTCTTAAACCAATCCAGACAGTTTGGTAGAGAAACAAGTTAGATAGAGGTTTTTACTGCAAATTAGCTAGTTCCCAGGTAGGGCCTTTGGGGAAAATCATAGTATCTTCATTTTTCTCTTTTTCTTCTCCTGTATTTGGTTTTCATGAAGCTCTTTGCTCTAAGAGGGTTGGAAAAAGGGAAAGGATGGTCCTAGAGGAGTTGTTGGTCTTTTGGAAAACAGTAGGAGTCATGCTTAGGAGGAAAACATTAGTGAAGGTGGGTGAGAACAAAATGAACTTGTAGACCGATACTGTCAGTAAGCATAAAGGCTTGCAAAACTTATAAATGGAAACAACCCCAGCCATGAGTTGGCAGTTTGTTGGCACTCAGTTCCCATGGGAAATTTAGTTTTATGTTATGAATGGTGCTAGAATAGTCAGATAAGCTCATATAGACTCTAACCATGGTGTAGATGAATTATCAGTATATCGAGGTAAATTCTAGGACCACACAGTGAAGAGAAAGACAAAAAAAAGAGTTTCTCCTGGATTGAGTGTTCAAAGGAAGTGATTTCAGAAAAAGGAGCTCATCTCCCTTTTTTTGTATTAGTTTCTCCAGGCTACCATAAAGGCAGTCTGACTGTCTCCCCTCAGGTATTAAAATGGAATATTTAATACTTTCTTTATTAGAAAGAAAGCTACCTAAATGGAAATTCTTACTGAATATGGATGACAGTTAAATCCTTAAACATTCTCTTTTTAAAGGGTATATGTATTAATTCAGAGGAGCTTCTATAATTAATGGAATTTCTGGCAAACTGTCAAACCATTGAAAAACTTCAGATTCAGGGTTTGGGTGGAGGTGATCACCACAAAATTTTAAAGGTTTGTAAGGTTCTTGGCTGCTGCTCCATGGTTTCCAGTGGTAATAACCCATTTTCCAACTTCTGACCCAAAAAAATGCCCATCTCCTGGAATCTAGGAGGACTCAGAAGCAAGATCTCTTTATTATTCCACTTATTCACAAATGTTTACTGAGCAGAAAGAGGCCCTGAGGAGTGCAGAAATACTGTGGTACACAAGACAAATAAGGTCCCTGCCCATGAAATTTAAATTCTAAATATAAATTTAGAAAAATAAATAAAAGTAAACAAAAATAAATGAAACCAGCAAGATAATTTTGG